>NC_088845.1:9618396-10218396 GCF_904066995.2 Poecilia reticulata
ATTCAGAACGCTCACCATGCAGGCTGCCGTTCAGGATTCCCACATAACGGGGTGGAACATGTCTAACCTCCCTCTTGATGCAAAGCCAAAACAAGCTAGCCTCCCTCCATGAAGCCCCTCCACCCCGTCAGCAGGAAGGAAGTCTTCTTGTTGTCTGAAGGACGAGGCTGCATTGTGCTATTTCCAGAAAGAGGCAGCATCTCAATGCTCAAATGCTTCAATGTGGAGATCCAAACATCTGATGCCACCAAAAGAGCAGTTGTACTACAAAGAAAGACTTCAAACTGGCAAGTATCCAGGGAATTTCCAACAGCTGAATGAGGAGCATGGCACTGGTCTGGACTGATGAAGTAATCAAGAATTCAGAAACGTATTAAGAAATCTCAGAGAGCAGAGCAATCACTGCCTCAGATAACTCATGTCAACTTTACTTGTTGCATTGATTAATCAGGTAAAAGTTGGGGTCTACTTGGTAAGTCACAATGGCCGCTTAAATTATTTTACAGTGTACTGCAGCACACTAAAACAGTGAAATAAAAAAATATATATATATTTAAAAAATATTTAAAATGAAGATTAATATACAACACATTTCGTGTAATAAATTCCAGGTATATAAATGCATTTGTTTACATTTTGAATTTAAACATTATATGCAAAATAAGTCATTGTGGCACTTCTGACACTCCATACCTCTGTCTGCACCTGTGCACTACTGAATATGTAAAACATCCTCTGCACAGAGATGGAGCCCAGTCTGTAACTGCATCGTGTTAGTGGGGATCTAATCCTAACATAAGGAGGGGGATGGGATGGGACTGGTGAGATTACCTCATCTACAGCAAATTGTGTTATTATAACCTCCATGGCTTTCTGCGCAATGAATGGAGAACGACACAAAGCGGTTAAAGGGGTGAGAATGACGGTGTCTTGCTTAGGGTAATTGATGTTTTTTTTATTAAAAATTATCATTGTCAAAACAGTTTTCCTCCAAAATGTTGGTCCTTATGTTGTGCTAGCACGACACCCCAATGAGTTAGCATTTATAAATGACGTTAACAGGTTTATTTTTCGACCAGGGCGTTTTGTTCGTCTCATTTCTGAACCTCTGTAGGGCATAACTTTAAATTTCCTCTCAGTGTGGAAATGGGGGTGAATGACAAAGCAGTCGCCGAATCGTTCAAACTGACCAAATTCCAGCCCGTGAGTAGACTTACGTGTTGCTCCAGGGAGAGTCTTTTCCTCCATTTTCAGTAGCAGTTCCCTCCGTTTCTGTCCTTTTGTTCGCTCAGACCTGAGAGTTTCTGCTCTTCCTCCCCGGCAATCCTCTCATTCCTCAGGCAGAAGCCCGGAGGAGGGGGAAACTTGGTTGAGTCTCTCCACTTGTTAAAAAAAAGAAAAACGGGGGGAGGGGGGGGGGAAGCCAGGAAATCCTCTCTCAATGAGTCCAGAAAGGTGATAAACACTCTGAACGCGTCTGTAGTTGAACACTGGTGGTTGAGTATGCTGCTGGGAATTAAAATAGCGTTGTCCGAGGGAATTTGGGGGAACGAAAAGAGGAGGAGGTGAGAGAAGTTCCCCAGTCCAAGACAACCGCACAGCTGATGCGCCGCTCACTGTGATCTCTCTGCTCTCCACATCGGACTTCACCATTATAAAACAGAGGGGAGTCCGCTGCTTTTAAATGACATTTAGTACACATCTGCCATATTTTTTTCTCTGAAAAACAAATCGCACACATATTCGTTGTAGGTGTCCTAAATATTGCACAAAGGCATATCTAAATGAGAATAACTCCATTGTTTTCTAATTGAAGGAAACACCACGTCCCCTAGGATTCAGTTTGGTATGTTCGCCTACAAAACTTCAGGGGCCTCATTTGCGATCATTTGCGAAGACTTGGGGGGGGGGGTCTACTAAATTCTTGCTTATGCTGAATTATTTGCGTACTCACAAAAAAAAAGATGAAACTGTGAAGCTGCACATGTGGAATTTGCCAGATACATACCGCTATGCAAATTGTGTCTACCACTTATGCAATTGTAAATTCATACAGAAATGAGAAGAAAGAGCAAAGCTGCAGCATGTCTTGTTAGACGTGTTTATTCACATAATACCACTAAATAGATGCTTAAGAGTTTAGTAGAACCCTGAAACTCCAACCAACAAAAATATGAAGCCACTGTCCAGTCAAAGTCCAGACCTAACTTGTAGTGAGAATAAGTGTTAAGACTTGAAAATGGATGTTCCAATCTGAGCCAGACCTCTTTTACAAAGAAGAATCGGCATACATTTCAGGCTGTAGATTTAGCAAGGGTATCAGGATTTTTTTATTCATAAAAATTTTTTTGAAAACCATGTTTCATTTTCCTTGCACTTCACGATTATACACTACTTTGTGCTGATCTAGCACAGAAAATCCCAGTTAAAAACATTAAAGTGTGTGAGTTTGTTGCAAAATGTTGTTGCCAAGTAACGACAATACGAAAACTGAAACTAGAACATGGTTGCAATTAAAAGGAAGCACAGCGAAGGAATTTTATAGGTTACATGAATCACTGCATTCTGCTTGCCAGGTTTTTGTTGTTTGATGTGTTTTCTACACCTGGTGCTCATGTTGTGTTGGCTCATTAAATCTTTTTTCCTATTAAGGTGAATAAAATCACTTCCAAAAAGGTCTGCCCTTTCAACTGATCTGTGTTACGTAACAATAGAAGTCCAGCGTCTCCTCTCATCTGCCACCTGTGGATCTCTCAGAGCATCTGCCCGGGTGAATGGGGGCAGGGCCAGAGGCGCCTCGGCACGCTTGAGAGGGGACACCCTATCTAAAGGATCCTAGTTGGGTCCTTTTGTGCAGCTGCTGAGTCGCGCTCACCCAAACCCCCACGAGCCACCTGTTGTTGCAACTGGACTGTGGAAGATGGCTGAGGTTTCTTGGGGGTTGGGTGAGTTTTGGGGTGGGCGCCTAACTGGTTTTAAAGCAAAAAAATCTTTTTAAGCATATTTTTGTCTTAGGGTTTCCCTCAACTTGTAATCACATGTCTGTCAATTGTTTCAGAAAATCACATCGCAACAAGATAAATCATAGAAGATTCCAGTGTCATTGATGCATTATTATATTTAGTAATAGAGGATTAAAGTATGGAAATACAAACACGCATATCAAGATCAGGATAATCATGGGGAAATCATGATTATCCTGATCATATTAATCATATTTCCTACTTTTCAAGAGTTCATAGAAACACTGTGGTATAAAAGATTACAGCCTTGCCCTGAACATTCAACACTTAAAAGTTTCTATTATCAGTCTGATAGGAAAATTAAAGGGCACAGGATGGAAGCATACCTCAGAGTCAGGAAGCATGCCTTAGGTTATCACACAGTGGTGTACTTTACTGTGTTAATGAGCCATCCAAAGTGAGAAGCATGCAAAACAGCAACTGTAGTTCTGTGGGTCCCTAATCCTTGCTCTTGAGATGTGTAGAAATATTGCATGATCTTTAGTAGACTGATATTATCATAAAAAAAAGAAGTGAGTAAACAGAAAACATCAAAAAGAGAGCAAAGTGGTTGCACTAATATCCACAAGGTATCCTGAAAACAAAGAAGAAAACTGAAGAGTCAGTGAAAAGAGCCTGGAGAAGATTTAAGACACTGAATGAGAGAATTAAGATATACAAGGATTATGTAAGATAACAGAGATTGAACTAAAACCTGATGAAAACCAGATGGTTTTCATTCTTCTTCTTTTTTAAGTGTTGGTCATTTTAGAAGGCCAAAGATAACATTTGTGTTGAAAAATTACTTTGTATTTAAATAAGAGAAATAAAACCCTCGCTATAACTCGGTTCACCTTTCACGGCGTCACTGTTTCACAGATTTTTGGGGTTCTTTTGTGCAGTTTTCTTTTTCTTCACAGTGCATTGTGTTCTGCGTCCTGATTGGCTAAACAGTCTCCGCGCTTCTTTTCTACCTGTGTGCCAATAACGTTACGGTATACAGCTTGGCAAATATTTTTGCCCAAAAGAAAAAAGAGCGACAACAACTACAGATAACTATCCTCTTCTCTCTCGAAAAAAAACCCCAAAAAACAAAACACTTGCACCACAGGCTTCAGAAGAAAGAGACACTACAGAGCGGAGTCAGGCCACAGCGTTACAGTCGAGTCACAATTTGTCCTAATTTAATCATCGATACTTTGTATTGATGATTAAAATGATTATTTTACTGTAGTTATTTGTAAGAAAGCATTCTATTTGTTAAAAAAATGCTTGGGCCTGAAAACAGGTGTTGTTCTTTGGTTTCAGTATAGAATTATGCTGTATGATGAATGTAAAAAATAAAGGTACTTCACTGATATCACCTATCACGAGTTCTTTACTACATCACATTCTCCTACTACTCTCCATTTCTTCATTTCTTTGTAATAATGGCTGCCATTAACTTCATATTCTTCTGGCTCAAAGTTTCTGGTATCAAAAAGTTTACTTCTTCCAATAAGTTACTCAAGAAGATGCAGCTGAGTGAATGTACCTAGTTACTACCCGCCTCTGGCAATCAATCGAAAAACAACAGAGTTATCTCAGGCCACAGCCAGCAGTGCCCTCACCAGTCACTTTGCAGGTCAGCTGCTGTGAATGGCGAGGCTGACGCTCATCCTGGTAATGAAATAACAATAGCTGGAATGTTTAGAATCTCCCTGGACCACTGACCCAGACTATGGTATAGATAACTGAACACACAATATTTTCCCCTGAGCAAATTTTGCACATTAAGCAGCATGAACAGGGTAGTGGATAAGAAAAGAATGAACAAAATATGAATCTACTATTTTCGGTTCCTGGTTGAAATGTTTGTGTGCACTTGCTAGGTCCATTATTTTTCATTGCAAATTACAGAACTCTCATAGGGTGTTTTTGCTGTCAGCTTTCTCTGTTTTTGTGACAGCAGCATTGGCTTCTGTCAACTAGACAACAAGTCGTCAACAGCAACTGTAGAAAAGTCCAAAGATTCACATAATTTTTGGACTATAATATTATTAGTTTCCTGATGTTATTTAAGCTTCAAGATCCAAGTCCTGCTTCACATTCCCTTCTTATTATTGTGTCTGTAAGTGTTGGTGCAAAGATAGGTAGAGAAATAATGTGGGAGAGAGGTGTGTTTCTGTGCTGGCTGAGCAAATTAAATCCCAATAAAATATATTGAAAATGTTGGTCATGATGTGGCAAAAAGTGAAACAGTCCAAGCATGTCCAACACCATTTAAGATTAGATCATTTAAGATTAGATTTGATTGTTTTGACTGAAGAAATCGGAGTAAGAAACTGAAATCTTTTCACCTTCAGGATATGACGCATCAGAACTAATTTATGTATCATCAAGGAATAAATAAACATTTCAATAAAGCAAATGAGTTTCAAGAAAAAGCAAACAAACTGCATTCCAAACAACAGCAACATTCCATAGCCCTGCAAAATCGAAATTTTTCTTTAGACTTGAGGGCAAGATTCTATTATTTTTATTTATTAAATCATCCCCCCCAAGAAAATATATACTGGCATAAAAATGCATACTTTCAAAAATAGAATTGCATGAATTATGACTTATGTTTACACAGTATTAAAAAAAAGAAGAAAGAAAAACTTTCCTACAACAGGTGGCAATACCAGGAGTTCATTTTGCAGTCAGCAATGAAGAGTGTGATTCCTCTGCAGTCTGTCTCAAACAGCAGAGTCTTGAAAGCCATGATGTAATCTTTCTGAAACATGCTATCAGTAAGAAAACAGGACCAAGAACACGTGGCGTTGGCTCCTATCGCCGCTAACACCCCCAGGGCCTCTCACTATTCTGCTTTTTCCCTGGACTCTTTCTCCCTCTTCCGCCCCCAACCCATCCACCTCCCTTCTGGTCTGTCGCACTCTCTGTTTATAAGTGCATGAATTGCTCTGTTTTTACAACTCCCAGCCCACTACCAACCCCACTACTGCCTCAAGAATAGATGCCCCCCAACCCCCACTCTATCCTTATGGGCTTTCATTTCCATGACAACTCACAATAAAAGGAGAGGGAAATAGCAGAGACAGAAAAAATAGAACGAGAGGGTGGTAGTGCTATGCCTTGACCTTTCATTGAATATGTAAAAAGGGAACCCTTCACTTCATGTCATTAAGTTTTACTGAGCTTAAACTGATCAGTCACAAGAGCATCAGCAGCAGGAATCCAGACTTGTCAAGGGGAAGTGGAAAATGAACAACACTAATTAATCTGACTACATGAAAAGCTTGGCAGAAATAATAAAGACCAGAAATGTCAAAGATACAGATTTTGTTTCATTAGTTTCATTTTAACTAATGCTGCATAAATATGTTTTGATTTAAACCATTCCATTGTAGACCTGGCTTAATGTTTAGGGTCGTTGTCCTGCTGGAAGGTGAACCTCTGCCCCAGCCTCAAGTCTTTTGCAGACTCCAGGTTCAGGAGTGTTCAGGTTTTCTTCCAAGATTACCCTGTATTTGGCTCAATCCATCTTACAATCAACTCTAACCATCTTCCCTGTCCCTGAAAAAAAGAAGCACCCTCAGAGCATGATGCTGCCACCACCATGTTTGTCAGAGGGGAAGGTGTGTTCAGAGTGATGCGCAGTGTTTGTTCTCCACCACAAATAGCGCTTTTCATTTTTGCTGAAAAGTTCAATTTGGGTCTTGTCTTATCATTTTTGCTGTATCCCAATATGGCTTCTGGCAAGTTGCAAATGGAACTTCTTATAGTTTTCTTTATTCAATGGCTTTTCTATTGTCACTCTTCCATAAAGCCACATTTTTGCAGTGCATGACTAATAGTTTTACTGTGAACAGATTCCCCCACCTGAGGTGTGGCTATCTCTGCATTTCATCCAGAGCCACCATGAACCTCTTGGCTATATCCCTGATCAGTGCTCTTCTTGTTCAGCCTGTAAGTTTAGGTGGATGGTCTTTTCTTGGTAGGTTCACAGCTGTGCCATTGTCTTTTCATTTCCAGATGATTCATGGAACAGTACTCTATACTAAGCCTGCTTTAAGCTTCTCCACAACTTTATCCCTGACCTGTCTGTCTGGTGTGTTCTGTGGACTTCATGATGTTGTTTGTTCCCCAATATTCTCTTAGCCAACTTTTGAGGCAGTCATAGAGGAGTTGAATTTGTTTACCATGAGCAGTCATCAGGCGACTTCTGAAGGCAATTGGTTGCATTCAGGGAAAGGGGGCTGAACACTTTTGCATGCCACACTTTTTAGCTTTTATTTGTAAAAAACGTTTTGAATCATGTATAGTTTTGTTTCTACTTTACAACTGTATACCAATTTGTGTTTGTCTTTCCCATAAAATTCTGTGAAAATATATTTGCAGTTGTGACAAAATATGGAAAAGTTCAAGGGCTATGGATACTAACAGGTATGCATTGACAGATATCATATACCCTGCTGGCATGATAACAGAAAAATTCAGTCCACTGATATAAGAATACAAAAGCTGCTTATGATGCACGGAAAATTGTGCTGCTCAAGGTTGTAGCACATTGGAATAGCTCTGTTGTTTCATTGAGATTTTTACTTTTTAAACTTTCATTTCCGCCTTTCTGGAGGAAAAATAGCTTTTGTTTGGACAAAAGTTGCTTCTTTTTTTATACCATGTATTTGGACTGATTTTTGGAAATATTTTTCATACTTTGCCGTTTTGTTTTGATGCATAACCATAGCAACACGATATTTTACAACAGAGAGCAAATAATGCTCCAATGGACAGAAAGGCTTAAACTGAAACACAGCACAGAGGCAGTATTTATGGTGGGACCTGGGGTGAAAGTAAGGGGGTACAGCAGGGTACTACGTACCCCTAAAAGATTTAGCGGGGGTATGCAGAACCTGCAAGACAGGGGAGCAGCTGTCTGCTGTAAAACATGAATGGGTTCACTCTGCAGCCATGAGTTCACCCACTAATCAGCCGTGACTGATTAGTTTTTTAAGAACAATCTACAATATGACTTAATCAGTTAATACATAGTTTTTTTTCTCATTTCATGTTGTTTCTGAACTGTTCCTGCTTTGCTAGAGCAGTGGTGCAATACGTCAATCAATTGAGTCGATCTCGGCTTTAGATCTCGGCTTTAGGTGACAACAGGGGTGAAAGTAGTTTTAAATTCTTGGGGGTACTATGACAAAAAAAATAAATAAATAAAAAATTTGTCCTAATTTAATCATCGATACTTTGTATTGATGATTAAAATGATTATTTTACTGTAGTTATTTGTAAGAAAGCATTCTATTTGTTAAAAAAATGCTTGGGCCTGAAAACAGGTGTTGTTCTTTGGTTTCAGTATAGAATTATGCTGTATGATGAATGTAAAAAATAAAGGTACTTCACTGATATCACCTATCACGAGTTCTTTACTACATCACATTCTCCTACTACTCTCCATTTCTTCATTTCTTTGTAATAATGGCTGCCATTAACTTCATATTCTTCTGGCTCAAAGTTTCTGGTATCAAAAAGTTTACTTCTTCCAATAAGTTACTCAAGAAGATGCAGCTGAGTGAATGTACCTAGTTACTACCCGCCTCTGGCAATCAATCGAAAAACAACAGAGTTATCTCAGGCCACAGCCAGCAGTGCCCTCACCAGTCACTTTGCAGGTCAGCTGCTGTGAATGGCGAGGCTGACGCTCATCCTGGTAATGAAATAACAATAGCTGGAATGTTTAGAATCTCCCTGGACCACTGACCCAGACTATGGTATAGATAACTGAACACACAATATTTTCCCCTGAGCAAATTTTGCACATTAAGCAGCATGAACAGGGTAGTGGATAAGAAAAGAATGAACAAAATATGAATCTACTATTTTCGGTTCCTGGTTGAAATGTTTGTGTGCACTTGCTAGGTCCATTATTTTTCATTGCAAATTACAGAACTCTCATAGGGTGTTTTTGCTGTCAGCTTTCTCTGTTTTTGTGACAGCAGCATTGGCTTCTGTCAACTAGACAACAAGTCGTCAACAGCAACTGTAGAAAAGTCCAAAGATTCACATAATTTTTGGACTATAATATTATTAGTTTCCTGATGTTATTTAAGCTTCAAGATCCAAGTCCTGCTTCACATTCCCTTCTTATTATTGTGTCTGTAAGTGTTGGTGCAAAGATAGGTAGAGAAATAATGTGGGAGAGAGGTGTGTTTCTGTGCTGGCTGAGCAAATTAAATCCCAATAAAATATATTGAAAATGTTGGTCATGATGTGGCAAAAAGTGAAACAGTCCAAGCATGTCCAACACCATTTAAGACTGATTTTTGGAAATATTTTTCATACTTTGCCGTTTTGTTTTGATGCATAACCATAGCAACACGATATTTTACAACAGAGAGCAAATAATGCTCCAATGGACAGAAAGGCTTAAACTGAAACACAGCACAGAGGCAGTATTTATGGTGGGACCTGGGGTGAAAGTAAGGGGGTACAGCAGGGTACTACGTACCCCTAAAAGATTTAGCGGGGGTACGCAGAACCTGCAAGACAGGGGAGCAGCTGTCTGCTGTAAAACATGAATGGGTTCACTCTGCAGCCATGAGTTCACCCACTAATCAGCCGTGACTGATTAGTTTTTTAAGAACAATCTACAATATGACTTAATCAGTTAATACATAGTTTTTTTTCTCATTTCATGTTGTTTCTGAACTGTTCCTGCTTTGCTAGAGCAGTGGTGCAATACGTCAATCAATTGAGTCGATCTCGGCTTTAGATCTCGGCTTTAGGTGACAACAGGGGTGAAAGTAGTTTTAAATTCTTGGGGGTACTATGACAAAAAAAATAAATAAATAAAAAATTTATATAAATATATAAATATATTTATATATATATATTTATATATAATAAATATATATATATATATATATATATATATATATATATATATATATATATATATATATATATATATATATATATATATATATATATATATATATATATAAAATCTGGTAGCTCTTGAATTGCTACAAAATAAAGCTGTATTTCCCTCAGCCTACTGGCAGCAATGTTGACACCTTGAGATGCCATGAGACCTAAATTCTGAACATCATGGCATGGAGTGCATCCCAGTTTTCCATGTCTGGCATATAACCATTTTAATTTTAGTTTTTAAACTGATTCTATTGATCCTGTAATCCAGACAGAGGGATAATCAGTAGCCCAGCATCATGGCCTGTTTGTTCTGAAGATCCTCAAACCAGATGTTGGATTGGATTTTATTTCAATGTCATTTGTGAATGTTAGAGCCTCATTTTCAACAGTGGAGTTCTAAAGGTTGAAAAAGGTTATTATTTTGGAGAAAATCTCATCAACATCAATATTTCCACTAAATAAGAGGCAAAAAAATTGTTTGATAAAGGAAAAGCCTCTCAGACTCTGAGCCCGACAGCACCAAACTATTTCAATTCATTTAATTTCACACAATTATCGCGGTAGAAGCGATTTGTTTGTTAAATACTTAATGAAACTTATTTACCGTGTTTGATGTTTTAGGTTTCATGCAGCTTCAGACAGTTTTCTTTCACACTGCTGTGCAGAGTTTTTCTATGTTGAGAAGTGAGAAGTGTTCATTCAGTCGGTGTGTGTGTGCATTGTTGTGTTTTTTGTTACGTCTGCATGGTGGCTAATTGAAGACACAGCCTCTTAAAAGAACATATATGTATCTGTTTCCTTAATCATGTCTAGTGAGGTCTAAAGGTTGATTTCTCTGCTGCAGAAATCATTGATTTTTTTGGCACATGACCGATGAGTGGCTTCACAACAGAGAATAATGCTGAAAAGGCTTTTGGGTCAAACACCAGTCTCTTTGTAACACATTGTGATGGCTGCAGTTACAGCCACACAAATGTGGTAACATTCACTTTCACCACACACAACAGGTTCACATTCACTCTCACTACAAATAGGTTCACGGTTCACCTCACTGATATTTGGGTTTCTTTAAGTCTCGGATTTAATTTGCAGAATAATTGGTTTTGTTTAGAAGGCAACACATCACATTGTATTCTAGAATAAGTGAGCACATTTTAGTCTACATTGTTGTGTTTTGCTTGATTTAACCTTTGTTTGTTTTTGAGTTTCCTCAGTGCTGGCTGCTCCAATCCTTTAGGAGAGCAGAGAGGTGGAGAAGGGGTGGAGCAAGCCAGCTGAGACTCCAAATTGGTTCATACCACTATTCATCATCCAGAGGGGGGGGATGTGATTTTTCTATGTTAATTTCAGTTAGGTTTTGTGTATTTTCCCCTTGGTGTTGTATGTGGCCTGATCAGCCAGTATTTAAGTTTTCCCTTTTGTCTTTGTTAGTTAGTTTGTTTGTTTGAGTTGATGTCTGTTACTTTGACCTCTTTTATGGGCCCAATTTTTGTCATTTTTTCTATTATTTACCCAAGTTTTGTTTGGGTTAAATAAAAAATAATTATTTTTGACTTAAAATCGGTGCCTGACTGTTCCTTAACTGCTCGGTCCATCACACACATAAACATGGTATTATGTGGGCACATACTGTACAAGGGATTATTTTTTAATTCAAGATCATAAGATTACATTTGGAATTAATTCTACGTAGAACTGGAATAGTCGTACAACATAAAAAGTAAACAGCAGTTACTATATTCTGCAACACAATTTAGTTAGTATTGCTAAAAGAAATAGCTGTTCACAAGATATAGTTTTGCATGCCAAATGAAACTGGGTACTTAATTGCTTGTAAAAAATATCCTGGTTCCCCAAAGGCAATAAAGATAACTTATAAACTTTCCTGTGAAATCCAAATAGCACAACACAACTTAACCTCAATAAAACATGAGGACATGAGCATAACAATTCACAAAAAATCATTTAAAAAGCATTTCAATAATTGTCTTTAGATACAGATCTACTTTCAATACATCAACGTATCAGCAACAGTTAGTTATGTAACAACAGTGGAACGATTGTACTCATAACATGTCATGTGATCATATTGCTTTCGTTTATATCTCTGTAAAAGAAAATGAATGGCAGGAATGTCTGACCTGCAAAAGCTCTGCAAGGTAACAATTGTATTTGAACTCCTGCAGTGCTGGCCCAAGGCATAGGCAAACTAAAGTGCTGCAGAGGGACCCCAAACCCCAGTATGTGCTTAGGGGACTCCCATAAGCACATACATTCTTAGACACACTAAACTATGGTCAAAATGATTATGTCTGTGAAATATTTATGAATGGGCATTAAAATTGGCTTCAAACATTATTTGTTTACAAGTTATCAATTTTGAATTAATTACAATTTATTGACATTCATTTAGGATTTTAAAGAACTGATACATGTACATAAATACATAGAGGAAAAGATTAATAGTTATACAGACTCAACTTAAAATTGTTACTTTATTCATGTCTGTATTGGAGTACTAATACTGGAGTAGCTTGTTATTAATCTATAGATAAAAAACAAGGCTTCTCTCTTTCTGGACTCACACTGAAATGTTTTACTTCAGACCAAATGAAAAGGTAAGTAAACTAGCCTTGTCTCCAACTCAAAGGTTATGCAAGACAAAAGCAGTGAGTCTCCAGCTTTATCATTATTTTATGGTGATTTGTAATGTCTAGAGAGGAGAGGAAGTTGTCTGAGAGCAGTACCTGGAAGATCAAACAGACCGGTGGCTTATCCAGGAGTTTTATTACACTCAGTGCCGGGTTCTTTTGGCTGTTATTCAGGAAATGGGTAGCTGGTGACTTGTGATGCAACTATGACTTGGTATATTGCCGAAAATGGGGCAGCATTCAAGTAGACATCATAATTCAGCTTTGATTCCAACCAACATTGTTACCATGATGTCCAAAAGCATAGGGACTTCCTTTTCTCAGAACAACTGTGCGACTAGAATATGCTATGTTTGCAAACTAAGCAGTTATTGTTAAAAGCTTAGCAACAGTGAATAGAAGCCATTAAAAGTCTCACTTTTCTACACATAATCAGTCATTCTAAAAGCAAGAGGGGAAAACATGGCATGTAAGGAAATCTCCAATACTAAGTCATCACACAAAGAAAATATTAGCAAGAATCTAACCATGACCGCATATCTGTTTTAAATGTTCACAAGCTCAGTACAGAATCATCAGGGTTGAGACTTTGAATATAGACGGTGTTAATGCTGCTATGCCATAAAGCTTATTAAAATAGACTATATAAAACAGGACGTATTCTTATTAGATTAAACTAAAGCACTTATAACAAGAAACAAACATGAGTTGACAGCTCTTTCCAGTGTTACTGCAATAGGCTCAGTGACTCAGTTATTTTTGTAGACTGGCATCAGCAGCTAATTTAGTCACCCTACCTCATAGAAACCTGTCCCAAAAAAGACCCTACAGGCAGAATAATTCATTCTAACTTAAACATGTAGAAATCTGAAAACAGATGCCATACGCAGCAAGAATTTATGTTTGTTCATCTTTTCATTTTTTTTTATCAAACATAGGACAGATAAGGAGCGACTGCAGCGAGTGGAGTTGATGATTCCAAACTGAATTTGGATGGCGGCATCCGAGTATTTTTATTTTTTTTCTCCTGACACCCTCCAAGGACACAAGAGGCATGATGTCTAGCATGATTTATGGAGACACTTCCTGATTCGTTCAACATCATAAACTACTAAATGTGAGAATTAAAGCTGTGCTTCAAGGTGATGGTGAGATGGGATTTCTTTTAGATGTTTTGCAAATAAATCAGCAAAGCATGACTAGCCTCTGAAGGGAAAACAGCCTTTTCATACTTTTAAAGGCCTTTGCTATGATCATGTAAGGAATCTTGCAGGACAAGATAGTGTCTAACTAACTTGATTACTTTGGATCGGTATCAGATTACTCTTGTCATATTTTTCCCTCCAACCTATTACTATCTTAAGTATTTCAAAATCTGCAGTACGTATCCAGACGAAGAGCTCTCAATTTACTCCATCTAAGTTTTCACTCTCATATATTGGTCCAGTTTGTTTGTTGGTTTGTTGCTCAGTAGACAGAGTCGTCATGCCAGATAAAATTAGCTGGAATTAGCTTTCTCCATAGGGTAAGCAATTTCTGTCTTCAATGTGTCCTTTGCCCCATATAATCTTAGTTAAATAGCTAAATAGTCTCTTTGGCTTCCTACCAATTTTTGCAGTAACATGCTAATTACCAATTGATTCAAAACAGGTGTTTTCATGCAGGGAGACATCTAAAACAAGCAGAGCAGCAGCCCTAAAGGACTGGAGTCACTCACCCATGAGACAGTGTAATAAGCACCGTCATCTTGCAGGGAGTTTGGAGTAGAGCTCTGTTTCTCCCTGCAAACGCTGCCAGATTATATTTCAATAAACCAAAGATGACTGGCGACACTGAAGTTGGTCTCTGACTCCCGGTTTGTGATTTAGGTCTGAATTAAAGGTTTAATTTAATGTGTTTAGGAGTCTGGGCTGTATTTGATTATATGTGCACTTCAAAACTGCACATAGCTGGTCAGACGGGATTATTCTCCAAAAAAAGAGAAAAGAAATATGAAACCTTGAAACAGAAATACACTTTTCTTAGCAGGAAGACCACTTTAGACAGAGACAAGCATGAAAAGAGCAACATATCACGGTCAGACGCAGAATGAGACAAAATCTATTTTTGGTAACACCCTATTTTCTCAAAAATTGATTTAAAATATGTCTATTCAATTTATCCATGTGTTTATTTGTCTAGCCATTTCTACTAATCTATAACATGTCAGATCAATGTTCTTGTTCTTAATGTTTTGGAGAACATTATAAAATGTTGTCTTCTTTTGCAATTTATGTCATGTTAACCTCCTTCAGCTTCTAGAATAGACTTTGCTTCACAATGTTCTTTTTTTCTACAACACTTTTCATTCCACTCATTTTTCCATTAATCATCTTGGATGCAGCACATTGTGAACGTTCAGCAATGGCCTTTTGTGGTTTGCCCTCCACGTAGAGGGCGTCAAAGATTGTCTGCTGGAGGAATGCAAAGTCTGAAGTCTTCCCCCTGGTTGAGTCAGCCATTTCATTATATCTAATTTATGAAAAAAACAAAATGATATTGTGTTTCTTGCTAGAAAAGGAACATAGGGCATAGATGGCGGTCACCAGAGCTCTATTTTGAAAGACAAGAAAGCACTGTATAATGAATCAAATGCTTCTTTTTTGTTTATTCTTCAGTTTTTGAGACAAAAACCTTTTGTTATGCAAAGGTTTCCAGCAGCCATAAACGACTAAAATTCTCGAACTGCTCTTTTGCGTCCTAGAGGTCTCATAAATATGTTGCTCTGTTCTCCCAATGAAGCAGAAACTACACTTTCATAAAAACATTCCAAGGTTTTGAATGCCAGTGTAGAACATTGTTCAAAACAAGCGAACCCCATGGAGCCAAACCCACATCCTCAATGAAGTCATGTCCCTATGGACAAAGACTGGAGCCTACATGCATGTGGTCAAACATTAGTTTATCAGTTTAAGATCACTGAGGTCACTCGAGATTGAAGATACACTGGGGAACAAAACATCCTTATTGCACAAAATGTCTTTTTACACAGTTTTAAGAGACCTAAAACACCAAATGTTCTTATTGTGTTCTACACTCAGTTATTAATGGTAAATATATAAAATCTATGAACGTCTGTATTGTTGTACAACGTATGCATTTACCCATCACGTTGAAACAGAAGGACCTACTGCACACAGGAGATGACATGCATATGACTACACATTGGTTTCAACTGAATCACAAAGTTCATGTGGCTGTTTCTAAGGAGATGTCAACATCAGAAAACAGATGAGGACACGCACGTGGAATGTCATGACTGTTCACCGCTTCGGTTCTTCCATCCAACATCACCCACAGAAAACAACCAAATTAACAGCTGCATGCAGACAAAACAGTAAGAGATGCTCCTGGTTATTTTTCCAATTTCATTTTTATATCCTGTACAATACTAATAAAGAGCATTTGTCCTGAACGTGTTAATAACTTAAGCTAATTTCTGTAAAACAGTACATTACGTCTGAAAAAGTTAAAAAAATAAGTTTGTCTGTTTCCTTACATATTAATGCTCCTCTAGGCTACATTTTCTTCAAAATAAATCCCATATATCAAAGTCCTGAGAGAATGTATAAAACATAAGAGAACATTAGATTCTACTAACAGGCACAAAGACACATTATTAGTGTATTTACAAGATAAATTCACAGTAACTAAAATCTGTTTACATCAGCAGCTTGTAACTCTGGGTCACACAGGGCCAGCCTGTCAGGAAAACTGTCCTTTGATGCTTAGCATCAGCAGCAATTAAAGCAGAGTGTCCTCACTGTCCTTAATGCTCGTGTTCAGAGGAGTCTTCCTTCGATCCGTGATGGCCGTCCAGAGTCGACACATCATTGCACACCTGAAACAGCAACGTAGAACAAATTAAAACAGATCCAGACAAACTAAATAATCATTTTTGGTATGACACTATGGCTCTCTGAGCAGGGAAGCACAATCTAGAGGGCGTAAAAGCACAAATGAAA
The DNA here is from genome assembly GCF_904066995.2 of Poecilia reticulata. NCBI lineage: Eukaryota > Metazoa > Chordata > Actinopteri > Cyprinodontiformes > Poeciliidae > Poecilia > Poecilia reticulata. The sequence goes on from NC_088845.1 coordinate 9,634,981, forward strand.
AAAACTAAAGAACAAAAAAGAACTGCATTTTTTTTAATTACATATAGTGTGCATATTGCATACTGTAGTGCAATTGCAGCTAAATAATACAACTATACACAACAGATGGATGATGATACCGACTTAAATACCAGGTCACCCTTGTAAGAGAGACCTCGGTCTCAATGGTTTTTTACCTTGTTAAATAAAGGTCAATAAACAATAAATAAATACATTTTTATGTTTTAAGGAGACTGGATTGCATTTGATCATCTCTGGCTCTAGGTTTTACTTATATTGACTGGTCAGACTGTCTTATTCTACACTGAACATGGATTATTTTCAAAACACATCTTTGGTTTTCTGTCCCTGAAAACACACAAAAAAAGAAAAACTTGTTAGCATTGCCTCAGTCTAAGACCACCTTAGACTGAGACAAGCAATGGAAATAGTAAAACATGCATTGGTCAAATTTTGAATAATTATCCTAATGATAAAATCAAAGATTTTCATAGAAAAAAAAAACATGTTTTAAATTTTCTAAAAAATAATAATAATATTGAAATCCTAATTCAAGCAAGTAACCAATATGCATGTCCATTTGTATCTACCAATTTTTCACTTATTATGAGTTTAGTATGTTTTAGTTCCTAATGATATGGAGAAATGAGAAAAAAAATCCAGAACCTGCTTAGAAGTGTGTGTGTGCGTGTGTGTGGGGGTGCGCGCGCGTGTGTGTGTGTGTGTGTGTGTGTGTGTGTGTGTGTGCGTGTGCGTGTGCGTGTGTGTGTGTGTGTGTGTGTGTGTGTGGTTGAGTGTTTGTTTGTGGGCACCAGAAGGAGGCGCTTGCCTAGGGCATCAATTATACAAAAACTGTTATTGTGAATGATGCATGATGTGTGCCTGTTTCTGCCTGGACAGACTGTGTGAGGATGATGTGCAGAGACAGTTTACCTTAATCCACAGTACACCAAGTCTTCCCTGGAGGCCATGTGGAGGAGACAGTCCAAGGTGAACTCATGAGCAAGCAGCTAAAAAACGAGAGCGGATAGGTGAGATTAACAGAGAGCAGATGAGTAATACCGACATGCCTTAGGACTACACCCCAAAAATAAAACCCTAACTTGATTTACCTTATTGATGGTGTCTTGATCCACAGGGACAGATTTGAGCCAGCAAACCAAACTTTTAGTCTCTGCATTGGAGCGTTTAGTTGAATTCAACTCGCTTTCTGTAAGGTAGAGATTGCACCACAGTTAAATTGTCAGTACAACTGTCACAGACTAGATTCATGGAGTGTAAAGTGATGTTAATTTTACACCTAAATATGACATTTTGGCCTCTGCAACCAGACTGTATAATCAGTCAAAATTCCTAATCAAGTTTGGGCATACAAGATGCTGATCTGCGGCCCACACCTCAGAGGGAAACCAGTCCAGGCAGCAACATGCCTGAAACAGAGGCGTGGTAGAGACTGCAGCAGTGAAGCAACACTCATGATGACCAAAAGGGCTTGGCCCTCTGATGTCATGGTGTTTAATGCTGTTTAATGTCACTGGAAAGCCAGCATTCTGAGAAAAAAATGCTGTAAACATTTGACATCAAGTACACAGTAGTGAGTTTTACTCTTTTCTTTTTTCAAAAACATCCCAACTCGCCCTTTTTCCTGATTTTCCTGTCTGAACCTAACGAGTAAATACATTTTGAAGGGCGGATGTGTTTACAGAGGCTTTATAATCCATTTTATTTGTTGTTGGTGTGCTAATTTATTTTGGATATTTAAAATGTTTTCCAGATCCTGTGATAAATATTCTTTAGAAATAAGTTAATTGATATTTTAGTAAGTGCACTTGTGTTATATTTTTTTTATGCCATTAGCTAACAGTGGTCTCAAAACAACAATAATATTGCTTACTGCAACCATTTCTGGGACAAAATGTGTTAACATGACATGCCTACTATGTCATGATAGTAGTTTGTGTATGAAAGAGAAACTTAAGTGCGTAGGGCAAAAAAAACAACAACAAAAAAACCTAGTCCAAAGCTCCTCCGATGGCTGATATTTATTTTAAAGCTAATTTGATTTCAACTTGCAAAGTAGATTTATAATAAATTCACCTTCTACTTACAAGTGTTACATTACAAGTATCCATTTGAACGCATTGGTCACTGTAATTACAACAGGTTTTACCTTCGATGATGAACGTTTTCCTCAGCTCATCTATCTGCTCCTGTCTCTTCAGGACAGAGCCCCTCAGCAGCTCATGGTACTCTCTCTCCTTCTCAGTCAGCTCATTCAGCAGTCTGACACACGACACAAAAAGCCATCAGCACTGAAAACAGGCAACATTTTTTATGTTCCCCTCTTTAAAAAATGGAAAACCTATAAGGGTTTTTCACACTTTAAAACCAAAAATGCTGCTCTACTATATTCAAGGGTGAAAGTAAGGGGGGTATGGTCGGGTACTGCGTACCTATAGAAGAGTTAGTGGGGGTACGCAGTACCTGCAAGAGAGGAGAGCAGCTGTCTGCTGTAAAGAATCAGTGGGTTCACTGTGCAGCCGTGACTGATTAGTTTTTCAAGAACAATCTAAAACACGACTTAATCAGTTAACTTTTTTCCCATTTCATATTGTTTCTGAACTGTTCGTGCTTTGCTAGAGCAGGGCTGCAATACGTCGATCGCGGAAGGTTTTAAGTCGATCTCAGCATTAGATGACAAACTGAACGCAGCCAGGAGGCTGAGACCAGGATGTCCTCCTCTGATTGGCTTATCAAAACGTTCATAACTTTATTAAAGAACAACAACAACAAGAACAAATAAATCAACAAAATGTGTTCAAATTAATGACCCAACAACAATAATAATCTCAGTGATTATTGGTTCAACAAGGTGTTGCGCAATTCTGTGCATTTCGATTCCATTACTAGCAGAGCAGGAGTTTCAAATGAACTAATCAACCACCGCTGTGTTCAGGGAGGCTTATTAATGATCGCAAAATAAATATCAAGCCTGAAAACCTAATATTGTAACGGACTGAATGTTATGTTTTTAATGCAATCTCTGGTCGGCTTGTGAAGCGCAGGAGGTTGCCATGGCAACGGGTATGTTTAAATGACAGAGAGAGACGGAGAGTGAAAAGGGGCCAGTGGTTTAGAGTTGATCACCTGTTCAGGTTGTTTTACCTTTGTCTTGGCACATCACAGCCGCTGTAGTTTCTGAACGTTCAATAAACGACAAACTTGGACTAATTACCTCGTTCTTTGTGAGTATAAGTCATTTACAACAACCATCAAACACGGTAGATGTGTTTCATTAAGTATTTAATAAACAAATGGCTTCTACCGTGATAATTATGTGAAATTAAATTAATTAATTAAATTAAAGGGGCTGCACAGTGGCGCAGTTGGTAGAGCTGTTGCCTTGCAGCAAGAAGGTTCTGGGTTCGATTCCCGGCCCCGGTCTTTCTGCATGGAGTTTGCATGTTCTCCCTGTGCATGCGTGGGTTTTCTCCGGGTACTCCGGTTTCCTCCCACAGTCCAAAAACATGTCAGGTTAACTGGCCTCTCCAAATTGCCCCTAGGTGTGAGTTTGTGTGTGCATGGTTGTGTGTCTCTGTGTTGCCCTGCGACAGACTGGCGACCTGTCCAGGGTGACCCCGCCTCTCGCCCGGCACGCTAGCTGGAGATAGGCACCAGCACCCCTCCTTACCCCACTGAGGGACAAGGGTGTAAGAAAATGGATGGATGGATAAATTAATTGTCTAATATAAAAATACAGTTTGGTGCTGTCGGGCTCAGAATCTGAGAGGCTTTTCCTTTATGAAACTAATTTTTTTTGTCTCTTATTTAGTGGAAATATTGATGTTGATGAGATTTTCTCCACACAATAATAACTTTTTCAATCTTTATAGCGCGTCACTGATATACATATATATAAAAAATTTTTTGTCATAGTACCCCCAAGAATTTAAAACTACTTTCACCCCTGACTATATTACAATGTTTTCTTATTGTATTTGTTCCAATAATAAAAGTGGAGAGAGCCGAAGGGTACCTTCTAGTCTCTACTCTCATGTCATTCAGTTTCTCGCTGAGCGTAGAGTTCCTGTCGAGAAAGACCTCATCTGGGGGGCCGAGCCTGGCTGCTGTCCCATTCTCATTCCTGGTTTCTGCCTGCTGATTGTCTATTGGCGCCATCGGCTGGTTGGGGATAAGAACTACAGGAGTGTCCAGGTCGACAGACTGCTCCTCGGGGATGCTGTCCTCGGTCTCAAACGACAACTGCAGATGGAGTTTCAGCTCTAAGAGCCGAGGAGATCAGAAGTGAACGAACATAAAAGGAAATACATCAGGTGAAAGCATTAAATGCTCCTTATTGTGCATCACTGTGTGCAGAGGATGTTTGTGTCACAAACTGATACACAGTAAACTTGTAGGTTTACTGAGCATAAATGTATCTAGTAGAAAGCATAATCACAGCAATCCTAATTTTAAAAAATGACATAAAATCTCTTCCATGTCATTTCACAACCAGCAGACTGATTAAGAGCGCCAAGCTCTTTCTGTAGGATATTTGGTGTTACGACTTAAAGACTGGCTACACAGTGGCACAGTTGGTAGAGCTGTTGCCTTGCAGCAAGAAGGTTCTGGGTTCGATTCCCGGCCCCGGTCTTTCTGCATGGAGTTTGCATGTTCTCCCTGTGCATGCGTGGGTTTTCTCCGGGTACTCCGGTTTCCTCCCACAGTCCAAAAACATGACTGTCAGGTTAATTGGTCTGTCTAAATTGCCCCTAGGTGTGAGTGTGTGTGTGCATGGTTGTTTGTCCTGTGTGTCTCTGTGTTGCCCTGTGACAGACTGGCGACCTGTCCAGGGTATACCCCGCCTCTCGCCCGGCACGCTAGCTGCAGATGGGCACCAGCAACCCTCCCGACCCCACTGAGGGACAAGGGTGAAAGAAAATGGATGGATGGACTTAAAGGCTTCCTTAATATCTTCCTCCATATGTAGCTAAAAGAAGGGGTTACTTGTTTGTTGGAAGTCCACCAGTTATCAAATCTCTCCATTCCTTTTATTTCCGCTACAAACTTGGCATTTTCACATAAAAATGTATTTTGAAGAGTACTCGAAACTCACAAAACAGACAGTGGTGGAAGTAAACTCAGATTCAATGTATTTTCTTCTGTCTTTTGCATTCTATAGCATAAAATTTGCTACAGTCATGTCACATTTACACCCAAGGGAGAAACAGAGCTATAGCTTTTTAATTAAAACTTCCTAGATTTTGATCAACTTAAAAATGTAAACTATGAGGTAAAAAAAATGCTCCTGTTACATTAATTTTGAATCTGAATAATTTAAATAATTATAGCATTATTTTTTTAACATTAACTTTTTAACCCAGCTGAATAAATGTACAGAGGTGAAAAAATGTTCTACATTTTACTGTTTAGGTGACTTTGGTTATGTGGCAGGAGAATTTATTTTACAAATGAAAAGAGGTGGGTTTGATATTTACTCCCCCCCATCATTTAATGATGAGCTAATTACCCTTAGGGGGTCAACTGACCTGCATATTGATGAATAGGAGTGTGAACACTTAGTGGAGATGGGAAAATGAAACTTGTAGTCTAGAAGCGCTTTTAGTGTTCAGCATGCCTAGAGTTCAAGTCATTTTAAAGATTTAAAAAATGAAGAACATCATCGCCAGAGCTGCGAATAAATGTGTACCCAGAAGCAGTTGTATAAACACAGATAAGAAAATTAAGTGTGAAATAGTACTCTACCTGGGAGCAGGACAGTGATGGCATCCTGCACAGCCTGTCTCAGCAGATTGTCCAGAGCAAACATCCAGTGAGGTTTCACCTGTTGCTGCTTCAACACCTTCTTCACCTACACCCACACTGAATGGTTAAATACGAGTCCATGAAGGTACCTTTTATGTTGCATACAAGCAGAAAAAGAGGCTTACTGCATCCTGAAAGTTAAAGAGCACCGTCTGCAAGCTGTTCAGAGGTATTGCTGCTGCCAACAGAGTCGAGCGAAGCTCCAGAAGGCCGGTGGCGAGCTGCTTTCTGTCTGGGGAGCGGATGTTTTCACGGAGGCAGGCGATAAGTGCGATGACGTGGTCTTCACTAAGTGATGATCCCTCATCCAACTTTTAAAGAAGAAGAGAAATATTGAAACAAAAGGGGAAACTATGTCTACTGTTTATTGCAAATAATTCTAAACTACAAACCTGTGCAATTCAAAAAGAATGAGTCTTATGATTACGGATCTAAAAATGCACAACAATGGTTGAATAAATGTGCACCTTCTTAAAGTAACAGTTTATTAAATTACATTTTGATCACGTTGTAATTTCAAGTTTTCTATGAGTCAACAAACCCCATTAAAGTAGATAAGAACAAATAAGAAAATTCAGCTGTCTTACTAAGATTTTTCTGACATTAGCTAATTTGACAAAGCTAGCAGAAAGGAATTTAACTGATTTAATTTACCAAAAAAAGGGCATAAAAACCACAACATTATGTATACACCATAGCACAGTAAAATCAGTTAACAAAACCTGGACAATGGAAAATAGAGAGGCTGACCACATCACAATTGTGGCGCATGTTGCATAGGATAAACATCACGATAAAAGTTAGTGTGCATACATTTCATATCAACTTCATCTGTAAACATTTGAATCGTTTGTCTGAATTTTGCTCCACACACCTGCGGTATTGACTCCTGTAAATAAGTGACAACATAACTGATGTAGTCGGTGAGGACTCTGTGGAGCGTCGCTCTCCTCTCACTGTCCTTTCGCAGCATAAAGAGGCCGACGTTCTCCTCCGATGACGCTGGACTGGACATGTCTGATGAAGAGTCATACGGTGTTCTGTACAGCAGAACAAAGAAATGAGTCAGTCAGATAAAACTACATCATTGGAATATCATGAAAATTACAGGATGTGGTAATAAAGTCTATGATGACATTTGGAGAAATGAAAAAAAAAAAAAAGTGGGGTTTGTAGGTTATTTCCAAAGTTAAACACAGTTTTGAGATTTAAGGAAAAATAATTCTGGGTTTCTTTCTGTTAAAAAGAAAGCAGCGTGGCCTGAACGTAAAACTAAAACCTCAAGAGTGGCTCGACACTGATCGAGCAACGACCCACAGAAATACGGTAACAGCTCGGATTTATCAGCTCAGCAAAAACTTCACTCACGACAGGAAGCCGCTGGGGCATGGCGGACTCTCTGAGATCCCCGTCACTCTGAGGGGGGACCAGCGCTTCCTCATGTCCAGAGAAGACGCCAGGTCAACCGAGCCTGTGTCCGAATCAGTGTCCTCCACCAGGATGGAGACGGGCACTGATAAACTGCGATGATAATCAGCTGCAAAACCAAGAAAGGTTACATTTAAGAGAATTTGTTAGTTTTCGTAACAAAATAAAACAAATGTGTGAAGTTCAGATAAAGCCTTACTAGAATTACTCGAATCTTTCAAGTCTGAGTCCTTTGGGGGTTTGATCCTCTTCCTGAAAGACGACTTGAGGAAGCAGTCATTCAGCAGCTCTGTGGCCGTGGCTCTGTCGTCCGGGTCTGGCACGAAGCAGCTCATGATGAAGTCCTTGGCCTCAGCTGACATGGTGCCTGGAACCGTCGGGTGGATTTTAAACATGCCCACCTTGATGGGATAATCACAGAGTTAATCATTTTTATAAAACATTAAAATTGGATAGATGATATAAATTCAGAAGATGTAAAATAATTTCTTTTAGAGGTCTATTTTTGATTTAAATTCAAGATTAACATGTTAAAACGCAATATGATGCCAGCATTGCTCTGATTTGATTTCTCTAAAAAAAAAAAAAATACTAGCACATGTGACAGAAGATCCTTGAAAAATATTTTTTTTATCGATATTTTGATGGTTAGTCTGAACTATGCTGACAACCCAACCATAAGCCATAGATGGTACCAAAATATTCAATAAATTAGTTATTATTGTTCAATATGCAGTTCACTACATGAAGCAAACCCTTCATTTCTGTTCATTAGGATGTTTTTCTGAATACAGCTAATAAAAGCATGACATCGAGGATGAGAATATTACTCCAGAATAATAAAAAAGTTTTAAACCAAAAATGGAGAATAAAAGAAAGGTATTTAAAAGCATCGATTCACCCAACTGAAACGTTTTGTTAAACCTTTGACGTTATTTATGCTTAGTGTGCGTCTGCTGGCATAATGTAAATTTAGACATTTCCAACCTAAAGGAAATTGTCAAGTGTTCAGTAAATGTGCTACAAAAAGCTGAAAAGTGAAAAATTAAAACATGAATACATCAAAACTAGTATATAGAGATGAATAATAATAATAAAAAAAACCCTGAAATGCTACACCTTTGTTTGAATCCACAAAAAGCAGCATACCTGCTAAGAGCTAAGCCTGAGGACTAGAGGGTGCTGAAAGCTAGCTGCAGTCATACTAAAGGAACATTTCCACTTGAAAGTTACATGGGAGGTGAGCTGTAGCAGGAAGTGTATATTGCAAACATGAGCGGAAAAGCAGCTTCCCTGGGACAAGTGAAACAGCATCACGTTGTTGAGCGCACAGTAAGGAGTGTAAGACAGCTGCTAATTTATCCAATTCACAAATATGAAAATATTAAATATTGTGTATAATGTCTGCATGATAAACTATCACCAGTAAACCCCAACAAAAACAAGTGTTTGTTATTTACCTTAAACATGGCTGCCTGAGGACTTCCCAGCTCATGAAAAGGAGGCTTGCCTGTTGCCATTTCTATGATAGTACACCCTAAGGACCAAATATCAGCAGGCTTCCCATAACCTCGAGGCCCTTGGTCTATAATCTCTGGAGCCATGTACTGAAGTGTTCCTTTAAAAAAAAAAAAAAGAGAGGCCAATGATTAAAGCTCTCACTTTAACGAGGTCCTAGAAAACCTACAAATACCATGATTCTTGCCTGTAAAAGTTTCAGTGCAGGGGTTGATCCCTGCTAATCGCTTGGAGGTCCCAAAATCAGAGATCTTCAGCACGCCGCTGTAGGTGTTGATGAGCACGTTGTCGCCCTGCAGCACAAGGGAAATAACTTATCAGGAAAAGCCAATGTGAAAGAATCCAGAAGGCAGTGGTGGTGTTAGATTAACAAAACCGCCAATGTTTTACAACCCCGACAAAATAGTTACATGTTCATATAATAGAAATGATTTAAAAAATATATATTATCAATTTAAAACAGGAGTTTTTGCACCACTTTTACCAGTCTGGCTACGCTGTATTTTATAATGATCAATTAAACAAAGAAAGTGTACAATACTTGGGTGCTAAATTTCTTAACCATTAGCAGCTGGAGTCACACATATAAAAAACGAATTTTTTTAATTTTTTTACTAAATTAAATTAAATGTATTGTGATTTTAAAAAAATCCAGGTTCTAGTTTCTCCTCCTTCAAACAGAAAAAAATTCCATCCATCCATTTTCTTACACCCTTGTCTCTCAGTGGGGTCGGGAGGGGTGCTGGTGCCTATCTCCAGCTAGCGTACCGGGCGAGAGGTGGGGTCACCCTGGACAGGTCGCCAGTCTGTCGCAGGGCAACACAGAGACACACAGGACACACAACCATGCACACACACACTCACACCTAGGGGCAATTTGGAGAGGCCAATTAACCTGACAGTCATGTTTTTGGACTGTGGGAGGAAACCGGAGTACCCGGAGAAAACCCACACATGCACAGGGAGTACATGCAAACTCCATGCAGAAAGACAAGGGCCGGGAATCGAACCCAGAACCTTCTTGCTGCAAGGCAACAGCTCTACCAACTGCGCCACTGTGTAGCCCCAGAAAAAAATTCCATAAAAAAAAAAAAAAAAAAAGCAAGGCTCATCATGTCCTCATCTATGAAAACGTCTTGCTGTGATCTGACCTATAGGCTTGTTTTATAAGTCAGCATATCTTTATGTATATATATACTATTGCTTTTTACACAAGTTTAAATAGATATGCTTTTTTTTTATGATTCCTTCTGGAGATCCAGGAAAATTTCAAATACTTTCTGTACTTTTTGCCTTCAATGTCAGGCCAAACAATGCTTTGCTAAGGTAAGTCAAAGGAAGCAACTTTTCACCTTAATGTCTCTGTGGACAATCTCATTTTCATGAAGGTACTTCAGTCCCTCCAAGATCTGTTTGGTATAGAAAATGATGGTAGCTTCATTGTCCTTCAGTGGACCCCACTTGGAGCGCAAGAGAGAAGATAAACTTCCTGAAAAAGTGCAAAACATAAAAACCTTCAATATTTGCTTTAGAGGCTAAAGCTTCCATTGAACACTCACAAATTTTAACATTTGAATTGTTTGTGTGTCCGATCAGACAGGTCTAATGTTTGGTTTCAGTTATTCCAGTTGCGTCATTGTCTGAAAATGTTTTCGTCTTGCAGGTTATTTTTAGAACGACTAATAGCTTTAAAACAAGTTTTCTGTGAATGTTGATTCATCACATGCGTTTGTTCTTTTGAACATATTATATCTCTGACAGGCACCAATCCGTCAAAAAGCAACACGTTAAAGAAAGAAAAGCGTCAGAGTTGGAACAAGCACTTGGCTCTGCTTGTTCTGGAAATTCCTAAGCAGCAAGTTTCTGATCCTCCAGAGTAGATAGTTTCCCACGATTACTAAATATTACTGTTTGCCACAGTGTGCTGTATTTTTTCTTTTATTCCAGTAGCATAATCTCAAGCTGAAACAATTTCAAAACCCAATTGAGGGGTGGGGTACACGCTGGACAAGTCGTCAAAACATTACAAGGCAACGCAGGACTAAGACTTGTTGACCCAGTAGTTATGTTTTTAAAAGAGTGGGAGAAAGCTTATCCAGAGACAATGCACCCATGCATGGAGAGAACATGCAAACTCCATGCAGAAATCCTCTTGCCTAAATTCAACAGTATCAACCACTGTTCCACCATGGAGCCCTCAGGGCAGCTAATAACATAAATGTCCATCAAGTGTGTGTGGCGAGTTTTGACCACTGTAAATAAGGCTTCAAAAAATGTGCTATCTACATTCACAGCAATAATGAAATAGTCTGAAGCAGCTGGAACTCTGCGTCACATGGGCCCATCTTTGTTTTAACATATTGCACAATGAGGAGGATGGAGGTACAAAAAAGAAAAAAAGAAACAAAAACAAAAAAAAAAACTTCAGGTCAAAGTTCCAAACTGCAGCAAAGTGTCTATAAAAATCCACTTATTCCAACCGGTTCTTTGAGACGCATTCCAGGAAACCATCACAAACACAAACATGTAGTTTGCTGACTCAGCTTGATCTTTAGCCGACAGATTTGCTTTGTTCAGATAAGACTAAAATTGAATGTTTCCACAACAAACAGCACAGGTAAGATTTGGTATCAAACCAAGGATGGAACTGTGAGAAAGCCTCTCATAGTCTGTGTTGGCTCTGGTGGAGGATCTGTGATGCTGTGGTTTTGTTTCTCTTTCAGTTAAATGGGAACCTAGTATTTAAATATCACAAATACAAGGCATTTCAGACAGATAACTATCTAAAAATTTATTTTATATTATATATATATATATATATATATATATATATATATATATATATATATATATATATATATATATATATATATATACATAGAATGCTGCTGTACATATGTAGAATCAGTTTAAAAACTAAAATTAAAATGGTTATATGCCAGACATGGAAAACTGGGATGCACTCCATGCCATGATGTTCAGAATTTAGGTCTCATGGCATCTCAAGGTGTCAACATTGCTGCCAGTAGGCTGAGGGAAATACAGCTTTATTTTGTAGCAATTCAAGAGCTACCAGATTTTATTTATATATATATATATATATATATATATATATATATATATATATATATATATATATATATATATATATATATATATATATATATATATATATATATAAGGTAGATTTTTGTATCTGGTTAATATATATTAACCAGATACAAAAATCTACCTTCTTTATGACCATCCCAGTCCCTAAAACTAAATCCTACAGGCTTTCTATAGTATTTAGGTTTTCTGTAGGATGAGCAGATGGGAAGAGAGCAAAAAAAGATGATGAAAAGACATTGGGATTGGTCAAAGATGGCTCCCTCTGTATGCTTCATTTTGTGAAACATAAGAGAAAAACAAAATGTTGTCCTTGCTATCAGCAAGGGTGCCAATTAAGGATTTTTTCAGCTTATTTCTTAACATACCCAGGTTTATTTTTAAGGATGTCCTCAATAAATTACATTGACACAATTATCAGATGAATTTCACTTAAGTTTTATCTGTGAATTTGTACCTCCTGGGACTTCTTCCATGAAGATTTTGATGAAACCGTCCTGACTGACGGAGCCGAGATACTGGACAATGTTCCTGTGTTTGAGCCTTTTATGTAGAGCTATTTCCTCATGGAGCGGCTGTGAGTACCTGAGTAAAAACAAATTTAGCATCATATGTTACGTGCTAGTTGTAGTCATGCAATAAGGAACCATATTCATTTAGAGGGATTAGGTGCTCAAAATTTCTATCAAAGTTTGTCCTAAGAAAGATTTTTTATTCACTTCAACTTCTTTCTCTCATATTTGTATCAGAATAAACATTAGAATGTCTTGCACATTTGAAAACATTGTCACTTTGTGTCAGCAAAACAAGCTGATGGGGACAAAAAAAAAAAGCTAAATGTATCAAGTGGATAAAGAGGAAAATAGATCTCCTACGTGCTGTCCTTTTCAGGAATCTCTTTGATGGCAATGCGGACTTGGTTGCTGAGGTCTCTACCAGCGTACACCACACCATACGTCCCTTTCCCAAGAACCACTCTGTCGCCATTTTCATTGGTCTCGTAGATGAACTGAAACATCAAGAACCGGAAAGAAGCAGGATTGTGAGGAATTTCACAGGTATGGAATGAAAAAGGCAATTCAGAGAGTGGCTTGACTAAAATCCTTGTTTTAAACTATGGCACACAAGCACAACATGTTTGGGAAAAGTTACACTGTGCGTTTTTCTTGGGAAACTGCTGCTGTTTTTCTTGTTTAACTGCCAGGAAAGGCTTAAAATAGAGTGAATGTTGCGTCAGAGGAAAGAAGTACAGACGGTGACTGACCTCAAGTATCCCCTGCGTTAGAAGTTGGGGGTCCTGGGTGGGGTTTTCAGCCTGGTGGAGCAAAGAGTTCACCAACTCGCAGAAACTAGTGAGAGAACATTAAACAAAATTGCAAATAAAGATATATCTTAATAAAATAGCTCTTATTTTCAGTTCTTTTAGTCCTGATGTAATAACAATGATCATAACCTCCAGTTTTAAAAAGTGATTCCAGTTCAGGAGTGAACAAACACTTTCACCTTTTAAGACTTTTTTAAACACCATGTTTAATTTCTCTTCCACATGTAATACTTTGCATTAGTCTGTCATATATAAATCCAATAAAATACATTACAGTTTGTTGGTTGCACAACAACTAGTGAAAAAGGACAAGGACTCCAAGTGCATTATTCAAAAAAAAAAAAAAACGTGCAGATGAATAAACAAATGGAAATAAATATCCATGAAGCACCTTTAAATATTTGTTCTTGTCGAGGTTTTAGATTTTATTCGCGAGGTCTGTCAGAACAGCTTGAAATCAACGTTATGTGTTAGCATTTCCTCACGCTATATTATGATGCAGTGATGTTCTACTGGACATGCTAATGTTGAAGATCCTGTCTCTTTTAACAAGCTTCAACTTCTAGCCAAGAGCAGTTGACTTCCTGCTGTCTATTTTTCACTTCTAGGAAGGAGTGCGTACTATTATAAAGGGAAGGTTAAGGTTTTGGCTTCTATTTAAAATTGTTTTTAACCATTGCTACAATAACCTGCATACAGAGCAAGTTTTTAAATTTAAAAAAAACAGCAACGTAATTTCCATTTTGTAACTTTGCAGCATTTTCAAAAAAAAAGTAAATCCATGTAAAAATAAATCCTAAAGCATTTAAGAGCTTCCCAATTTAAAAATAATAATAGAAGAAGACTCTCAGTTTCAGTCAAAGCATTCCCAAGTAACACGGCCTTGTATTAAGGCCTCTTAAGAAGACACAAACATTGTTATCTCTAACTAAAACAAAATGTGTGCTCCTGTGTTGCACCCTTAAAAAGAACTTAAAAACTCATATATATTTTAGCTATTGGGCAACTTTATTAAACAAAATCCCCGGTTCGAGCACACAGCATGTGTAGTTTTCTCTCTTTCCGTATAAAATCACAGGTCATGAACTTTTTTCTCCCATCATGCATCGTGTCGTTCTTGAAGGGGTATTATCATGACAGAAATCTATGAAATAAAAAGAATACAGTAGTTTGAGCACATATTTAGCCATAAACCAATTGAATTGTTCTAACTAAATACGAAATCAAATAAATGCTTGCCCAATATGATCAATATACCTATTAATTAAACAATATCACGTTCTTAACATATTTTCAAGGCTCTACCCCTACATTCAACGGGAGCTTACGCATCTGAAGCAGAACTGAAAGGATCAGTGTTTTTAAGGAGGCACAAAGGAAACATGAGTCACCCAAACTGATTTCATCACAATCGCCTCCTCAGGCCACTGTCTGAACTCGGCGACACAAAAACACCTCCTTGCGATCCTCCTCCACGTCGTGCCGGTGGCTCTGTTCATTTGCGCAGCCAGTTTAGGCAGTTTGGCAGTAAGCGAGTCATTGTTTAACTCAAATACACAAGTTACTCACCCCTTGCAGTGGATCTCTGATGGAAAACAAAGCTGGAAGTCATCAGAGTTGTAGTGCACATACAGGAAGCAGCTCCGCTCATCAATCTTTGACACACTTTAGGGAAAATAGATACGAACGTATGTAGCTTATTTGTTAAATTCAAATGAAAAAAGACTGATTCTTTTCATATGTTATGACACACTAAGATAACCTGCTTTTGGCATACTATCTAAACCCTGTTTGGCACAATGGGTAAAAGTTAATATTTTGTTGTGTCAGGCCAAGTAAAGGGGGAAGGGTTGGTATCGTCATGTTCAACTCCAGAAGAAATCACCCAACATCACACTGAAAGCTAATAAAATCATTACCAGCACAGCAGGTTGCTGCTGAATTAGCTCAAAACGGCCTAAATTAGCACATAAAATAACCCTGGAGAGCACTGTGATACCAATCAGTAGCCACAAGGGAAAAATCAACAAATAAATAAGAAAGAAGTCAAGCCTGAAACCATGTTGATGGAACAGAAATGCGAGGGCGAGCCAAAGTTTTCCCGGACAACCCGCATGTTATGGGTTCCCCTGACAACAACACATCCAGCTAAGAGGTGCAGCATTCCTCCTTACCTCACTCCTCGGATTTTAGTTGCTGGGAAAGTCCACTGGTGCAAGCCTTTCTGCAGAATCAATTACAAAAAGGGGGGAAAAAAATGGGGGTGGGGAAATAAGCTGGTTGGCTGATGCAACATGTTGCAAACCAGTTTTCATTTGCATGAAGGTATAAACGGAAGAAAAAGAGATCTGTGTGGAATATGTGGCATGAGAAAAGTCGTATTTTCCCTCATGTATTTGCTCTATAGGCACACACCCATACACTGCACTCATGTCAACATTCACGCCAATCAGCTAAATAATCTTCAGTAATAAAAGCAGCACTGCATATCCTATATTGTATTCTGACGTATGAACAAACAGAAAGACATATGGAGAAGCTCCAACCTTCAAAGGTGTGACGTGTTTCAGTTGAACAGTGCGACTCTCGTCCTCTTCGCTCACACTCACAATAGACGGCTGGTAGACTTTACTGGGCTCCAGAATGAGCACCTGACGCACACATTCAAATTCAATCAACATTCAATAATAGTATGTTTATAGGCTTTGAGTTTGTGATAAAATCTGATGTTTATTTATTGGATTCAAACTCCTGATAGCTTATCACTCCTGATGTTTTTCCATACAATTTCTTCTTCTACTTCTACAAGGTTTGTGCAATATAACCACTCAAATATAAAAAAAATATTTTGTCATTTCATGCTCAATATTAATGACTATGAACTTTGCTATTTAATGACACTTTTGTAAACAAAGTTTTTAAATGATGTAGATATCAATGAGACAATCGTTCAAATCGTTCAATGTCTTGTTCTTTTCTTTTCCTTTACTTTCACCAAGTGAGGTCATTGAAACTTTAAATGGGCTAATAATAAATAATTCAACTTCTTAATATTGTCTGCCCTTTTCTTATAAAATCCCAGTTTAAAATTGATAAAAGTTTTGGTTTTATGCTCCTGTTTTCCACCTAAAGCTGTAGCATGATCCAATCTACTGCCAAGCTAAACTCTTTAAATTCAGTTTTGAAAACAAAATCTTCCTGCTTTCATACCTTTTACTTATCAACAAATCACACATCTGTCTCACAACTGTGCTTTAAGGAATTTGAAATGCCTCAGACATAAATGGATTTCTTTATTGAGGTGGATGAGATTTTCATTAGCTAATATGCTTACAGTATGATTTCTTTTTACTAACGGTAGCACAAAAACCACTGTCATTACAGGTAGCTACAACTAGCTTACACCTAGCTTACAACCTTTTCTCTTTGTAAACACATTTAACCCTGTAGGATTTCAGTTTTACTGCATTTCTCTTGTGTGTTCACTGCTGATTAATTAGGTCCAAAGCTACTTTCAGCAGACTGAATTGGTTGGCTTGCTTTTATTGCAGCTTTCAGTGGTTTTCTGCTTAAGTTTCATCTTATACTACCCATTCCTCCCTTGCATCTACTGTAATTCTTCGGTGAGTCGTTTTGAAAATGTTTGCTCCTCTAATATTTCTGAGAATTAGTGGTCCTTAACAAGCATTTCCGCATCAGATGAGCTTTCTCCAGCATATCATCTTACCAATTCATAGTGGATTTTTGGAGGAAATGCAATTTGTTTAAGGCTTATTTGATAAGATTGGGATCTGAAGAGAGGAGGACGTCGATTACAATCCAGAGGGAATCAAATGTTTTCTATTTTAACTTTTCTAAACTGAAAGTTAAAACTTTAAGACAGATGAATTGTTTTTTTTGCAACATAATCTTACATATAAATATTTATGTAAACTAAATTAGTAAAGAAAAAATCTTACATCAACGGTCAATGGTGTAATGCTTTTTGGCACATCTGGAGTTAATATATTTAAAACCACCTTTTGTCAACATAACACCTATTCTTATTGCGTTCAGCATTAGAATGATCTTTGTCCATCCCTTATTACATAATCTCTAAACTATTAGAATCATGAGCTCCTTTCTCTTCCGCTATGTGATTTAGGTCTAGGAACTGACATGGCCAAAGAGAAATTTTGATTTTGTGAACCATTTCTATGTTTTTTTTTTATTGACCATATATTTTGAATCACTGTCCAGATAAAAGATCCATTTTAGTTGTTTTCGATAAAGGCCATCCATTTTTTAATTGCTAAGTATTTTAGAGATGTTCAATTAACACTAAGTGTTTCGGAACCCTAAGAATAAAGTTGCCACGTTACCTCATCATCCCTTCTCACACTCCTCACCGCACACCTCAGGAGATGTCCAATTTTTCTCCACATATTTGTATTTCATTCCACTCTGAATCTACCTAAAGTTTATTTTAACAAAACATTTACGCTTGTTCTATTCTAGCCAAAGCACCCAGTTCTAGTTAAAGTCTCAGTATCGTCTAAGCCTACAATGCTGGGGGAAAAAAAATGCAACTTTCCTTTTTTAAGTTACAGTTTTAGTAACTAAACAAAAAAAGATGTAAGGAATATCTAAATTTAAAATTATTTATCTTGTTATTACAGAAATTGTAAAAGATGTCATTAGATGCAGTGTCAAAAATACTTCTTAACATGCAACTATTTTAAATCTGGAAAAAAACTGTACTACAACAGTTTTCTAAATTAAAACAAACATGTGAGGCTCTGTTATTGCAACAAAAGGTGGCTAAAATGTTTTTTTAAAAGTTTTTTACACATCTTTGTGAGGTTTTACACATCTTTGTGAGGTATGCCAGTAAGTGTAGAGGGGTTTGTATTCTCTTACTGGGCAGCGATTTGTCGACACGGTGGGTTTACAGGATTGCAGCAGCAGCTCCATCCAGAAGTCCACCATATCCTGTTTGGGAGACCGCACCTCAGGAGGCTTGGCGAACTGGCGGTACAGGATGTACGTCTCCATAATGGATGCCAAATACCTAAGGGAAACGCATTACAATGATAAGTCCACATGTAGTTACAATTGAAATATTCGATTAATGCTTTTGAAACAAAACAAAAAAAAAACAGAACAAGTTCAAGAATTTGTGCTTAATTCTCACCAAACAGGAGCCTCGAGTCTGTAGAGCTTCTCAGAAGCTTCTATGACTTTCCTGAACTCTTTAGCGAGGATGTTCGCTCCGAGGTAGAATCCTACATCCCAGTATTCTGTCATCTTCTCCAAACTACCCTTTCTGCCGAGCAGCGTGCTTATGGTAACACCTAAATGTTTTTATGTAGAAACTTTAGGTCATTTATCACACTATCTGAAATTCCTTAAAACAATCTTAGGAATGAGTAGATTTGCACCTATTTTGCGCAGCTCAATGGAGGTCTCAAATTCATGTCCAGCTGCCATCAGGAGGACCACACTGTTGATCCCAGAGTGGAAGGTTGGCTCTGCTTCGAAAGCTTTCCCATACCTAGGGATGAACAAAATATGCTTTATTAAGTCAAACTGGGAGTACATATTTTACTGGAAAACACAAAATAATTTAAACATTGAAGTTCATCTAAATAGATTGATGAAAACCCCAAACTTGTTTTGTCTGAATTGCAAAATATTACAGAAAATTATTTCTTTCTAGTAATTTTACAGAAACCCCACCTTACTAATAAGTATGACACTTGATACTTTTCCATGAATTGCTGTATCCAAGTGGTGTAGTATGAAGAATAATGTCATTAAAACATGTGTTTGCGCTTTTGTGTTTGCTTTTGGTTTCAGTTTCCTACAGTTTTTCTTCCAGTCATCACTGTAAACAGCCACATTCTTGACTATCAGTATTTGTCCAGTATCACCAGTGACCTTTTGTGACCTACCCTCCTCCCTCAGGCTAAAAACAATCTTCTAGACAACTGTCAAGTCAGCAGTTCTCTGTGATTTTTTTTTCCCCTTAAAATATTACATTTTAGTTTGAATACAATGATCTCATTTTCTCAATAACTGAATTTTGGGTTTTCATTAACTGTGAGCTACTTTCAGCAAAATCAACAGAAATAAACAATCAAAATACATTACTTTCTCTCCTAGTGATTCCATATATTAACCGAGTTTAATTTTTTACGCTTATTTTAATATCCTGAAAAGCACCAGTATATGGCCAGATCCAAAAACACACAAACTGGATGTACCAATAACAGGCCTGGTCTCTGCTGGACACGTCAGTGAAGCTCGAGCTCATGAACGTGTCTTTGTAGATCCGTCCACACAGGCAGTAGACGTCTGATGCCACTTTGTCTCCCGACTCCACAATGGGCAAGATTAATTTCAGAGCCTTTGCTCGATCGCCGGGATGATTCCTCCTAAAAACGGGATAAAGGGATTATATTTGCAGCCTGGCAGCTTTGACTAAGTTCTTTAGAGGACTGAATGCAAACAAAAAACAAACAAAAGCCATGTGCAAAGAATACAACAAAACACATGGCTGAAACCAGAGAGGAGGTGATTACAAATGTTTAATTATGTAGATTACACAAACAGGTGGGTACCTGTTCAGAGCAAAGATGTAATGAAACTTGATATTCTGATGCCTTGCTGCCTGACACATCGGCAGGTTGTTCAGAGTCTCCACCAGTTTGATCATGGCATCATAATCCTAAAGAAAAGTTACAAAGTAGGAACAAAGATTAAGGAGAAAATGTGTCTTTTTGTCTCAATTGCATAGGAAATTTGGGCACTACGCGCTAAGAATCTGTAAACTATTTCATAATAAGGCTTTTTTTCTAATTTAAGAAAAATGGTTTTATGATCAGTTAAATCTCAACATTTAATTCATGCATCTTTTTACAAGACATAGTGACCTTCCTTGGTTATTATTACAAAATGGTTTTATCAAATAAAACCATTTTAATTTGTTCACATACTAAAACTAGACAAAACTCATAAAGTGATCACCTGAACATCTCTGTAGGACAACAACAAGTTCATGACTATATCCGGCGTGAGCAGATCTACGCTATCCAGGCGACTCTGGATGCGACTCAGCTCCTCGCTCAGAGCTCTTCCACTGAATCGCTCCCGTGCCAAGCGGATCTCTTGCCTCAGTGACTCCCGGAAGTACTCGCTGTTAGCAAAGACACAAAGGAAAGTAGGTGTCATTCCACTGTTTCACAATCTTCAATAGACCAAAACAGGTGGAATTTGAAGTTGGGAAAATTGTGTTTCTACAGGGAGTTCATGAACTGTAAACCCAAACTGTATTATAACTAGTACTAATCTTTTCATTACTTTGCAAAAAAGGCGGGACCATTACGAAACAAAATGTTAATCATAAATGACTCAAAATGAGTATTTGCTGTAGTATTGGCTCTTAGCTGAGACTCCTTTCCTTTACATGTTTTTACTGATTTTGGGAGGGGTTTGTCAGTGAACACCAGACAGGTGAGCCAGTCTGTGGCAGTAATGCACATTTGAGACAGTTTGGCGACATATGGCAAGGCACAAATTTGATTCAGTTATCATACAGAATAATGATTACTGATAAACACAAGTAAGAATTACCAATAAACATACACTGATAATCATAACAAACACTGATAATCATAACAATTACTGACATATATGATTAATTGTTGAGCTAATTATTCATAAACAGTTTTAAAACCTGTAGTTCTTCAGTAATTCATTATCTTGGACATAACACTTTATGTAAACAAAGCTTGATTTGTTTGGTTTTTAATTCTGTAGAACCTAGACAACCCAATGCAGTCACTTAACCATACGTGGCTTTAGTAATGATTGCTGATTTGGGTTGACAGTGCACGCAGGGACATGATTAAACAAGTAATTGGAGAACTGTGGCGTTTAACTGACCTGGACTGAATGTGCACATTGTTCAACAGGTGCACCAGCCTCTCCACCAGCGGGGTCAGAAGGGGCTCCAGCTGTAAACTGGGCTGCATCAGCTCCTTGATGCAGGTCATCATGGTGGCATCACAGGCGAACACTTTGCCCTGAGGTGACACCACGTACGGGATGAAGGTGTAACTCCCACACTGTTCCTAAACAAACAGAACAGGCATCGGTGAGCACTGTGAGGATCACTGTGGCTTTGGGCAACAGTTTCATGTCTGTGCATGCCTGATGGCATTTAATTGGAAAGTTTATGACAAAATAATCCCAAGTCTGAATAAAAAGAAGCCGTTTAGAAATAATTTGAAACACCCAAGTACGAGATTATGCTGTGAAATAATGGACTTAACAATTTTACACAACCCAAAATTCTTGACTATAGTGCGTCTGTTTTATATTTACAATAGCTCCATCCGACATGTTAGAATTTCATTGAAAAGCTCATCTAGTTCAATCATTCATTTCAAAACCTGAAGCTCATATACATTACTGAAACTTCCAAATTCAGCTTTAACTGAAATACAGAATACTACCATAGACCAATAAGACTAAGATTTTATGCGCAGAAATATCATGCAGCTACATAGCTATAGGAAGCAATATTTGACAGTTCATAGTATTCTTTTCAAGCATTTTAAGGACAATTGTTTCAAAGAAATTAGAAAAATCTATACTCAAAATAAATACACCTACTGCGATACATCTATACTGCACCTTAAAACGTACACACCACATATTCCTGAATTCCTGAAAAGCAGGCACGTGCAGAGGGGGGAGGAGGCTTAAGCACCTGCCCCTTTTGCTCCTTGCCCCCAAGTGCCCTTTTGGTCAATTTTTATTTTTGGGGGGGGTATTATTATTTCCTTAGCCCTCTTCTGACACATAATAACATGTACTAATTTTTTTCTTTTTGTACACCATATTAAGCCCCCCCACACCGGTCACCTTGTTACCTTTGACCTTTTGCCCGTGACGTATGACGCAATTGCCTCTAGCGCAGCGAGATAAGGCGGCTAACTGGAGCTCAACATAGCGAACGTTCCAGATTACAGAACAGTTTTTGGTGAATTAAAAAAAAAAAAAACGTTTTTGGTGAATAAAGTGGAGTAGACTTGCTACTTGTCAGAGGACGGAAAACGTTGAAGTATCGTTTCTGCTTCAGCTCGGAGTCGCGGTTTAAGCAGAGAAGTAATGAAATACAACAGACACTGACAGGCCTCTGCGTCTGCCTTTCTCTGAAGAACTACTGAGCGGGAAGAGACAACCAGGTGAGGAAAAACTGTTCTCATCTATCGATTCTGTATTTTTATCATACAGACATTAGGCTGTTGTTGATGTGCTATTAGCTAACTGCTAGCTAACGACTTTGCTAGCAACGCAAGATAACTAAAAAGCTTCTTCCCTGTATCGTTAATAACAGCAATCATTCTAAAGTATTGCTTAAAAAGGGGCACATCGCCCGTCCAAAACCGATCATCTCCATAATGGTTATATGTCTTCTAATTTCATTTGCTGCATAATGTACATTGCATTCATTCTGGCGTTAGGTAAATGTATCTTGAAGGAGAATAGGACTTAAATAAAAGACCAACAAGGATGTTCATTTAGAATTAAAAATAACTCACCCTGAATTACCAAGATAGATATAGTGTATGTAATAAAAGTTTGTCATTAATGAAGGGGAAAAAACTCAAACCAGACTTTAAGTAAGTTTATGGTCTGGTTCGCAGAGTATGAAGTTATATATATTTTTTCCCAATTATTCAATGAAAATTTTTTTTTACCTCAGTTAAGTAAAATAAAATTGTGATCAACATTTTTGGAATTGTAATGATTTCTTTTTTAAAAACAAAATGTTTTGTTTAACTTTTTTTTTATTAAATAACTCATTTTTGTCTCGTGAACTTAAAAAGTCATTTGCCAAACATAAACCTTTATTTTCACACATCAGAAAGATTTTGTTGCGATTTTGGGCGCTGCCCACGACGTCATGTGAGAAAAAAGTTTTTTAAGCAAAACTCGGTAGGCTTTTCTTATGGTGACATGCATTAACAATTCAATATTTTGGTTTTGTTTTTGTTTTGTTCTTTTCTTCGTTTTTCTGCAGTTCCACGTTAAAGTTTGATGCAGCTCTGCTTTCCTGAATGGACCATCTTCATCTCCACTGCAAGTGCAGCAAACAGCCAGCTCTTTTTTTTTTTATAGATTACTGTACACTAAAAGGTTGCATTGTCCCTTGTTTATATTTTTAATAGTGTAATTCTGTAAAGACAAAATATGTCTGCTGGTCTTGCTCTGATTTACATGCCCTGCTAAATTGTGGGTTTGAATAAGGCAATACTTTCTTATAACAAAATAGACCTGCAGAAAGAAATTACTAATAAAACATCTTACATATGCATAGTTGTTTGCTTTGTATAGAGATTTTCCTTAGCTTTGATTGTATATCTCACAATTTTGTTATTATTGTTTATTAAACTCTGAAAGCTGTGTGGCTTTGTTAACATTCTGTCCTAGAATGCGGTTAGATGTGTCCTTTTTTTTTGAGCACCTGCCCCTTTAGTGGTCTCTGCACGGCCCTGCTGAAAAGAAAAGAAAAAAAAAACCTGTTCAGTTGTTTCACAAGAGATAATGGGCATAATTGGATTTTGGACCTTCCACAAATCATGGCCCAGTAAATAATCATCATAACTATAGCGTTTTCGCAAAGCACACTGCATGTACTTGCCTGCACTTACGTTCATTAAAATCCTATCGTCATGAACTCTACAGTGTTTCTTTGGCGTGTCTTGTCTGACGGCCAGCCAGCAGTTTTGTAATCCAGCATGGATGGCTGCATGCTCTGGTTAAAGTTTTACCCGGACTTCAAACCATTACATAGACACGTGTTACCTTCAGAGCCTGCAGATCACTGTCCTGCTTGTGACAATACAGGATAATGTTGTTTGTCATGCTGAAGCTCTCTCTCACTCCCAGGTGATAGAAAAGAGAAGGCTGGCAGAAAGAGTCGCTCATCTCCACGACGGCTACATCTGCGGAGAGATGAACAGGCAGGATGAGTTCAACTGATGGGCATAACAACATATATTCCCCATTCAGTCTGCGTGCCTACACTTGCCTGCATTGTAGAAACTATCCAGGATGTCTGTGGTTCCCACTGAAATTTTGCCAAATGAAACCGTTCTGAAAGAGGCGTGCGCGTCTGCGCAGGCTTCCTTCAAACACTTCAGCGACAAGTTCTCCTCTGACTGCGGCACAGACGCGTCCTCGCTGACAATATAAGCCACGGACACCGCTCTGCTCCGACTGCGCGGGGATACGAGCTGCTTGCCCGACCCGCCGCTGCTGGCTGTCAGCTCCAGCACCGAAGAGTCCTGCCACAAACTTCCAGCGGACACCCACACGGGATCCTTCCTCCTCCCGTCACGCAGGCTCATCCGCCTGCGCTCCGTCGTGTACATTTTCCAGCCGAATGTGCCGGAAAGTTAGTGCATGTTCCGGTTTTGTGGTGGGAAAGTGAAGACACCGTTGCTTGTTGCTGTGAATTCCCAGGTGTGCCGTAGCCGCCTTCGCTCGTCCCACAATCCCGTCAAGCACTCCCAGTGCTTCCCACCACAGGATCCGCCCTCCTGCCCCGGCCTCCTCCCTTACTCCTGAGACCGAAACTGAACCGAGCGCTGTAGTGTGCAAAGACTTGCCGATTTGCTACTCGGAACTGCCGTACGCTGAAATGAAGAAAACGACTTACGCACGTAGAGTCCCGGGGCCGCATGTGGAAAGAGGGAGCAAAGTACGTAGGTTTGAAGAATTTGTGGCCCCTTTTGCGACACCTAGTGTCTATGCGGCGAAACTACCGTGATGTGCGACACATCATGAACAAGTTTATCCACATTACATGAATGGAAATTAAAATATGTAAAACAAATTTGACAGAAATACAGTGATGTTCTTTAATGCTATTGTTTTAGCTGTTAATAAGTAAAAATGTGATTTATAATTTTTGATTCAGCAGAAAACATTTTTTATCCAGTCTACAACTTACAGTATCTGTTATTGGATTCTTTCAAAAGCATTGGTTGGAACTGATTTAAAAAAAGCAAACAAACCCCCCCCACACACATTTTGTGTTCACGGTCTTCTTAATTTGTGAATTTATCAGGCATTAGGAGCGAATCCACACACGTTTTCAAACCAACAGGCTTTATATGGCCACTTTAAAACATTTACTTTGTTTCCCTTAAGCAGCTAAACTTATGCACCAATTCGGTCATATATCCTTTCAGAAGGCCCGTGTTTTCCTAAGCTTTAATTTCCTGGAAAATATCTTGAATGTTGTTTCAATATTTCATCATAATGTTTTGTTTTTTTCATGTCATCTGTGTCCCAGAATTCCCCAGCCTCCATTTCACTCAGCTGATGTGATTTGATCAGAAGCATGCAAGTCCATGACATGATCAGTTGGCTTTTACTTAGTTTTTAAAAGACAATGAAAGCTCAGAATATGTATACTTCTATTTCTTTCCCTTGTTTAATGTATAACAGAAATGTAGAGAATACAAAAAAATTACCACAAAACAATTGTTTGATCTAAATTTTTAGCTTTTATTTACAGTACAAAAATTAACACTTACTATAAATGCATCTGAACTGAAAAAAAAAAGAAATGGCAAGTCTTTGAATACACATTGCAGTGGTGCAAAGATGCACAAGTCAAATATCTTCCCTGTGCTTGCTCTACAAAAATGTCAAAAGAAAAATAAATGTAATCTGTAGTTCAATGTTTATTCTGTCAATAAGAAATCTTTATTTAAGGATCCAGGGATCACACCGCAGTAATGCTATGTACCCTGACACATTACATGAGATCAGAAAGATCAATCATGCATCACACAAACCTGAGAAATGGAGGTCTACTTTGAGACAACTGTGGCAGATTCAAGCGAGACTTCATTACTTACAGAAAATATACAATTCCACTCGCTTTCGGGACATTAATTCCTGCATTTTACCAGTTTGCAGGTCCGTTTTCAGCAGACAGCTCTGCATTTTTAACAATTTTAGTGATCTTGCCTGAATATATGCGGACAATCGAGTACGTGGGAATAATTTACTCATCAACTCCCTCGTCCTCGTCCTCTTCCTGCTTCACATCCACCTCGCTCGTGTCTGAGAACTCGTGCAGCAGCACGTACTCCCGGCTGCTGAAGCCAAACTTGAGAACATCTTTTTCTTTGAGCTCATAGTAACGCTGGGACTCGATCCGCTGATTGTTCAGGTAGGTGCCGTTCCCAGAACCAAGGTCAATAATGTAAGGCCTTACCCTTCGGCCAGTGGTGCCGTCGGCTCGAGTATACTCAACCAATCTGCAAAACACAGAACAGCGTACCATTTACATTCATCATGACAAATAAATCTTAAGAAAACAAAAAAAAATAACAGCTTCCCACCTGTACTGGAATACCGCATGTTGCTTGGAGCAGGACGGGTGGTCAATGGGGATATCAGCGATTCTTCTCTGGCGCCCCAACAGATAGGCACTCTGTCTGTGGATGTACATGACAGGAAGGGGTTCGTCATTCTTAAAGGGGTACAATCTCCATCTGCGCTTTGGGATGCGAGCCTCGGGCGGCTCGTTGTACTTGATCACCACGCCCCGGAACGTGTTGGTGTCTTCCGTGAGCGCGCCTGACAGTTCAAAGTTGGGCTTCTCTTTCTCAGCCGGAGGCGGCCTTGAGTCGTCACTCCCTCCGTCAGAGGTTCCAAAGTTATGTTCCTCGCCTTCTTCTTCACGCCGTTGGCGGTTTTCCCTGCGTCGGTCATCATGCTGCCGACGTTCCTCTTGCTGAGAAGCCAGACCGGCTCGTTCGCGATTCCTGTCTCTGTTGCGTTCTCTGTCCCGCGGCCTGTCTGATTCCCACCTGCTCCGTCTGTCCTCTGACTGCTCATTCCTTCTTCTCCGCTCATCACCACTTCCCCTTTGTTCTTCCTTTTCCTGTGGGGTTTAAAAAGAAAGCATTTACAAAGCAAATATGATTGGTTGTGATATATTATCAGCACCATATTTAAGAACTAAAGTGTGGTGGCCATAATGTGAATTCCATATTTGAACGTGCCTGTCATTTGCATTTACCATTCACATATGTTGTGGCAATGCCTTGTGAAGGTATTCATATGTCAAACACATTTTCATGATATGTCTCATTGCAACAACAAAATTCAGCGGGTTATTAATGTTTTCTAACAAGCATCAGAGGTCCTCATAGAACAGCTGGTTTATATTGACATAATACATATGTGGACTCCATTTACTAATCCCACAAATTCCACTGGTTAGACTGAATTTTACTGGGAGGTTTCATTTTAAACGGGGGTGAATGCTTATATGTGCAACGTCTTTTAGCTTTATTTGCAAAACTTTTAAATACCTTAAATCATTTTTTTCCCCCCTCTTCATTAATGCATTACTTTTTGTAAAACCCCAGTGGAATGCGTAGACGTTTGCATTTGTTCTGCGGCACAATATGGAAGAGGTCAAAGAGTGTGAACACTTATGTGTTCAACCCATCATAGCAATCGTGAAGTTTGATTATTATTAGAGACCAACTGGTTTATAAGTTTTCAAACCTAGCTCTTCCCCCGTTCAGTGTTGATCTGATGATTCAAACAGAATTACCCGCTTCACTTTGGCATCGCTGCCACGGTGAGGACTGCGACTTCTTCTGTTTCTGGGAGATCTGTTGCTTGTTCCAACAGGAGAGGTCTCCCTTCTATCTGGTGAGCGCTGCCTTGCCTTGGCCGGTGATCTGTATGAAATGTAAAACAGGCTCTCGAGCAATAGTGCGGAGATTTTAAAACATATGACACATAATTCACTCAGAAATCATGATTCGTTCAATCGTGAGTCTATGATTGGTCGCAAATTTCTCCAGTATCATTCTGTACAATATTAAGAAAGGGAGATAAACTTTTGTGAGCTTGATCATCAGAACAGTAATTTTGAGTCTCTGATTTAATGTCTTAGTTCCAGAGCTATAACAACTTAAGTGTGAGAGAGTAATTGGTGTTGACAACAGGTTGAACAAACTGTAGCATACACCGTAGCAACAGGTAACGAACAGAGCTACTCGTCGTTTCCTACAATTCTGTACACAATTAGAAAAAAAAAGCGCAAAAATATATTCAGTGTTATCAAGGCAGCAGGTTTTGTGAATTATTTATCATTAACTATTGATCCGTAGTTTAATGAATGAAACCCTGCTTCAGCAACACCAACATCCATGTCCTGGTAGATCCAGGCCGATCTCCAAGTTAAAATATAGTTTATATAAAAACAAGGGAAGATCGCACCTCCAATCTACCTTATATAACCAGATAGGACGACTTTATTACATTCACCTGCTCGCTCTTCTTCTCGGTGGACTTGATGTCCCGGCGGATCTGGACCTCGAGCGGCGTGATCTCTGTGGCCTACTGGGGCTCAGTTTCTCCTGTTTTATCTTTATTTCGGTCTCCCGCGTCGGAGACTCCCTTCTTCGGTGTCGTTTCTCTTTGGTCATTTTTTTTAGAGAAAATAAATGTACCAATCCGATTTTAACGCGACTAAATGTACATCTTTACTCAGAAGCAAATAAACAAACAAAAAAACACAGCTTTAAACCCTTACTAAAGTTCTACTCTTGCGTCGTGATCACCCTTTCCGGTTCCTGTGGTTCACAAAGAATTTATCTCGATGATGTGCTTGCCGTGTTCCTTTTTAGGTTCCGGTGTAAACGCAAATGTGTCGGGATCGTACGTCGGCGTGTCCGCCATCTTGTGAGTGGCATTTTTTTAATGCGGTAGAAGTGGAATGTACGTAATCTATCATTACAGAGCTCTTCGTTTTTACGATAGGTGCCAACAAAGTACATGGATAAATCATAACCTAAAGCTAAAGTACGCTCAAAAGGAAACATAGACAATTATATTATTTGTACGTGAAAAACAAGATTAAACTCTTCCAATCCACAAATACTTGTACATTGACAAAACGAATGGCAAAATGCACATTACATCTACAACTGAATTAACTCTGGTACATTTCTTAGGTGAATTTCTTGAGAGTTAACAATTACCAATGCTAAAAGTTAACATACAATACTGTACATAATATAACCTGTACATAATATAACTAAAATTATAAATGATATAATATAAACTGTCTTGTCTTTTTTTATTTCCAGGGTAATTTGCCACTCACAAGATGACGAACGCTAACCTGTCGTTTCTATGGATCTACGGCGTCAGTCGTCTACTCATCTAAATCTTTATCAAAAAAAAGATCCGATATTGTTTCTTTTCCAAAATACAAAAATAATTGGGGTGTATTGTACAAATCCGACACTTTGTAAATTGTCTTTTTCTTGTTACACCATTTCAAACCTATTTTTACTTGAACAGAAAGAACGCGAGGACAGTGTTACCATGACAACATCATCAACAGTTTTAACGAGCAACGATATTTCCGTGTCTGTAGGCAAAATTAACTTTATTTTTTATTTAAAAAGAAAGAGAAAAAAATGATTCCGCCAGCGGATTCTCTTCTGAAATATGATACTCCAATGTTGGTCAAGACAACCTCAGGGGAGAAATCTCCAAAGGTAAGTCGCCACTGAGGTGGAAGTAGCAACTACCGAGAAGGAAAGATGAATATTTGGAAACACTTTGAATTATGCTCAAACACATATTTAAGAATGATTAAATAGTGATATACTTTAAATTTTCACGTTCATTTTAGTGGTTATGGTTTACTGGCAAAAATAAATGCCTCAAACCCAACAAAATAATCAAATAAAAAGTATAAAATAAAAAGAAAAGCCTTCTGTCTGCTTTAAAAAAGGGTCCTATGTAAAATCAACAGTTTTTTTTTCCTTTTCATCATATTATAATGTTAGTCCTTCGTCAAAGGTATATCTCAAGTATTGCTTTGATTTCAGGCAACTATTCAGGGTGTATGAACAGACTCACAGTCTGTTCGGAGCAGCAGTCTCCAGGCCCAGGTTCCCTCCGCTGATCAAAGCACAACATAACATTACTATTCTAAATGGCATTATGTAAATGTGCTTTTTGATGACATAATTGAGATGTATATGACAAAAATGGCACAAAACATAATTTTGAAACAATTAAGTGCCTTGGTGCCCAAAGTTGGCCTGACTGGTGCCCATCTTTGACTTATATTACAATGTATTTAGTAGGATTTTGAAAGTGAAAATTGTTACAAAGCAAGAATGGACAGATGTCACCCTAAGACAAATGAATATGATATGCCTTTTATAATCTCCTGGGCTCATGTATTATTTCAATGCGTTTCCAACAGATCTGGAATGATAAAAGTATTCTTGTATCATGAATAATGTACTCACTGCAGAATATGTCTCTTCACAGGTACGCCAAATAAAAAGGATCCCTTTGCAGGGCCCTGACACCGCACCAGTTCCACTATCTCCTAAAACAAAACCTACAACCAGTGATGTCAGCAAAATGGAAAACGAGGAGATTCTGGATGCAATCCTTCCACCCAGGTATGACCGTCCTCTTACTTAGTGAACTGATTCATTAAGTTCAACCTTCTCAACCATCAATATTGTAGGGAATGGTCAGAAGGAAGCCAGCTGTGGGTGCAGAAGGTATCCAGTGTACCTTGTACAAGACCAGAAATAATTCACCTGAAGGAAGAGCTGGACACAAAGCTGGAGCAGAGACAGGCCAGACACACAGGCATCTGTCCTATCCGCAGAGAGCTTTATTCTCAGTGTTTTGGTAAGAAGGCCGTGGATATGACACCATCATGAAACTCACTATTACAATTCTAATCTGAGGTTTAGATATAGGTTGTATTAATTTTTTGTCCTTTATTGGTGCAACTGAAATGATCTTCCTGGGTGGAAAAATTATGTATCCTGATGAATTGTTTTCATATCCAGAATTGAGTGCTCAAGTTAGAATTTACTAAATATTTCTTTCAAAATTATTCAGAAATATTTGGACAGAACTCCACTAATAATTGGGTAAATGTAGCAAGCTGCAGCTTGATCACACACATTTTAAAGTCACCAAGCTTCAAGCATAATTCCAACTGGATACTTGACCAGTCCTCTGGGCAAAAACCGATTAAACTGTACATTTGAACTTATGAGGTTTAAAAATGTTCATTAGAGATTAGGACAGGATTTTGGAGTGGTGGTTCAGGAAGCTTAATGTTAGACTTCTGAAGCTAATTTTCATATCGATTCAGGGACATTGTCCTATTTTAACACCTTCGATTCTCAACTGTCTGACCCAAATCTTTGCTGTCAGATTAAAATGAATTGGTTTAGATATTTGGGAACCATCACAGCCAAAGTATGCTAAACTGTGAAATGGTCTACACAGACCAGGAAGGTCCTGGTGAAAAACAAGAGCCAGTTCCAAAATCAACACTGGTGAAGTATGAATGAAATATACAGATGCTCAGATGAAAAAAATAAATAGAGACAAAAACTGAGCTTTGTGGCCTTAATGTTGAGGCAATTGAGGCTTTAAAATCTCAAAATACTTAACTAGCTGTCAGATGGGTGAGGTAACATCATGCTGAGGCAGTGCTAACGTACAGCCACAACATTCCTGACACTTCTAGTAAATATATTTATAGATTTACACAGCTGGATTTTAAATTTATTAGTTATGTTTTATGCATTAAGGTTCTCACAAACTGATTTAAATCTGTTTTTTCTTCCAAGATGAATTAATCAGACAGGTAACCATCATCTGTGCTGAGAGGGGTCTGCTTCTGCTGCGAGTCAGAGATGAGCTTAAAATGACAATTGCCACGTACCAGACGCTGTATGAAAGCAGCATCGCTTTTGGCATGAGAAAGGCACTGCAGGCCGAACAGGGAAAGGCGGACATAGAAAAAAAAGTAAGGGCATATAAGTCGTTAGACTAGAAAAAAAAAACCCACTATTCAAAGAGCTTCGTCTCTTTTGCTTACTGATTAAACCGTTAAATTGCACTGTTATTATAAGTCCAGCAGAGAGCGCCATTTCTTTACAGATATTTAAAATACTGGGAACTTCCTGCTGTGTTTTTCCATCACGTTTGTAGATTTTAGATCTGGAAAGTGAGAAGCAGGAACTCATGAGACAACTGGATGAACAGAAGGAGAGATGTGATGCAATTGAAAAGAGGGAAACTGAGAAGAGACAAGTGGAGGAAAGAAAGTTCAACGAGGAAATTCAGTTCTTGAAGAAAACCAATCATCAGCTCAAGGTGACTTTTTCTATCTATTCCTTGTAAAACAACACAGATGTGATGTGTAGAATGTCCAAACATGAATAATATATACTTTTTTTTTTAATTTCAGACACAACTGGATGGGATGATTAATCCAAAGAAGTGAAACCTCTCACACCAGATAGAAGATTTAATACAAGATGTATTTTTTCTCCACTTGATAAATGAATGAGTTGACAGCTGCAGGAAATTTAGCATTTTATTTGTAGAGCACAACAGCTATATTTTAAGCAGTTAACACACTGAACATTTCTCTTGAATGTCAAGAGAGCAGCTCACTTGTGAATGAGGAATTACATGCAGTTCAAGAGTTGAGAGGCCAAGGTGCAGCCATTTGCTAGTAGTCAAAATAAAGTTTCACATGACCACTGGAAAAAAGACACGTCGATGTTTAGCTTCGGGTTTTTGCCTAGCTTGTCATTTCAATAAAACGTAGCCAATTTGGCCAGTTTAAATATGTATAGTTTTGTGTTTATTCCTGGTCTAGTGCTTTGATTTTTTAGCCCCACGACTTTCTGCAGGCGGTGCTGGAATCTTTCTGTTCTTGTTCTTGTTTTTCACATTGTGCGTTTCATAGTAACGCACTCCAACTTTCTTCCCCTTCTTGGCACGGTCCATTGCTCTTCTCTGTGGACATTAAATAAAGGAACAAAAATGGCATCAGATACATTAAACTGTTAACATGATATATATCAGACAGATCAACCCACAATGCTACACAAAAATATTCATTCCCGTTAAACTTTGAAAACCAAATTTCAAGGAATTTTATTGAAATTTTAAATGATACACTCAGAGTATAACAGCGTAAGACTCAACTAGTTAGCAAATATTTATTGCAGCCCAAGCAGTTCCTTGTGACAGTGATTGTGATTCTGCAGGAATTATAAAATTGCAAAACACCGTTCTGCTTGAATCTCAACCATCTTTGCACGTTGAGACTGAAATTCCTGCCCATTCTTCTTGGTGAAAAAGCTCAGACTCATTCATGTTAAGCTTCCGCAAGCAGGAATGTTCAAGTCTTGCTGCAAATTCCTTTAAGTTTGGACTTTGCCTACAGCTCCATCAGATTTAGCACAGGCCTATTGGTTCCCTTTAATCAGATTGAGTGAACAGCTATTTCTTTGTAAGATTGTTTCCCTACAATGTTTTCTTGTTCCGTGGTCTTCATGATGCCGTTTGTTCACAAATGTCTTGTCTTTACATCTTTATGTTTTGTAATGTGACAAAATGTAAAACGTTGAAGGGCTGTGACTAGTTTATCGAGATCCTTTATTTGACACAGGACAAACAAAAGCTGCAAACCTGTTTAGATGTAAACCTGTGCTGCTGAATAGATTTATCACCCTCCACACGTTTCCTCTTCTTGCTCTTCTGGTTTGTAGCTGAAATCAGTCAGATAAATTTTTTTTAAAAAAAACCAGCCATCAGTATTTAAATGTTAGCCTGACTGAGTCAAAGTTTTGCTGTTGAAAACGTTTGGATGTCCACCACATCTGACTCAATTTCAAAATCCATCGCCAAACTCAGAGTGATAAATGGTCGTACCTGTTGACGGATTCTCTCTCTTCTGTGCTTGTTTAGCTGCTTCTTGTTTGGTCTTGAGGTCTGTAAACACTTTGTCAGAAAGTGCCTTTGGTATTCTGTCCAAACAGATGAAAAAATAGCAAACTGCTAAGTTTTCCAGGCAAAGCAAACAGTTTATTTCTTCAGGGATTTGCAGAAATAAACTAAATTGGACTAAAACTAACTGAAGAGCTTGGATATGATTTGTAATTTGGTTTGTGGGCTCAAATCGATTGAAAAAAAAAAAAAAAAAAAAAGAATGAAAAGGAACTTGATGAAATACATTTTGGGAACAGGCTACCGATTAGTCAAAATGACAGCTGTTAGTCCTTAAAGCTTGATTTCCATGGACCTCCTTGATGCGCCTGGCATCTCTCTGTCTGCCAACATCTCATTAACGAACAAAAAAAATAAAACAAAGTCCTGTCCAAGACAAAGAAAATATGCAATAATACATTTGGACACCAAAACTTACCGGATTGCAGAGAAGCGCTTGGATTTGGCTCGGTCCAGGAACTGCTTGTACTTCGCAATTTTCTCATCGTGCTCACGGATGACCTCCCGTAAACTCTTTTTGCCTTTGGTACCGTCAGTCTGAGATGGTGTGTCCTCAGAGACCTCAGCATCTCCATCAGCTGGCTCTGCAATGGGTTCGTCTTCCTGGCCTCCCTCGTCTTCGTCAACGTCTTCGTCAACGTCCTCGTCAACGTCAACGTCGGAGCCAGAAAAATCAGACAAGTCTAAGTCTGGCATCTCCACGGGGATCAAATCTTCCTCAGTGAACTCAGGGGCCACGTTGATCTTGCCAAAGTTCTGTCGGACATTAGCAAGGATCTTCTGGACCTGTTCCTTCTGCCGCTGCTGCTGTTCCTCCTGTTCTCCGGATGTGGCGTCCAGATTATCCGCCTGTTCCTCCTGAACGTTATCCTCTGGAGCCGGTGGTACTTCCTGGGGCAATGGTTTTTCATCCTACAGACGTCACAGTAGTTTGTGTTAGAAGAACAGGCTGGTGAAGGAGAAGGAAAAGATTTTCGCAAACTCTTACTTCTGGATCTCCCTCTGGTCCAGGAGGCTTCACAAAAAAGGGGATCCGTCCCCTCTGCCAGTCATTTAACACCATTTTGGAGACCGTACTGAGATCGGGCTCACCTCCCTGTAAAATACCGATAAGAAAAAAAGTGTTAATAGTAGGCTTGTCACGATAACAAATTTTGCTGGACGATTAATTGTCTAAAAAATTATTGTGATAAACGACAATATTGTTTCAAGACCTTTTGACACTGATTTAATGGAAAGGACTAATAATACATGTAATTTCCTGATAGATACACCTTATTTTCAAAAGAACCCATAACACTGGAACTGATAAACTAAATAAAGCAACCAAAAACAAAAATAAAATGGATTCTCAGTCTCCATTAACAAAAAACGTACTTGAATAAAAACTAGACAACATAAAGCCAAAGTGGAAATAAATACTGCATTCAACCAAAAGAGTGCAGATTATGAAGTCTGTATGTATATTGCCCTTCAGTAATCACTAGATTTAAATAGAGAAGATGGGCACATCCGGCTACCTAATGCAGTAGTTCACACTACACCATTTTTGCCCATATTTTGGGGGCAAAAAATGGGCCGACAACTTGTGTGGTGTGCGCTGGACATTACACGAAGGAAATGAGGAAGGTAGGGTCAGAGGAGAGCACCGGAGCTGAGCCTTTTTTCATTCAGTGTCATCAACAGAAAGAAAAAAGGCCGGAAGAGACGATAAACACGATAATTAAAATGAGGTCGATAGGTTTAATTTATCGTCCGATTAATTGATTCATTGTTTATTGCGACAGGCCTACTTAATAGTTTAAATACCAAAACTTGACGGCTCTTTTAATGTGAAAAGGTGATCTTTATTGAATAATATAGAGAGAATAAAATGTGTTTGAAGGGTTCATACACTTTTTGAATTCAAGCACTTTTCAAGCAGTTTGAAGATAACGTTTTCAAACTTTTTCAGCACCACACTTGCATAAAAAAAAATATATATATATATTTTTTGGTGGTAGTATTTACATTCTACAGCAGAGTAAATTTAAACATAGAAAAATGTTATGTTTTGCAATGTCTCTCTCTCACACAGAATGCACCAGACAAATTTAACACAAAATCCCCCAATGTCAATAACTTAAACATATAAAATAAAAGATGATTAATAAATCACCGAACCGCTAATAATAAATATTCCTTACAATGAAACAATCCAAGCAAATTGTGTTAAGGTAAATTAATTGCTTTAACACAATATACAAAAAAGTTAAGAAAAAAATCTAAAAATGTTCTCGTTAATTTTCTGGCATTTCATAAATAGAAATAATTTTGGTAATTTTGACTGACTTGGAACAATAACAGTTTAGTATGACTTAACTTCAGACAGTGGGAAAAAATGTGCCTCTTTTTATTAGGTGTATGACAATATTTGGTTTCACCTGTAAATGTAGGCTTTAGTCACATGCTAGGTTGCACTTTATTACAAAGCTGTGCAGTCTGAATATCAAGCACTTTCAAGGACTTTATACAAAAATCAGGAACATTACAAACCTTCAAAACACCTAATTGAAATTTAAGCATTTTCAAGGGTTTTTACGAACCTTGTGTTTAAATCTTACAAGAAATGAAGAATCAAACCTTTAGAAGCTTCCCAGTACGGAATGCCAGCTTCTCAAGGAAGTCATCGGCAGAACTCCATGTTGG
Source organism: Poecilia reticulata (assembly GCF_904066995.2). Classification (NCBI taxonomy): domain Eukaryota; kingdom Metazoa; phylum Chordata; class Actinopteri; order Cyprinodontiformes; family Poeciliidae; genus Poecilia; species Poecilia reticulata. Next base: position 9,671,771 of record NC_088845.1, read on the forward strand.
GATCCGGTAAGTCTTCTGGATGTATTCGGGTTTGGCTCGTTCCAGTACTGCACCGATGTGCTCTTCTGGGTTTTTGATCTTCTCCACTTGAACCTTACCAAGGAAGAGGAAAAGAAGAAATCTGAAATATGAAGGTGCAACCTTTAAGTTATAGTGACTCCACTGCAAACTGGAGTGGAGTCACTACCCAGCAAATATTTTCCTTTCAAAGAAAATTGAAACCGGTGCTTGTTTTTTCCTGCAAAAATATTTGCTGGGTTTAATTATCTGTACGTTTAACCAATCTTGAAACACACTGCTGAGGGTGGGTTCACGTTAGTCTATGCAATATAGAGATTTTTCCCCAGATATTTGTGATCTGTATTGCTCCATTTTAAAAGCAGAGGTGCAGAGAAAAAAAACTAAGCAACAGACAGAAAATTTTCACCTTCATCCTCTCTGACTGTTAACAGACAGGATGGAAATTGTCTGTTTTGGGATCAGTACACACAACAACAGAAAGAGTTACCAACAACACCGTTTCCTGTGAAAGTACATAATAAAAAATAATAAAAGTTTTTATTTTCAGTGAGAAATATGTTCAAATGAAAGTTAAAAAAAGCAGATACATTTAAAAAGCTATTCAAAAGTAGACTTTTTGTTGTGATCTATGTCTCTGATTCATTTATGATTTGAGAGAGCAACACTTCCACAAGTAAACACCAAAGCTGAACAGAACACAGAAAGGTTGTTTTATCCGTCCTAGTTTTTAATGGATCATTATGTCATGGGACGTGTTGTACTTTAAAAATATTTCTGGAAGTCTCAAAGTTAAGTTAATCATCTTACTGAGGCTGCCAAATACATTTATAGATTTATTTAACCTTTATTTAACCAGGTGAATTATTGATAACACATTTATATTTACAATAACGACCTGGCAGGGAGGGAAGAACACACAGCAAGACCCAGCAGCACACTATTTTAGTAAACAAACCTTAAGAACATTGTTGAGGTTATAAAACAAGACTGAGAAAAAGGCGTAGGCTAAAACTGACATTAAATATTTCAGATGAAGCATGTGCAGGTTTCAAACATTACACTTAGAATATCTTTAAAAGTTACAACTGTTAAAAAGGTGCTCTGCTTTAATACATTTTGAAGCTCATTTCAGTTTTTTTAACTGCAGCATAATGAAAAAATAGTTGTCCATATTTTGAGAACATTGATTTTTTTTTGTGAATATGAATCCACTTTTGGGCTCTGTCTGTAACCAAAATAAATTAAATTTTCTAGACTTCATAGGAATCTTGTGTATACTTGGACTGTTCTAAATAAATCTGTCATTTGTGTGGAAGAGTTTTAAAAAAAATTTTTTTCAGCATTACTCGGAAAACAGACAAATTCATGTTCTCATGGAACTACAGAAAAAAAGAAATCATTTACCACTCCCTTTAGGACTATATCAGACTCGCTGTCCTCTGATGGGTAAACGACACCGGGGCAGTCGATGAGGAAGATGCGCCTCATTAGTGTGATGTACTGCCACACCTGTGGGAGGTACGGGTTGAATGCTAACCTTGACAAGCAAAAAGAAACACTAAAGAAACATGCGAGCTCAAATGTCGACTCTACCTTTGTTTCTCCAGCGATGGGTGCCACATTGCAGACCTTCTTTGAGCGCAGAGTGTTGATAACTGAACTCTTCCCCACGTTTGGGTAGCCAATGAAACCCACACTAATCTGTTTCTTGTCTGTGTGGAGCTGCACATGAAGGAAAACACAACAAAATTCACAATATCATACAGAGGCGTTTCAACACTGAGCTTTATACCGACTTAAATGCGAGTTCAATTTAGTAAACAATTTTCTTCATTTTGATTCCAATATAAACAAAGCAGGCTTAGCTCAAATACAAAATGTCCATAAAAAACACGGGCTTGAAAATGTTTATAAAAGGTCAGGTCTCTGGAACTAAAATCTTTGGACGGCAAAACAGCTCATAATTTCAAGCATCCCACTTCATCTATCAAACATGTTGGAAGCAAAGTCGAGGCGGGGGCAAGGTAAAAAGCCAGACGAATGAGGAGTTATTGATAAGGTGATTTAAACTCAAAGAAAAGGTTTGCTGACGTGGATTAAACTGCTTTCCAAGTTTTTGTAAACACTACTGATGACTCATGAGGTATTTATTTAAGTGTTTTAAACTGTCAATGCATTCAAATTGCAATAGGGAACAAATGTTACCGGTAAACAATGTAAGATGTATAATAATATATATATTGTATTATACTCATAGCAACAGGAGTAACTGCTGCTGTTCTATTTGGATGGTATCCTTATTCAAAGTTAACCTAATGTGACAATCTCCTAAGATCAAACGTATAAAAATCAAGAATGAGGACAAAACTGAATTTGAAGAATTGATCTTAAGTGAGAAATTTTCAGTAAACCTCCAAACTCTGTTAGTATACAACTCAAATCACAACAAGAGTTGTATTTGAGACTGCATGTAGTTATCAGATGTACTTTTATCCGAATGCCCAGTATTCAAAACTGGGCATTTGGGTACAACTAATGCAACAAAAGATCCTCTCTGAGACAATGTTTGCTCCAATAAAGCTCTCCCTTGTTGAACAGTCATCTTAAAAACCCGAGGCATCTGAAATAATTCATGTTTTAAAAGACAAACTTTAAATAAAGTACCTTTTGAATCTGGATTGTAACAATCAAGATTATTCTTCTTAAACTTGATGATATATTAAGTATAAATAATTGAAAAGTCAAGTAGATTTCCATTTGGAAGCATTAGCTTACCTTCCCAAACTGCCTGAGGAGCTGGATGAGTGAACCTTTACCAAAAGAGTTGGTCAGGCTGGCATGGAAAGCCAGAGTTGGATACTCTTGGGACAGAACGGCAACCCACCGTTTCTGATTTGTGGGAAAAAGGCAGTCAAGAAGACAAATTATTAAAGATTACAGCATTTAAAGCAACCCAGAAAACAAAGTGAAAATGCTCTAAACATCTCACCGTGACCCAGGTAGGGATAAGATCACACTTGTTTAATACAAAGATGAGATGTTTCCAAGGTTTCTCTTTTTTCAGGTATGTCTCAATGCTTTTGGAGCGGGTTCCCATTGGATCACGGGCGTCCAGCACTTGGATTATGACATCAGACGAGTCGATCACCTTTAAAACACGAGTCCAGAATCAATCCAATTAACTCTAGACCACTGACTGTGAAACACAAACAGCTTGCCATCCTGTTTTAATGACTTCAGACGATGAGGATATAAACCCTGAAGTTTATATCAGATGGCTAATGATGATGCTGCCAAAGGATAGATTACCTGGGCAAGGGAAAACAAAAGAGCTACATGAAATGTCCAAGATGGTGAAAAGACATTTACATAGCAACCACTTTTTTGGGGGAGGGAGGTTTTTTCTTTAAAATACTTGTCAATATTTTAATACTAGGACTCAATAATCAAGTACGCAGGAGTGTTACCTTGTAGAGTTCTCCCCAGATCCTCTTCGATTGACCCTTTTTGAAAATCTCCTCACGTACTTCCTCCCTGTTGCAAAAGTCTGTCACTATCTTTAAATGTAACTATACATAGACTAAAAGTCCAGTTTTGTGATTAGAATAAGTAAAAATCCTACCGTACACCGGTGTCCTCTGTCACCAGGTTCGTGTCTTTGTCGGCGCTGTAGTTCAATGCTGAAGCCTCTGCTCTCTCTACAAGATCCTTCACGTCTCCAACCAGGAGATTGGGCCGCTTCCTCTGAGCCTTAGGTCCAAATGTGGTCTCAAATCCCTCAGTGTCTAGAATGTGCACCTTAGAGTTCTACAGGAATATAGAAAAACACATTCAGACCACTGATTGTTCTGAACTTCAGACTCACGATCTTGCTCTTCAAAACATAGTAGTATGCATACATATTTGTCCTTAAACGCTTGCAACCCCTTCGGTGTATTACAAAAGCTTTATATGAAGAGCATGGCTGTGTATTGTACAGTGAACAAAATGCATAGCATATAGCTGCAAAATAAAAAGTAGATATCTGATAAGACACGATAAAGGAAAGTTTTTGCTGTTGGTGAAAAGATATTTTCTCCCTTTTCCCCGAATTTAAACTAATTTTCAATGCAGCCCTCCAAGGCTTTAAGACAACACAGAACAAAAGTATACAGTAAACAGAACACCCAAATATGTAACAAAACAGCCAACAAAACACCCTGAGACCATGCCAGTGCTAATCAAATCTTCCAGTGATCCTGAAACAAAAGCCATGCCTCTATTGCAACATTTCTTTAGAAGGATAGGGTTACAGAGGTTGTCAGAAAATACGCATGCCAAGATCCCAAACAAAGACTCTTAAAAAAAGAAATCACAAAGATCCTTTAATTCATGACTTTTTCTTTGGAACAAGTTAAGCAATCAAATATTGGACTTTATATAAAAATGGAAACACAACAGATTCCAGGAAAAGCTCAGCATTTGAAAGAAAAAATTCATACAGCACCTTGACACAGCATTTATACGCTTGCAAGATTTTCACATTTTAATCACATTAGAGTCATGATAGACAACACACAGTAGTCCATAATTCCAAAGTGGAAGACCAAGAAACACATCATAAAGTTGTAGAGAAATTAAAAATATGGTTGGTTAGTTAGTTTGTAACACAATATTGCTGACAGTTTGGCGCTGTTCTAAAATCAAGTTTGGACTTGTTTTCTCATTGTACTATTTTTATTAAGTGTTTCTTTACCTGTTTCAGGATGTTTTATAGCACTCTGATTGAACTAGTGTGGTTTTAAATGTGCAAATGGAGCAAAATGAAGGACAATGTTCTTAATAAAACCCTTTTACAAGCTGCAAAAGACTTTAGATTGGGGTGGAGAATGAAGCTAGAGCTACAGTGGTTTAAATCAAAGCTTGAGGTTGTGCAAAAATGATAAAATATTATAGGCAGGTGGAGTAATTAATTTTTTTAAATTTATTTATTTGGCGGGGACAAGGCACATTAACATTTTTTTAAATGCCAAAAGCCTATTTGTCATCTGTTGTCCTTAATTGATACATGATGCACTTTTCTTATTACTCTTTTGGAAAACATTAAACAATTGAAAAGCTTGCATCTTTTTTTCCACTTTGGAAATGAAGTGTGACTCTGTGTTCATCCCAAAACCCCCATAAAAAGCAACAATATTTGTGGTTCTAATGTGAAAAAGTTCCAGGGTTATGAATACTTTCTTAAGATGATGTACAGGTATCTTTAGTGGACTATAAAAGATGTATATTTTTCATAAAAGATTATGCTAAATGTTACAACAACTAAAACAACTTGATGTTATTTGGATTTTGTGTTATGGCTATGCTACTTTACTCACATGAGCTTTGGCTCTGTCATGCAAAAGAGACATGGGCAGTTTGCTTTGCCGCATCACCACACGGTATGGATCCTTCTGTACTGCTCCCATCTCCTCTTGAAACTTCTGAAGGGCCGACTGCTTTATCACTCGAGTGTTTGCTGAAACACATAAGACCCAAACATGAGTCAAGGCTCAGTTGGTTCAAATATTTTGCCATTAATCACATTTATGGAGGCATTTAAATACAACTTTATCTAAAGCAACCAAACACACAAAATTTATACCTGTCAGAAATTAAAACATTGCCTATAACTTTGCAACCACTACATATTTGACAGGAACTCTCCCCCTTATTATTATCATCATCATATCATTATTGTTCCCTAAAGGAAATAAAGTAAATCTTATCTATACCTGAAAATACAGGTGCATATTTACTTGCAACCATATACATTGCATTATAACTCGACTGAAATATTACTTGAATTTTTAATTTTTTTTGGTAAAAATAAATCATATAGAGAGACAACTCTAAATGTAACATGCAAATACATTCAGAGTTTAATATCAATCACAAATACAAATAAATTATATTTTCACATTAAAACGACGCCAGAAGAAATAATCTCTCCATCATTAGCAGCAACAGAAAGAAAACATACTTACTAAACCATTTGATGTTGGGTTCAACTCTGGCAACTGTTCCTGGTGCTACTGTAGACTGGTACTGTAAAGGTTTGATAACTTTCCCTCGTTTGTTACTGTAGACAGAACCAATCAGTGTTAATACAGCACTTATGTTTATATTTCAGCTGAAAGCTACAAACAGTCCTGTTACAAACATAGAATATGTTATCATTCTTTACCATCTTTGTTTTTGTCTGTACATATTCAGACGCTTAATGGTAGCTCTGTCCCTCATGTTGTTTCCCCCTGCACCTTTGGCTCGATCTGGGGAACAAATGGTCAAGACATTTTTGTTAGGTAGTTTAAAACATTACATATTTAAATATAGTACAGACAATAAAGGGAATATATTTAAATAAAAAAACTAAAGATAAAATTAAAATAACCATCGCAATAAAAATAGCATCGCAACTGCTCGTATCCATTCTTTCTAACTTTATAATGAAAAAGCTTAATAAGCGATATCTTAATGTAAATTCTTGGGCTTTGCGAGGGAGACTGTGGGATGAATAACTCTCTGCAAATACATCTGCAAAAAGTTATAAGTTGTTGCTCTGGTCATGTGAATCTAAATAAATACATTATGGGAGAAACTGCGAGGTTGGCGACTTGGAATAAATTACTTCAACGAAACAACCAAAAGGCTGCGAGGTAAAATGTTAAACCATCATAGCAGCATTTTGGTTTCAATTTTTACTGTAAGATGTAATCAGCAGCATTTATATCCAGGATATAGTGAGTAGAAGAGTAAGCTAAAGCTATTAGCTGCAGTTAGCTACAGGTGTAAACAAACTGTCTAGCTTACCGGGGTTCGAGCTCGATGAAGAAGGGTTTATCGAGTTCTTCCCCTTAAACTGAGGCTTTACCATGTTGACTGGTTATTCGGTAAAGCCTTTCACAAGAAAATCAGAACTGTACACCTATCGGGACAGTACAAAAGCTGAAGTTTGAAGCCTTCCTCCTCGACTCAGAAATGTTACAACTTGCACGTGTCGCTCTGGTGAAGCAGGAAGGACGTCATGAGAAAAGGAAGCGGAGGAACCAGCCAATCAGAAAACTGTAAATTCAAAAGTAACGGTTGCAAACGCTTATTATCAATACTAAAAATATACACTGTTGTATTTAATCAATAATAAATTATTAGGATGCGTATTTCCTTTTTGTAATTCTTACATTAGCAGGATTTGGCTGTACTATTTTTCTCCAGAAGAGGGCGCAATGCCATTTATGTCAGAGCATTTTACGTGACATTTCATCCTTACTTAAAGGGTGAAGGACAGTTTGACTTGGAAAATAAATAAACCAGACCACAAATTCGTCATTACCGAAGTTTTTACGGTACTTTTAACAGAAAACATAAAATAATATACATATTTTTAATTACCATTTTAGGTCTTTGTGCAGTCTACCAACAACTAACATGGAGAGGCACCATATAGTTTTCACTTCACATAGCAAGGAATGTTTTCTGTTCATTTTCATACAGATGAAAATTGTTGATTTTAGATTGGAGAAGGGTTGTATTTATTACTTATTAGCATTATTTATTAACGTATTTTATTATTGTGATTAGAATAAAATTCAGTCTGGAATCAAGGAGGTTAACCGAATTGTAATATTATTTAGCTAATTGTCTAGGATTTTGTGGCATTATTAGTCTCAAATTTTCTGTAGAAATGCTTCATAGTGTTTACTTTTGAAAAATTCAAAAGTTAAAAGTTTTAGTAAGAATAAAATTAATTTTCATTTTTTTGGTTGAAAATGTACAGAATTGAAACAAACAGACTTATTCCTTGAAAATAATCCAGCTGATTATAGTTTGAACAAAACTGTTCAGTTAAACAATGCATAGGGATTTGAAAAGTAGGTGAAGCTTAAATAAATTGCTTTGTTTGGTCACAAGAAATTAAAGCTTATTAACATGAGAATTTAATAAACTTAAACTCCTTCCACAAGCTTTTCACAAGAGATTGCTTTATCTGTGGCCCATTCCTCCGCAGATAACTGGCCCGTGTGTGTTTTTCCAAAAATATTATGTGGCTTTTCAATGAATTACTTCTTCCTTTCTCAGTAGCCTTTATGAAAGGCGAGTAAATGACTGGCTTCACACTCTCAATTCATCCAGTATTGATGGATTCAGGTTGATATGGAGGATATTTTTCTTTTGTTCTTCAGTTAATACTCACCTTTTGCACCAAAATATCTAGGAAACAGAATAAATTCACCTCCTGCACAGCATCATAGCTGGACATTCCCATGATATTCGTATTTGAATTTTATTGTTTGAACAAATTAATGTTTCATCTTCAGGCATCTGAAAAACATATGCAAAAAAAGAACCAGACCAGTGAAGGTCCATAATTCAGTTCCTGAGTTCTTGGCTCATGTCATTTGATGTGTCTATGATGTCATACAATGAAGCAGTGTGTTTAAAGATTTTGCTTTAAAATGCAAACCATTGGGAGTGAATTAAACTGAAACTTTCAAATGCATAAAATAGTTGTCTGCACAGAAATATAGCTTTCAGAATCTGTTTTCTTCTGTAGTTTTTGTCTAGATGGAGCCATCACCTGATCCTTCTTTCCAGCTGGCAAACAAAAACCTCAGTAGTCGTTACAGTTTGTAACCAAAATGTTGAGTTTATTGGAGGAAACAGAATATCTGTTTTTTTTAACAGATTGATAACCTTAGCATATGTCTAAAAAATTCCTTTGAATTTAGTGAGGGGTTACATTTTTACTGTGAAAATATACTAGTTTGAAATAAGACCAATGAAGATACCAATGAAAGAAACATTTGATTCCTCAAATCTAAATCAGAGAACAGATTTGCAGCACCTTTTTCAAGTCTGTTGCAGTTGAACGTTTAGTTTATCAAAAATTAATTTCTCAGCAAACAAACTCATACTTTCATTAAGAATAAGGAGATGTGAGATGTACTAAAAATTGTGACTACAACTTTAGGAAAACCAGGAGAATAACATCTTATAACAGAAGCCAATTTGCTGTTGGTAGTAAAACTAAAGCACCCAAGAAGAACACAGTTTCACTTTAAACAATACAATCAGGTCATTATTTCCTCACAGCAAGGATTTAATATGCTGTGGAAGAAATTACAAACTCATTTTCTCCATGAGAAATACCAGATGAAGAAGATTTTTAGTGGTTAAAGTTACTAAGGGATTCAGCGAGACAGAAATCAGTAAAAGGAGATTAAGTATGATAAATGCAACTTCACTGCTCAACGATAAAGCATTAAAGCTTCCACATGAACTTGTGCATTTGTGAATAATGTGTCAGTGTGGCTTACTCGAGAGTAGAAAGTCTAAGTCAAAGCTAGAACACAGGAGCTAAATGATGGAGCGCAGACATCCATGGACTTGACTAAACAAAAACAGAGAAATTGATGAAGGCCTAAAGGGTGCTCCTGTTTATAGCCTCACTGTTGATAATGTTCTGCTTAGAGTGTTTCATGGCTCAAAGGAGGGCTACTAACCACTGCTGTGTCATGAGCTGCTCTTTAGTTAGACCTGAGGTACTGCAGAAAACGGGCTGCACCAAAGTCCAAAGACAAGTTTGAATACATGTGCGTTTAAAGCAACATTATGTGCCAAACTAATTGATCCAACACTAGCTCCAATGCTAGCTCCTGAAAAGCTACACACAAATATATCAGCAAAAAAACAATACCTTCCTTGGTGGCAGCCTGATAGAGTGGCAGTACACAATAGCTAATACTGAGGAAGAAATCCAGTGGATTCATTATAAATATTACAGAAGACAATACGAGAGCCTATTTCTTTCATTCTATACTGGCAGATAAATTTCCTTGGTCAGCTAAACATTCACAAGCCAAGACGTTCCTCAGAGCATTTAAGAAGCATTTAAGAAATGTAAGAAGCATTTTCAAAAACATTTAAGGAGGACTTGAAACAAAATGGCCCAAGAGCATTCTCTAAGAACAGTTTCACACATTTAGTATTCAACAGGGTGGAAATAATCTCTAAACCCAAATGTAATTCAGTCCCCATTGGATTCCACACGCTACACTTAAGTAAATATACCTCAAACCCAGGATATAAGTGTGGCTGATTGTAATATCTCTTTTATGGTATAACTGTTGAAGGAAAGACAATATTTCTATTTAGGTCACATACAGATCACAGTCACAGACTCGGTTGTCTTAATAAGCAATAGTGTGAAGTAGAAAGTAAAAAAGAGAATTTTATTGCTATTCTGCAACATTGTGCTATGTTGCAATTAGTTAATTAAAAAAACAACACTGTCATCTTTGTCTTTTATCATAATTATAATCAATTAAATGAAGTCAAATCACCAAATGATCAAACGACAATATTTCAAGACAACAGTAGCAATTGTATTGGTAATATTAGCTGGAGTACTGGGACAAAATTCCCAGGAGGCAAGCATTTCTCAATAACTGAGAGTCCCTCTGTATGAAGCAAAGAGTAGTCCAAAGGGCTGGTTTTTACCAGGCTAGTGCCAGCCCCCTTTGTCAGTTAGTTCAGCTTTTAAAAAAAAATTATTTCAATGCCTTTGGTGCTGCTTCTGCAGCCTGGAGATGTGATTGCACTCTTCACAACTAAAATAGCAGATATCAAACGTCTTGCTGCAAAGGAACTCAACTAGGCTATCAGCCATCTAAATCCATTCAAATGAATCCTTTCTAGGCCACTTGCACTTTTGCTTGTTATTCTTGAAAACAAATAAGGACAAAGTGGGCAACATTTAATCAAGGGGTTTACATTCTAATAAAGGAAGATATTATATTTCTCGGTTCAATGTTATGAATTGCAGTTAAGAAAAATAGCACTGCTACATTTTATGTAGCTTTAATTTTCAATCAACTTTCTTTTTTTTATTTAAATTTTAAGATGAACAAATTAACCATGATTGTGTTACTCTCAAAAGTCCTTTTGCATTAACCCCAGGCTAATACAGCATTTATGTGTTCTCATTTAAATTCTCCATGTTTGTCATTACATGCGCTTGAGGCTCAGCTGGACTATTGTAGCTCAGTGGATGGAACTGCAATTACAATCTTCCTGTATTCAGCAGAAGAGGAGTCTAAAGGGGAAGTGGCTCTCTAATGCATCTCTAACCACAAAGATTGACCCCCATAGGAATAACTTAACATCATAGGACCAGACCACATGCGTTACCTTGGATATGGACAGAAATGGCGACCATGAATCATGCCTGCTGTCGTGTTTTACTTTACTGACACACCTTTTAACACAAAGCGTAGTGACAAGGCAGCAGAATGACAGCATAAGTCATTGTGCACCATTTTAACATTTTCCCAGAAACTTTCTCACACTTATTGATGTTGGTCATGACCAGAGATTTTCTAACAGTTCTTTCATGATGAAAGAGTTTGTCTCTGATGATCATTGATTGAACCATGTGAACCTGACTTTACTCAACATCATGGAGCCATTCTGGTCTGGACCTCTCTTAAGTTAATTTGTTTTCAGTCAGTGGTGAAAAGTTGTGTGATGCAACAAACCACCCTGGTTAACTTTTAAAAAATTGATGTCTGTGGTCTGACTCAATCTAAAAACTGTGGTTCCTACCATTTTGTAAAAGCAGCGAAACTTTCTAAATATTAGTTTTGTATAAAACCTAAACACTCAGAGAAATGACATTTTTAAATATGAACAGCTTAATGCCAAAGCTTTGACTCCTAAAGCCAAAGCACTCTTTTTGAGGGGGATCTTGTCATCACAAAACATCCACACTTCATTTAGACACAGATATGCTTTTGCCAGTTTTAGAAAATTTACATGGCAAAGAAAATAATAATAATATAAGAGAGAACTAAGGCAGAACAGATAAACGACATTGTTAGAAAAACCGAGCCAGAGATGAAATTATGGAATTTGTTGTTTTTTGACAAAATATGCTTCACTAATGCGTAATATCCTCTGTTTATTTTTACCAAGCCTCGATCACTTGTTTTGTTCACAGCTTGTCATGGCCACAAGTTTCACACCACATTAATCATGCATAATCTGTTGGCAGCGACCTGAGGGAGGAGTGCTCTAATGAATGGTGTTTATGAGTGCTAATCTGTGGCATGTAAACCAGTGTTTTTTTTTTGGTAGAGATAAGATGCAATAAGGTGAAAATGGATCTGTCACTGTTTTGAGGACACATCCTCAGTGAATCTGGCTTCCTGGTAACTTTTTAGTAAAAAGCTAAAGGCGAGACCGACCTACTTACTGTTTATTGGTGTTCTCAGGAAGCTCTGAAAAAAAGAAACTATTACAGGACAAAAATGCAAAATATATCAAAGTTTATGTTTAACTCTAAATCATCTCTGCTGTGAATAAAATAATAATAAAAAAAAACACCTAATCTCTGTGCCAGACCTTCAAGTGAAGCTAGTCATTTGATGAAGTTCATGGAAAAACTGAATTCTCTTTCTTAAAGAATGGCAAAAATACTCATGCATAGTCATTTTCATTTTTTTTTCTTTCTTTTTTTTACTTATAAGATTTATATCTCTTTTAAACAGATGGAAACTTTCACTGGGGCATAGTAATTAAAAGTCTAAGTAACCACAGTTTGCAGAAATTTTATTAGAAAGATGTTAAAAGCTGCTACAATGGAAAACCATTACACATGGTTTACTCAGAAGGTTTATATCTCATTGTTTCCAGTAAATGTGTCTGGGAAAGGGATCTCAAATCTCAATATGGACATGTAAGGGAAATGCACTTAAAGGTCAGGAATCCAAGTAATTGCAGAGTGTTCAATGGAACAATAAGTCAGGTGTTATTCAGAAATCTTCTAGTCTCACAGTTGCAATATTAAACAGCTGAATTCAATATTTCTATGATTTTTAAAACCGTTCAAAGTGGAATTGACTATTTTTAAGGTGGGATGTTCCATTATAGTTTGAGAATGTGGAGAGATCAGAATATCATGTGCTAATTAGTTGATGTTTATCATAAAATAATGCACCTTTATGCTAGTTGTAATTTCTCAAACCTAAGACCTGTTGTTCTTTTAACAAGGCTGTTAACTCTTTTCAAAAGTCAATATTTCATCTGAGGAGGTTAATAGTAATTTAAAACAGAGCATAGGGTTAGTCTTAATCAAGCAGATGTCTATAGAAAGACACTAGCTTTACAATCCCCTTGCTACTGTTTCTGGTGTACACAATATTCTGCATGCACACAGTGTGCAGAACACTGTGCAAAATGAACTAAGGCGCAAAAATATGGTGTGCATGAAAAGGTTAAAATAAAGCACAGAGGGTGCTGTGATGTCAGTACTTGTTTACTACAAGCATTAGGAAATAAGTACTAATGCTTGATAATTGCAATTATCAAGTGCAATTGTTCCAAATGTAAAACTTAATTTTGTGTCATTTATGCATAATATACTGCTGTTACATTCTCAATCGTGATGCACACTGCTTATCTGTAGTATGGCTCATTAAGATGTATAAATATAGACTCTGATTTGACGGCTTATTAATTTGAGACATTGACTGTGCTTTTGAATTGTCGCTCAAGTCAGCATATATTTGTTACAACACACCTTTCACCTTCTTGGGGGGGTTACAACTAAGGTTTCCTGTGTTGATTGACTTATCAAAACCCCTCTCACTGCAGAGGATGAAATCGACACAAATGGGTACATCCGTGCATACATGGCCCTTGGCTTAACAAAGCTGCTTGTCGCCAACAACCTAAAGGGTCAGCTAAAAATAAATGTTGCATGGCAAGTTTTGGTTAGGCTGTGTGCCAATGTTTTCTCTGCCAAACTTTTCCCTACTTCAATTGAAATAGTGCTCACTGGAGGTGGGCAGCACCATCCCTCTCTCTAGTTTTTCATGTGGCTCACTGAAGCCGCTTGTCTCTTGTGTTTTATCTGCTGTTCTGTCAATTAGATAGGGACAACAGAGAAGCCTATTTGGACAGAGGTCTGTGTCACCTCAAGACTGTGGCTGCCACTGTTGAGGTCATGCTATGAAAGGGAAATGGAGCACTACTGTTTCCCTTGAGCACTCTGAAACACAAGTGATTACATTGACTGATGTGTTCAAGGGACCCTGGTTAGTGGGGGATCAAAGGCAGCCTGAAGACCACCTGGAACTCCTCTTGGCAGTGGACTTGGCCTGTAAAAGTAAGAACTACTCTGGGAAAAAAGAGTGGAAGCACTGCTCCTCGCATTCCCATCCCAATTTTCGTGAGAAAAGTGGCTGCATTACTGAAGAACTTCCTTTACTATCAGTAGGCTTTTAGTGAGACGTTTCAATATAAGTAGATGAGGAGCTGAGAAAGTAGAGGAGGCTTTGGATCAAAAACAAATTGTATAACAAAACACTGAAAACTTGGCCTCACTAATAGTTAGCTTTACTCTACCATAGCCCCAGCAGACAAGTGATAAATTGCGTGAATTGCCACAGTTTAACAAATTGACTCTTTTGTCTTAACATTCTGGTAGGTCCTCTAAGACCGCCCTGAAAGCTGGGTAAAGGAGTTGTTTCACCCACATAAACAATCAGCATTTTCACTGTTTATAATCGTTGTTCATAGAATTAAAAATTATTTTTTAAAGCTGGTGACAGGAAAAAGTAGTCATAATTGGAAGCTTGCAAGTTTGGTTCAATCTCCTCCCTTGTATGCTGTATGGCAAAGAGTTCTTGGGCAAAACACTGTACTAAGCATCAGTATGTGTGAAGATTTGAGAGCACGGATGGATAAATGTAAGTTGCATTGGAAAGTGCTTTGAGTGTATGCAATGGCAGCCCAGTTATCATTTAATAAACATTCATATATATTACCAAATACTGAGATCCATACAAAGCAGCTCTTAGGTCACAGTAAGTGGCAGATATTTGGCATTTTGTGAATGATGATGTTGATTTTCTCTGCTGTTTTAGAATTGTAGTCTGCCTGTAGCTTTATCAGTGGCAGCAAAGGAAGTGAACAAAGCTGTTCAGTCCATGTTCCAAATATTGAATTAACATTAACAGGCACCTCGTTCAGATTGGCACTTCTCTCTTCGCAGTGGAGGATGATTGTTTACAGCACAGGCAATATCCGGTAAGCTTCTCAGCGTCGCATTACATACCTCATGGGCGAATGTTAGGGTAAAATCTAAAATCTAAAACCTCAACACAGTCCAGGAAGCAATTGTTTCTCAACAGCCAAGAGCCCAAACCTTCTGTATGAAGCAAATAGCTTAAGATAAATGGTTGATTTTTACCAGTCTACTAATGAGCTGATCTTAACATGATTCTAATATGATTTAAATTTAGCCTCAAGTGAACAAAACACTCTGTTGTTATTTATTAAACAAAAAAATAAATCCAGAATGGAAGAGTTGTGTGGGACTCATTTAAATACTCTCTTGCTTTTCTCCATCATCAGGGACTCTTAATAAAAACTTAATTCTTTGCTAATTCAATAAAATAATTCTGTGCTCAGATTTTTTTGAAGCCCGTGTTTTTAAAGCTTCATCTTAGATTTTACAGGGATTGGTCAGCTTGTTTGGTGTTTAAATGTCCAAATATAGTTTGTTTGAAACAATGGTTTAGTGAAAGTCTCTAACATAAAAACAATGTGGCAGGATTTAGGTTTGCAAAGCTGCAGTTTATTGAACTGTAAGTCTACCAGAACTATTTTCAAAAGTGAAGATGTCTGTTCGTACTTCACATTCTTGGTGAAAACTAAACACATCACATTCAACACAGACAACCTGCAGCCACAGGACCTGAAGCTCTTCCAGTCATTGTGCGGACCATAAAATCCTAGAGGCAAAAACATAAGGTCATCTGTCAAACAGTTGAAATCAGGGCCGCTCCCTGAGCAAATCTTCAATGGAGTCACTAACACATATATATAAGTTAAAGAAGCAGGTTGTTACAAGAGCCCCGTTAAAGATCTCAAGAGAGTTGATCTTAAATAAATTCCCACAAACCCCCCTAAAACCAAAGCGATTATAAAAGGGCTGGCGGGTCAAGGTTCCTCTATAACTTTTTGAGAGCCTGATAAAGTCATGTTGGTCACAGAAAACATGAAGTTTCTAAAACCTGTTGAATCATAACGTATGCTTAGGTTTTCATAAATGGCTTTTCCTTTCTGACTTAATGATTTTTTGGAAAAATAATGTCAATGTTATCATGGTGTGAAGTGTGACTAGCCATTTGTTTTTATCTCTGCCTCCAGTGACAGATCAGCATGCCCAGGGCAGTTGCTTGCTCTTATACCTGAGAACAACATCCTCATCCTCTGCCAGGGTTCATAAGGAGCTTTGTGATGACCACTCAGTGCCAGATGGACAACCTCTTCTAGAATCAAGCCAAACATTGCATCTCCATGTTTCTTTTGACTTATGTCATTTGTTTCTGTCTTCTTTGTTTCCTCAGATCATGAAGAACACCTTATCTAGTCTATCTACTGAATCCTCACATCATTACATTCCAAAGGTTTTTTTGTTTCCAACAAGTCTCCTCTCCCTGCTCCAATCCAACTTGAAGCTCTCCATTACTCCCCACAAAAACATTAGTCGGAAGATGTCATCCACTGTTCCTGTACCTCTGAGTTCCTTTGCCTGTCCACTTTCCATTTTATCAACAAGTCCTGACACAAAAATATTCTCCTCAGGATCAAAAGCCGAGGAATCTGAGTTTTTGATCAGGATCCTCTGACTCAAAGTGATATTCCACTTCTGCCATCTCTACTTTAATTCTTAGAACATTAGCTTCATTATCCCAGCCGTCTTGCATCTCTTCTTTTTCTTCTCTCAGACAATCTGTCCTTGTCCAAACAGATCTTCATTGTTATGCCAACACCTTTCTGTGGTCCTCCAAATATGACAAATGTGAAAGTTGCTGTGTGGTTTTGTGCACTTAAATTGTTTTAAAAGCTGCTACAAAAATTGATTATTTTAATACATCTGTGGACACTTCCATTGATAATGTATGGTATTGTTTTTGAGTGTGGATTGCATTGTTATTGTCGGTAACTTATTTTTGTTGACGTATTTAAAAAAGTCTCTCTTGTATATGAGACCATAAGTCTCAAGAGGTTTTCTTGTATAATTAAAGGAATACTAATAGTATATCTTGGTGTACTTACACTAGAAGTAAAATAGGGTTTACTTGTTTTTGTTTTTTTTACCATGACTGCTCTATCTTTGTTAAGAGCTGTTCCAGAAACACAATGTTTTTCATCATTAGTCTGATGTTTTGAATCCTTACTGTTTATACCCCAAGCAACAAAACAATGGTTAGTCATTTTGCAGAAAGATTCATTGTATTTACAAAGTCTCTTGAGATCACTGGCTATGGCAAATTCAAGTAAATGCTTTAGATGATCAAATGTCACAATTTGGAAAATTCTGCAAATCAAAGAGGGTTATGGCAATAATAAGCAAAAATATTTGATTTGAATTTCTGTCTATGAGCCAATGGTGTGGCTTGGGAGATACAGTACCCCTCTTTTGTACAAAACCAGATGTTTACAAAAGAGACATTTGTGGTAAAACACAGAGTGGCTGGGTCTCAATGTCAAAACACAATTTTTCACGTATAAGTTAATTCAGGCCTCTTGGAACAAGAGAAAACATCTCAGTGCATACCAACACATGACGGAAATGTGCTTTATCATACTGAGCTCAATACTCAGTCTATTCGTACACTGGACATGTTATGCTTTATGCATTTTCTTCTACATCCATTACTGTTCTGTCTTCCTGAATGACAATATGTTACATCAGTTGTACTCTCCAGTCTAGATAAAAGACTGGTTAATAGATTGCATAAAATCTTCCCACAGTAGTTTCAAATCAAAAGAAATAAAAGAGTAGTTGGAAACTTACTAAACTTTAATGGTTACTGTATCTAGGAAAAAGTCAGTGGACCTAAACTCTATCAAGGTAAGATTGTTCAGACCTAATCATTTTGTTTGTTCTTTTTTCCATTGCTTCCAAGCGTGACACCTTGGCAAAATGAAACTATGTTTGTTTAACAGCACACTACTGGAACTTATTTCCTAATACCCTCTTGAGATTCCAATGGAAAAAGACATTAATGTCTGTCTCCCACCAGCTCAGGTCTTTAATAATCTTTGTCCCCAGTAGTTGCTAGATTTGTCTATGGACGTGTCCCTTTGATTCAAGGATTACCTTTAAAGGAGAAATCTGCCTGAATGAGCATTAGAGTTACGTTTCCACTCCACATTACTAGCATTTTATTCATGGGGACTGCACAGCATAAAAAAATGTGTCATTTATAGCTCCAATACTTGTTTGTTTTAGTGAGATCTGAGCCCCGTTCTTCACCTTTTTATGAATAGAGAGTTGTCCTCCATGATTTAAATATGTACAACCTCAATCATAAACTTGAGTTGCTTTTTCAGTCATTTATCAAAAACCCATCTTTACTTTCTGCACCATGATTTACAGGACATAACCACACCAGTAGGAAATGTATTTTTTATAATAAGATTGGAGTACAGATGGAAAGCAAAACAAAACATCACGTCTTAACTAAACACTCAATGTGACAGTTTTAAACCTCTCTCTCTTGACAATCCAAGTCAAGTGGAGAAAGCTCAGGTTATGTTGTAAGCAAGGCACAGGAAGTCAATGGCCAGGCTAGAATTTACATCAATCAGTCAAAAGATTTAAATCAGTATCCACACATACATTTTGTTTAAATTAAAATGTCAAAGAATAAAATGCAAAACATGTCAAACTAATTGCTTCAATCTGACAAAGCACTGACTGTTTCTCATTTCTTTATTGCGAACCCATTCTTAAAAGAGATGTAGTCCGAAATCACAGGTCAAGATTAAACTCATAATCATGCTCCACTCTCAGATCGTAGATGGCAAGTCCGCCAGTATATTGCAATGCTACTGGTTAATCCCTGCTAATCATTTGTTAATTGGCCTGTGATTTGCATCACTGTCAATCACGGACCAATCAAGGAATGGAGTCTGCTCTCAATCAATTTGCTTGTACCCACTGCTGCTTGTAAAACCCCTGAAATGGTCATAACTGCACAATGTCACATCATGTCATAAGACTTTGTCATTATGTTCATATATAAAAATTATGACTGCAAGGTCTATGTAACTGTACAGATATAATAGGACACATTCAGCATGGTTTTTGAGGGTATTTCTGTGTTTTTCATTTTACTTACATTAAAGGAAAGGTTATCAAACACACAAAATCTAGAAAATTCATACGGCTCAGTGGATTGGAAAGGTTGTCTTCTCAGTGAAGAACCTCAAGAGTGAATAATCCTTTAATATTATTTACATCTTAACTACTACTTTTAGTGGAAATCCCTGAAATTTCAAAGTTGTTTAGACATTAAAAGCTGTTAGTCTGTCAGCCCCCTGCCATGTACTATATGAGATCTGAAATACTGGCTTTGACAAGGGTCTTAGGAGAAACAGCCAACCTGCTTCTGTCTCCAGGAGGAACTAAACCTGTGTCTCTAGGAATGTCCAAGATATTAGAGAGATTCTGTGGTGCAGATCGGAACCCAGATGGATAGACCATTGTGAGGGGATTATTAGTTCCCATGTAGTCCTCATGCTTTTCAGGCCCTCTTTTTTTCCACCTCCATGTTTGTCTTTGTGTTTGATTCTACTCCCTGGGTCCACTGAATTGGGCAAATTAGGTTTTACTCTTTAAAGATTCATGTTCATTACCTACCTGACTGAGCATCTGTTGGTTTGGTTTATTGGGAGGATGTTAAAAAATATGTTTCCATGACATTGACCTGGACAAGCTTGAGAATGTCAGATTTTCCAAGAATACCTTGGACGTCAATTCTTTGTATGCCTTGTATTTCCTCTTGAATGGTTTCCATTTGACCTGACCGAAAGAGACTGGAACAATTCACCACTGGGTGCAAATTTGGCATTGAGGCCCAGAGGATCTGTAAATTACCGCCCCACCTCATCACAAAATGTGTGATATGTTTGAACAAGGCCAAAATATGTAAGATGGTCTCATGGCATAATCTCTGCAATGACAGATCTGTTAATACTTACAATTGAATGAAAAACCAAGTAAAAAAATCTTTTCATTTTTTTCTTTTTGAAAATCAACGGTGTCACATGTGTTTACACCTTTGCTGGCAATTATTTGTACAACACCCTCTTACTAATAGCAGAGCACTTAGCATCTCACTGACTTTTCTTGGCAACATTTAAAATTTAAGATTTTAAATAGTTCATGATGCCAAGCACTCTAACAAACTTAAAAGGGCATTTGGAAGAAAAAAAATAGAGTGAGCCAGAGGTGCCTTTTCACAACTCATGCTCATTACTCCAGAATATTTATTCTCACTCTCCCTCTGTCTGGTCAAAAGATAAATATAGTTGGTTTACAGAAAATAGTTAAAAAAAAATGGAAGGGATCACATGAAAAGCAGTCAGTTGGATAAAAACAACTTGTTGATTTCAGAGGTCAGAGGAGAATGGACAAGCTTATCTCAATGATAGAAAGACAAAAATAGCCAAGTTATAACTAATGCCATTTCTAAACACATGTCAGAAACCTTCCAGTGGATGGGCTACAGCAGTAGAAGTTCACACCAGGGGCCACTCATGTGGTTGTGAATCATTTTGTAACTTGGTACAAATTGAGCATCATTTAAAAATTACAGCCCACAAAACAGACATTGTTGACCACCATTTTCCTGTTTTATGAGCATGATGTATCCATCTACTGATGCCCCCTTGAAGCAGTGTAAGCAGTTCTAATGCTCAAATAATCTCTTCCTGATTCCTTGAAAATAACAATGAACTCCTTTAATGACTTTCCCAGTCACCATTTTAGCTCCAGTAAAGTGTTGCTGGGAAATGATGCATCAAGATACATCACAACTGTCATGATATTATGAACCGAAACATCTGCAGAATGTTGACGATCTTTTGTTGAATCTATGCCATTAAGAACTGATGGAGCTGTGACGGCACAAGGTAATCCAATCTTGTAACAGAAAGGTGCATCTAACAGAGAACTCAGTGAACATATCCATCTTCCATATCTGTAAACCCATATTACCTTAATGGATTTTAGAGTACTGTTACAGCTTTGACAAGCTCATTTAAGTCTGCAAATTTTAAATGAACTGGCTTCGCTTTTAACATTTTTTGTCGGAAGCCGCAGTTTTGACATCAAGCGTAAGGTCCCATCTCAGCTCGATCTGCCTTTTCCCTCACCGTGTCTGTTGCGCTCAACCTTTTTGCAAATCCTGTGCCTGATGGCCTATTTATGGTCTCTTTCATGCCTCAGCTGCTTTCAAAAACATTCCATCCTTTGTGCACCATTGAGTTTGCTGTCAAGAGATGTGAGATTTCCTTGAGCACTCTTTCCACTCTCTCAATTCTGGATGCTGTTTTGAAATGTTTGCCTTCCTGGTAATGCACTGATGTGAACTGAACATCAAAAAAAAAAGGAAAAAAAAAGGAAAGACTTATGTGGACAGTAGTTAATCTCACATCTAACATGAAAAGCACTATCTACTCATAATCGTTTCGTCTACTTGATTACTATTTTATTACCTTTTAAATAAATACTTACTTGTATGAATGTTGAGCAATTGTCTGAAACTAGAGATTTTTAAAAATCTGGAAAATAATCTAACATGTTGTTGGAGCCAGGTTATACCTTGTTACATCAATAGACAAAAAAGGGAGTACATTCTTGCCACTCTATTATCTATGCTGTTTGTTTAACAACAAAACATTTTTCAGTGAAAGGCATTTTAAAACAATTCCTCAGGTAGAATATTTTAAGACTATTTTCCTGTAGCCACGAGATTTCCCTACAACAATTTTAGGTTAACTTATTCATTTGATTGGGAGCCTGCTGAAATAGAATGTTTTCAAGAAAGCAACAGTAAGCCCAGACGTTTTCTGTAAACGATCAAAAAAGGGCATGTAAGTATTGTTCATGACAGTGATTGTGCTGGCCGCACATACTGTGGTTAGTCAGTTGCTACAGGAATACGTACTGTTTTTTTTTTTATTTCTTTGAAAACAAGTTAACTGTTCTTCTCACAGTATTTCAGAAAAACAATGAAATGACATGTAATTCACTTGGCTTTTTATTTTCTAGCAGAAAAAGGTAATTGCTACTTCCTCACTCAGCTCGCACACAACGCACATCTGGAAAGGATCAGCTGGAAGGGCTGAAGATGGTAAAAAATGAAGGAGCACTTTAAAAGGAGCAAAAATATTTAAATTTCACGACTAGTTAGCATGTGTGATCTACACGTCTGCGCATGGCAGTAGCTTGGAAATCGTCGGCACTCCTTCCTTTATGGTTTGATCAATGGAGTATTCTTTTCTAATGGAACATTAATTAATACTGTTGGATGTTTTGTAGCGATACTATCTAATGAAAAATTATTTTACCCAAGTCTAATTCATCCAGCTGCACTTTGAAGCCTCACACGTCAATGCATAAAGCAACCACTTATTTTTGTTCTATTGGCTTTTTAGTCACATATCCACCTTTTGGTATATTTCCAAATGTGCTTTTGAAACATAATCAATGAAACATTTTGATGTGTAATGGTAGCACTTGACAAATTATATTTAACGACGGAACTTGACAATTGTTGACTATGTGTTTTACAACTTTGCATTTTTGTTTGTGTGCATGTGCGTGTTTTGGTGATGTTGTTGCTGAAATGTGCTATACAAATAAAATTGATTGATTGATATTCTTTCCATTTTTAGATTATGGGTTGTACCATGCTCCATGAGCTGACCAAATCTTAAGATATTTTTTTATAGCCTAACCCTGCTTTAAGCTTCTCTAGAGCTTCATCCTTACAAGACCTACCTGTCTGGTAGGTTTCTTTGTCTTCATAATGGTGATTGCTCACTACTGTTCTCTGACAAACATCTGAGGCCTTCGCACTACAGCAGCACTCATACTGGGAATAAATTAGACAGAGGGGAACTTCGTTCTCAGCTCAGACTTTTACATACAACCGGTTGCACTGGATTTTTTTCAGAAGCATCACAGTAAAAGGGAAGAAATATGGAAAACACATTAGTATCATTGTTTTTCCTCTTATCGGTCCACTTCTTAGTCTATCACAGAAAACCCAAATAATATAAGCACAAGTTTCTGACTGTAACTATATTTGTAGTTATGAAAATGTCTTAATTTTCCCAAATAAAAATAGGAATTTATTAAAATACAGTAAGTAGCATGAGTACAGATCTTTGTTTGTGATGTGTAAGCGGTCTTTATGGTCTTCAAGTCTTCTTGATATGATAAATGTTGGCTTTAGAAACAAAATATGCGGTCCCCCCAAATAACAGCTGGAAAGAATTTAGAGAAAACAAAGATCCATGTACTGTTTGTTGTTCTTCTTTTGTGTCCAAGTCTGGGATTTCACAGAAGTTCCAACTCTCTGTTTAAGTTCCTTTGATATCCGTCTCTCCATTGATGGTATCTGCTCAGCTCTGTCACTCAAACAAGAGAACCTCTTTAGTCCGTTCTTAGCTCAACAAAATAAATAAGTTTTTGCATTTTCACGAATCCCCAAGATGTATTTTGATAAGAACATTGTGTTTTGCAAAAGCACAAATAATTTGTGCAGCATGTTTTATGGTTTGTTCAATGAAAACCAGATACTGAAGCCCCGAGGACACAGTTGCATGAAGATTGGTGTTAGAACCAATACGCTAAGAGGACACTGACTGGTGTTGAGGTGACAGCACAGCTGTTACTGATCATTAAGCGATTCATCCTAGATAAAAAAAAATTCTGTCATTGTTGAGAAAATTTTTACATTTAATCAGTGTTGTACCTTCTTTTCTTATCACAGAACTTAAACCTTTATTAAATATAAGCTCCTTCAAATATGATGCTGAACTGTGGGGAAATTTAACTGCCAAAAATCAACAACCTTTGGCACTTAAATTCCCCCATAAAAGACTTTTTTGAAAATAGCTATTTTTTATGTGAAGGAAAACATAACCTAATTGTGTATAGTGCCTGCCCTATATTTTTTCTCATTTGCTTTACTGACCACCTTATAATTACATATCATGCCTGCTATAGCGTTTCTTCTCACTCTGTCTGTATCTATGGAACATGTTTGCACTTCCACTTACTTTCAGGTATAGACATTGTTACTGCCGTCTTAGAGGCAGGTTCAGCCTGCATACACTTCTCTGCACCTAGGAGCCATATGGGGAGAGCAACATACAATCAATAAATTACATCATACATCTCGATGAGTCAAGTTAAAAGTTCTGAAAAAACCTTAAAGCAGGCATTAAACACTTTTCATGAAATCCACATTTTGGTTTTTAAAAATATTGTTTTATTGGTCTGATGTAATATTCTCATTTTAAATGTCAAGTAGTAGTTGTAAGTGGAAAATCCTCATAATTAACATAAATAAAGACTTTGAATCTATCTGTGTCATAAAATTCCTCAAATAAATTAACTTTTCAATAATGTTCTAAAGAATGGGTCTGCATACAAACTTATTTGTCCAACGAGTCTGAGGATTGGACAGAAAAATCATGTTTTTTTTTTTTCTTTGAGCTGCTTGATGAGATTCTTGTTCCTGCACTCAGGGGATACCATGTGGATAGCAGCCCTGGAGTTAAAAGCATTGCTGCAAGTTTTTTAGAGTACTGGTTCTTCCCCATTCCTGTATCATCCACAAGTGCTGAAACGTCTTCCTGATCCCATTATCATCTCAAAACATTTGTGAGGTCAACAAGAACCATATAAGAATGAACACTTTAGTGTGCACAGACGCAAACATTGATCTTCTTGGGACAGGGAATGGTTTTTAGGATTGCAAAAGATTTTCTATTGTAGCATGAGAGGCAAACACTGTTCTTTGGCGTCATTTGAAGAACAGTGGTGAGTTTGATGTTTCTAGATTTATATGATATTTTTGTGTTTTAATTTGTGTGAATTGTAGGGTTTTGTCATCAACTCAGAGCTTAATCAGTTTTAAATGTGTTTTGCGGTTCCAGAGTTGCTGCATATGTTCAGATGCAGTGGTTCTGGCCACTGACAGTAAAACAGCAGTTCTGATGTCCTTGAGGGGAAGAAAATAGGTTGTGTAAGTCCAAAATGAAAATTGTCTTTTTTAAATCCAGCTCTTTGTGTTTTTCTGCATATCACTAAACTGCTACAAGATAAAAAAAAGTATTGCAGTGATGGATTTTTTTCACTTTTTCGTTGCACCTATAAATCAGCTTTTCTGCATTGATTATCATTTGTTTTTCAGGTTTCTAAGATTATATTTGTTCTTCTTTGAAAATACAAAAATATATATATTCAATTTGAAGAAATTCAATTCACTTTATGTGCATCTTGCCAATTTACAACAAATATCTCAGTGCATTTCAAAAGACAATGTGAGCAGTCAAATTGGTATTAAATTTAGTTCTGATCACCCCAGTTCATCACAATGCAATCAGATTATTCTGATTCAGGTCCAGTTATTGTCCAATTCAGCCTAAATTCAAAATATAATATCATAAAATTCTGTTACCCATATGGAACCAATTAGTAAACAGTTGTCTATCAAAAACTGAATACAGTTTGAGAGTTCAGTGATGCTGCATGTTTAGGTGTAAGGTGTATATCCGTTTTCATGTTTAATATCCACTGGACACAAATGTTTTGCCAAAGCTACTTAAACATCTGCTTCATATGGTCTAATAAAATGTTGGCCACCATTTGTAACAATCCACACTCTTCTTTTCAGGTTTTCCACAAGGTTTTTTAAATTTTGGGTCTTCCAGAAGTGTGTATGTGAGGTCAGATACCAATGCTGGTTAGGCAGGCCTCACTCACAGTATGCCTTTTATTTCATTCAAGGTGCTCCTGGAGGTCAGGACCCGGGGCATCCATTAACATCTTAATTATAAGAAAATGTCAATGTTAGAATAAAAGTACAGATGGAAAACTACTGGACCAACCTCATATCAGGAGTAAAGTGATGAAAGAGGAGAGAAAGAATTACCTTCTACTATGGGAAAAATTAAACAAAGGGGGCACATAGTTAGTGGCAGTAAAGACTTTGTCTAGAAAGGAGACATAGTCAAGTGGCGTGGCTTTGAGCCAGGGTTACTTTCACTCGAGAATAAAAATAACGAGAGTACACAGTTAAAGGTAACAATAGCTATGTTCAGCAGAGAGTCACAGTTAAACACAGATGCACTGGGTAAGGTGGTCTTTCCACATGTCACTCAGAAGAATCTTGTCAAAAAAGATAATGTTTGTAACAGGTCAAAAACTGATACTGTTCCTCTGAAGTTGTGTAAGTAAAATTAGGATCACAACGATGCTATCTATCATCCAATGTTTTCCAAACCTTCATTTAAAACAAAGAATTTGTTTAACAAAATTTCCATCCTTTCCATGTGTTCTGTTACAAATCATGTTTTTTTTGGTTCTTCAGGAAAGGTTACCTGCCATGCTTAATTTCTTTTTCTAGTTATCAGTTTTTTGATCATCCACTGGGCCTGTCTCCTGCTGAAACACTTGCACTCAATTGTTGGACTGTGAACAATTTGTAGGCAGTCTAACTGACTTATAGACTCTTTTGGAACACATGGATATTGTCAGATCCTTTCCCCCTCTTTCATTTTCTTTCCCTTCTCTTACAAAATCACATACAAATCCAATCAGTCATTTTTCCAAGGTCAGTTTGCAGTTGTCATGGCTCATGTGGCGTGTTTGTTAAAACTCAGTTTTGGGTTCATATGTCTGCATTGGTTATGAGAAAAAGTTTCTGAACAGCAGGAGTTCATGGAGGATTTAAAGTCATTGTTTTTGGAGCATAATGATTTAATGACTGACACATTTAGATAGCCAACATGCAGCTCCCATTAATAACTTATTCAAACAGACTGAAGAAAATTTCAACGTTAAACCTTTCGCTATCAATAATCATATTTGTGATTTATGTATTTTGTTTTTCTTAAAATCACTGCACTGGTGATATCTATTAATATTTTTTTTATATTAAAAAGAATTACATCCTTACTTATCCACTTTTGATATTGTTTTCTCCAAACAGACAAGTTGTGAATTCCAAATTTTGCCTTTTTATGTTAAGACCATTGGTAAATTAATAAAACTTCAATAACTTCAAGAAGGAGTGAAGTGAAGCTAAGTGACTTTTTGCTGGCAGCAGTGCAACATAGGAATGTGTCAAAAAACGCATCTTTCATTGTCACATAATCACAAAGTAACTAATAGACATAGTTGTATGTTTCTGTTAACAATTTTCATCAAGTTCGGTGCAAAGATTTGAAATGATCAGTTGAAAAATTGCTAAAACGATGGATCATACTGCTCCTAACGCTTAAAGTAATTCAATGAGTGGGTAGAAGAAAGTCTGGATTGACCAGATTTTTTGTGGCGCCGTCCTTCCTGCATCCATTGTTATGTTTTTCTCCCACATTTTTTCACTGCTTACAAAAAATGTGACATTTCACCATTTAGAAATATTTCTGGTTGTGAAACAGAAATGTTCATGGCATTTAAACTAAAGGGGTTCAATTCATAACTACTCTTTTAATGCTGTAGTTTGGCAAGTTACAAATGCCATTTATGTTAATTGAAAACTCTAATCAAGAAGATAGTCAAGCTTTCCATTTTGGATTTTAATATGGTCTTCAAATTTAGCTGGAAGACGCTATTAATCAATTTTATAGTTGCCATGATGTAATTTGAAATTTTGAAGAATTTCTTAAGCAGGTGAATGAATAACTTCTTACGAGAAAATCAAATAAAACACAACTCCCACTGACCCTAATATGCATGGTTTGTCTATTAAGCTTCACTATAATAACTCTGGGGCATATAGTTCATGACAGGTACATGAATAGAGTTAAAGCCTGCACTTAGGTGTTTCTGCTGTGAAAGTGTTGAAACGTGTATTTATTGAACAAACTCTAAAAGAGTTGTTTCAGATGTTTGCAATTCATCAGCCCAACTGGACATCTGTTTTTGGCTGAAGAAAGAGAAGGACTTAACTCACAAAAATGTGTTTATTTTGGACCGAGTTCTCAATGGCCTCTCCAATCCTAACAAATTGTCAAGTATCTGAAGAAGGCAGGTAAACTCTACAGCACTGACGTCAGACCTTTTCAATTCTGCGATTGCAATTTTGAGAAAAAAACTTTATTTCGCTTTGATTAAATACGGAAACATATGAACTCTTAATCATTTCTTAAGATTTAGATCTCCTGAAACAATTTCTATACCATAAAGAAATCACACAGGGTTGTTTCCTATAGTTTAATAATGAGCAAAGTGCACATGCTGTCATCTTTTTAAAGCACAACTAGGCAGCATGTGGGTGCCAAATGTTTTTTATGGTTCATAAACTGTTTTGTACTAGTTTTAAAAAATGTGTGATTTTTAGTAACATTTGAAGATTGACCCAGTAAAATTTGGCATTCTATTATACTAGCTGTATAACTTCATTATGCTCAAATGATCCGAAACCTAAAACTACTGCCTTGCAATGCTAAATTTATATAGCATGGTCCAAAAAGGACCTGAGTGTGTTTACTCTAATGATCACTGGGCACAGAAAACCAAAGAAATAGTCAGGAAGTGTCAAATTGCTCAAATATTGAACTGAGGTTCAAGATCACAGTCAAAATTAGGTAAACAAATTGGACTGAGTTGCAGTTTCCTTAGTTTTTGTGGCTCATGTGTAATTGTTACAAGTAAAACACATTTTCATAAAACAGTTCTCCATCCCCTTTACCAATACTTGGGCTCTTGCAGCTGATAATATTTGGCTCCAAACCTGATGATGACACCATGATATTATCTAGGTGTTTATTGTTGAGGCCCTCATCACATTGGGTTAAGACCATCATACAGTATCCAGGATCTCCAAAACCATGTGTCCCATTTCCTGTTGTGGGATATCAGATGTACCACATGAAGAAACTAGTTGCCTACCTGTGCTAGTGCAGTTTTACTCTACAGCTTACTCTCCTCTCAGTTAAGAATCTGGCTGAAATCCTCAACAGAGTAATGTCACTGTCATATCAATAAGATTATGAGAGTGTCTGCAGGATGAAGATGATGAAGACATCCTGCAGACATTTTTTCTTCATAGCATCAACCAACACCATTTTGTGCTTTCCTTATATTATTCTTCCTTCCTGATCCACAATCTTGTCATTTTCTGATTACTATTACTGTCTTCTGATTAATGTATTCAGAAACTTCAGCTGTTCCAGAGTTACCATTACTAAAGCCTCCTCCTTTTCACATATCACACAATTTCTACAGCAACTTCACTGCAGCTTCTGGTTTAAAACGCTGTTGGACACCTTCAAAGCCATCCATAACATTTCGCCTCCCTATCTGTCCAATTCAAGATCTCTTCATTATTCCCCTTCTATCCACCTCACTGCTCCGTCCGTCCACCGCCGCACCATGAGGAGCAGAGCCGTTTTTCACTCTGCTCCCCAACTCTGGAGCCTCCAGATATCCGCAGTATGGATGTTCCTCTTTCTTTCAAATCACAACCAAAAACGCATCTGTTCAAGTTGATCTTTTAATTGTAATCTCTTGTTTGTTATGTTTTTCATTCTACATCTGTTTAGGGCATCTGATGGTAAACTAATTACTTAATTGACTTAATTAAATTAGTGTTGCATCTAGGAAAGGACACTGGTGGCTTCACAAAAACATGAAACTGTGTCTGAATGATAATGAACATTTTCAATTATTTTTTCTGGGTGTGTGAATTCAACAGATCAGTTTTGAAGAGGATATGTTGGCTGAAACCGTTCAACTGCTTTTATGGCTGTTTGTTAGCAGGGGATGCTCAGAGTTTATTTCATATCATTGTTACATCTTCATAATTCCGGGGGACAAACACACATACAGGACACACACATACTTTGAAAAAATTAAAATAAAACAAAAAAATATATATATATATTTATTTATTTTTTTACTTATATATGTATATAGTAGCTTAGCACACAATATAAATTACAAAAATAAACAAGCATAAAAAACTAACATTACAATAGAGCAGGATATTAATATATATATATACATATATATATATCATGGGATGAGGGAGACTAAGATGCAGCTATTTTAATTTGTTAATTTGCTGTTATGAAAACCTTTCGGTTTTCATTTAGTTTTGTCTTGGAAACTATGGCTTTCGTCCAGTTTGAATCCTGTCTGACAACATAATTTATTTTGTTTTGCTTCCGCACAAAGTTTGGATAGGTCTAAATACAAACCCCATATGGTTAGAGTAACCATAATGTTTTTCTCTGCCCCTCAGAATTGCTTCACTTGTATTTAAAAATAGCAGCATTTTGTTTAAAAGAATAGATCGTATTCATATATGTGTATGTTGTAGAATGCCATTCATAATATTAGTGAATTTGAAACTGGAGCAGGGTCCTTTAAACTAAGACATGTCAAATGAGTTCTTGACTCATGCAACATCAAACAACTTTCATTTTGAGAGAGTACAGCTGTCCTGAATTTAAAGCCCTGCACACAACAGCACCATAAAAATAGAGCCTTTAGAAGAAGAACAAGGACAGCGCTGAAGCATTAACAAGAATAATTTACAGAAGCTCATTCTTCTGGTTCTCTGGGTTCATGTTCATTTTTCAAAGTGAGAAATTACTTGGGATGCACACTTCAAGTTTGAGCAGTAGAAAAACTGTGGCTACAACTCTGTGAAAAAGTGTTTGCTACTTATAGACTTCTGTTCTTGTTTTTTTTTGGTAAAACTTAAATGTTTCACCGTCAAACAAAGGTTAATATCAAACATTTATACCAATCAGTGCATTATGATTCTCTTTGTTAGGGAAAACAGCTGTTTAAACTAACTGGGGTTTTTGAGAAAATGTAATTGCTCTTAACCCTAATGACTGGTTGTGCCAGGAACTGCTATCAGGTGTTTGTGATAATTGGCAACAGGAGCATGCACAGACAGACACTGGGAGGAGCTAGAGCAGACAAGTTACCCCTGCCTATTAAATGTTTAATTTCGATAAATAAATAAGGTCATATGAACTAGGTACCATTACAGTTTATCTGCTAGTGAAAATACCTTTTAATAAAGTTCTGTTCAGATAAAAGCTGGGCATGTAGATGAAGTTGTGTTTTGTATTTCTGTGTTTGTAAAACTTATAATATGAGTATACTAATATGTAAACAGTATCAGCAGACACCTTGTAATCAGTTCTTAGGGCTTTTAGTTAATCTCATTAATTTTTACACTTTGGAGTAAATTTTTCTAGCTAGTCACTTTTGGGAGGATTCTGCTCTGTTTTCTCCATTTCAGGATAATGGTTTCTTTGATTGTTGAGTCCCAAAGCCTTAGGAATGGCCTTGCAAATGCATTGTCAGTGTTTGCATTTTGTTCTTGAATTTCCTAAGATCAGAGTTGATATGTTGCTTATTGACATCTTTCATCCTTCTTCATGTTGTCAGACATGTTCTTTTGTAGGGATTTCTTGATTCTACTGGTCTTGTAGTAATCAGAACTGTGTTCGAATAATAAAATTGAACCAAAGAAAGTGATTAATTGCAGGAAGCTCATCATTTAACAATGGGTCTTGTGCTTTTACAGACCAGTGTGACTTGGATAGTTAATTTTCCCATAATAAATAAAATAATTAGAAAATTACTTTTCCAAATTTCTCTGGTTACTTTGGTCTGACATAAAATAAAAACATAATCTATGTCAAAGTAGGAAAAAAGCAACCACAGAAAAAAGTCTGATTTTCAAAGCCCTGCTGAGAACTTGTGACTTAAAATGAGTAGTGATGCATAACATCAGTGTCAACCAATGTTAGTCACGTTTTGACATATTGCTATTGGTCGACTAAGACAAATGAGTCTATTAACAACCAATGTTTATTTCCACCATGTTGCCAGCTGTGTATGTGATTTGGGAAGAGGACAGGAGGAGGTTGGCATGTTTTTATCAGATTTAGTACAAAACAAAATGCAAATTGACTGAATATATATACAAGCTATACTTGTCTGGTTACATGTAAAACATTTTGAAATTATTGAATCATTTTCATTCCACTTCACAACTTCTTTGTGTTAATCTATCATAAAATCACAGTAAGGTACACCGAAGTATATGGTTGTAACATTACAAAAGGTCCATTAGTTTCAAACTATAGCCACACTGTTTCAAGAAATTGTATTCCAGTAAGTCAGTGAACATCACCTATTGAGTCTTTCTTTGTATGACCATCATGACTGCTGTTACAGAAGAGATAATATAAGGTTTGAGAGCCTCACGGTGAGACATTATTTAAAGTTTGTTTCTGCAGTGGGAACCCAGTGTTTTCTGCCAAAACCTAAATGAGCTTAGAAGCATAAGAGGGATTTTCTCTTGATATGCTTCTTTGTTTTTCATTTTGTGGGATTTCCATATTCTTATAACAGAGCCAATTTTGGAAAGATCACATCAAGATTTGCCAAGAATCTCAAGGTTTTTGCTGTACTTTAAAATGCATGAGAGGCATAGAGACCAAACTTAGTTTTATGAAACTAATCTGATCAACCCCGATAAGAAATACAGATTTATCTGTCAAAAGTTTATTTCTACCATTTTTTTCCCTGAATCTTATTAACAGCTAAAAGTGTAAAGCTCCAACAACATAGCTGACTTAAATGCTACTTGTTTGTAGTTCCATGTTGAATATTTACTTTGTATCTACTTAGGTAAAGCATTGATATTTGATAAATTGTAAATAGCTATTGTTTACTAAATATTTAATTTCATGGGTGCTCACCATGTAATTGTTATATAGTTACCCCATGCAGTAAAATTAATAAAAATCTGGTGCTGTGCAATTATGGTTGGATATCATAGTTCATGTTTTTAAAGACAACATTTCCTTTTAAATGTTGTAAAATAACTGCCGAAGCCTATTTTTATGGAGCTGTTACATATTTCCAGATGCCATGATTGCTGTTCTGAATGTTCCCTTAAATGCAAATGAGACAGACATTCCTCACAGAACCATGCTGAGCACCAGTCCTGGGGATTCTGGTTGTATTTGGAGATTACAGCTGACTGTAATTATATAAAAAGTGATCCAGTGATTTTGTGTTGAAAACACTCAAACATTCTATTGGGGCTTTCAAGAAGTCCCTCACACTAAATATTGAGTTTTAAACACTACACTGTGGATTTTGGAGGGTTTTCTTATGGATATAAAATTAAATGTGTCCTTAGACCCTTTGTCATATTCAGGAAGGATTTCTAGGGAACACAGGTTAATAGAACTGTAGCTTCATTTACTACGTAAGTGTACAAGAATCAAGAACTAAATCTGATTCCACTTAAATAAAGCCACCAAAGAGCTGCTGTGAGAAAACTAGGTTTATTTAAAGGTGGCATCACAGGTGTTCTCGACCTTCTGCATAAGAATTCATTCTTAGCATGGTGTTGCACCGGGGATTTACAAAATCCAACTTTAGAGATGACTTGGAAAGGATTAAGGGATCAGAAAACATCTGGACAACTAAGACACATCCAGAAAGATAATTAATTGCCAAAAGATAATGTTAAAGCTCTCAGGTTGACCTTGAATCACCCAGGTCTCACTTGATTACAAAGTCTGAACAGTTTTCAAGGAAACCCTTTCTCCTCTCACATGGTAATGAACTCATTAGCCCCTGAATGAGGAAAAACATGCAAAACTTCTCAAGGAGTTTTATGCTGAAGTGTCGCCAGCTCCTTCACACTGAGGAGGATGGTGTGATTAACACTTTGGACAGTTCCAGAACATCTGTGGGAGGAGAAAAGTGCTTGAGTGAAACATAAACAATGTTGGGCAGAGAGAAAAAGCATGTTTGGAGCTGTGTAATCCATGCACCATGCAGAGAGAGGGGATGATAGAAACCTGCAAAGACACAGAGCACTATACTGATTCATTTTCAAAAAGTTGTCCAAGTGCCATGGCTATTTTATTTGCATTATTTGCCACAGTTAAAATAATAACATTTCAAGTAATAAAGAATAGAAGAATAGGACAAAAAAGTGATATAAATGGCTCTGTAACTGTTTGGACTGCTATGGTACATAACTCATTGAAGTGTTTCATGGCAATTTTGGGGTGAAAGCCCTGGAGGTTCATATACTTGCATAATATTTAGATCCATGACTGTTATTTGACATTTCTCAGATGACTCAATCTTTCTGATAAATGTTAGTGCTGTTTTTCTGTTTTAACTTAGTTTTTAGCTCACAGTTAATACCTAACATATACTTTTATTTTTACTATTATACTAGGGTTCCCTCATTTGATGTACTTATTGGTTATTGCATCATGATCTTGATTAGGGCTGTTTTAAAGTGGCAGTATTATAGATACTGCCAGTTATACTACTGTCATATTATAGTATTATCATATTGATCATATTTAACAAGACTGTATATACCAAAGAAGATTTAAAAGATTTTGACTTTGCAATTGAGTATGCTGTAAAATCCCAATCGACTACTCTTTGAAACTGGATCTCTGTCTCTTTAAGAAGCTCTTTCCAACACTTCACCTTCAGTACATCATTACAACAATGTTCTGCTATCAAAAACTACAAAATGTTTTAACCAGTTTCACTGCAAAGTAGTTCCTATGGTGAGTTCAGCAAATGTGCACTTCCACCAGGTGTTTGCAAATTCCTGCTGCCACTAGTCTGAAGAAGCTGAGTGGGAGAGTCGTGGGGGAGGATTGCTGTGTAACGCGAAAGCTTGACTTGGAGACTGCAGCTCCAGGAAGGAGCTTCCACGAAAAGGCAGTGCTCAGTTACACCACTCGCTTTCTTCACTCAGAATGGCTACCAGATGAGATTGAAGGATTTCTCAAACATGCACAAAAGAATCAAGGCAACCCTCTGGTTATGTTTTTTTAAGGGGTTTTGTTGGCTCTACTGACCTTTATTTGAAAGTAGTCCAACAGGAAAGAGACTAATGAGAGACGGGGAAGATAAGCAGCAAATGCTGCCAAGCTGGGAATCGAACCTGTGACACCGCCACGAGTACTTAAGATGTCCATACATGGGTCATGCTTCGCCTCTGCGCCACCACAGTACCCCGACTATGATTTTGATGAGACAATAACATTGTATCATGATGTAAATCTAAAAATAGTCTACTTTACTTTATATTTCCCCATTAAACTATCTGACTAAACTAAATCTCTAATCAAACGTAACCCTCTCTAGACATGCAGCTGCACTCCGCACAGTCTGATATTAAAAATCAAAGATTATTCCCATATGCAGTTTGTAAAACTGTATTGCAACATGCAAAGATAGTTTTGCAACCATCACTGTAAATCATTAAACAGGATTAAAAAGAAGATTTATTGTTCAACAATAAAATGTAGAACTTGCCACTTGAGGGGACACTATTCCCAGGGTAGGTATTTAAAACTTGTCTTACCCATTTGTAAATATTTCCATTGTATGAGTGAGGAGCTAAGGATTCTAAGCTGAATGGCGTAACTTGGTGCAGATGTGGTGAGGGGAGGTTCAGAGGCTTCTGTGATTGTGAGCTGTCCTCAGATGTGGGCATTAGTGGGCAGACAGGTAGGTGAGTTATGCAGTGACTGACCCTAGATAAAAACCTACAACAGACCATTGTGGATTGGGACAGACAATCCAAGTAGGTACATCTGATGGACTGCTCAAGGTCTGGGAATTTCTTTAGTGGAGACTCATAAGACTCCACTAAAGAAACAAAAAGTATGTCCATATTATTGTTTGTGCATACAATTCATGTTTTTATTTGTGCTTATGTGCTACAAATTTCTAACTTCTCTGCACAGGTGTAATACCTACCTTCACACACGAATAAGTAAAAACTGATGTTATTTCTGTTTCATTCAGTGTTCTTTAAGTTCAGTTGTTCAGATGCTAGCAGTTGAAGAAATTTTCTGAACCATTCATTCCTAAATGGTGAGTAGAA
This sequence comes from Poecilia reticulata, assembly GCF_904066995.2. Taxonomy (NCBI): domain Eukaryota; kingdom Metazoa; phylum Chordata; class Actinopteri; order Cyprinodontiformes; family Poeciliidae; genus Poecilia; species Poecilia reticulata. Next base: position 9,707,830 of record NC_088845.1, read on the forward strand.
AGTCTTCCAATCAATACTAATTATTTTTTTTCCCTTCAATACAATATAAAAATGCTACAAAATAACTGTTGTGAGCAGAGTCAGTTACAACAAACAAAGAGACTTGCCAACAAAATTAATGGCCGTCTCCACAATATCTCAATATTTGCAATTTACAGTTATGTAAGTTTATTATAGAGAATAACAGCCTGTGAGGCTGTTCCCTCTAAAATACTTTGCTGGACAGGGAAACCAGACTTTGCAATTATCTTAATTAATTGTTAGATGTTGAGTTCTATTAAGCTGTTTGGTGCACATTGCATGTCCAACCACTTTGTACTTATTGCCATTTTTGTTTTTGTTTCAACTGATCCCAGATATTTTTTTTTTTTCTGCTCATAAAGTCAGGGTGGTTTTGGAACAGTCGGATTTTTCAAAGCTCACACACAGAAATACCAGAACACACATCATGAGATACTATTTTCAAACATAGCAAAAACAACATCTGATTAGAGTGACTCTTTAAGCCATTGCCTAAAAACAAAAAATAAAGATGTAAACATTGTAATTTGTTGTTTTGGACATGAATACCAAAAGACTGATATTATAGGTGTTCTTTAACTGTAACAATGTTTCTGAGATTTTCAGCATATTGCAGATGTTTTCTTTGCCCTCCTATTATATTGTGGGTCGAACTGACCCATTTTAATGTTTAAAAATAAATAAAAGAGTTCAAAGTTTCTGTTTGAAACTTCTTCTGCTTGGATTAATAAACATAATTAATCCATTAATTTGAAAATGGGCTGTTTCATGTATTTGCAGCCCCCCATTCATCTATGACTGTTCAAGTCAAATTGACCCAGCAATTAGGCTGAAGTGCAAAAAGTGTTAAAGCTGTTTAATACTATTTGTTTGCAACTGTGAAGTTGATTTCATCCCACACAGACACACAAATATACACCATTTCCCTTTTCTGTTTACCTCACTAGTAAACTGTAAGAAGGCAGCTGTTGTATTCACTTTTGACAGAAACCTTTTCTGTTCCCATGGGCAAACTTGATACATGTTGAGTGGAAACACATCAGAGGAGGGGGGGGAAACATATAAATACTCTCTGCAAGAAAGTCCTGGAACATCCTGTCAACCTCCCGTATTATAATATAATAATTTTAAGTCAAGCTTTAATAATTTCTGTGCCAGTCAAAACTGAATTAAGTCACTAGCCTTTGCCTTTGCAGTTCTCGTGAAACTAGTGACTTACGGTAAATCAGTTTTGAAATTCTTATTTAATATTATTATATTACAAAATGGGAAATTTACAGGAAAATAATAATATGGGAGGTGATTGGGGGAAGACGGGTAAAATACTGTAGTTTCCTGGCCAAAACTGGAGACTTGAGAGGTAAGTTCTCAAACATGCAATAAAGAATCAAAGCAACACTCCAGGTATGTTTTTGATGAGGAAATAACATTAAAACATGATATAAAACCCAACAGGTCAAATTTACATAATACTGCTCCTTTAAAGACATCTCAAGCAGTTATTCTTTGTCGTCAATCATTTGGTGGTATGATACAATTCAAATTCTCCTCAACTACAGAAGTTCAGAATGCCTTTTCAGAGGTGTCTTTTTACTTTTTATGATCAGCAAAGTAAATGATTAGAGCTGATTAGGTGTTCTCTTAGCAGCTGTGTGCAAAATCTTAGCAAACTGTTGTTTTATGTTTCTCTGGCAAAGGCAAGCCATCTTTGCGTGCACAGGCCAGATCCCCAGAGGAGATTTATGGGGTTGAGTCTCATGCCCATGCTCACCTTAAACTACCTCTGCTATTAGGGAAAACAAATGTTTTAGCTTCAAGAAAGTTAAATGTTTGAAATAATCTGAGATACATAAGCACAAAACATATGATTATTTTCTTATTTTGAGGACATAAAATACAATTTGCACACAATTTGCAGCTATCTTCAGGAGACAATATTAATCGGTCATACATTGGAATTATTTTTAAGCAATAGGCATAAATCACATTCTTTAAATGTGGTTTTTGACATGGGTAATATGGCTTTAGCTCCAGGTCAGCATGACAACACAGTTGTTTTATTTTCAGCTGATGATCAGGTGCTTAACTATTGTGCAATTGGTATTTTTTTGTGTTTGTCCCCATCCTTCCTTCTACAAATTACAGTATATTATCAGATCAGTATGATAAATATAATACAATTTTAAATTAAACAAAGTTGTTTTAGTTTTTTGTCATTGTCTTATGTTGTTGGGGAGCCAGAAGCCGAAGACGTCCAGGACTTCCATGAACCGCCTCTGCTGAAAAGTAATAAAGGCTGATTGATGTGATTAATTCAGTATCATGAGATATAAGGTGTGATAAAGAGGTGAAAGTGGCTTTTAATCTGTTTTTCCCCAGATGTGAGGGTTTTCTTGTCAATCCTTGGCCTTTTGAATGGATTAGTTTCAACAAAATAAAGGTAATATGTGGCCAAATAGTTGGTTAAGATCCGTAAATGCTCATAGTCTTAAGTTGTAAAGAATCACATTCATAACTTTGAGACCAAATTCAGATCTTTGTTTAAAAAATTATAATAAAAACAAACAAACAAACAAACAAACAAATAAACAAATAAATAAATGAATAAATAAATAAATAAATAAACAAACTTTAATCTGTTACATGGCCAGTCTTATGTAAAATCCACTTTTTGAGTGTCTTAATGTTATTCCCTCATCAAAAAACATGCATAAATAAATCAAATCAACACATGACTTTGTACTCACATTTTGTGTTTTAGAACTCAAATGGGCCCAAGGGACAACAAAAGCTGAACGCAAAGTTAAAACTTAACAACCCAGGAGTCAGTTTTAAATGATTCCAAACTAATTGGTGGAACAATGTGAAAAGAGGGAATATTTTTTTCCCCACTCTAGCGCTTCAGTTTTCTTCTGCTTGTAAAAGCTTTCATGTTACGTACTTATTCCTGTGCTTAATTCTAATGTTTTTGCGTCATCTCTTTTCAATTCACTGAACGTCACTGTAGTTCATAAACAATATTCAGGTGACACTGTCTGTGTATTGGTTCTTGGTAAGTTGAAAAATGTGAACATAATCTTAAGAAGGTGAGTCAACATACTGAAATCTTATTTCACATCTGGATCTTTCAGACATCTGTTGCAGACAAGTCATTTGTCTCATACATTTGTGGGCCTCTTTTGCTCTCTGACTGATTGATTTTATGACTGAAATTTCATGACAAGAGATGAGCTTTGACATTACCTAATGCTTTTAAAATGCAACTTATATCAACAATATCATCTATAATCAATATCATATGACTTAAGGTCAGATAACTTCAAGCGTAAGTATAAAACTATTTATTTTAGTTGAGTTCCTGTCTGTTGAAACTCAAGCACATGTAGCTCACCTGCTTCAAATTGTCTTGGAACATCAAATCCAATAAGATCTTCCAAAGGGGAATTTAAAATGCAGAACATTTCTGTTGTAGAAAACAGTTACAATATCTTGCAAAAGTATTAATACCCTTTATGATGTGCAGCACTGTCTTGTTATAACCATAGAACTTGAATGTGTTGGGATTTTATATAGCTGGCTGATACAAAGAGGTGCACTGTGGAAAAATGAGGATATGTGTTTTTTATACTAGAAATCTCAAAAGTGTGGAATGCCGCCATGAGTCAATGCTATGAAAATCCCAGTTCAATGCAGCTACATTTGCATTTCATTTGGGATATGACTCTGCCAGCTTTGTACTTGTTGCAACTAAAATTTTTGCCAAGCGTTCTTTACAAAATAACTCAAGTTCACTGAGATTGGCAGGAGTGCATCGGCGAACAACACTCTCACGTTTTCCCACAGATTTTCAGTTGAATTCAAGTCTGGATTTAAATCTAGGAAATTATAAGGCACAAATTTGCTTTGATATAAAACAATACATTACACTCTTGCTGTATGTTTTGGCTCATGTCCCAATGGAAGGCGAATGCCCACAATCTCTTTTTACAAACTCCACCCCTGTCCTGCCCAGTGTATTTCTTCATCTTCATTGTGCTACTGGTTCACTAATAGCTTCTAACTAACCTGTAAGGTCATCACAGTACAGCTATGTGTGCTTAGAAATGACCCACAAGTAGATTATTAATTGCAAAACTTCCAATGGTGACTGGTTGCTTTGGATTTTAGGGGTAAAACATTGAATGGTTCTGAATTCATATACAAGTCACACTTTTCACAATTTTATTAGTATATAAAAACTAATCTAATTAGTTTTGGAAAGTACAAATGGTTACTCTATCTTGTTTATTTTTTTAACCTCCTATCAGTTATTAGTTTACATTTAAAGACTGAAGTAAATCAGTTTTAGCCATGTTAACATATTGTAACTGATTAAAAAAAAGAATACTACATTTGATTTCTTTCAATTTCTGGAAACTGTTGACATCCTTTCAGAGCAGCCACATGGCTTTCGTGCTCAAACGTAAGGTGATTCTCTCCTCGTCGTTTAGGGTTGCTCATTTGAGGACCAATATGGCAAACACATGTTGGCAGCGGATAACTCTCCTGGCACACTGTTTCAAGTATGATCAATCATTATTTTCAAGCAGTGGGAAGGCTTTCAAAGAAAAAGCTTCCCATAACATCTGAGGTATACATCTATCTTCTGTCCACTTGACAAGATGGCTTTTATTTAGATATTCTCAATCATAATGTTGATGTTAAAGAAAGGGTTAGAGTTATTGTCTTGACTTGATAAATAGCTGCGTGCACAATGTTTACATCTGCTCAGATGACTATAAATGTATTGCAGGTTCAAAAATGAAAACGACCCTTTATCCAGTAAACATACCTTTGTTACAGATGTAACATTACCGTTAGGACTGAGGTTAGAAATGCGAAACATTGTTAAAGCCATGGCTGTGAAGATACACAAAAAGTGAACTTCAGAAATGTTAAATGCAGATATTTATATGGTTTAGAAATATGACTGAGACAGTAATAATTTTAAAGATGTATTGTATAAACACTTTGTCTCTAAAGGAATGATGAAGGCTCCAATATTCCAAATCCAAAAATAGTCAAAGGACATTCATTAATTTCATCTATCACTTTCCCATAAACGCTAAAGCAATCTTGGATAAATACTAGATTGGATGGAAGGAATTGCTGGCATCTGCTGCAAAATGTTTCCGTCTCTGTTCTCTTAAAACCATCAACTAAAGAATCTGTTCCTGAGTATTTCTATTTTAAAATGGTGCATAATGAGTATCTACATCTTTAGATGTGCAATAAAAAAAATTTAACTACCGTACATGACTTTGCATGCATGTAATCCTCAAGATATATCATCACATGTTTCTACCACGCAAGGCATGATTAATTTACAGATGTGCCCTAAATGAGAATATATACTGAAACTGCTTTATAGAGGCACATTATTTAAACGTCTCTCAGCACAAATGGTTGGAATATTATGTCTGCAATTTGCTGGAATAAAATGTTCAAAAATAGAATTGCAAATAAGTAAGAGCCATCAGTTATTTACAACAAAGAAAATGCTCAAAGGACTTTAAAATAAATGTAGTTTTTCTTTGAATAGCATAATTTCTATCTTATCTCCACTGGATCTGAAGGTGAAACTGTTTGCTTTAGTGAGATGAGATTGAGAGTGAGGCTTTCTGCGTCAAACACTCAGGTTGATCAGGTGTTACGCAGGAAATGAAAATATGGAAAACGAACGAATGAATGTACTGTTAGTCTGCTTTTCTTCCAAAGACTCCGTACAATTTGTTAGGTAGCATGGCATCGTCACTGGGTCTTTCAGAGAAAAATAATCCAAAGCCAACATGAAACTTTCTCACTAGGCTGAAAATCAACTTTTGCCATCTTACTGTACTAAATCCAAATAAAACATTTGGGGTGAGTTGAAGAGATGAGAGCATAAGAGAGGACACAGGACTTTGGGCGATCTAGGGAGATTGTACGAAGAAGAGTGTTTAAAGATCAAGCTCTGTCTGTGCTGAAACTGAAAAGTTGTAGGAGACAAAAGGGGAATGCACAAAACCAGGGGTACCAGCAATTGCACAGCAACTTTTATTGCTAAAACCAAATATTTCTTCACATCAAAGGGACAAGCCAACAATGACAGTCACAGTTGCAGCAGAGAACTGACTCAGAGGGAACTTTAATCCAAGAAAGGCTGAGTAAAAAAAAAAAAAAAAGCACAAGCCGCAAAGATGACGTAAGCAACAAAAGCTGAGGCTACCACCTCAATGATGGCCAAGTATGAGAAGTGTGCAGGTCCTTTTCAGCTGTGACTTAATGAACTGATGAGGAGAAATAGGTGAAAAGAAGGCAGAAGGAGCAGCCCTGCCAATATACAGTTTAGCAGCACAGAGGGGGAGGCGAATATACACAATGAGGGAGACAGCAATCCCAGGATTATGACATCTTTCTGCTGTTTAACTTAAGTGGACCAAAGTGAATTACAGCTTAGCCAAACAAACAGGATCACAAAATAAATCAAATTAGAAAGAGATCACGATGCATAAACTGCAGTTAGTTCACTATGCTACTCTAATTTAAACCACAAAAAAAAGATGACTCTCAAGCAGACATTTTAAAATCTTGGGTAAAACTATTTCAAAGAATTAGAACAATTGCTGAAAAGGGTTCAGTTACTTTATGGTTTAATTCAGATTTTGGAAACCTTAAGACAATCTACATGGGTATACTTTGTGAAATTTGTGTTTGGATGTTTATAAAAGAATGTAATATTTTTTCAAAGAAAATGTATACAAGCTTGGAATGGATAAAAATTTTAACACCAAGAAAAAGACAAGCAGCAGCTTTATGAAAAGTTTGGAAATGATGCAATGAGATTAAAATGGTTCAGGCGGAAGGTTATAAAAACATGTTTTTCTAGGTCTCTTCCAAGGAAGTTATTACTTTACCTTGGTAGAACATTTAGTTGTAAAAATTTGGATTTCAAAACTGCAGTAATGTGGTCATCAACTTAGTTCACAATAAAGTTTTATTTTCTTGAAAGGAAATCAATACCGAGAGGAAATAAGAATATGTTCACATATTTCCTTTGTGCTAAAGAAATGACCAGACAGGGGATGTCTGTCTGATTTTAAGATTTAGAAAAACAAAAGCAGCCATTGCACATGAGCAATTTGATTAAAACAGCCTGTCTTCTGATTGTCACTTCAGTTTTATATTATTATCCTCTTTGCACATTTTATTTGTGTCTGAGTTTAAACTATTTGAAACTAATTGATAAAGAATTATTGAGTACTATAGAGGAATCAGTAGTGGCTGGGGCACCAGTTATTGTTCTGTGAAGAACGTTTTGCATGAAAATGTTGATAGTTGATAGGTCAACATCAACACAGTCAAGCAGAGCTGAAACTTTCAGTTGCCCACATGGACAAACCAATTCCTTTCTGCAGAAAATTTAACTTCAAATCAATAGCAAAAGACTTCAAACAAAATTTAATGTCCTAGCAGAAGAATGATCCAAAATACATTGTTAGCTTCAAACTTAATTTGAAGCTAACAATAATCGTCAAGTATAGCCCTGACCTCAATATGTATGGCCATGATGACCGCCACAAAAAGTTTTCTTCACCTTACTAAGGGACATTTATTTCAACTTTAGTTAGAATTTTTTTATGTGGTAGCCTGCAAGTATATTTTTGATCCTGTGTAGATTAGAGAAAGGTTATGCTAAATTAAAATTTGTGCAACCCAAGTTAAATAAGAGCTTATGATATCCTTGCCCATGATGTAAGATCATCAAAATCTGAGCGGCAATCTAAATGTTCCATTGCGATGTTGGAAAGCATCTGTCTCTAAGGGTTCCATGATTAATTTAGTCAGATCTATCCAAGTCACTGTCAAATCACTTCATTGTTTAGTCTTATGAGAAAAAAAAGTTAACTTGTTATGTCTGCAATGACATCAGTGTTCACTAAACACCACGTTGTACACTCACCACTACTTCTTGCACAAGTTAAATGTTTACCGGCTGCATAATGTGAAAATTATCTAGAGTGAAAAAGCTCTGTCCTCCTCTTCTTTCATTGCATGCACAACAGTTGATTTTCACTGTTTGTAAAAAGCCTGCACAAGAAAGACTCTTGATGATCAGTGCAAATAAATTTATCCTGCACACCTGCTTCCTCTTGTTTAGTTGGTGTTTAGCGCATTGAAGCAAACAATTACAAATCATGATTCCCTAACTGACCTAGCTGTGGACTGAAAACTCAAAGAGACAAAGCAGTCCTGACACGCTTTCGTTGCTTCCACTATTCGCTCAAGATTTTTTCTTTTATCCTTTACATCTGCAGTGTGGTGCATCTCAGTTTTTCATTTACAAAACAAAACACCCTGATGTATGATGGTCCAAACACAGCCTTTCAACACAACCAGTAGAAACAAATTAGACTCTTTTCGGATCATATCCACCCAAAAATTAAGACTTCCCGGACCTCCGAATGTTTTGGAGTTTGACTTAGAAACAATCCCGTGTGAGATTTGCATCCTGCAAGCAAATTAAATCCAAATCCTTTTTTCTATCTCTCTCTCTTTTCAAAACTGTCTGGTGTGTATTGTAAACCACTCTATTCAATAAATATAATTGGTTTTAAAATAATATTCCTCTGGTTCATAATTTTTGGGACAATAAAACTATGTTTGTTTATATTTGATTGATGTAACCACCATCTTTCTAATATTTTCCAAAGTTCTCCCTGTTCTGTGGAGTCATAGTGTAGTGGTCATAAACCTATCATTAGTCATCATTTAAACCCCTTGGGTCTCTTGAAACTGGCTGCTTTGCAGTCTACCCAGAAGGTACATGATCTGTAACTACCCTTGGCTTTTAGACCGTGAGAAGAATTATGACCTTAATAAAGTTGACCTTGCAATATTTGCATGCATAAGCATTTTACAGCTGATACAAAATGACTGTCTGGCTCTGTTTTAGGGCTCCCCTGGACCATCTCTTGGCAGTCAGTGGATGTACTCATGACATAATGAGCAGTCGGGATGATTTAAAAAGGACTGCAGAATAAATGATAGCAGGATGTTTAAGGAGTGTTTATTGTCATTCACACTCAAAAATAAAGACAGTTGGAATGCTTCTTTCACCCCTACTGATTCCACAGAGGATTTGGCTACAGCACATTCTACGAATATCTGACACCAGAGTCAGAATGTATTTACTAGAGAAGTGTTTAAAGAAATGAATGGGTTTGTTTAAATTTGACCATTCACCCGTCTTCTCCTTACGTCATAAGAATCCAAGTGCATCACTAGACGTCATAGAGACAGGATTATGCTTGCTTTCAAGATCATGGCTCTGATTACCATTGCGTTAGTAGAAAAAACATAGATGGGGCACTCTAAGCTCGTTCTCACACTAAGCCTTTCAGCAGAATAAATATGTGTGTTTATCCAGTAGCCTATCTTGTTGAAATTCAGTTGATAAATGTCTCCTTCCTAAAAACGCAACATTAATGTGGTGAATTTCCAAGAAACGTTGCTTATAGACTCCTGTAGGAGAAAAAGGCAATGAAGAAAGTTCTGCTGTCTTCCATCAGTTTTTTTGTGCAAACTGTCTAAAGCTGTTTTTCTGACTTTTTTCTCTCATTTACGAGAAAGCCGATATTTTTCTTTCAGTTTTTTTTTCTTTTCTTTCCACTACAGTTACTCCTGGCCCAGTGATTCTTTGTTTAGCAGTGTCTCTTTCTTGGAGACATCATTGGTGTTCTTAATTATGTTTACTGCGTATATTTACCAATGGCTCCAATGCTTTTGTGTACTTTTTTTTTCTAATTACAGTCATTGAAAGTTTAATTGATGTTGTCAATAATCTGTACTGAGTGTATTTTCCTAACAATGTTCAATTGTTCCCCTAGGAAGTCTCCTCGCTTAGTTATTCTGTGTTTAGTAGTGTTTCTTTCCTTAATGAAGTTATTGACAGAGTTATTAAGTGACCTGTCTGTCGATTTTTCTTTTTCAAACACAGATAAAGCCATTTGGCAGAGCAATATAAAACATGATGTCTAAATTCTTGTTTTTTCTTTCCCATGTGAAAGTACTCCATGAGGCTTTTTCTTTTCTGTGCCTCCATCTTGTAATTTTTATCATATCAGTGTCTTTTAATGGCATGTGTCAAGAATGTCTGTTTTCAATGCAGCTGGAAAAATATGGAACAATCAAAATAATCATAAAAATAGTTGGCTCATGCGGACATCACGTTTATTTTTCACGATTTGTATTTTCTTAGACTGATGCACCTAATATAATGAACAATCTGGCAATTAAAAATAAATGAATGAGCATAAACTCCCTTGCAAATTGCTAGAGGCTCATAGCTTCCAGCTGTGCCAACGTGCAATAGTATTTCATTCCGTCATATGGTTTTGTTTTATTGTAGGTTTATGTCAGAGTTCACACGCACACACACACACAAACAAACACACAAACATAGTCCGAGATGACACTAAACGTGGGAACAGATATTTATTTGCTATTTAACAGCATGTCTATAAGCGCAGGTTCTTTATCCTCTCATTGTGAGAATGTAAGGGGCGGACCCTGCAGTGCCCTCTGGCAGGGACTGCAGTTTATATGTTAATACTACAGCTTTGGAACCACTCGCAGGAGTTGGACGCAGTTGGAGCCCCAAAGCGCGTTTAAAAAGCGCACCTCGCAGGAGAGTCCGAACAAAGCGGCGCGTCGCGACTGAGAGAAAGGAACAAAAGTCAGACTGACCTGTTACAGCGGACTTTGCGCGCCTGCGTAGCTTTTGTGCCTTTTAAAAAATTAATAATAACGTAGATTTCATATTTTATTGTCGTGTGCATCGAGCATTAATATAATTGTTTAAAAGTCAAGAGGAGAAAAAAAACTGCGAGTGAGTTTCCGGTAAATAAGGATCTGTTTGTGACTAAAGAAGTGAAGGATTTTAACTTAAAAGAGGGATCAGCTTCAGACACAACATACTCAGGTGAGTCTATGGCTTTTATGTTATTGGATATATTTAGCTCTAAACTTGAAAAGCAAAGTAACATAATTAACCGAATTATTATTATTATTATTATTATTATTATTATTATTATTATTATTATTATTATTATTATTAGTTTTGCGTTGTCAATTAACGATTTAGTTGGAAATATTTTTAATTGCAGAAGTAATAGGTTTGAGTTCCAGTGCGTCAATTTTTTTTAAATATTAGTTTTCTTTCCTGCCATAATTTAAACATATCTATAAATTGGTGTAGATTTGTTTTTGTTCTTTCAAGGTAAACCAAATTAACATTTATGTAGAGGTTTATGGATAAGAAATTTCAGAATTTTTAGCAAAACTACCAGTGTCCAGCAGGAGAGATGAAATCTGTGTTGTTGTTGTTGTTTTTTCAATCTATATTCAAAGAGCTTTCTAATGCACTTTACTGTAATCTGGCATGTTGTGCAAGCGTCTAGAGGGGAAAGCTGACCTGTGATGATCTGAGCTGTGCAGGATCAACCCGAAGGCTGCTGGAGCTCTGCACGCCTCAGGAGTTATGTGGGGGTTTGACTCAGAGAACATGGCAGGGATTCTTTCACTTGGCTGCCTGGTCTGATAAGTTATGCTAGTTGCTCCAAATTTGACCTCTCATGACAAGCGCAATTACGGCTTCTGCAGATACTCCTGGAGTAACACAATATGTAGCTGTCAACACTGCAAATGGTCTGGACTGCTTATAGTGATTTGGATATAAAAATAAAAATAATTAAATGCAATAAAGAATTATACAAAGGTGGTAGATTTTACAGGTTGCTTCGTCAAAAACAACCAATGTTTTTTTTTGTTGTTCTTTTCATGAGGTTTGTGAAAATCTTGCTGTGAAAAAAGTACTACTTCTGAGATAATCACCTCTCAGAAAAAAATATTTATCTTTTAAGGTAATTTTGAAGCTTTTATTTGAAATCTTAAAAAATATAACATTTTTTCTGTTTTGTTTCCTGTGATTTTTCCTTTTATACTATCGTGTTTCAGAAGTAATCTGACACACGTAGTATGGCTAGAAGATTTGTTCAGCACTCCGATATGACAGTAGGTTCAATTACAGACACAAAGTTCATCCACAGACATTTGCAACTCTGCGCTCAGAGTTGTGGCACCTTCTCTGGGTTCAATAAATTCCCAGAGTGGCAGCTCCCTTTCGGCATCTGAATAATTGATACATCAAACTTAGGGCTAACAAACGAGGCAATTTAATCTCCTGATTTTTTAATGAGCTGACTGGGCTGTGGGAGAGGTAAGACAACGTTTAATGGATGAAGGAGTGAAGGTGGAGAGAACTTTTAACAGCTTACAGAATACCACATTTTCCTGGGTGAAACAAATGTTTGTGATGAAACCCTAAAAGAAATAGTATTTTATAGTAAAGGATAAATATACTTTGGATCACTGTGCTCAGAAATGATTTTGGCCATTTGAGTGATATCAGAAGTATCAAAGTTCAGGATTATAAAATCATTTCTGGCCCATAGTTTGAGTGAGTGAGTTCTGGAAAATTTCACTCTGACTCATCCAAATGCTGAGTTTCCGGTTACTTGAATCACAATTTGCACAAGAATCAAAGTGGCGGCAATGAAAATTGTACATTGGTAATATTCTTGCTGGGAAAAAAAAATGTGTAAAAACAAACTTTAAATGTGAATATTTTTATTTTTGATGATGAACAATTATATTAATTGCCTACCTTTGCCTTCCACTGAAGAATGCATATGTTTATAGATACTTAAATCACACACACACATATATATATATATATATATATATATATATATATATATATATATATATATATATATATATATATATATATATATATATATATATATATATAACAGTAATGTGTATTCCCATGACATTTTTGGCCCTAGGAATGCTTGGAATTCAAAAAATATTTTTGATTTATACATGAGCTAGAAATGCAATATTGCCTGCTGGAATGTTTAGACGCACCAAATGGTATTGTCCTCAGCGTGATTCAGAGCCACAAGCAGCTCAGCGGCCAAATATGGTGATATTTTTCTTTATTGAGCTGCGAGGGAGGACCGCCCATTGCTCAGATACGAACATGTTCTGTGTGTCCTCTTCACACGGGAGCTGTAAATACAGGCGGCACATGACACTATCTTAAAAAAAGATCTCAGCACCAAATATGACAAAAGCCTTTCGAGGTTCTGAGGTTCGTGTTGCGCCTCCAAGAGATGACAGTGAATTTCCTGAAGATAAACATGCCTGGGTTATTGATCCGGGGCCAAATGCAGCTTAAGGTGTTGTGAGCGCAAAGCATTTGTGGGATTCGGTTTCCCTGTTGCATGATGGATTGTTTCATTTAGCCAGTCATCTTAAAGTTTATGAGTAAGAACCACTCCACTCTGAACGCAGTCTGGAGCCAAATTGCACATCTTTGTTGCATCTGTTTAGGATTTAGTGTCACTAGTTAACTGAGTCAGAAGAAAATGATATAAACCTTTTTTTTTCCTTTGCAAAAATGAGTCAAAACTATTTATATATTTTTAGGACTGAACATAAATATTGCCTCATTTGTGGCCATTTGCTAACATTTACATCACAGGAGATTGAAATAACTCTCATGTATCGGTATCAGAAAATATAAAGATGTACGCACAATACTTTGCAAGAGTGTTGTGTGCACCTTCTTCCGTGTGACTCAGACATGGTGTCTGGCTTATTTGAGGAGACTTATTTTATGGGTTCCTTTCAACATCAGCTCTTTGCTAACTACTTTTCCCAAAAAGCCAGATTTGTGGGGTGCACAACTAAAAGCTGTTTTCGCCATAGGCTGTCACATCTGAGTTCAGGATCCCTGCAGCTCTTCTGGAGTTACTGCAGGCCTTTTGTCTGAGATTCAGTCTGTCATTGTGCAGCTATGACTTTAGATGGATATTCCTATTTTGGGACATTTGCAGTTGCTATAATCTCCCGTCTTTCAGATGATGGATTGAACAGCATCAGGTGATGTGTTCAAATCTTGGGAGGTTGTCCTGACTTAAACTTCCCTTTAAGTTTGTTTCTGGCATGTTTGTTGTGTTCCGTGATCTTCTCAATGCTGTTTCTTTCCAGATTTTCTCTGACAAAACCCATTATGCCTCTACAGAACAACTGAATTTATATATTCATACCTAATTTATACTGAGATGAAATTTCAGAGGGGTGAACTTTGTTTATCAATTAGGCAACTTCTAAACGCAACTGATAACACTGATTTTTTTAGTGTAAAGAAGACTGAGTACAAATGCACAACACACTCTAGATTTTTTAATAAAAGATTTGGTGTTTGGTAAAACAATACTTCTCTTTCACTTAACAGTTATGCACTACTTTGGTATATTATGTCCATATGGAATACTTTTAAGTTTGTTGTTTTGATTGACAAAGATGTGGAAAACTGTATTTGTTGCCTCGCTTAGCCTTGCAAAAACAGTAATGGGGTTCAAAGCACTTTCGTGTTTTATAAGGAGGAAAGCTAAGGGATATTTTCTGGCCTGCAGCATTAACTTCTTGAGAGTTTCTATTAAAGAATTTAGGTAAGATTTACATCATCCAATAAGAAGTCAATAAATCTCTGAAAATAATTCAGTTTGTCATTTACAAGACCCCTTTGTTGTGGATTAAAAAGAAAAACATGTGCTAATGGGTGCACTTTAGCTGTTCTTTGCTAGCAGCTTTGAGGGTTTTCATATATATTCTTGCCATTGGCAAAAGTAATCCAAACTTATGAACATTTTTCATATTTTGTCATGTCAAACCTTTAATGCATTTAACTGGGATTTTATGTAACAGACCTAAGCAAAAATATTACTTAATAATGAAGTGGAAGGAACGGTGTACATGCTTTTTAAAGATTTTATAAATAAAAGTGTGAAAATTGTGGCATTTGTATTTAGCACTAGTTGTTTTTGACTATTTTTTTCATAAGCGCTTAAGGCTCAGATTATTTAAATTTGAACTTTAACTGGGCCATTCTATGCTCTAAGCTGTAGATTTAGTTTTACATATTCAGAAAATAAATTTCTCTAAAGTCTTTTACAACATCAAAAAGTTTTCTTCTAGGCATTTAGTCTGAACACCTTTCCCGTTTCCTCCAGGTTCCACTATGATGTGTTAGACTTTGGTTTATGTGACACAGGTTATTTTGAATTTAGGCCAAAAGTTTATATTTTGGTCCCAACTAGTCGGAACATCTTCTTCCATTTGTTTGTTGAATTCTCTCTGTGACTCTTTGCAAAACTGAAACAGTTTTCTGGGGAAAAAGAAATCTAAAATCAAAACCATACATAACTTTTTTTTTGCCCTACAAATTTAATCACTTTGACTTGATTCACCAAAAAATCTTATAAACATTTAACGAGCAAAAACAATTATACTTGATAAAGTTTGCTGTTGTGTGACAAAATGTGGAAAAAGCTCAAGGGGTATGATAACTTTGCAAGACATTGTGAAAATTCAATACATTTAGCAATCCCAGAAGATACAAAAAAAGTTTTCAAAAACGTTAAAATATGTCAGTATTCTTTCTGTGATTTGCTGTGTCTGCATTTTCCACATAAAATCCATTCTAATTTTTTATTTATTTTTTCTTCTCTAGTCCTTTTTTGCTCATTAGGCACCGGATCAAACGAAAGCGCAACCAGACATCAGAAGAAAAACCTGTATCCGTCTTTTGTCAGCTTGCACACCATTATTTGCCTCCATCTCCAAAGCAGCACGCATACTTAAACGACAGCAAATCTGGCTCCAGCAGGAGGCTTTAAGCTTTTTTAAAGCTCCTCATAAACTTCATGGGTTGACCCACAAGCACTCCACCACGCCTCCTCCTCATCCCCTGCTCTAACCCTTCTCACTTCCCGCCGCCTCCGTCTGTTTACGCCACCTCTGACATGATGACTTGTTTTGCCTCGTACTTGCCCGGACGTGTAATTGCAGCGTCACACTTTACATCTCCGACTTGTGGATATATCAGGCAGTAGAGTGAAAGATTCAGAGAGAGACCGGGGGAGGGAGAGGCAAACAGAAGGAGAGGAAGGAGAGCAGCACTGCTTGTTGAGAAGAGGGTCCATCAGTACCTGCAGCAGAGGGATCCACCTGCCCCAAAGAGGAAGGGGGAACCCCCCCCTTACCTGATCCATCTGGTTGCAAGGGGGGGGCCTTGCACAGCCTGGAAGGCAGCAGGGACTATGCAGCTGGGACTGGTGGCGCTGGCAATGATCATTCTCAGCTCCATGGGTCACAGTGACGTTCTCAAGCTCTCCAAGGCGAGAAGGCAGAGACGGGGTAAGTTGTAACGCTTTGGTTTGTTTTATTGGTTTCCGTCTCCTTCCACTGCACCAATGCTCCTTTTCATTTCTGTGGTCTGACTTACTGCGGTGGACATCTTATAAACATTTAACGAGCAAAGTAACGATAACATTTTGTTTATTTTCCCTCGACTCTTATTTGTTTTTCCAAGGCGGGTTATGTTGGGTTCAGAGTTTCCCCCGGAATGGATCATCTTTCTGGCTCTTTTAAGATTATGCCTCTCCCAGTTTATGTAAAACTTTTATGGGTATTAAAGTTGTTTATAGAAGGTTTTTTTGATGGATTCCCTCTCAAAGCCATTGCTCATTTTGTGTGTGGCTGTGTGGGCACATAACAGAGTGAGTACCTGACAGCTCTAAGCTCTCTCTTGGACCAGGCAGCCAGTATTATTGTAAGCATTTTTCTGACCTCACGCAACTACAAAGACGGGGCGCCCGGATCGACTTGCAGCATATCTCTCTGCGCTGGTGTTTCTGTCAGCTTTGAAATAATTCTTCCTTTACACACAAGGGGCTTTCAGTGGATGCCAAGCTCGCCCGACTCCTCAAAGCCAGAATACATATAATACCAAGACCGGCCCCAGCAACAGATGTGGTGCTAATATAAGCACACAAACTGGGAGGGAGAGTCAGAATTAATCTTGTGGCAATGTGATGAAAACAGAAGATATGGAGCAACTAATAATACTCAGGAGGTTCCCTCCAGAGTGGCGCAGCCAGCTCAAGGTTTCCCTCTCAAAATATTGGGAAATGTTTTCAATTTACACATCTTAAGATATCTTATCTTCAAAGTGACCAGATTCGGCTTCTGTCAATCTTGCCCTCTGGTATAAAAACAGCAGAAGAGAAATCTTCGTTTTAAAATTGTTTAGCCTTAGTTGAATTCAAGGATCAAACTAAAACAAACAGAATTTTATCACGAAAATCTCTTGAAAAAATGCTTAAAACATTCCATCTCACAGGTGAACTATGGTTGAAACCAGGTTTTTTCTTGGGGCATTGCATTTATTTTCCCTCACCGTCTAACATTTAATTGGGAAGAGAATGCTTTATAATCTTTAAATTCAAATTTTACCTTTTAAACTGTATGACTGAGTTTCATTCTTCAACAATCTTCTTGTAATAGTTTGCTGCAAGTTTGACTGAATCCTGTGGACATAACTGGCGTAACCAAGTTAGATTTGTAGGCCCCCTTGATCTAACATACAAACTTTCTTTATGAACTCTCTAAAAAATTCTTTGTTGTCTTTGAGTAAATTTGTAACTAAATTGATGGCATGATTTGTGTCACTTTTCATTTGACAGAGACAAATGCCTCAGGAATTGAGATGTTTCTTCAGTATTTCCTCATATTCCCCCTAGGGATGTGTGATATGGAATAAAATTTATGTACTGATTGTGATGGGTGGTGCTAATCATAAATGTCACAATATGTGTTTGGTGTAAAACTTATAAAATGGAAAAAAAAAAGCATATATTCCACTCAATTAGTGTATTTTCTTTTTCAATTGCAAGTTTTAAAATGTTAAAAGAAAATCTTTTATAGTCTCAAACCAAGCAATTCAGTTTTCCATGTTTTTATATTCAGGATGGCTGAGGAAGCCATTTTCTTTCAAATGTAATTTGGAAATGTTGACTGTGAACTGGTTGTGCTTCGGTGGAAGGATAATTCATCATTGCAATAAGTAGGCTACACAATTTCTTGGTTTTATCCAAACGCTGAGCACACCAGACTGATGCTCCTCGCTCTTCTTTTGCACTCATGTTTGTGACTCTGTATTGCAAGCACAAGACCATGCTGCTACAAACTAGAAAGCCCTCCACAGGAGAGAGGCTTTTAAGTTAAAATAGGTAATGTGATTAATGTGCATTACGTATTGTTAGCATGCTAGACCCATCCATCCATCCATCTATCCATTTTTTTTACACCCTTGTCCCTTAGTGGGGTCGGGAGGGTTGCTGGTGCCTATCTCCAGCTAACGATCTGGGCGAGAGGCAGGGTCACCCTGGACAGGTCGCCAGAGCATGCTGGACCTTTTAGATTAAATCAAGTTTAATTTAAACTCGAACCAGGTCCAGAAAAGTGATGTTTATGCACTTGCCTTTTAGCTAGCTCCTCCCTTGCTGCTTCTAACTTGCTCTGTTTTAAAACCAGCTGATTACATCATCAACAATTATTACTGCGGTTAGCTGGTAGAATACAAATCTCCATTATAGGCCAAACTTCTGTCATTTCTACCTTGTCCGGTATGCAATGCGCATTACTAATTCTCACAATGCAATCTATTTTGTGAGGCGAAAAGATGATGCTGCCATCCTCAGAGAGCCTCCCCATTATTCTCAAAAAGTCAAAAAATGTTGCTTTCAGGGTAGTGACTTCTTCCATGCTGAGTGGCCTTTCATAACATATGAGTACAGGACTACACACAAGGAGTGTCCTGTGTGTAGTCCTGTATCAGTTTTGTGGTGAATAATGACTCTTACTAATTCACCTCTATTGCATTTATTGTGGTGTCCGTAGACAAATTTTACAAAAAAACCATGATCGTCTCTCAGACGCAGACGCCTCCTCTTTCCTCAACTATCATGGTTGGACGTCCCCTTGATGTCTTTACTTGCATATAATTGTTTAGTCGAATTAATTTCACTCCTTCAGGCATCTGAAAGTTGTACCCTAAGAATGAACCAGACTTGAGGACGTATACAATTGTCTTCCTTGATATCTAGAACGGCTTATTTTCCATGAAGCCCCACCAGAAAGACAGTTGTTACCGATAACACAATTTGTAACAGAGACTAACTAGAACTTTTACTGCTCACTGATGCTTACCATTCTTCAGCCATGGAGAAATCTGTTCCTGGAAGTAACCTTTTAGCTGGTTTGGACTTCCCTCTTTATCTCTAGGGGGCAGCGCGGCAGATTGATTGCTGTACGAATGAACGTTGAGCTGATAGAGAACAGCACAGTAAATCAACTCAGATGACTGTTTTTTTTGTTTTTTTTTTACCCAAGACCACTGCTAGTAAAGGATATGCACTATAGCCACACATCCTAGAAATGATTTAGGTTACTGCTTCTGTGTACGTTGTCTTCTGTTTTTTGTTTTTTGTTGTTTTAGATTGAGGGATATGATTCATGATGAAGCATGGGATGAAGAAATTGTGTGTTTTGTCTTTAAATAGGGTTTGTTTTCTTGCAAGTTTGGGCGTATGTCAAATTAGTATGTTTACACTTGCTGTTTTTTTTTCTTCTCTAAACCATTTACCCATCAATCAGAAATGTTTGTTGACAAACTCTAGATTTTACTTAGTTGACTGGTAGTCACAATTTTGGTTCGCTTTCCACAGTAAACTCTTTTTGCGCTTGCCATCAATCCAGTCTTGAAATAAACAAATAGCAACTTAAACAAATACGCTTAGATATTTAGTCAATGTTTATTTAGATTCTGGACCCCTCTTCAAAGCTACAATCCTGACTTATCTGAGAAATCAGTCAAATTTACTTTAGATATAGTGTGTAGTGTCAGCCTGAGGCTACTAATCAGCATTTTTTTGAATATTCCCATTTGCATAGCTTTTATATTTTGTTTGCTTTGTTTTAAATTTTACATTTGTCTTAACATATTCCTTTAAAGGAGTTTACTTAAGTAATCCCCTTTAAAGCTGCAGCAAAACAACTGAGCTGCATGTGGGAACCTTGCAAGGAATCAAGGAAAATTTGGCAACAATATAAACTACCATGACCTTCCTATGCAACAATACTCAATTCTTCAGTTCTCTGTCTGGAATTTGTCCCATTGTGCTGGATTTCTCAAGATGCATTTCATCCTAGTCAATTAGTGAATAGAAGGAGGAGATGTGGATGATGATGTTGATTTTCTGTTCTGCTTTAGAACTGTAGTCTACTAATGGTTGTAGTTTGGCAATGACAGCGGAGGAAGTGAAAGAAGTCATTCGTTCACTCCAAATGTGTTGGCCACGCTTTCAAATGTTGAGCAATAAAAGCCGGAGCAAGAGGAATGTTTAAGGCATTTTATTGCCGACAAAAATGCCGTTCGGCTCGGCAATTTTCTCTTTGTAGCTGGGGATCTTTGTTTACAGCACAGAAAATTTCCGTCAAGCCTTCATAGCTTCCAGGTGCTGGTGCATCACAGTCATCATGTGCATCATGGCCAAATGTTAGTGATTGGATAAATTCAGATCCCGTTGTTTAAAATTTCAACAGAGTCCTCACCTCTTTTTTTTATTTTCCATCTTTTGATGTTTTTTGACCTACATAAACAGTGAAAAATATCCAACTTTAATCCTGTGGACCGTAATAATGCGGGCATTGTGATAACAATCGGGGAAGTCAAAAACAGAAACACAGAAGCTCCCTGGTTTCATCAACCCAATGTGGACAAATGCCATATTTTTTACTGTCTGTAAGCTCTTCATGCCCGTTCCTTCCTGTTTGTTTATTCTCATGTTTCCACAGTTAGCACTGAGGGACCACCATCCTGCCCCAAAGGCTGTGACCGATGCTCTGAGTACAATGGCTGCATTAAATGCAATCCAAAGCTCTTCATCTTCCTGGAGCGCAATGACATCCGTCAGATAGGAGTGTGCCTCCCCTCATGTCCTGTGGGATACTTTGGCATGCGGAATCCAGAAGGCAACAACCGATGCACACGTGAGTAATACTTTCAACACTAGAAAACATGGAAAAAAAAAACTCTCCCGAAAAGAGCCAGATGAACCTAAACAGGATATGAGTGGGCTTAGTAAATTTGTTGACATTCCTATACGGTCCTGCACAGTCATGAAGGTTTCAGCATGCTCATTTCTCGATAATTCTCAAATTAGACCTGTGGAAGACATGTGCTTACTATTGACTCATCATATCCTGCTTATGTGGGCATTTTAGTGGTTTATACAAGAATTCTGCCCAAGTTTTGGCTAAGTTGTGTCTCTTGTTGCATCTGCAGATGTCTTAATAAAAACTATGTTCATTTATTTTGAATAGCTTAGGCAGACATAGAAGGTAAATGCTTATTTCGATTTTCTATTTCTTTAATTTTATGTTGCCATTTTCGTTTATATTACGCAAACCACAAATAAGCACCACATAGACAAAGATATGTTCAACAAAAATAAAATACATTTTGTTCTTACTATAAAATGCAAGATGTAGCAGGCGTCTTTTCTCCATGATTACCATCTTTACTGTACATTGCAGCAAGATAAACCTGAACCCTCATCCAGTTTTAATTTTGGAAAGAAGCCCACGGCATAAAGTGCTTTTTTTCCACATTTTGATATTTTTTCCTTACTCTAAGTCCATCTGAAGTGTTTGTTGCTGAAAACATTAGTGATATGATTTAATAGAAAGTTTAGCAGACTCCACATGAGTGTGACAGACAGAAAGGGCTTTCCTCTGGCATGCCTCCCAAACAACCATTTGGGACGTAGATAGCTTATAAAGGCTGTTATATAGACGTACCGCCCCACTTTGCAGCACTTTGCTAACATTAAACTGTAAAGATGTTTTTTTTTTTTTTTATTTATTTTCAAACTCCTTAGCCCTCTCTGGGTGGGGTGACCTCATCCAACCTTGTTTGTCATAGTTCCAGTTTAACTATTGTTCTGACTGTAGTAATGTGCAATTTATTTTATTTTTTCTTCATTTTGAAAATTCAAAGATAAATATATTCTGTTCGTTAGGTTAGATCAACCTGAAGAAAAAAAATTTATAACGTTTCACGTATACTGTAATCACATAAACTTTATAGGAATCATAAAAAGACCAACACTTCTGGAAACACTTGCTGGTCATTTTCCCTTTGAGTAATAGTAGTTAAATTTAAAGTTGGATTTTCCTAACCTTTTTAGTGAGTTGTTATGTTGCTGCAATAAAGTAGTAATTTATATTAAGGCTGTTGTCCCTTTACGAGGAATGGAAAAAAAGTAATGTGCTTAAACTTACCAATTACTAATTGAAGTTAAAAGATTTAATCCAATAAAATAAGTGTAAGCACCTAGACTTTTCAAACATACTTTAAAATAGCCTAGAGGGTGCTGCAATTTTTCAGTATTAGTCACATTTGCAATGACAAATATTTGTGACTGAGGAAGATGTTCTGGTTTAACTGTGCTTACACAGTAAGCACAGTTAAACAATTGATTGTGAAATTGCTTTTATATTGCTGCTTTTCCAGTTGAAAATACTGGCATAAATACATATTACAGCTATAAATGTACAAAGCTGCAGGAATGTAAGGATTTAAATACTCCTCTGCTCATTTACAGGGTGGTTAAAAGGGCAGCTGCACTCTCACTATTTGATAACTTAATTATTTTTTTCTTCTCATGGCATTGGCTCCAGTGCTTTTAGGTGAAGAGTGCCAGGAGCTTTGTCTGATGTTTGTTTTCACAAATGTGTGGGTAGAAATAAGGATTGGACTAAAAATCCCAATGAAAAGACTTTTAAGAGTTTGTTTTGCAGTATTTGTCTGTTTTTCAGTTGGCTCTGATCTGCAGGGGTTTTGTCAGGCCAGGATGTTTGTTGTGTTCTCACTATAGCAATACTTTAAATAATATGCAGTCATATACAGTGGCTGGTTTGGATTATGAGTAAAACCAAAAGTGAAGCTGGTTTCCTAATTATGCATGTTAAATCATAAAAGAATGAGATAAATGCTACTTTGAGTTGCTTTTATGTCGGCAGATTTTGCCTCCATATGAATAATAGACTATACTTTACACATCAAGTTAGATTATATTTGATAAATAAGTTAATGTAATGTCATAATGGTTTGCAGACAAAACAAAACTCCATAAAACACATTTTTTGTTGTTGTTTTGTTTCAATTTTGTTGCTCATATGGTTAAATTTATCCTTTACATTCTTTTCAGAGGCACTTAGTGGTAAACTGGGGTTATTATCCAATCATCTGGCTTTTTACATGTCATCCTTAAATGTAACATTAGCAACATTAATCTTAAATTATCATGCTAAAAAGATTGTTTATGCCAAATTTAGCTGTCAAGGTTTGACAATAGTAATTGGAAGAAAAAAGGAAGAGCATTAAGATCTCACTGATGGATCATTTCTGGTTTTGGCATCACAGCAGCTGCAGAAAATGTAGCCTGTATTAAAAATACATTTTTATCACAGTTTTAGAAAGATTTTACCTAATGGAACTTTGTAAAGTACTTCATAATATCTTATTTTATTTTATTTTCATTTAATGTATCTGCTCACATTTATTTTAAGAGTAGCATTGATAAGTTAATAAATGATACAAAAGAGGATTTTTTTTCTATATTGGGATCTATCCTTCCCAATATGTTAAAGCTACAATGACCACCACAATGACCACCACACTGCCACCACCGTGTTTGGTTGTTGATATGATCTTCCTTGTCTGAAATACCATTAGTTGTAGCCAGATGTAGAGGGACACACACCCACGGAATATTTTATTAAATCATAAACACTGTATTACTTTTTGAAATCTTTTAACCAACTTCAACAAGTCAGACGGTAAGGCCTGAGTGTATGGAGGTGTACGGAAGAGGATTAGGGCCACTGGAAAAAAAAAAAATTAAACAGTTCTGACTTTAATCTCAGAATTCTGAGATTGAAGTCAGAATTTTAATCTCAGAATTCTGACTTCAATCTCAGAATTCTGACTTTAACCTCAGAATTCTGAGATTAAAGTCAGAATTCTGACTTTTTTTCTCAGAATTCTGAGACTAAAGTCAGAACTGTTTTATTTATTTTTTCCAGTGGCCCTAATCCTCTTCCGTAGAGGTGTCAAGTGAAATTGAATTTAAAAAAAAAAATTATTAAACCACAGTTCATTCATCATTTAAAAAATGACACAATTACAATTTACCATTAGATCTGACTGTGTTGGGTAAAGTACATGAAATTCACATAACATAATCACTCTTGTATTTACGTATGTGTGCTTGACAAAACATACATACACGCGTATGATGACCCAAAATGGATAAAAACAGAAGAAATCTGTAGATGATAAATACTTTGACACATATTTTCTGGAGTCTGGACAATGCTTCTTTTAACATACCGCTTTGGGATCATAAAGATATTTCCATTTTTAAAGACTAACTGAGAGGCCAGCAAGAGTGTTTTTAATAAAGCTACACAAGAGAGTGAAGTGTGTTAAGGGTCAGATTTGAGGTACTTGTGGTCACCCCTATGTTGGAACGGTTTTCAAGTCTGAGATATTGAGAAATCACCTGTTGTGAAATCTGCTATAACAGATTCTGGCAGCGTTTATTTAAACTAGTTAAAAAAAATAAAATTAAAAGAAATCAGCCCTCTGTTGGATGTGTTTTGAAAAGGCAACTCTAGCTACTCTGAAACAATAAAATCCTGTGCATTTTACGAGTACTAATAAAACTCTTTGAGAAACTAAAAATCAAGGTTTTTTTTTTTTTGTATTTTGTCTCAAAGTTTGAAATGTTTAGACGGAATATTTCATTTTCTGTGTTTGGAACTGAAAACATCCTGAAACTGATTGCTTTGAAATTCTCTTTCTTTGTATGTTTTCAGAGTGTAAAATTGACAATTGTGAAGCATGCTTCAGTCGCAACTTTTGCACAAAATGTAAGGAGGGCTTGTATTCACACAGTGGCCGATGTTATGTCAGCTGCCCTCCAGGCAAGCACACCGCCAATAACACCATGGATTGTGACGGTGAGTGAACATTTACATTTTTTGCGTAAAACTTACAAAACAACGTTGCCACTTCATCTTACTTATTTCTTCTTTAGCCATTGTTTGAGACAATATCGACACTCTAATTTCCTTTTTCCTGAAGCACTTACAGTTGAAAGACGTCAAATGCCAAACTTTTTTGGCATTGTAAAAGTATGTGTCAAATGTGAACCTTTTCACATTTGACACATTAAAACTACAAACATCAAAGTATTTTAATGAGATTTTTATGTAATTGTTAAATCATTTATATATATTTTTTTATTTTACAAAGAATTCTCTGAAAATTGTGTAATGCATTTCTATTCAGCCTACCTAAAATAAACACTCTGTAGAGCCACGTTCACTGCAGTTACACCTGCAGGCCTTCTGGGTACCTCTCTTCCAGCTTTGTACAACCAGAAACTGTAGTTTTGATTTTTCTTCTTTTCAAGTTTAGTCAGATTAGACGATAAGAGTCTGTGAATTGGAACTTTTAATACGTGCCACAGATTCTCAGGTACATTCTGGTTCTGAATAAATGTGTTGTAGTTCTTGCTGTATCTTCAACAAGAAGGCAAACCTCTGCCTCAACTGTTGTACAGCCTCTAACAGCTCTTCATTCAGGATTTCAGTAGAAACAGTTAAATTGTGATCTTTATGGCGAGAGTTGTGAACACTTATTGTGATTTTCTGGTTTTCAATATTCAGTAAGCCCTCAAAAACTTTTTCCACACACTCATAGTGGGGTATTTGTGTGTAGAATTTTGAGGAAAGAAAAAATGTCAAACACTGTGAATACTTTCTAGATGTCCTTAAAATACTTTGAAGTCTGTTCTTATAACTTGGCAAAATGTTAAAATGCCATGACATGAATACTTTTGCAAGGCACTGTATTGCTAAGTTAAACTGGCTCTGCTCCTATCCATAATTGTCACATGCAGAGTCTGCTTAAAGACAACACATTTTCAGTTTCTTAGCAACTACTCAAACCTGTTGCTCCCCTGCTATAAATCCATCCACAAATCACAAATTGTTTTCAGATGTGCAGACTCCCTAAGCTCATTATCCTAAGTCAAACCTACTGAGGTGTGAAAAGCACAGAAAACATGAAGCGAATGTGAGATGCTGAAGATTTGAACCCTTCACTCAGCTCCTAAGATTTTTGAACATATAAAAATATATATGTATATATACATATTTTTGTCCCAGGTCATCATGCTTCAGAGTGTGAACTAGGAGAGTGGAGCCAATGGAGTTCCTGCATGAAGAAGAACAAGACATGTGGATTTAAGAAGGGCTCACAAACCCGGGTTCGTTCACCCCTTCCCCAGATTCACAGTGTGGACACCTCCCCTGCTTATGTGCCCTCACAGACCTGTGCTCCAGAGACAGAAAGGAGGAAGTGTGTTGTGACCAAGACGCCTTGTCCTCGAGGTAAAAGACACAATTAAAAAAGCTGATTCACAAATGAGAGCTTTTTTTTCCCTCGAACATATGAGCAAATGAAAGTCAAAACGTTCCTTAATAAAGGCATCCAATGACTCATTACTCACTTTTTTAAAAGGTTAGCACATTCACAAGTGTGTTTTTGACTCGCAGCATGTTGGTTGGGCTTGGTTTGGCAGAAGACAAAGAAGGTTACAGAATCTCCTGAGCTTAGCACGTATAAACAATAAACTCAATCCACCAGTTGAGCAGATGAAGGGTGGACATTACGCACTGCTGAGCTGGACGGGGATCTGAAAAACTAGAGAAAGGGCTGTTTGTTTCTGAAGAACACTGAAGCGAGAGGCTTTCATGGCTGCACACAACCGCTTGCTCTCCAGCAGGTTAACAGTCATTCTCACAGTTTAGTGACCATTAATGTTTTATTAGTAACTCTACTCTTTGTTAACTGCTGAGGCCATCAAATAGCAACTTTGCATGTAAAGTTCAAGAAAAATGCAGTGTTTGTTTATATGAGAAACAGCTATCACACCTGGATTTAGGTTCAGACTTGACTAGGCTATTAATAAATTCCCGCTGAAAGACTTTGATGACACATAGTGTCTTATAAGTCTACTGAATATTTTCCTAAAGGTGGTCAAGATGTTTTTCTTTTTATTTCTTGAGAAAATGTGAGAAGATCTTTGTGTTCTTTTTGATCAGTAGTGGGTTTTGCCAAGGTTTTCAAATGTGTCCAGTGTTGTTCTTTCTGTTGGACTACAAACATTTAATGTGATTTTACGAGAAATAGTAGGCCAGTCATTCCTAGGATTCTCTACTACTCATGTCTCTCACATTAGTCTCAGAGCCAGAAAAAAGGCCCTGCAATTCTTATGGATTACTGATAAATGTCCTTGTTTCTCATTTGTTCTTACATTTCTTTAGATTAGGACATGAAGAGTTGCTTTTTGAGTGTTTAAGTCACTTCATGGTCTCACTGAGGTGATATTTAAGTTACATATTGATCGTATCAGTAGTCGGTCCACTGAATTTGAAAGCAGCTTTCGGAAAAATGTTATTCATAATTGATACATCATTTAACAAAGGGGAGAACCACTCTGTCACACAGGGCCCAGTTGGTTTTGAAAGCATTTTCCCCTCTAAAAAAAACAAAAACTTGAGCTCATTTGTGGAACAGTTTTTGCATTCCTCGGGCTTTCTCCTGTCAAAATGTTTTTTTAAAAATCTTTTTTGAAGATAAAAAAAAAAAAAAAGTGTGACACTTAAAGCAAAAACAGAAAAAGTCAAATACTTGTTTGCTGCACTTCAGTAGCTGCTGCACCTACTTATTTAATTTCATTGGATTAGATCTCTTCAATTGCAATAGGATTAACGTTAATTTGAAGTTATTAGCAAATCACCTTCTCTCTAAATGCCCCCATATGTCAGTTTCTTTTACATAATGCACCAATTTCACAAATGCTAGAACAGTAAAGTTAGTTACAAGGGCAAGCGGAACTTTAAATAGGGAGTATTTAAAGTCTTTATTGGACGGTGGCACGCTTAGGGGATTTCGGCCACAGCAGCAACGTTGGCTAACAACATTTGCACAGTGCTGGCAGCAGTACAGATGTTTCAACATGTAACAGATGGCCTGCCCCGATACACTGTATGTGAGTAAACATGGGGAGGGCTTGCATATTATGTTACCATTCTCTAAACTTGGAAAGTTCCTCTCGGGTTCTGGATCTAAACAACAGAACATGATCTGACAGTGTCCCGTACAGATCTGCTCGGATGAAGGATTGTAGTTGTTCATCGAAGAGCTGGCTATTCACTGACTTTTGACTACAAGGTATCAAGCACAAGAAGCAAATTCACTCTTGCCACATCTTCTAGGAAAAACTTTCGGCTTTGAGTTCAAAAGAATACTTAGTGGTGAAAAACTGCAAACTCTTCCTAAGCTTTATGCAAAGGTATTTTATAATTAAAAACATAAGAATGATAGAAGAGGTTTCACATGACGCATATAGAATCCTAGAAGCCTTACGGATTACGTAACAACCAACTGTTAAAGTTTAGAAGACTTTTTTTCCTCAGCCTCATCTTGCTAAACTTCTGCTAAAATGCACTGGAATGATTTTTATCGGCTGGATAATTCATGGGTGATGGCACTGTGACTCCAATGAACAAGTTCATGTGGGTAAAAGAGCGCAGCTGTGGATTCATCTGTGGGAGCTGGCTGGCAGGCGGGCTATATAAAACACAGGGGGCAGATCTTGTATAACATCAGTGATTTAGTGGCCTGCAGATCTCACGCTTTGTGTTGATTTGGCTGTGATTTCCGTCCCCCCCCACTGTTTCCTGAAGCTCAACGAAAAAAAAAAGTCTCACGCGAAAGGATTTGCTGCATGTGTTATTGCATTTGTCAAGCAAAACTGTTTAGCTTGGATGGAGAGTAGGTGCAATCAGAGCTGTCATAAACTGATGGAGTCCCCGTCTCTCGGCTCCATCAGCGATTTGTTAGAGACCTAATTAAGTCCTTACACAGTGAGTACGTCTGCTAGTGTTTTTGAAATATTTTCGAGGACTCTTCAGACATGCTCCGCTCTTGCTCATCATGTTTAATTTCAGCTGTTCACGCTTAGTTTTAAGGGCTTGTTAAAATAGCGAGCACAAAAACTCAGTTTATGGATGCAACATTAATGAAATTAAAGACACTAATAATTCACATTCTTTATGGAATCTTGCTACATGTCAGTCAGTTCACCAAATGAGTGTTTAGCTGTGTTTATTTTTAACAAATCAATTGTAGCTGGAAAATTAGCGTGGCTCAGATTGTTCTAGGTTTTAGTTGTAAGTATCCCAACAACGATGTTTTTCTGGGTCAGTGGCAGAAATACAGATGTCTTAGGTTTTGTGACCAATATTTGAATCCAAACTTTGCCATTAAAGACTCTAGCTGATTCTGTTTTCTGTGTGAGAGATATAAATAAACAATTACTTATTGTTTTTTACTGTTGTAAATAAATTAAAATTTTATAATATTTTATTCAATTATTTTTTTCACATATAAGCACTTGTTTCCTTTACAAAATCATTCATATTAAAAAAAAAACATGTACCTTACCTTTATTATTATATTTACATATTTTACATATTTTATGTAGATTTTCTCTGATTCAGAGAATGAGATTTTCTCTGGTTCATTGAAAATCTACAAAAATATGGGACATAAACATCTGTAAATAAAACACAGCCAAATAGAATGATGACATATCTCCTTTACAAGACAGAGCATATACCAATAATCATTTTTATACACCTGGAAATATAAGCATGTGCATCATTTCACAAGATTATTTTTATTATCATTAAAGGTTCAAAGTAAATAACTGAAGTCTTCAATTTAGTATTTTAGAAAAAAAAAACATTGATTTGCTGTTAAATGTTAAAAAAGTTTATATTTTTTGTCCCTCATTTCAGAAAGTCAATGTCACAATATGTGCATTCATTGATATTTTTCACAAAAACCCATAGGAGTTTCATTTTGTGAAAATGAGTGACAAAAAAATAATGAACTTGTGTATATATATATATATATATATATATATATATATATATATATATATATATATATATATATATATATATATATATATATTTCCTATGTGTTTTTTTTTTTTATATATATATATATATATATATATATATATATATATATATATATATATATATATATATATATATGACACCTTTTTAGATGTGCTTGTAGATTTTGTGGTGTTTGTTAGCACTCAGGACTCAGGAACAATCAAATTTGATTCAGTGACTTTTAGACATTAATGTCCGTTTTCCACTTTGTGGCTACTATTGAAGTTGTCACTGGCCTTTGCTAGGCCCTTGACATTTGTCTCATTAAGTGAATTTAAGTGATTTGTAAAACAGAAAATTGCTACTTTGCTATCCATAGTGCTCTTATAAACCTTTATAATGGTCAGCTCATCCTACTTCTGAACTGATGGTGTCTGAAAATTAACTACAGTGTGGGAAGCCTGTTATTTAGGCTGTGATTATGCCCTTAAAATCTGTGACAGGTGTGTACAAGAGCTAAAGCAGAGAGTAGGGCGTGCACAGTTTGAGAGTGTGTCAAGTGGGACAGAGGAGTGAGTAGCTGTTGAAATTTAAATTAAACAGACCAAGAGACCACTGCCAGATCGGTCCCATGTGCCACAGGACAGCTGGGCTTTGAGTTCACTGCTAATGTTGATCCGTTGCTATAAAAGTTCTGGCTTGTTGATGTTAAAGAGATGATAGTTTTAATTTTCTGTGACTGTCGGCAAATATACAGCATTCAGAGTTGGCTTTCTTCCTGCAGGAGTGAGATTGTACAGTAGTGGAGCTCAGTTGTGGAGACGGTCGCTGCTGCAAATAAGCTGTTAATCTAAGAAATAGGTTCTTATTTTAATTAAAAATAAACAGGTCCCTGGTTAGAAATGATACAATATTTGGAGCCAACTAATATATATATATATTTTACAAGATTCAGTTGCACTAATCTAAAAACGTAGGAGAGACCGCTTCTCAGGGAGGACTTAAACATTTACAGTAATTTAACAATCCAACAAAGCATATCATATTTTTTCTTAGATTTAGACAGATAATTATTGCAGTAAGTGTTGCTTTAGCAACTGACACTACAGCAGCTCCCATTCCAAACATTATTCCAGCAATGTTGCTGGTGTTTATTTCCTGAGAATGTGAGTAATTCGTCCAGACCATTAAAACATAGAAGCAAACGTAGTTGTTGTGGTATTGAGTTGGATCATAATCTTTAGTATTTCCTGCGCATATTCATTTAGAGCCATTTCATTTCTGGCTTAAAAAAACTACTTTCCTCCACGTCCTTTCAAACTATTCTTGACAGTTCATATGACACAATAAGTCACAATAAGTTGTCATGTCATGCAGCTGGAGTCCCAAAATTCCCCCAAAACTTATACTTTTTTGACCTCTGCAGGTGTTATGCTCTAGGAAACCCAAACTGAGCTAAAACTGCCACTGCCAATATGTACTATATTAACTGATTGAGGAAAATGTCCCTAAATATACAAGTGCAGATTACAAGTATCAGTCTATGGATGTTGCAATAGAGTGACCTATAT
Organism: Poecilia reticulata; assembly: GCF_904066995.2. NCBI lineage: Eukaryota > Metazoa > Chordata > Actinopteri > Cyprinodontiformes > Poeciliidae > Poecilia > Poecilia reticulata. Next base: position 9,739,527 of record NC_088845.1, read on the forward strand.
TGGCCTTGCACATCTATTGCATACCAGAGCAACTTTTTAGTGGCGCTGCATTCTGTCATTTGGATATTTTTCTTAATTGTTAATGAAAATTCATCTCCAAATTGACCAGGCCTGGGACAAATAATTACAGAATTTTTCCGTCTTTAAAATGCAACACATTCTGTTACCCAACTGAACAAAAAGGTCTGTCAGACTGAGAAATAAAAAAAACAAAACAAAAAAACAATCTGCAATAACCTGGTGGCTTAAATGTGAATGCTAACTTTGTTAACTTTGTTAACTTTGTTAACATTCACATTTAACTTTGAAAGTGATAAAGAATTTAAATGATCTAATTATACAAAAGGGTAAATCAAGAGGCACATACAGATATCGGTCAGGGAGTCTCCAACCCCTAAAGAGCTGCAATTTCTGAGTAGTCCTGTGTTCTTTGTGTGATATGTCTCACGTTTTATCTAAATGTCTAAACTGAAGAGGGCTGAAAGACATAAGTGCTTTTTAAAGCTTTTTGTCATGTCTAAAATATACCAAGGTCTTGTGGAAGAATCTATCATGGGTTTATGAAACCAAACTTGAAGACTACTCCCCTGCATATCAGCAAAAAAGCCCTATTTCCCATAGTGACAGGATTATGCTATGGGTGTATCTTTTTCTCTTAAAAGTGGGGGAACTCAGAACAGTTCTAAATACTTGTCAGTTTTGAACTCTCAGGTGTGTGCTTATGATCGAAGAAGCTGTGGACAAGATATATTCTCAAAATGTAGCTTTACTAAAGGATCCTGCAACCTTTGATGAGACGTATTAACCAATTGTAGAAAAGTCAAGATGTAGGATGTTGACCAAATAAAAATTCTTCAAAGCTGAAACTGAATCAAAATGTGCCTCGACAAAGCATTGGTTAAAGGGTTTGTACACTTCTGCATCCATTTTGTTGTTGTCTTTTTTTCTTTTTTATTTAAATTGTGCAGGATGTCATATCAAGGTTTAAAATAGATTTTAAATGATGTTGGTCTTGCTTTTTTTTTTTTTTTTTTTACAAAATCCTGACATTTTAATATCTTTATCTAGAATTTTGAGATCAAGCGGCCATATTGATGGATCCGTTATTAGTTATTAGATTCATTCAGCAATTCATGTTGTTCTTTTGACAGCAATTTCTCCACAAAACACAAGGTGATGATAATTACCTTTTAAGATTCCTTTTGGAAAGCAGAGCGATCAATCATTTTGTCTGTATATTGTCATTTCAGACAAAAAGAATAAGAGCAACAGACAGGATGACACAAACAGGAGAGAAAATGCACGGGGGAGAGGACGAGAAGGCAAAGGAGGAGGTGGAGGGGGGAAGCGGAGAAAAGGCCAGAGCAGGACCACCACCGCTTCCACCGTCACAACCAGCGCCGTCACCTAAACTCTGAAGCCTGCTGGGTGAGGACAGGAGAAAAACTGAGACGGTGCCTTGCCCAGCAGCACCAGAAAACACACAGACATGAGTGCAGAGGGAAAAAGTTACTGCTGCTATGCTGCATTGTAGAAGATGCGATGAGAACTGGAGGACTGCTTCAACAAAAAGGTTTTCTGAAGCTTTTGGAAAAAAAAAAAAAAAAAATCCTGCAGATCTTGTGTTATTCGGACAGCCTTGCTGGTTTCCATTTGAAATCACAGTTGGATAGCGAAGCCACATTGCAAATTGTGGTTTGGTTTGGTCTGTGTCATAAACTGATTGTACTAAAACTCTTGGACAGGTCTTTCTTTTCAAAGTGCAGCATTAAGCAGGAAGGTTGATTCTTCATGAAGATTTTCTAAAGTCTGTTTAGGCAGACAAAGTGTATAATTTCCAGCCTGATTGTAATCACAATCTGTATTTCGTTTGTTTTTGTATTTTTGGAGAGGTGTCTGATGGAGTTCCTCAAACGTCACAGCGCATGATGTGGAGACAATGAACAGCAATAGGTTGCAGCACCGTTATTTTCTGTAGGAAGTTGAAACAAAACAAAGTCACTGGAAATGAATCATGGCTGCTGAGGATCAAAAGTCATTGGTGAACACATTTGAAGGCATCTGGTACAAAACCAAGAATAACCAATCATATCCTACATATCCATAACCTTCTGTGGCTTCTAAGCAAAAATACAATATCATTGCTTTCTGATTGTTTTAAGTGAAATATTTTATCTGAAAAAACAGAATATCTGCACAAGAATTAATATTTGCATGATACTAAGTAGCATTTGTGTACAAGTGCATTTGTGTGCATTTAAATCTACCTGAAGTATTCGTGTTTGCGTAGTTTATATGCATATCTGCACGGATTTAAGTGTTCGACGGATCTTTGCTGTGTGAACATGAGTAGTCAACGTTTGCACATACAGTTTGTCTTATTACTCGTCTCATAGACTGAAGCAACTAAGTCTGGAAAATAAATGGAAGGACATATAGACGCACATTAATATATAAGAACCACACTTACCATTACACTAGCCGTCAAATAAGCCCTGTCAATAACCAGAATGTAACATGGTCTGATGATTTTGCACAACTGTAATGTTTTTCTACTGCTCATATTTCAGAACAATCACAGCATTTTACGTTTTCAAAAACTGATCGCATACACGGAATGCTTTTGGTCTTTCAATAAATATCTGAAGATGATACATGCTACTTTATTCATTCTTTGATACTATGGATTGAGATATGTAATATGTCAAGATGTGTTTACCAGTATTAGTATCATCATGTATAGCTTTTTTTCTGTGAAAGCCTGAATAAAATACAGATGACGCTGGTGATACATCAGTCGTACACTAGATGTGCTTGTAATTTGTGCATTTGCCTTGTAATTATTCTTTTCAGAAATAGCAAGTTCCTTGAATACAAGCCATAGCTGATAGAGGATTTTTGCTTAATACGTTCATTTTTTTAAAAACATTTGAACATTCAGAGGAATTAACTGCCAATCAATTCAATTTGAACATCTTGCAAAGAAGCTTTGAGTCTGTCAGTCAGTCGTCTCTCATGGCAGATCAAAAGTAGAAAGTAGCTGATTTTGAGACCCTTCAGGAGGTTAAAAGATTGGAGGAAAAGATCAGTTTCACATGTAAGTATCGGTTGACATGCCAAAATTAATTGGGGCCGATTAATGTGTGCACCTCTGAGTGGATTTCCATTTTGATTTTGCTTTTATATTTTAATGACGGATCATCTGACAAAACTGCGGCTGGTTTAACTCTTTGTCTTGCTGTTTTTTGTTCTTATTCTTTTTTAAATTACCTTAAGACACAAGACTTTGTTTTTAAGTTCCCCGATAACTAATGCACAAGATTGTCAAAACCTAATTTAAAAGTGGATTAGTTCCATAGTATCAAACAATACATTTCTTTTAATTTCACAGACTGAAAAGAAATGACAAAGACGTAAAGATTTTATAATTCAGATATTTTTAAGCTGAAGTGTGAATCAGAATTTTATCAAATCAACAAAGAATGCAACTAAAATCCTCCTGAACCTTCTGTCTCATCAGCAAAATACAAAAAAAAAAGCCTTGTCTTGGTAAAGTCTGGGTACAAACATTCATCTTGGGAGGTGGAAGAGCTCAGATGGTGTGATAGGATGCTCGGGATCACCGGCCAAATGCTGGCGCCTGGGCAGGGGGTCGTAAAAGCAGAGACAGAAATAAAAACTAATGGTGTGTCATGGCCAGATGGGAGGGGGTGTACCACGTATTGGGCCCGCAACACAACAGCCGTTTCTCATTACCCAAAGGGAAGGCAGGGAAAATGGCAAAGCATACACCGTAAATTACACATTCATCGCTCTTCCTGACCATAAATTTTTGCCTTGGCTGCACTGGACGGAGCTCTCTCTCACCTCCCACTCTCACTCTCTGTAGTTTCTGGTCTCTTGTTCACCACTCCACAGTTTTCCAAGCAAAACGTTTTGGTAAATCCTTGGAATATCTGGGTGCCATTGATTCACCAAGGCCGCAAATGCAGAAGGATTTTGTCAAATTCTCTCCAAGTCCTGGTTTGTCCATAGAAAAAGTTTTATGACCATCTTAAGTCAACAAGTTCTTGTCCTTATTTACCTCTAACAACTGTGTTGAAAGATTGACTTTTTTAGGGATCTCCATGTTCTGTCCAAATCTAAAATCTTAGAAAGTGAATATGGAAGTAACTCTTCTATATTTTGACCCATTTCAACCAAAAAGCTTAACACACAAGGTAGTGTTTAAACAGCAACATTTGATCTAAACCAGGGATTCAAAACTTGGGGGCAGGCCAAGAGAGGTGATCTGCGTTTTTATAAGTGAGACAATCATAATGTTTTCCAGTTATAGAAAAATAATTGTAGACTAAACCCAGAGTAATGTTTACTTCAAATATTTGTTACTTCAAAGCTGGACTATTGTTTAATATGAAGAATCCTAAAATGTTACTAAAATCTTGAACTTATCCTAAATGCTGCTGCAAGAGTTTTGATAAAAAAATATTTCGCTAATTTTAGATTCATTTCATTGGCTCCCTGACAAATCCACAGTATAATTTTACATTTTCCTTCCTGCATGTTAATAATCAAGCTTTGCCACACATCATTAGTCTGAACGATCAATATGTTCCCAACGGAGCACTTCTCACTTACTGGTGGTTCCTAAAATAAGAATAGAGGTAAAATGCTTTCATCTATCTGCTTTGTGTCCTTTAAACAGCTCATAGTTTTAGTCCTGGAGGAAGACAAACTGTCTACTTTAAAATCGCAGCTTTACACCTTCCTTTGTGATAAAGCTTATAGATAAAGTGGCTTAAGTTATCATAAGCTATCTTTAAAGTTATGATGCTAAAGGTTCAGGCTGTGAAAGGGAACATGCTGACCACTTTTCCATACTCTGATACTTTGTCCTACTTTCAGATTATACAGTTTTTGAAGCCATTGCTGACAATAACTGTGTTCCGTTTCTTCCTTCCATAAAACTAAAAATTATAATTATATTTTCTTACACACAGAAATTGATCAAGTCTGTTTATCAGTGACACAATTTTGGAGGGGGGCATTTTGGAGCAAGGTGTATGGAGGGGACTATGCCGCCCTCCATACACATGGAGGGCATCATACACATGATGCCACCTGTCAGCTATTCTAAGGGTTTCTTTCAGTAACTGACCAATCGGCAGTCGCAATTTGTCCCAAAGTACATGCGCCTTATCTAGAGATACTGAACCTCCATCAACATTGCTGGGGGTTTGTCATTGCTAACGCGGTGCGGTCATAGAGATTTCGAGGAAAATGACAGAAAATCATGGTCCAACATTGTCACTAGGGACAATGTTGCCACTAGGGAACATGCAATCCTGACATTAGTTACCCAGAGTGTGTAGAGGGTGGAACACAATTTATTACATTTCCAAAACCCAAAATGGAGTCTGGAATAATACAAGAAATGGATCAAGGCATGTGTGATAGCTCAATTGGTGGTGAGGTTAACTGGTTGAAACCTGTGCGCACCATAGATATTTCCAAACCGTAGGTGGCTGGCTGTGTCAATGAGTGTTGAAAAATGCTGCCTGTGTAACAAAAACATTGACGTTAGAGTGTTCTTTATGAATTTCTTGTTACATTTTTGTTCTTTAAAGCCACAGCCATATTTCAGGTCCGTTAGTCTTTTTCACAATGTATCATCAGGCCTTTTGTTCTGTTTTATGTGTGTCAGCATATTAGCTCCACCTTATATCTAATTAAGTTTTAGCCGTATAAACAAGATGTTGTTATGAGTAACAGCTGAATAACTAACAATGTCTTTAATTAGCCGAATCCTTTGAGGAATTGGCTTAAAGACTGTGAATATTAGACAAGGATGTAGTTCTAAGTTTTTGCAAAGAGTTGTATCTCTATAAAATTCCACAAACCTCTTCTTCCCAAACATAAGGTAAACTCCTTATTTTATAATTAACCAAAAAGTGCATTAAATTGAAATAAAAGCTGTGACATTACAGCTGTTTGATGAAAAGAAAATCCCCCTTTTATTAGTCACGTATTTCTGGTCTTCTAAATTAATCTGGAAATGGAGTCAAAACCCTTTTGTGACTTAAATCTAACGTTTTTAGAAAGCCACAAAGCTTGATTTACACTTCCCCCTGTTGGATATAATCAGCATCACAAGAGAAACGTCTCCAACAGATGAAGAATATCCAAATGTTTGTGTATATTGGATAGAAAACACGACTTTATGGCGTAAACATAGTAATCTCTGCTATAGTGAAGCATAAATGTTACTGATGAAATATTTGGCTACCTTGAGTGAAACAAATATCTGCCTCTAATGCATCCAAATGGATCTTGTTTTGGATGATTGTAAAACTTTTGTCAAAAAACATGGGTGATAACAGATGTTCAGTACAATGTTGGGTCACCTTTTATTGAACTGTAGGAAAAAAAAAAACATGTTTTAGTTGAATGATAGCCGAGAACAGAAAAAAAAATGCAACAATCAAGTCAGGGATTTGTAAAAGGTCCAGTTGCAGTGAGGACTGAAGGCAGCACCGGCTGGTGTAAGGACCCACTAAGAGCTGAAAAGAACAGTGAATAAAGGGAGGAATGATTGCAGTATAGGAATCAGGTGTGTTATTAAATCAATGAATCAATCAATCAAATTTTATTTATACAGCACATTTCAGCAGCAAGGCATTTCAAAGTGCTTTACATAATTAAAATAAAAACAGCATGTGACATTGAATAAACAGTGAGTAAGAGAAAGAGATTTAAAAAAAAAGATAAAAACATTAAAACCCGCACCCCTTTTAGGACTTCAGTTAAACGTTGTTTAACTGGGACTCTAACCCTCTGGGACTTTAGTCAAAAACACCATTTGACAAGGACTCCAACCTCTAGGTTTTAAGTTGAAACGTCGTCAACTGGGACTCTAAACCCCCTTGGGACTTTAGTTAAACGTCGTTTAACTGGGATGTTTTCAGGGGGGGCTTTACATCATTAAAACGTAAACAGTGTGAAAGATAAATAAAAAGAAATTAATAAATAGATAAAAAGTAAAGATAAAAACATTAAAAACATATAAGACATCAAAAACCGCACTCTAACCCTAATTTAGCCATAAGCAACTCTAAACAGGTGGGTTGTTCCAAATCTGTGGTGCATAGAAGCTGAATGCTGCTTCTCCTCGTTTGGTTCTGGTTCTGGGGATGCAGAGCAGACCAGAAAGGAGTAAATATTTAATTCTGAGAAATTATTTTTGAAACTTCATCCAACCAACAGTCTCATTTTTCATAATTAGGTTGCGTAAGGTTGTTGCTCATTTCAAGCAGTCAAAAGAAAAGTAGTTGGGATTCTTCCTAGACAGCAGTGGCGGCTGGCCAGTAGGGGGCGCTTGGGCGCCGCCCCCTTTAAATTGTTTAGATAATAAATAATTTAATTCTTAACTGCAAAATACTTAGAAATGTATTTATTCATTCTGTATGTCCAATAGACATGTTAGAATGTATTAAAATAGTAAATACATAATTCTATTTAATTGCTCACATTGTGCACACTTCCTATGTGCAGGGCGCCGTTCTAATGAGAGTGTATGTAGGCGCATCAACTTTTGGCAAGCAGGTGATCTGAGGCTGACTTTTAATTGGTTATTTAAGGTTTTCCACAGGGCGCAGCGCTCTGCGTCCCGGACACACCCATTCTGTTGTGTCATTACTGGTAGAGTGTCAGTACTGGCTAATTTTTTTAAAACATTGTGTGATTGGACAATCCCCGATTCGACTCATTAGCGCAGCTGCAGTTCGTTAGGTCGATTCACGTTTACGTTTGCAAAGTGGAGTAGTTTCAAAATGAGAGAAAACTCTGTTTTGTCTTTACAAAAAAATGCTTTTACAAAGCGTTCACTTGAAGAAAAAAACAGAATAAAGGAGCTTGGACCGGATCGTCCCAATTTACAAATTCAGCAGCAGGCAAGTGATCGTGGACGATCCTACACGCGGGCTTTTTCCAGCTTTTCTTATGACAAGCGGAGTTGGCTAGCTGGATGTGATGTCGGACACTGAGTGTAGAAGACCATGAAAGGATTGCTGCAGAGGTGAGTTGTTGTGGAAAATCACTGTTACACTGGTTTATAGTAGTGTTATTCAATATATTAGGAAGATGTGCGCTGTAGTTAGAAATACCTTTAGTTGTGTCTATGCTGTGTAGGTATGTTGATGTAATGTTTGTCAGCAAGATATTTTATTATTTAAGTTGTACTGAAGTTTATGGGTAATGGGGAATAAAACATTTGGTTACTGAATTTTGTATAATCTTGTCCCACAAAAATGCTGTAACACATTTCATAACACAGCCTTAAAAAATGGCAGCAAATGTTATTAAAATCAGTAAGTTTATAAATAAAATGTGTTCCTTCTTTCTATGACTTAATAGAAAGGACAAAGTAACATTTCATATTTAGAATGAAAAATGTGATTATAAAATCATAATCTTCATGTTTGTCCTTCTCTCTTCAGGTCTGTGATATCATACTGGGACACACCAGGGAGCGCTTTTCTTTCACAAACCACCTTGTTAGTGCCACACTAACAAGATTTGAACAATACAACACAGCATTTCCTGAAGATGCACTGAGCAACACCTTAAAAGCCTATCCAGTGCTCAATCGAGGTAAACTGAAGACAGAGCTTACTCTCATCTACAGCAAGGAAGAGTTCAAAGCCTGTTGTGGTGCTGTGGGCCTACTCCAGCTGTTTATGGAAAACAATCTAGAAGAAGTCTTTTCAGAAACTGTCACGCTCTTGAAGATCCTCATCACCACACCCATGACCACAGCAGAAGCTGAAAGGTGCTTTTCAACTCTGAAAAGAATCAAGACTTTTCTGAGAAACTCAATGACTCAGGACAGGCTGAATGCATTGGCCATGTTGTCAATGGAGAAAAGACTAGTCACAGAGATGACTGACTTTAACAAGAATGTAATTGAGAAATTTGCAAGGCAGAAGGAAAGGAGGGCAAAATTCATGTTCAAATAGTGCTATTTTTTAAGATTTGTTTTGTTTGTTTGTTTGTGTGCGCCCCCCTCAGTTTTTTTAGCACCAGCCGCCACTGCTAGACAGGTAGCCACTCGTTCCGGCATGCATATAATAAATGAGACACACAACCAGTCACATAATATACACTCTTAAGGGCAAGTAGAGGAGTGACTGACCTGACATGACATCCATTTTTTGGGACCCTGGTGAAGAGCCTCCCTCACCCTCCAAAAAAAAAAAAAAAAACAAACCCACGGACAGAATTGAATTGACTGGAATTTTGATCAGTTTTGAAAATTACTGCAATAAAATAAATGTCCACCAGAGGGCGGTATTGGGACACAAATGATCTTATCACCTTGCAACATCCCAAATCAGGTATTCCAAAATCTTAAGAAAATCATGTATTTCTAAAACTAATTAAAAATGTTTTATTTTTTATTTATTTAGTATTATTACTATTTACATTTGAAGGAAGACTGGGCAAAAAAAAATTGGTTTAACAGGAAATATCAGTCTGTATTTAAGTAGAATCATGGTGAAAAAAAAACTATTAACAAATTAATATTTTTCTTCCTATAATATTTTAAGTGATCAAAATGTAAAAGTTTTTTGTTTTTTTCATCCAGACGGCTTCCCACTCCCCCCCTGCAATGGCACAGCGCCCCCCGCCCCCTAGGGGGAACCTCTGCCTTACACTAACCTGCAAAATTCTCACAACTTTAAGAAACAACTCATTTAAAATCTTATGTGTTGCCTTAACCTTTATTTTTTCCAAAATAGTATTTGTAATTATGTATAGCTAAAAATACATTTAACATCTCATATCTATCTGCAGTTCTGTTAGCACATACAGAGAAAAGGTTTTCGTTTTGTCATGTGAACCACATTACCACTTCACAATAATTTTGAGGCTCTCTCTCTCTGACTTTCAGCTAAACCCATCAGACACTGAAATACAGCTGATCATCAGCAACCATTCTTCAAACTTTTTGCATACCAAACATTTTCTCTCCAAAGCAACTGCTCTAACCAAGCAGCCCAACTGCCAGGAGTGAGCAACTCCATGTGAATATAAATGGAAAGCCATCTTGAAATAAAAAAAGATGGCATCATCAAATTTCTATTTAATTTTTTACCCTCAGCTCACCCCTATGTTGTAAACCCTGCAAATGCTGAGATATTCATCTGATTGTGGACTAATGTTAATTCTACTGAAACAGAAGCTTTTCTGTCAACAGTTTTGGTTGATTTGATTAATCTTTCACCATTTTGTCATCTGGCTTTAAACCAAAAAGCATTAAACCATTAAACCATGAAACAGTTAGTTTTACATTCTTTATATTGCTGTGCAGATTTGAGTTTGTTCCACTCTGCTGCAAGCATGCATTTATATGGTCGTGTTGAAAAGCAAGCTCATTAAAAATATAGTTCACCTTATAGCCCAAGCTCAAGTCAAATTTGTTGGAGAGTATATATATATATATATATATATGTACTCTCTTCTACTATAGCTCTGGCTTAAAGCTTAGGACAGAAAAATCTGTCTCTCTGCCAGTCAAGCCTTTATATCCATAATCCCCCATATATAAATAAATCATCCAGCAGGTTGGATTGAATTTTAATTGGGGTTATTGTAATAAAGACATCAAAATAAAGCTGGCTGTGCATCACACTTTTCAATAGAAATCCCTATGACATACATTAAAAAATGTAGTTGTGATGTGATAAAATGTAAAAAAAAAAATGTGTGAATAATTTTGCAAGGCATTGAATTTCACTTCAGCTGCTCCTGTGTGATGAGGCCTCTAGCTCTCATGCTTTGGAGATGAAGGAGTTTCTTTACAGATGCTATTAGAAATGTTACAATTAAACAGATATGTATTTCCGCAGTCTCAACCAAAATGAAAAAGGTAACCCAAACATTAAATCTACCAATACAGAGTCCTGTCTTCACTTGAACCAGGGTAAATATCCGACAACTCAAAACACATTTAGGTATTACATTTCTTCTGGTTTTCAACAAACCAAACACAGACCAGGACCAGTCTTAAAACCAAAGTCAGACAATAGACTTATTTTGCCCCAAAGATGCTCATGTCTGAAGATCCCTAAAAGAATTTATCACATTCTTTTGACTCCACATCAATATAGCGTTTTGGTTCCAAAACCTCACACAGCTCCACAAACGTGCAAAATGTGCATGGAGAGAGTTAATGGCACCAACACAAACAGACTGTGTGTACTGACACATTTTGCAGCTAATGTGTTATTTGAAGTGTGGGTGTAAAATGCAAGTGAACAGAAGTGGAGTGTAAATGTGACATTTACTGCATAATCAGTGACCATGAGGTAACAGATTCCAAAACCTCTATTTTTCTATTTGCATTTATACATAACTTGATTAGCTATGAAAAGAGTCACAGATATAACACTCTTCAAAGGTTTGTTTCAAAGGAGGTCATTTTATCGTCTTCATTAGTAGTTCTACAGACTTTCTCTTGCTTAGTCTTTCAGGAGTTTATTTTGGCCTTTCGGCTGTGCTACCATTCGCTGTACAGTGACAGCATATTGTGTAAAATGTGCTTTTAAAAAAAAGGAAGAAAGTAGAAAAGTGAGGGATAAATAAAAAATGTGTCTAGATTATAACACTTTTTTTTAATTAAGGAGAAGAAGTGAAGGGACTTAACTCACATAATCACATTCATCTGAAAATATTCCTGGGTTGGACTAAAGATGAGAGGAACAGAACATAACAACTGAGGGATATGAAAAGCTGAAGAAATATTTCTCAGTCACACTTCCATCTTGCAAGTAAAGTTTAAAATTAAATCAAGAATTATGTACTACTTTTGTACATAATTTTCACATTTCTATACAATTTATGACAGTAAAAATATGCAGAGACCTCATAGCCACCAATGACAGGAACTTGGGTCTGATCTGAGCAACACGCACATCCAGCCCTGAGCTCTGGAAAAACAAGGATTTGTTTTCTTGCTGTGAGCACTCATTACAACAGTTTAAGACCTTTCCACAAGCGCAACTCCTTGACCTGTGCTGGGAGTGAATGAAAAGGACAAAAGCCAGGCCTAAACCACAGAGGCCAACTTCAAACCCTGCCAAAATCACCAGAACCACGTCAGCCCTGCATATAGATGGAGTTTTTGAAATTGCTGATGAACTCCTAAGACTGTCAAAAACTCTGATGGCGTGTTCTAATACACATTCTTTATATATATCCATATATATATCTATATATCTATCTATATATATATATATATATATAGATATAGATATATATATATCATTATCTAAGCTGCCCATGACTTAAACATTGTGTTCTCACCATCATGCAACGCCTCAGGCTGCAAACATACAGTTAGCAAGACAATGAAAATGCTAAATTACCATCAAGAGTATAATATCGCTGACATTTTGGGTAAGCCAATGTCTACTGAGGTTTTAAGCAACAGACGAGGCTGCGGTGGACCGGAGCACTTTGTTAAGTGGACGCCGAACACAAAGTTGAAAAATACACAGGCCAGAAAAGAAAAGAAAGAGGAAATAAGGATTGTTTGACACGTGGCAGTCTCTTTTCAAACATCCTTATTTTTTTATGTAAAATTCCTAAAACAATAGCTATATGTCAAACTTGTGTTTTAGTGTGTTAATTCTAAATTGCTTTGACCCTCCCTGTCAACCACATTATTTGATCAAATTAGTGACTAAAGGAGAGATTGATGCAGTTTAGTCTGACCTAATAAAGTTACATTTCAATCGAGTGAAACCCTCAATCTATTTTTTAAACCTAAAAGTAGGAATGCACCAATATGAACATTTTACTTTTGGGAGAATAGAATCAACTAGAAACAGACAACAACAAGATAAAAAATAAATATTGGTTGTTCATATTGGCCCAGTTTATCGAACCGATACTGATATGTTAAAAAAAAAAGACTAATATTATCCAATACCAATGAAGGTGCCAATATATCGTGTATCCCTACCTGAAATAGCATTAAGATCTCCTTAGAATTGAACAAACAGAAATACAACACTCTGAACCAATCAAGTATGGACCGATATAATCTATACTAGGGTTCTTAAAATCCAGGCTTCCAGAGCCGGTGTCATGCAACTTTTAGACGTTTCTCTCCTTCGACACACCTGAGTCAAATAATGAGGTCAACAGCAGGAGTCTGGGGAACATGACTGCATGCTGAGGAGGTCATTGCCATTTGATTCAGGTGTGCTTGATCAGGAGCACATCTCAAATTTTCAGGACACCGACCCTCAAAGCCTGGATTTGAAGACTCCTGAGATATGCAAATTACAGACTTGATAAACATTCTTCATGAAGTAAAAAAAATGGGAGTATTCCTCACTTGCCTAAAACTATTAGAAATATTTTGTTCGCAAAATCTTCTAATGAGCTGCATGTATCATCGTAGCTAACGATTAGTTTATCTTTCATTTCAAAAGGTCAGAGATAAAAGTAATTTCCACAACAGATGCGATTTTAAGTCACAGAGTTTCAATATTTTCTCTTCACATGCTAAAAAGAGGTTTGAGTGTTTGGGAATGTTGTCCACCTGGGAAAATAACCAGCAAAGTTTGTGAATGAAACCAAACACCTTATAATAGGCTCCATCTACTAATGGAAACAATTACTTTTATTCAATAACTTAATGAAGAAAGTATGTCATGCGACTGTAGAATCAGATATCAGCTCCACTGGGCTCCCTGCCATTCAGGACAGATAACATTAATCTTATTCGATTTAGACACGTCTATGTGTGATAGATAAGCTTATTAAACTTTAGTCTGTTGAACATGATGTCGTAACACTAACTCCAGTTTAATCCAAACATTAAAAGTCATTAAAACATCCAAACATTAAGTGTTTGAGGTTTAGGTTATTCTAATTATGTAAAACATTAGTGCTCTTAAGGGACTGAAAAGACAATTACAATGAGCCCTAAAGTCGGTCTCCTACTTTTAGAGACGCAAACTTAGTCAAGATTATTGCTTTATTTTTTATTTTTTTTATAATTTAAAATATCTATATATAGTTTTATGATTTGAAATTGTCAAATATTAGAAACCTTTACATGTTCACAAAAATCTGAAACAAAACAAGGAAACTGAAAAAAAAAAACAATTTGTGGCGAAAATAAGCCTGAACAATAAAGCTGAACGATGAGGAACGGCAGCAGAGCAGAGCAACAATGTTCTGGCATTTTACCAAACCAGCTGGGCCCAGTAAATACTGTGGCAACCATCGACCAATAAACAGCAGGTGAGTGCAAATTATTGGAGGGTGAGACGATAGGAGTAAAACGGCCTGAAGTAAAAAGGGAAAAACAGAAAACATGAATAACACACTATTTTGGGCTTTTATCATACGCATGTTATTGCAGGGAGAAGAAGTAGACAAGCATTGAACTAAACTGGTATGAGAGCAGAAATCTTTTCATGGAGGGTTTTATAAAGGTCTGATGCAATCTGATAACCATTGAAGTCTCAGCTAATGAAACTTCTAAATGTTCCCTTATTACTTTAGATACTCTGCTATTTACTCGTCATTACAAGTGCAGTAAGTAATTTTGATTCATTAGTTACTTCTAATAGGAAATCCCTTTTAACATACTGTCTACAAATTTCATTAACAGTTGATTTACAGATTGGTTGTGTTAGTAGCTTATGGTCAGTTTCGTAAATATTGTTATGATGTTTGAGTATCTCTAACTAGGAATAAATTATTGTTAGAGTTTCGCAATATATTGAGTTACTGACACGGTTCAGGCACTGATGGACGCAGGGACTGAGCAGTGAATTCAGAACTGGTGTTTATTGAGGGCTCTGCTTTTTCACAGTCAGACAGGCCAGGATCAGAGCCAGGGAATCCAAATCCAGGTCAGGCAGTTCCAGATCTCAGGGTCAGACAGACAGAGGGCCAAAAAACCAGGAGGTCGAAATCTGGTTGAGTAGGTCAGGACTGGGGACCTGAAGGGCAACTGGACAGAAGGAAGGAGACAGACAGGTTAGTAACCAGGCATATCGCGCTAGTATCTACTCCAGGCCTGAAGGTGTTACCGCAAAGGGTTTCCACAACAATCTGATGCTGAGTAGGAGGAAGATGTGTTTTTATATGACAGCAGCTGGAGATCAGGGTGGTGATGATCAGGTGCGAGTGGTCACAAGTTCAGCAGCAGCTGTGACAATTACAATCATCAGTGAAAGTTTAACGTGAGGAAGATCACAGTCACACTAGACAGACAGGACAAACCACAATGAATGCACACACTCATACCTGACAGGTAATGTACAGAGGCCTATAGACCCAAGAGTCACGTTTTGCGACTGTGTGAGGAATACTCAAATCTACAGATGCATGGCGAGAAAATTCCAAGATTCATTAAGACCACGGACAGGGATTTGAACCCAAAATGTGAGTTAACTGAAAATAATATTATCACAATATTTGGCAGTAAAATGAGGCCGCATTTTCCCATTGCTAACCCCTAATCATAGCACTGGTAAAGAAATGAAACTCCTTTTTAAAATATAGACACACTGACATCACTTCCTGTTGGATTTGACTGAAATTGTTAGAAAGTCCTGGAAAATACAAAATAATTCACTTCTTTTGATTGATTAATATACTGATGAATGTATAACATTGATTGGTTATTAATTCACTAATACAATTTTACTCAGTGATAACATCTTTAACATATTTAAGATTATTAGCTTTTTCATTGGTAGCTTTAATAGATAAACCTGATTACGTTTATGAGGTTTTTTATGTTCGCATCCTAAATAAGATCCATATAGATTCATTTTAGATTAACAGTGTGGGAGCTGGTGAAGCTGAATAAAACAGAATATTTGAATCAGTTGACCAACTTACAGAAAGTCTAGCAATAGAAAGATCTGATGTTTTTTGTTGTTGTCTTGGACATATTTGACATGGAAAAACGAGAAAATGGAAAAGGAGATCTTCATTTAAGACCGATCATATGATCTTTATAACCACCGCCATGATTTTGTTGCTTTTAGAGTGTGTGTCCTGTCTGACACAGTTCATTTTCAGCCTCTGACCCTTCATGTTAGCCCATCATTTCCCCTCTTGTCCCTTCTTCTAATAAATCCAGAGGGGGCCGCGTGTTAGCTGACCCCCTCCAGATGAAAGTGCCATGGAGTAACTCCAGATGTGAACATCCTCCCTCTCCGTCTCTCTCCTCTCTTTCTCCCACACTCATTTCTCTCTCTGTGCTCCACCATTGCCCTCCCCCACGCAGCTATGACTTTTCCATCTCCTTTTTTGGTGAAAAAATCTGAAACAGAGGCAGGGAGGAGGACATTTCACCAACAGCCGACAGGAGAGTGGATCTGGTGTATGTGCACTCCATCAAGGCAGGAAAACAGTCGACTCAGCATAAACAGGAGTGCATTCACGTCCAATCAGGGGCAAAACGACACACATGCGCTTCTTTGTGTTATGTATTTTGTACTTGCACATATTATTATCTTTAGTGTATGAATACACTCACTTTTTACTTCCTTCTAAACATGCATGCTTTCTCTCACACACACATTTTCAAACCCCCTCTCTGGACTCACACACACTTTCTTTCCTAGAAAGACATTTTGATCACTCCAAAGGGGTTTTCTTTGGCTTAGGCCTTAAACACAAGTCACCAGAAAGCCATGCTGGCTTAGTCTAGCAATAGATCTTCAGCATAACCACAAAAGCTAAAAATATAAAAAAGCTGTAAACACAAATCAGTCAGTGTCACTTTATTTAATTGATCTTTAAAAATAGAAGCAACAATTTATCCACAACAATCACAAACTGATTTAAAGTAAATTAAAAAGATTATCATTTTGATGGCATATTTTCCATCTTAAAACATGTATTGGCCAACTCTGACTCACCAGCATCAAAGCTGAAATAATCAAAAACAAATATTATAACTATGCTGCTGTGAAAGAAAAAAAGTATTTGCCTCATTACTGATTTCTTGTTTTTTTGTTGTTGTCACACTTGAAAGTTTGAAATCATCAAACAAATTTTAATGAGAAAGATTACCAGAATAATGATTAAAAAAAATTCCAAATGATTTCATTTAGAAGGGATAAAAGCTATACATGTCAACCCACAACTATGTTAAAATTATTAACAGCCCCCCTTCAGTAATTATAAATCTACTATGATTAACAAAACATTTGGAAAGGCCAATATTAACTAGCCACACCCAGCCTTAATTACTGCCTGACCTGTACAAAGAATGAAAACACACAAATAAAACCTCTCTGACAACATAAAGTAGGATTAAAAAAGCTCAAAAAGGCAAAATGTAAACAAAGGCATTGATGTCCATCTTCTCACCATCCACAAATATATAAAACATGGAAAGGTGGAAATAGTTCTGAAAAGTGGCTGGATGGCCAGAATTACTCTAAACGTCCATTGGTGACTCATCCAGAAGGTCACAGAAGAGCCCAGCCAACATATGAAATGAGTGGCTTCAAATACCCAGGTTAAGGTCCTTGTTCATTATTTAACATTAAGAAAATGGTATCAATAGGAAAGTTTCAAGGTGAAAATCACTGGTGATCTTTCAGCTCTCATCTGCAAAAACAACATCTTCTTTCCCAAAACATTTAGGAAAATATTCTGTGGATTGGCGAGGTAAAATTAGAATTCTTTGGAGGATGTGCATCCTGTTACATGTGGCATAACAATAACAGCCCCTAAGAAAAAGAACAGTATGCAAACAGTCATACATGGTGGTAAAGTGATGGTGAGGCTGCTTTGCTGCTTCATGACCTGGATGACCAGCAATAAGTGATGCAACCATGAATTATCTGGCTATCAATTTGTCAAGTTGTGACTTTAAAAGTACACTTTGGTTATGCAGCAGAATGGTAATCTATACCATCCCAATATTCCCACCACTGAACGACTCAAAAAACAAACAAAGCAATAAGAAACGTTTGGAGTGGCCAAGTCAAAACCCTCAGTTGAATTGAGATGTTGTGGAATTAATTTAAAAAACATAAGTTTACGCTGGAAAACCATCAAATGTTACTGAAATAAAACAATTCTGCATAGAACCGTTGGACAAAATTCCACTTAATGCAAATGCATGATGACAGTTGCTGCCACCAGGAGTTAAAAAGCCAGTTGTTAAGTGTCCACTTTTCACAGAGGATCAGGTATATGGAGTTTCTACCTTAATACATAAAATTATGATGTAAAAACTGCCTTTTCTATCTTTTTCAAATATAAGTATTTTGCTTGATGACTTAAAATGTGTGACAAAAAACAAAAAAAAACTAACAGAAGAAATCGCTAAGACTGCAAATAGTTTGATGCAACACAGTAATTTTTGACATACATGACTGGAGCTAGCTATAAAAAAACAACAAATTAAGTAATGAAACAGTGGCAAATGAAGGCATGTATACTTTTGCAATGCAAGACAGTTTTGCATTTTCTTTCAAAGTTAAACATACTGACTCTTTGTGAACAGATAATAAAAATGCACATTAAAATATAAAAAAAAGAAGGCAGAACTGAACATTTATGTAAAATAAGATAGGCAGACACGTGGCAAAAGAGATCTGTTGCTTTTGCCATGTGTTTCAACTGTGTAATTATGTGCACATAACAGTAAATAATGAAAGCACAAAAGCACATCTTTTCCAAAGTGCAAATGAAACGTCCTGAAAACCAAAAGCTACCTACACCAAGAAATCTTCTACATGTTTTCACTTTAAATTTAAGGAAAAGTATGTCCAATGTTTGACCACTTTTTACAAAAAGTGTCACACCTCCTTCTGTGTCACTGTGTACAGTAACCTATTCAAAATGCATAAGGTAAGGCATAAGATAATAATGCAATAAGAGAAAGGTGATAAAAAGCAACATTCAAAATGCATGGACCTGCAGTTATAAGAGCATTAGAATAGTAACTCCACCATACAACTGAAATATAGACCGCAGCCATTTTTATACTTTATCAGTGTTCTGTGTATTTTCTTTAGAGCCCTGAAGTAATATTAATTAAGACATTTTTGGCAAAGTGGCAAGCATTTGCAGATTTTTACCTAAACACTAAATAACATAGAAATAATGTTGTAATAAGGCACTCAATCTTTAACTTTCGCTGATGTGTGCAAACAACATTGCAACATCACGATTTTGCACACTAACATGCGCAGCTCCTCTTACGCGACAAGGTTTTTGAGAAACTAATGTCTTTATGTTAAAACGACCTGAGGCAGAATATTTTTTAGCCTGTTACCCTCCATGGTACATCTGGGTTGTTTAAAAAAGCTGCTGAAGAACAAAAGGAATGGTGAGATCAGGTCAAGTAAGTGCTTTATAGGTTGCTGTTGCAGTCACGGCACAGGATCTTGTCGCCATCAGGGAAAAAGCCAGCGCCCACGAGAGAGATGGAGCACTGGGAGCAGGTGAAGCACGGCTGATGCCACTGACGATCTTCAAATGAGATGTACTTCCCTCCTCCAAATCCTAGAACAAGAAGTCTGGGTTTTAAAAGATTGCTGATTGATCTTTTAAATGAGTTTAGTTGCACAAAGGCAGACTTGGTCGTAGTGAAGTCTGAGCCAAATAAGCATTTTTCTGTTTGAAAAGATCTAGAATGGGTTTTAATTTTTAGGCTATTCGAACAACTGCTTCACGGTATATGTTAAGCCCTAATGAAAGATGAGGAATAATATTCCTATTTTTATTCCTATTTGTGCAACTTTATTTTCAGTTTGTGCCTACGTTTTCCCCTTAAAGCTCAATCAAGTTTTTATCTCTTTGAGTCTTTCCCAGTTCATACAAAAAAATGTTCTTCTAACCTACAGCACACCAACTGATAAAGCTTTCTTAAATATTAAGGGACTGTTTGTGACTTTCACAAATGTACATAATTGGATGAAGAAAAGTAATTTCATCTTGCCTGTAATTGGTTTGCTGCAGGCCTCACACTTCTTGGCGTACAAGCTGCCAAAGCACTTCAGACAATAGGGGCTGTCATCTCTGGAGGTGAAGTGTTGACCCGCCAACTGCGTCTTACAGTTTGTGCACACAAAGCACTCCTTATGCCACGGCTCATCCCGATAGGTCACACCACCTTTAGCCAGGGCCTTAACAGAACAAATGTGGGATCATTTCTCACATGGGTTTCTGCAGCTTAAAAGTTTTTCCTCTGCCTTATATAATGGAAACCATGTTATACTGTAGATATTTGACAGATTTACAGACCTTTTTACAACGCGTGCAGCGGGGAGCGAACTTTTCCTCGTAGCAGGGCACACAGTAGTGGTCGTCCTTGTCTGGAATGAAGGACTTGGAGCCAATCGGCTGTTCGCAGCTGTGACAAATGAAGCAGCCCTCGTGCCATGTGGAGCCTGCATACTCCAATTTTCTTGTACCTGCAGAAAACGGAGACCGACAGGAATAAAATATGACTGGGTGCTCACTTAAAATGGGAAATAAGATACTTGATTGCACAGCAGCATATAAAAATCCTTGTATTTCATATTCTGATTGAATACAAATACCACAGACCCATGGTTCTTTTCTATGGCAAGAAAGTGGCAGCAAGCTTTAAACAAAACAAAAGTAATACAGTTTTTCCCTCTGTGACGCAAGCCAATTGATCTTCCTGTAAATCCCCTGGATGTTGAGTTTATTATGCTGTGATCCAGTGGTTTATGTGGGGCTGACATTTCCACAGATTGCTTACGTTTCAGTGCTTCAGACTTTCTGTGCCGCACTGCTCCCTAATCAAAAACATGAAAATAACCTGCAAAAGTCTTTCCAGATTACAAACTCATGCAGGACTCACTGTGGCTCAAGGTGGATAATAGAGCTTTTGTTGTGCACAGCTAAAAACAAGGACCAATGTGAAAGTCTAAAATCTAGTTTTATAACAACCAAAGAGTGTTCCTCAGAGGTGCAAAAGAAGAAAATTAGATATACTCCTAGATCGTTATGTATTTAAACGTATTTATTCATTTGAAAAATAAGACACGAAAACCTGTGCTGTAAATAGTTTTAGATTCCAAAATAAACTTGAGATACGTTTTTAGATGGTAGGGACCAGGGATGGAAACACAGCCTCTGTATTTGTCAGAGGATTTGACTCCAGGATGAATAGAATATCACTGACAATGGGAGCATTTAAGCAGCTCAGTCAAATAATCTTGTTAAAAGCTTCTGCTAAAGATGATTTCACAACTTCCCTGTGAGTTCATTTATGCTTTCGTGTCAGCTGGGGGTGTGAATCTGCTTGTTGTACATTTGGATCCTGGCTGGATATCAACTTGAGAACATTAACAGTGGGGAGCAAATTATGAAGTGATTTGGAGAAGTTAAATCACTTTAAATACGACAGTAAAAAAAATAAAATGTTAATGTTGTAAACATGTAGTTGTGATAGTTAAGGGGTTCCAACATTACCTGCTGCGACAGGTAATGCTGTATGAGTTTGCGACCAACAATTCTTCACACAACATCTGAATGCTGCAAGAATTCATTTTGTTTTGCTGAAGTAAAACAGAACAAGTCATAAATCATATTCTGTGTTCATGTTTTCAGCAGGTTTGTACCCCATTTTGAAAGAAAATATCGAATTAATCTAAAAGTTGACACCTTATAAAACAATGATACGACAGCAGAAACTTGGGTTGTTCACACTACAACACCTTGATAGTTTTAAACAAGAAGTAAGTCACTTCTTTTTTTTTTTTTAACCAAAGAGTATTTTTTTTACCTTTATGTTTACTAAATAAGATGTATCTAATACCATGAAACAAATAAGATAAAAAAAGGTAACTGGTGAACCTCCATAAACAGCTGCTATATAAAATATGTCTAACGGTCAGCAGCTTTACTTCTATCTTTGGGTTTAAGCCAGAAGAAAGCATCACATTTTAACAATGTGTTTCCTCTTTGAGTGAATCAGGAAAAGGAATGCGCTGATCCACTGTCATCAAATTCATCAACATCACTTATTAAATTGGGAATGCAAACCTGAACATGTTTACCCTCTGATACAGACACATGATCTTGATCTGGTCAGGCCCTGGAGCGCTTTATTAGGAAATAATTTTCTTGATGTGATTTTTTTCATTGTGGTTGCATGACTTAATGGGTGTGTTTTTGTTTTCATGTATTCAGTGAAATCTATGCCACAAATCTGGTGAAGACATAAAGAACAGAGCATGCACAAAATAATGGCCAAACAGCAGTGCAAACATCACAGTTTTCTGAAATTACATCAGTAGGAGCACGACTAAGAGTTTGACTGTTTTCTGTGGTAACTGTCTTTTCCTATAAACTTTTCCTAAGATTGCTGGAAGAGTCTACATTTGACATAAAATTTCAACAACATTTTATCAGCAGTTTCTCTGAATTTGAGCCTCTTGAGCTTTTCTAAATAAACAGCAGTGGAATTGTTCTGGGATCTGTAAGGTGCTGAATAGGTGCTGGCTAACTGACTTCTTTATCTCCGGTTGTCATTAGTTCTGCTTGTAGGCTTCCATTCCCAAGGATTCAGTTTATAGACAACAAGTGATCCAGAGAGACAAACGGTTACATTCATCCTTGGCACCTGCTTGTTTATTTTTTTTCTGTTTCTTTTTTCTGAATTTTCTTCCTCTCACCTGTCTGATCTAATATGTAACTACTTTCATTCATCACTGAACCCAGCTGTATTTTCCGAAATCATTTGCCTATTATCATTCGAGTTTGCATACTACATGGTATTTAAGAGGAGGAACAATGAGGCTTTGTACATGAGGGAAAATAAAATTATGCATTGTAAAACAAATATTTTCATAAGTTCCCAAATCTTTTTATGGTTTTTTCATCTTTCAAATAAAATGATCAAACAATTTCAACGGATTTGTAAAAAAAAAAAAACAATCTATTTTCACCTTCACCTGGCATGACGATCTTGTCACAGGCGACACATTTGGAGGAGAACTCATTACAGTAGCAGTCGTTGCAGAGCAGCGCGTCATCTTGGCTGGTGAAGGGCTCATCTGCCAGCGAGCGGTCACAGCGGAAACAACGGAAACAATGCTCGTGATAATGTCTGTCCTCGTAGAAGAGCTCCTAGAAGCGGAAAGGGGAAGAGACAATGAAGAGAGTGGGAGTCATTTTTTACAGCTGTAAAAACTCCACAGATATGAAGTCTCTCTGTCAGTGACTTGGGAATCAAACAGGCCAAATAAGGGAATGACAGGAAGACATAAAGTAAACATGGACCCATATTTACAACAGGAGCAGAGAGGAGTTTTAAAGTGACAACCAGATTTCTGCGCAGAGTGCCAAGCGAAACAAGGCGAACCTACAGTGCCTTACAAATGAATTTAAATCCTTGGAGCTTTTTTCATATTTTGTTAGGTTACAACCACAGAATTTAATGGGGTTTTTTTATTGGGATTTTATGCAACAGACCAGCACTAATTGCCACAAAGCTGGGAAGAGGGTTTACAAAAACAAATAGAAATGTAAAAGTTGTGGTAAGAAAATTTGTCTTCAGAAACTCTTTGCTCCTAAATGACATCCAGTCAAGCAAATGTCTTCAGAAGTCTCCTATTTAGTACCTTTATGCAACTGGAACTCGGTTCAAGTGCAGCTATTCTGTGAGAGTCTCAGAGATTCATTAGAGAACATTAGTGCACAAACAATACCATGAAAACCAACAAACACAACAAGCAGGTCACGGGAGAAAGTTGTTAAGTAGGTTAAAGCAGCTAAGTTAAAAAAACAATTTCCCAAACACTCTGGACAGCTTAGAGCACTGTTCAGACCATAATCTGAAAATGAATGGATGAAGCTACAGCTGGATCTGAACCCAAACTGACAGGCTGGGTAAGGAAAGCACTTATCAGAATAGTATTCAAGAGGACCATGTTAACTCTGGAGAAGCTGTAGCAATCAATAGCTCAGGTAGGAGTCGAGTCAACCACTCAACAAACCTGATCTTTATCAAAGAGTGGCAAGAAGAAAGCAATTGTTAGTAGAAGTACATAAGAACTCCTGTTTGCAGTTTTTTGAAGCCACGTAAAGGACACAGCAAAGAAATTTACATATGAGGTTTTTCATACCACTTTTAAAGGTCGTCTTAAAACCCATCTAATTTACTTGGCTTTTAACTCTAGCAGGATTTAGTTTTAAATTGTATGTTTGTTTGTTTTTAAACTGTAAGAGTTTTTTTAATTTTTATTATTGTTATGTTGTGTTTTAATGTACAGCACTTTGCTGTGTACAGCTGTGGTTGTTTTAAAGTGCTTTATAGATAAAGTTGGATTGGATTGGATTGGAAACATCCTTTTTTATGTGCAATTTTTTTCATGTACGATGTAGCACTGCTATATACACATCTTGTCATGTCAGCATGAAGGCCTTACCCTTGCATCATGGCCAATTAGCTCTTTGCATTCATCACAGGTGTTTGAAAACAGACTGTCGTAACAGGGGATGCAGTACGGGTTGTCATCAGATTGGATGTACTTGCGGCCGTACAGGGATTCTTTGCAGTTATCGCAGTCGAATCGGTCAGCCATTGTAGTTTTCTGAAAACCTGAAACCCAGAAAGAGGAAGGTCAGGACAACAGTGTTTTAAAAATAAAAAAAAAAACAAATGAAAGAAAAAAGTAAATAAATCAGAAAGATGCAGAGATGAGGATGAGAAAATGTGGAAAGGAATGGAGGGAGAGTCACAGCATCAGCAATAGCAGATGCTATAGCAAAAATATTTGGCTGTTCTCAGCTTAGACGAAACCATGACCAAAAATGGAACTTAATGAAAATGATGAATAAATATCTGCTGCTAAAACTACAGTAAGGACAAAAAGCTTATCTTACACAATACACACCTATAAATATGTATAAAGTATTAATGTGTTCGACTGTCTGCGTGTCTTTGTAAATTAGGTGTTGAATGATACTGTTAGTTCAGAATCTCTTGCTCGATACATCATGTGGTTTTATGTATCTAATGCTTGCAGGGAAGCACACATAAACCTGACTACTTGATTCAGTAGAGTACTTGATTAGTTATAGCCCTAATATAAATACCAAGATCCCTGAACAAATAGCTCCTTTTCAGAATAAAGGTAAAACTACATAATTCCCATAGATTTAGGGGGTGCATGATCCACCATCCTTGTTGGCCCCCTGACCATGACGGAGCACACAACAAAGTCACAGAATAACATTATGAGAGTATTACGGCAACAATATCAGGTTGCCTAAGCGTTACGACATGGCTGGAGGGCAGCCCGGTGATAAGTGATCCGGTCCTCTGGCAGAGCACACGGCTGGATATCCATTCCCACCACCCAGGAATAATAATCAACACTGATATAACAATCAATCAAACTTCAAACCAGACCCGTGCTGCCCATCTTACACATTCAAGCGTAATACACACACAAAAGCACACAAGGGGGCATGTAAACACACTCCCACACAAAAACACACAGTGACATAGGAGAAAAGGAAAAAGAACAAAACGAGACAAATTACACACAATCCATCATCAAACAGAGAATCAAGTTTCTGTATGAGCCTTCTGCAAGACAAAGGCTCCTAATGAGTCGGGGTGAGAAAGTCACGATCCAACAGAGTTTACCTGCTCTCAGCCGTTACATGAAGCCCTCTGACAGGCTTTTTGCTGTAGAATGACACATCTTTCCCCAAGGCACTTTCACCCCTTTCTGTGACCTTAAAACATTAATTATGAAGTCTAAACTCACGACAGCCCTGCAGCCCAGTGTTTATAGCACTGTAGCTCACATTACTACAGCAACATCTCTAAGTGTACTCAGAGTCTTGGCTAAATACATCACAAATATCTAATCACTCATGTTACAATATCCATCTGGAGGTTATGGCTAAATATCTGAGAGAGCAGCTGTGGTTGGTCTGTGAAATGTAACATTAAGGCAATGAACTTGTCTGCATGTGTTCAACATCCGCTGAATTTCACAAGTCCATCCATCCCTAAATTCCAGCAATGTTGCAACCATAAGTCCACATCAAGATTACGAAGAGATTAGATCAACAAGGTATATACCTAAAAAGGAGAACTCGGATCATGTTGTAATCAGCAGTGCCAGGTAAAAAAGGTACAGAATGTGCTGTCTGCGCCTGCCGGGTGAGCGAACGAGATGAGGCATGACTCACAATGACAGAAAAGCAACACTAATTTTCAAAGCAAATTGTACTGCTAAGATATTTATTGCCCTCTAAATGCGCATGTATAATTTACGTATCAGCACGCCAGAAATGCTGCCAGAGTGAGTTCAGAAACTACTAAGTAGAGACAATTTTACATCCTAGCACATGCTACTTGATATACGGTACGGTGAAGAATAATTGTTCATCTTACAGATGTATTCTGTGTTTGCTTTTTGGCCACACCAATCAGATCATAAAACTGATTTTAGTATTAGACAGAATTGGATGGATAGGCTGTACTGAAATTGTTTAGTTGTGCTTCCGTACAATAACAATAAAAGCATTCTGATTCTGACAAAAATTAGTAAAAAAGTTTTCAAAAGATAATTGAATTTATACCTATTCAAAATAACGTGTTCTATATGAAAATATAATGCTGCCCTGCTCCTTCTTAAATCCTGAATTAACTGTGATTAACCACATTTTTGTTGTTTAATTGGACAAGCAGTACCCATGTCTGACTACTGTCTGACTACCACCTGTAGAACCACAAAACCAGTTAAAAGGAAGATGTTTCATAACATAAATTAAGTCATAAGCAACAAATCATGTTCCGACTTCTGTCTGTTACATCATATCCAAACTAAGACAGCATTTCAGTAAAAGAAAACACAGTACTGACAGTTAAACAGTTTGGTGGTATGTCATCCTGTGGGAATGTTTCAGAACTGAAAGATTTGTTAATGAAAAAAAAAAACTTTGCTTGTAAAAAATCCTGATGAATAATGTCTATTCTGCTGTATTTTGGTAATGAAGGGTTATTATGTATTGGCACATAGCCGCATTTTATAGCACAATCAAATAACATTGTCACTTTCAGTTGTTATGAAAATGTTGCACATATCAAACTTGACTTGACTTTGCATCATAGCCATATCTGATTTCTTGAAATTGGCCTGTGACTCTTTAAGAACCTCCAACCTTGTGCAACTCTCCCTTCATCTTATCACAACAATGCTTCTTCCTGACATCCATTGATGCCAAATGTTCTTCAGAGCTCAACAGACATGCATTTCCATCACATTTGCTTGTTGCTGCTGCTGCTAGTCTGGTGGAGCCGTGTGGGGGACGGGTGCTCTGTAGGGTCAAAACTTGTCTGGGGATTTCAAGAGTAACGTAAACAACTTCTTTTCACCATTGCAATTGGTGGTACAACTACTTTCTAGGGTTAGGGAGACTTTCATTGCATAAGGCCAGACTAATGTGAAAGACTTTGATCCCCCCCCCCAAAAAAAAAATCTAATAATCACTCCAAAATTGTTTGTATTGTATTGTATTTGTCTGATTAAAAAAATTGCTTGAGGATCAAAAACATTTAAAGGTCACAAAAAATATGTAAAAACAGTTGAAATCAGCAAGGGGCAGATACTTATAGGACAAAATATTACAGTTTCCCCTCATACTTTGTGTTCTCAGAAAAAAAAAAAAAATCTGAGGGAGATCTAGTGATTTGGTACATCAGTTAAGGCTGAAAAACTGTGAAAAAAAGACTAGAAAGCCTAAAAAACACATACTACCCCATAAAGAAGAGTTTGTTTTTCCTGGCAGATCTTCTCATCTTTCGTCTGCAGATTTGCTTCCAGTATCAGTGTTTGACAAGCCAAAGTAAGGCCTGTAATGAACTTCTGATGACACAGTCTCACAGAGAGGGGGCATGACGTCAACCCACTGACCCCAGGGGTGACGGACAAAGACGTGAGTGCATGCACATGTTGCTGACCCGACAGAGAAGAGAGAAGAGGTTCCAGACGTGAGGCTGTGTTTCTCACAGCGCTGTTTACAGTCTCTACTCTGGTTGCTTCCCAGCAGAGGTCCATCTCCTTTATTTCCAGTGCTCACAGACTAAGAACCTTACTAATAATCCTAAAAAATACCAGAGCTATGACTGATTTTAGGCCCCTGGGAAAGTTGTGGGCTTTTTCAAGGAAATCATTATTGTACCAACACAGAACAAAGAGTCGCGTTTATTGTCCTGAGCTATTTTTGGTATTTTTCAACCTTCCTAAGATTATACAATGGTATGCATTATTACAGATAGTCTGTGTTAGTATTGCACATAATCTTAGTACCTTTAAAGGGCCTCAAATATATTTTTTACCTTTTTAGGAAAAATTCCTACTTTTTCCTGAAATGGCATCACAAAGCAAATTATGTATTGCAAATATATAACTATTCAGACATAAAGATTCAAGAAGACGTTAAAGAATCAACGTAACATGCAATTTGGTTACTACCAGTCCCAGATGACTACTAATGTAACTTTTTCATATTCTCATAGAGAACTGCAGTTATTGTCTTTAAATGGCGGTAGGACAAAAATTTATAAGCATGAAAAATAAACATGAATGTATCTGGTAAGGTGTTTCTGTTCAGGGTTAAATTACTCTTAACCCTTGTGTCTAGAAATGGGGTCCAACCAACCCCACACACGTAAAACTTGTATCATTTGCCACAGTCCTCTACGTTTGCCTCAGTCCTCTCATGCACAAGGGTTAAACTATTTCACATCTTGCCTTTATGTTGGCATCGTTAAAAAGGTGTTTTACGTAGTGCTGAGCAATACAACAATGAAAATATATATATCAGAAAATTATAAAACAAAAAAAACAATGAAAGACAACAATTTTTTAGCCTATCATGCAGAGGGGAGCCACCATTAAAAGATGGAGAAGAGATTGCAGCCAGTAATGTAAACTTCAGTTGCATTATTTTATGCTTTACTGAAACATATCACACTCATAACAATGGGTTTTGTACATCAAAATATTGGTAATTGAAAAAGTGTAACATGTTCCAAAAATACTTTAGTGTTAAATTTCAAATTATATATTTTATAATTGCATTCATATCTGCAGGCATTATGCCAGATTTAAATCAAATGTAACACAACATACTTATGCTTCCAAGTTTCTTGTTTGTTTTTTTTTATTAAAGAAAAACATAATTTCCTAATAATGCAACATTTGACAAGCAACTAAATTATTTGAAATAAATTTGTATAAATGCAAACATTTTGGTCTAAGCACAAAGGCAAAAAAAAATTTGTTGCCTATTTAGGCACATGTGAACTTGCACAAATATCACTTACAAGCAGCTTGCTGGATTCTTAACTTGTTGTTGCACATGTGGATATGAGATAAGGCAAGAATGTGAAGGTTGCATTTGCTAGGCATCACAATACTCCCTGATTGGCAGAAGAAGGTCATATTCAGGGACAACTGTGAGACACAGCAGAACAGACTGATGCATCCAAACCAACATCAAAGCTGTCCCTGAGAAACAGTCATGGACGGCTACTGGAGAGTTAGCATGCACCAAGTTCACTTCTTTCCCACAGGCCAGAAATCCCCAGCTCAAACTTTGCTTACTAGCTGCCTAATTCTAAATGAAAAGCCTTAGGAACCTAATAGAAGATCGTCTCCCACATTCCCACTTTTCTTCCATCCACTAGTGGAAAATAAGGCTAGATAAAGCTTGACATCCATCCATATGAGCATAGTCACAGAGAGAGCTCATCCTACCTCAGCCAGCTTATGTCTCAGTGTGGTAGTAGACGATCTGATTTGTCACGTGTGCACAACGTTTCTGCCCAACCATCCTGATGAAAACAGAAATATTCCTGCGGTGATGAGTTACTTCTCGTCCCATGATGACGTCATTCACAATTAACTCAATTATACAAACATCCTGCTAGGAGGTCGCCATAAATATCCCTTTCAAACTTTTTCTACATTTCAATTCAGCCTGTCATGAAGATTAATATATTCAATGACAGGAATTCACATTCATTATTTATATATGACATTTGGGAAACTAAGTGGTTTATTATAAATGACCTTTTTATTATGAAACATCCTGATGATGGATGTTTTTTTTTCAAGCATCTGGATTTATTTTAAGGTTTGTCTAATATGTAGTTACAGTACTGAAAAGTAGAATTTTCCGTTCTATATTAAGCTGACTGGTAATGATTTTACTCTGAGTTGGGAGTGATCTCTCTCTTGAAATATAGGTATCGAACCTGTAGACATTGGCATCGAGCCATACATCTGCCCACTGATCCAGACGTCTCTGTCTGATATGCGATTTCAAATAGCCAAGTTCAGCACAAAAGTTTGTAATAAAGTAGTTTGGTGTTTTATAAAGCCAGAGTGGATAAGCGCAAGGTTAACTGCTGAAATTGTTAGGTTTGCGTTTTATAGGCCTATTATGACTGAGGGGCTATTTAGTTAAAGTGGATACTTCAGCATGTGTGGATTTTACTGTGCTCAGTAACATTTAATGTACTTCCAAAGTAGCAGCTTAAAAGGGCACTTGATCGCTTTTGTCTGGACGGATCTTCTGGCAACAAATCGACTGAGACACCAGTGGAAGAAGTGTGTTGAGTATTTGAACTCATTTGAACTTAAACACTTCAAATACTCAAGTGTTTTTTTTTGTTTTGTTTTGTTTTTTTAAAAAGGTCCAAATTAATCCAGAAAATGTGACGGTCAAGGAGAAAATTCAACCTTTGGGCAGGATCAATATCTTATGAAAACATATCTCAATGGGGCAGTATTATGTATTTTCCAGGCACATAGCACCATTTCGTAGAACAATCAAGTAATTGTAACCTTCAGTTGTTATAGAAATACTACATATATCAAACATAAGAAAAAATTGATTCACAATTTGACACAATGAATTTGGACTCTCTTTAAGAAATTCCTATTCTTTCCAATACTCCCCCTTCAGCATGTCATCACAATAATAGCATTCCATCTTGCTGTTTACAACCAGTTTTGGAAGTATTGGACTGAGAAGTAATGTGTACAATAAGCTCAGCAGGCACCCATTTCCAACAGGTATTTGTTAATTGCTGCTGCTGCTAGTCTGAAGGAGCTGAGTGGGGAAATTCATGGATTCTGCATGAAAGAATAGAAGCAAAACTGTAGGTATGTTTTCATGAGGGAATAACTTTTATTTATTTATTTTATTTATATTTTTAAAGCTCAAAAAATAGATTTTACATAACACCCCTTAGAGGAAAAACATCTTTGAACAGATAAAACATCATTCCTTGCTTCAAAATGAGGTAAACTAAAGCCTGAGACACATGAAAGCCCCTTGATAGAGATGTGGTCAAATGCATTTTCCACCTCATGACCTTGAAAGAATTTTATTTTTGCTGACTAAACACAATGGCTGAAATACTCCCAAATGGTTCAGAAAAAGACAATTACCACACAGCATCAGAGGGATTCATTTTATGTTTTTCAGCACATTACATACTTAAGAGTCACAACAAAACTAACCACAACAACTAATTGCTGTCTAAT
The DNA here is from genome assembly GCF_904066995.2 of Poecilia reticulata. Taxonomy (NCBI): domain Eukaryota; kingdom Metazoa; phylum Chordata; class Actinopteri; order Cyprinodontiformes; family Poeciliidae; genus Poecilia; species Poecilia reticulata. Next base: position 9,771,143 of record NC_088845.1, read on the forward strand.
TGGTTTATAAAAAAAATAACATAAAAACATTTGGATTTTCCAGGTCACAGTAATGCAAAACAGAGCTGGACTCAGAGAATGTGTGTGTGTGAATGTGTGTGTGTGTGTGGGGGGGTTACAAATTACTTAATACTGCAAAGCTTTGTGTTTTGGCTTTCACTAGATCAGATAAATGTAGAGAAATAATCAAAAGGACACATTGAGGCAATGAATCTTATCACAGGAAGAGAGGAAATTGTTCATGAAGAGGATCTATATACAGACTCATTTTATAAACATGCAGTCTTGTTTAAACAGACTTCTGATGGCTGGTTCTGGTAACACAAAGGATTAAAAAACTGAATCAACCTGAATGCCGCTTGTTTACTTGGAAGCAAAATACATCTTGGTCTGATCTGACCAAAGCACACAATTTCAGGTTCAGTAGACTACAATAGAATGTTCATTCTTTCTGTGTTACGTCAGCATTATATCTTAGTAAAACAAGAAAATATGAAAAACTAATTAGAATTTCTTAGGCACTCACAAATCAAGTGATTTTTTTTTTCCCCTCCCCAGAATAAATTAATGTACTGACATTAAAAGCTAATTTTTTTAGAACCCTAATAGATTTGAGAGATCTTTCTGCATTAAGAGAGTTATTTATGTTAATACACATTTTTAACAGGAGTGCTAACTTATAAGCAATCTACAGTCCTCTGAGTTTATACTACGAGTTTGGAACTGAGCCACTGTTAAAATAGGGCTGGTAAATATTGGGATTAACTATGAATGTTGTCATAATTGTTCTTTCTCCTTCTTGGATAAATGATAACCAGGTCTGCCAACGGCACATTACCCAGATGATAAAGGTTTGTAAGAACATTAGTGACTGAGAATAAGCAGACTAAGGTTAATCCAGGCACACCTGAGGCTGCTCCACAGTGTGAGCTGGGTCAGACTTGACGACAAGGTACGTGCTGCAGGACCAGACACTGGAACACAAACCTGTTATTGTGCCTGAGCTCTTAAACACCGCCTGGCGTTGAGTGGGAGGTGACAAAAGGTTCAAGTCAAAGCCAGCATCATAAACAAAAGGGAAGAAAATGACTACCTGTCGCAGAAAATGTCACTTTGCTCTTTGTAATTTATTCTCTTTGGCAACATTTAATAACTATGCTACTGTGGAGATATGGCTTGATATTAGCCTGTACTGTATACAGTGCCCACGACAGGGTTAAAGAAGAGCTATTTGTGGTGTAAAATCTTATAACCTCATTTATCAAATGGACTAGATCTGCAAAAGATAAACAAAGGTCTGGTAGATAAAGTGCTGACATTTATTTAGCTAAAGTTAAAACACAAATTTGTTATACTGCGACAGCTGTTTGGCAAGTTTAGACTCAAGGATCTGCTAAAGAAAATAACAGCATATGCTATGCTCACTCCAGCATACACTGCTGTGAAAACATATGTATCCCCTTGCAAATTTCTTGCTTAGCTTTTGTGACACTATTAAATGTTTCAGATCATCAAACCAAATTCAATATTGGACAAAATAAGCAGAGTATATATAATCCTTTAATAAGAGAAGAAATTGACCTAAACAAGCCTAGTTCTGCATGAAAATATATTCAATCCCCTTGTTAAGTCATAAATTAACAACAACCTGACCAATAGCATTAGGAAACAACTTGAAAAGAACTTGTCTGACAACATGAATAAAGACCTTAAAAATTAACACAATGTATATAAGAAAAAGTCAAGAACATTGGAGAATCAGTCTCCAAGGCTTGGAACAGGGGTGAACCACCCCAGGAGAGGTCCAATCAAATTTGTTCCAATAGTGTGCCAAAGACTTCTCCATCTAAGGCCCTGTTGTCCTCGACGACTTGCAACAATCAATGGAACCATGAACTCTGCTCTCTGTTATAAAATCTTGATGTAAAATGTCCAGCCTCAGTTTGTGGCCTTTAGTTCAAGTGCAGTTCGCTTATGTAGCAGGGAAAGCTAACTTGAAGCATACCAGTAAATTCATGTCTTAATGGCTCAAAAGACTTCAAACAGAAGTTTTGAAGTGGCCAAATTAAAACCCTGACTTAAATGCAATTGCGATGCTGTGGGACAACTTTAAAATTCATGCTCCATAAAACGTTGCCTTTACTAAATTAAAACAATATGGTCAGACAGACTGGACCAGAATTTCTCCAGTGATGTAAAAGACTCATTGCTAGGAAGGGATAACCAGTTATTAGGTTAAAGGAGCAATTGCTTTTTACATACAGCCATGGTGGTTTGGGTAGCTTTTTCTTCCCTTAAATGAAGTAATCATGTGAAAACTGCTTTTTGCAATTACTCAACATATGTTGGTGTAGCATTAAGTTATTTTGATGTGGAGAAAAAAAACCAGAGGAAAGTTGTAATGGGGGTAAATACTTTTTCAGAGCACCGTAGTTCAACTACAAAAAGTGACTGACGGCTCATGTCACCTTTTCTTTCCAAAAGCTTGTTCCACAATACTCTGCCAAACAATAACATTGCAATTACTGCAAACCATGCAGTACTGACCCAACCACCCTGAGAGGAAGTTTGAAACTGAAATGACTGTATTTATTTCTATATCATCATGACTGGAGGACATTTTTAGCCTACGTTTGTCTTCCTTTTGGAAAAAAAAAACAGCACTGCCATACATTAGTGCTTGACATCTGGTTTGCATTGACGAAACTATGCAGTTAACTCCTGTGTGCCAGTGGAGTGTCACTGCTTTCAAAATCCACGGAAGAGTGTCCTTTTTTTTCTCCTTTTTCTGTGCTGGAATTTCCCAAAAAATGTTCAAATGACAGGAAGAAACTGTCAAAAAGATAATCTTCACAGTACAAATGTCAGAAAACAATAAGGTCAAAAACTATTTGTCATTCTGAGATTACTTGTCAGTTCTCTTTGACTAATCCAAATCAGTCATTCAAATTAACCCATTACATCTAAGTGACTTGTCACTTTCATTTCATCTTCACATCCTCCTTGCCATCCTAACCTTTTCTTCCAAAGGTGAGGGAATCCTTTTGAAATTTGAAGCCATCCCTTTTAACTAGAGCACCATTTCCCTTTTTACACCATGCTGTATTTTACTCAAGAGTATTCTTTTAAAACAAAACAGTAAACCTGAATGCGCCTTTTAAGGAAGGCCCACACAAGAGACAGTCTCAGATGAGAGTCGAGAGGAAAGTATGCTAAGTGAGGTCAGAATACTTCTACTGGCATGCTGGCTGATTTAGTAACTAGTTTGTAACCCCCCAGAGAGGATGTTGTGCTCATAAGACCACCCCTAATTCTGATGCAATACCTTCAGTGACAAAACAGGAAAATATATTTTTCTTCTTTCTAACTGCTTTTGCTTTACTGCCAGGCAAACTCAGCGAATATATCATTAGGTCAATTGTTCCAACTTATAAAGCCGAGTTCTCTAAACTGTCTGATCCCACAAAAAAATAAATTAGGGGCCAATTTGGAAAACTCCCTCTATTTACACATTCTTGGATTTGAGGCACGTGCCTTTGACGAACTGATGTGGGTTTTTAAGACCACAAGAATCTGAAGACATAAGAGTTGGAGAATGCTTTGACCTTGCTGTTAATGGCTAATGAGAGGATGATAATATTTGCCATAAAAGCTACTTTTATTTTCGCATTATGGTGTTTATACCATTCTTAAAGTAATGATCCGTTCAATTTGACAGAGATGGGAATCAGCCATTAAGCAATTCTGATGACTAATCAGCAGGTCAAGTACTTTTTAAACACATCAGCCAACAGCATGCTGTTTTGTGTACTTTTTAAAGGAAAAAATAAAACAGTATATTTTTCAAATTACCTAAAAAATAATTTTTAGGTAAGAAAAATTAATATTTTTTGTGTGTTTAGCTTTTTGGAAATATAATATACATTATCCACCTGAAAATACAACCATTTAGAATTGACATTCATGTAATAGTTGGTAGAATACTACTTGATGTCATAGTCTGATCCTTCTTTAGAGTCCAGTGAGAGATCATCGTCACTTATTTTATATACTTATGGATAGAAAATTGTTCCTTATGCTTCCTAGATATTTTCTCAATGTTGCTGAATCAGCACAACCTCGCAGGGCATCAAGAAAGCAGTGAAAAGTTTCACAGACTGCAAAGTCAGCAATGAAAGAGATGCAAAAGCTGCAAGCAATCATTTATAGCACAATCAGACTTATAACTCATGGCGGCAGACATGGCACCAGACCATAAGGGTCAAGCCTAAACCAAAAATCTTATTTTTTCAGTGTAAACAAACATCCCATCATCCTCTGACATGAATATTAAGAGTGTTATGAAACAATCTATTTTTAAGGTAGATGTACTATATAACTGTATAACTTCTGTAATATTGTTATTAATATTGTTACACTGCAAGAAAAATCCAAATTTTTAGCAATACTTAAAGACAGATATTTAGATACAATGATTAAAAAGACATACATATTTTTTCTGTCTGTCTAAATCAAACTAAACTTATTTTTTTAGATTAGTTAGAATTGCCAAAACTTTTTCTATTTGCTAAATGCCAGAGAACCCAGCAATAATATTTTTTGGACAATTTTTGTAACTTTCTAAAAATTCATAAGTTTACATACATTTGGTCAGTATCAATTATTTTTGAGTTAATTGGAGGTACACCGGCGCCTGATTTTAAGGGCACAGCTGGGACACACTGCTTTCTTGTTTAACACAATTGGAAAGTCAAAAGAAATCAGCCAAGATATCAGGACGATAATTGTGCAACTGCACAAGTCTGGCTCATCCTTGGGAACAATTTCCTGATACTTGAAAGTGCTGCATTCATCTGTTCAAACAATCACATGCAAGTACAGACATGATAAGAATGTCCAACAATCATACCGCTCAGGCAGGATACAGGTTCTGTAAGTCAGAGATGAACAGGTTTTGGTCCAAAATGTTCATGTTGACCCCAGAACAAAAGCCAAAGATCTTGTGAAGATGCTGGCTGAAGCTGATAAGATAGTGTCATCATTCACAATCTAACTCTCTTTACTTCAAAAGAAACATAAAAAGCCAGATTGCCGTTTGAAAATGCACACAGGTACAAACAACTTCATTTTTGTAGGTATGTCCTGGTCTGATGATTGGTCTTCCAAATGGACGTTGACACTAAGCATGCAGACAATGTGGTTCCAAAGTGGCTTAAGGACAACAAAGTCAATGTTTTGGTGCAACTATCACAAAGTCCTCATCTCATTCCCATGGAGAAGTTGTGGGTAGATCTGAAAAGGCAGCCTATCTAACGAATCGGACTCTGTTACACAAGCTCTGTCAGAAGGAATGGACCAGAACTCCATAAAACTACTACAAAGACACTTATGGAAGGAAACACAAAAGGTTTGACCCCATACATATAGTCTTGGAAACAATTATCCCTGATACTGACTGATAAATGAGCTTCTAAAAAAAAAAATCTCAAAAAAATGTCTTCACCAAGTTTTCTGGCATTTAGCAAATATAAATAATCTGGTTAATTCTAATAAGAGAACTTTGGCCTGATTTAACTTCAGATAGTGGCATTAAATCATGTGATGTGTATGGTTCAATTCTATCTATCAATATCTTTCTAAGTCACAGGATTCAGCTTTGTCCACCACAGACTATAAATCTAGAGGAACTGGCTGAATAAACATAACACTGTTTAAATTTGGGGAGACCAGGGATGACCAATTCATAAGTCATTTCCAGTTTAGTAGTCAAACTTTCCTTTCTCTGACTTGTCGCTATGGATACAAGTAAACAGTGGCTACATTGCTGAGGATCATAAAGCTTTGGCAGCGACATTCAGTCACACTTTATGCTGTATGGTCTTAACTTAGGTCATAACCCTGAGGTTTTATTGAGAGCATGGTAGAAATGAGAAATACAACCATTTGTGTTGTAGGAATACATATCAGAAAAAAAGGACTTTAATACATTGGAAACTGATTGTTTTTAATAAGTTAAACATACATTTCAGAGACAATACTGCAAAACATAGAATTTTTAAAAACTAATTAAAATAAAAATTGAAGACCTCACGTGTAATTGAGGGTTGACCTAAAACATATCATTCAGAGCTATTTCCTGTCATAAAAACATCGTGTCTTCTATCTTCTTCCTTTACACTGGTATTTTGCTAAAAAAAAAAAAAAAAAAAAAGCAACTTTATTTTTCTTTGGGCAATGACCCGGTCCACCCGTGCAGGGCTGATAGCAATGTCCAAGACATTATGAATTCACACTGTGCTTCTTCCTGTTACCCCAAACAGAGCTGTCTCTGGAACTTCTCAAAAAGACGGCCGCACATATACATACTAGCACACAGTTACAATGAAAAACAGCCTTATTATGTATAAACACACAGACACTGTCCTGCACAAGGACTAAGACAGGGAGACACGGACACACCTGCAGGCTCTGCGAGTTGCCAAACACCTCCAAGGGGATGCATGAATTCACACTCATGAAAACAAAGATGAAGGTTGCTGTAGAGGGATCAAAGAAAAAACTCACAGCAATCAAACTGAGTGGCGCAGTGACACGGACATGGAAAGCACATACACTGAGCAGCTGCAAACACACATGCAGACTTTGAGTCTTTTTGTGGGGACTTCCTGTGGAGTGTAATTACTTTTCCTAGCCATGATCCCTGGTCTTACTGGTTGCATAAAATATACTGATAAGTATAAACAAGCTGATGGATATGGGAAATGAGTTTTTTAAAACAAAGTGCTAAGATCAGAACATGGCAGGTGGATAATGAATTTAGTCTCAAGAGCTGGTATTTACTACTGGTGTATGTATCAAACATCTTTGTCTTCAACACCTCATGAAGAGAAAGACATGCTTACGTTAAGTGGTATTGTGATGCACTCACCCCTTTTAATTCCGTCACAATGTGATTATGGGTTAGAGATCCAGAAAAAAAGAAGCAGATGGTGGCTGGAATCCGCCTTTCTTAGACTGAAAATTCTTGACCAATGATTTTTGACTAGTCATTAGTGACTAGGACCTCTAATGCTTTAGAGGCATTCGGTGGGTCAGTAAAAAAACTCAAAAAGTTTGTATTTCACAATATAAACACAATCGGCTTGTATTGTATTCCCAATCGGTTTGTATTTCCCAATCAGTGTTTACATGTGACAGTGTACACACTGTCAATATGTGAAGAGGACTCGCATACAGCTACGTTCATGATAATTGATGGGTTTAACGTGAAATCAACAGGAGGCACAGAGACGCGAGAAGTTATCTAATTGTGTCAATGTCTGCAAGAGAGCAAGACTTTAGCAGATAACAGGAGAGCTGAGTGGAGTACAGCAAATATGTCAGTCTCTCTCACGTAACATGGTGGATTTGAAAATGACGACCCAGTTTTAAGGTTGGGGTCTGGATGAGTTTTTTTTTTTTTTTTTACCAGCCAAGTATATCTCTGTGTTTGAGGCGTGCTGCTGGAATATGTCCTATTGAAGGGATAGATAGTACAAACCCTGTAACCTCTGAATACGTCACAAAAAGTTTGGTATGCCCCAAATTTGTAGCACAAATATAAGTCTGGGTAAGAGGCAGACAGAAATGGGGAACAGTATTTTATCTTACTAAAAAACAAATATGATTCCCTGTTTGCACTGACCTTCAAATATGTTATTGATAAATGAGTGACACCCACACTGGATGTTGCAGCAACACAATTTTTGTGTGATGGAAAGCAAATGCACACTAATGACTACCAAAACCTCCAGCTGATTAATACAATGGTAAAGATTAATGAGCAAAAAAGGTTTATTCACTGTCACTTAGCTTTCAGCTAAGTGACAGTGAAAGCTAAGTCTTCATCTACACACAGACGTGTGTAGATGAAGACTTTGAGGTTGCACTGAGCTCACTTTAGAGTTATCCATAAATCATGCTGCCATGAGTGCAGACTGCCGGCAACATTTGATCACATCTGCCTCAGTCTTTTCTGTTGTTCTGCTGTTCTATAAAACCTTCAGCAAAACAAAATCTGTTGTGTTTTGAGTTTTTGTATCAATCAACTGGGCCATGAATGAACGCTTGTGAAGGGAGGTTTTATTGTTCATGAACCTTAAAAAGAATTTCATGTTAAATCCAACATAGCCCTACAATGAAGAGTGAGTGACATTGTTATATGTCGCTTTAAAAATGATCATTGCTATAAAAGAAACAAAACATTTTTATTAACATTAACAGCAAATCTTAGCAGCTGAGTCTTAAGAAGGCCTTCAAGTTCAGAATTGCTGCAGTTACTTTCTTGACTTTGCACAAAGAGAGCTGTAATCCTTCAGACCCTTATCTTAGTGTCACACACCAGGATCTCTTTATCATGCACTCATGCAAAACACCATTCATCTTCCCCCACCTAATTCATTACAAGTGATAAAATGCACAGTCCCGTCTGCTTATGTTAAATGGAGAGACAAAGAAAGAACAGGTGCTTTGGTAAATACTGATAGCATGGCTGAATTACCCTGCTTCGCAGTGCAGACCGGTCAACATCTTCCAATCTATCAACAACAAATCTTTACCGACCTTATTTCACTTTTATCCTGCTCCTTTTCCTATCCAGGGGGAATTCTGGCTTCCATGGTTATAAGGGAAGCAAAGAACCCAAAACAGACGTAAACAGCATGCAGACTCTTTGTCATTTAGGTCAAGTTTAAATATAATCCACATTTGAGTAAATTAATAAGATATTTAAGTATTTCTACAATTTCTGGACTGGAAGAATCCAATGGTGGAAATCTTGCGGAAACAAATCACATATGTGGTCTATTACCAATAAATTCAAGGCATGATGTGCCCAGCAGTCATGAATCAGATCTTATACTGCAACACATTCACTTCATTCTTTTTCAGCAGTCATTAAACCTTAAACAGTTTCCTCTCACCAGGGTTGAGAAAGCAAGCAATGGGATGAGGAACGGGGTTAAGGGGGGCCAAATACTTCAAGAGTGAAGTCATGGTGCTTGTGTCATTGGCCCTCTGCAGTGCTTTGCTCACCGTCTGGCCTGCATTTTACCCATTGATCTAATTTCCATTGCCAACAGTGAATGTTGCTCTTTTTGAAGCAGAGTGTTTAGGCCCATTAAAGTAGCAGACAGAATTGCAAACGTATGGTGGACCTAAGGACAAGTAGAGAAGAAACAACTAGGAGATGTCTGTCAGATGTATGAGAAGACCGACGTAAACGGAATCTGCCATTTCTGGAGGCATTCATTGGAGAGGAAAATGCACAACTCTATGTGTACTTGAAAAATACATCAAGATATGTGCAGTCAAAAAAAAAGGAGTGTATAGCTTTTCTTACAAATACACTGATGCAATAACAATGAGCACATCCATTGTGATCTACATTATTGGCTAAAGGCATGAACGCTGAAAAGGTATCTGATGATGCACATCAACTGTTGTTTCCTTAAGGATGGAATGACATAACTTTTTGAAATATTTGAAAATTTTCTCAATTCTCCACAGTCAATATTACATATACAGGCTCCAAAAATGTGAATATGCATACATCGTGCTAACAATTGATGAAATGCTCTTTAGCAAGCTTCAGCACTTAGACCAAACAGATTCTTCTGCCATCAGCAAGTTTCTGTCACAATCCTGGTTAGGTATTCTTTCCATATCTTCAGTATAAGTAGGACTGCTTTCAAATTGTTTGGAGACATAACTAAAGTCATTTTAAAAAGAAACAGATTTTTAAATTGTTCTGTTTTTTCAGGTGCATAATTGTTGGCTCCTGAACCATTTCAAGTTTCCAAGTTCTCTTTAAGAAAACAACTAACAGACCCTGGTCCATCTGTGTATCTTTGCCTCCCATCTGATAATCTCCACATAAGGTTGAGCAAACCAAAATAAGTTCACGCTTTGCAGAAAAACATGGTGTGACAGTTCTCACTTTTTAATACTCTAAAGAAATTGTTACATTTTAGCTTGGAGAACTGATAGTGCTTGTCCTGCTTTGTTTTCTATTCAGGCATTCCCATCCGGATTTCTTTTTTCTATGCTTTTCTTATTAGCCACCAGGTTTGTTAGCCTTTTGCTCTCCTTGCAGTTTTTTTCCACTGCCATGTCTGTTTAGTTGTGCAGCAAACTATCTAATTGATGCAAATGTCTAAATGGAGTCTACATCTGTTCCTGACTAAGAAATGAATGAAAACCAGGTCTGGCTCATATGCATACAGCTTCATAAGGAATAAGGTCATAAAAAAATGACACAAAAGCTGGTGAACAAAGCAGGTGTCCACAGTTTTAAACATAATACTATCGTATGTGTTGCAGTGTGACTACTGGTGTTATTGTTCTTCTTACTTAGTAAAACAGTTATTATTATAACAGCTATTATTATATCAAGTCAGTCCATTTTTTATGACAGAAATCTGTTATAATGTGAAGTTGCTGATGAAACTGAGCCTCCTTTTCTGTAGGTGGTTTTGCTAACTGCCCAAAACCATAAACACATTATTACTGGAAATACAGAACACTTAATGCTCAAACAATATAACCTATGCAGTATGGTTAAGTGAATGAGGTGCAATCCACACCTGATTAACATTTAGAACATGTTATGGTCTGTCTACTAATGAAGGAAATCAGGAAGATACTGCTGATTGCTTTTTCCTATTCAGCCTCTATGCACCTCAAATCTGGAACAAACTTTCATCACCCTCCAAACAGCTGAAACGCTGAGTTCATTTAAATCAAGACTAAAAATCCACCTCTCTAGAGTTGCTTTAGAACCCTAATAAATGGAACATTGACCAACATTTTTGATGTATATTGATGATTTTGACGATGGCACTTGACAAAGTGTAATCTCTATTGTTGGTTTTTACAACTGTTGACTATATGATGTGTTTTATGTTTTCACATTGTAAAGCACTTTGAGCTGCCATGTTGTGGAAATGTGCTAGCTTGGCATGATTAGACAAAAATACAAAAACTGCTATACTTTTGTGGACTCTTTCGTAACAGGAATATAGCACAGGTGCTGATAAATTAAGAGAGTTACAAGATGCTTCAAGATGTAGATGTTGGAAAGTTGGATTTCAGCAGATAAATCAAATATGTAGAGAAAATGTAATTTATGTGAATTTATCAGATGTCTCTGTATTCACCTCCCAAACAGCCATTATTTACATATTTGAGAAGTCATTAGATGCTCTCTCAGTCTCTCGCCACAACAACAGAATAAGCTCTTTGTAACTATCCCCTCGTACCTCGATGTGATGTGTCCCTGCCGGAGCTGATGTCCTTTTATAGACACAGGACAGACACTTTCTGCCATTTATGGCTCCTCTAAAGCACAATATGAGGGTGGGTCAGCATCCAAGGTGAGAGAAGGCAGAGGCAAAAGAAGGACAAGACAGATCCTGTCAACTTCATACTTCTTCACACTGAACCTTTGGCAGCTTTAAAAATGAGTGCCAAAGTGTTTGTAAGCAGTGCCAAGTGCAGTCTCCTCTGTGTGTTTTGAAAAGCACCCAACTGTCATATACAGTTCAATTAAGTAAGAGGCATAAATCCTCACCTCAGTGTATCTAGCAACCATGACTTGTCTAAACCTGCCTCGGCTGTGGAGACTATTGTTTCTCTCTCAGAGCCGAAGAGACAAAAGTGAGAGGCCACAGCTTGCAAAATGTGTATGCTTGTAAATACTAGTGAGTGAAAAGACATAAAAAGGCAGATGATGGAGAGAGATAGCGTAATGCATTCTGGGTAAGAAGTTACATTCTTGATAACTTGCTAGTTTCATCATGCACAGCAGGCATTTTCACAGTGTTTACTTTGAATGAGGGAATACTCTTTCCAGCAGCTGCACTGCAAATAAACACCACTGCACTTATCACAGAAAGGCTAATGCACTTCTAATCTGAACAAATAACACATTCTCACATCCTTGTGTTTCCTTCCTGGAAGATACTTGTGCAACAGGCAACACATTCATGTGCATTGAGATAATAGTGTAAACATGCTAAACACCAAAATCCTTAACAATACTTCTTCTGCTGTGGTCTGAGTTCATTTTTTTTTTTGCAAGTGTAAGATCCGTCTCTATTAAATGCTTTGGAAGCATGTCAACGCCTGTGCAGTTGTGGAAAACTGACGTTACAAGGCATATAAAACCGAGCAATCACAAAGACGTGAGATCCAGGTGGGGATATATGAGGGAACAAACAGTACATGGACATGAATGCCAATCTTTAATTATCTAATGCAGAAAAGAGCAAAGTTCTGCCAGGTTGAGGATAAAGATAAAAAAAAGCTAATTATCGGCCTATTCAGAAGAGCTACAGTGTACTGAAAGATGGCATTTTGAGCTTTGGGCACTGTTGAATCACTTCATGCCGGGTGTGCAACTGCTTGCTTGACAACAGCATGACCGATGCTTTGAATGTATTGCTTAATTTAGTCAACCTAGAAGGACACTCAGTGGGAAAGATGACGAAAGTGTTGCTTCTACAGAAACAAATACACTTTGTCAGATTTATGTTGCCTAGAGCTTTGCATGCATAAAATGTTATTTGAAGCTAAGAATGTCATGGTGTGATGAGCTTGTGTGGTGAACAGAAAAACCTCAAATATAACCTCTCACACACAGGGCTATTTCAAGCACTCTGAAATATATTTGCCTGGACTTTTAGATTCTCCAAGAAACCTCTTACTACATCTTGATAATTTGCTGAGCAAATTAATGTTAATCTTAAAGTGTTATTCTAAAAACTCTAAATACCAAATCACGTGTTAAAGTGAATTCTCATGTTTCAGATGTTCATCTTCGACTCAAATTGCGTATGATTGAAAGGCTTCGGATTTGGGACCTAGAATGTGCTAATATCTCTGACCAGCAGATTATTTATCTGTAATGATTTTTTACATTTCAGATTCAGATTCAGATTGGTTTATTTTTCATATGCAGGTTAACATAATTTCAACAATGAAATACAATGCTTAAGATGACTTCCCATAAAATAAAATAAAAATACTATTACTAATAGGATGAAATAAAAAAAAACTGTACAAAAGAAATATGAGCTATCTGGTTTAAATTATGTGGCAGGAAAAAAATAATAGAATAGATTTTCTTATTGGGTATATAGAGTCTCCATCTAGTTGGATGATCACCTGCAGGTGAGTTGGTTCTCACCTGCAGTTCTCACCTGCAGTGAGAACTGCAGGTTCTCACTTTCCTCACAACTAGAACTTCAAAATAAGCCATACTGCTTCTTTGGCTAAAGTTTTTTTTTTTCCATAGAAACTAGTGTCCAAGTGTGTTGGAAACTTTGAACCCAACTCCATACATTAACATTCTATCAGCCTTTTCTTAAAATTCAAGAGACAGTAAAAATTGTGGTGAAAGTTTTTAAATCATATTTAGTAATATCTTAAAAGTTCACAAAACCACTTGATCCATTATAGATTACCACAAGAATAAGAGGACCTCAGCTGGTTAATGCATTGGGTTGCTTAACAGAGATCCTGTGGTTTGTTTGCCAACTTCAGTTTAGGACTGTGAATAAGAGGGATTAGTCAATCTTTTAGCTTCTATTCCACCACGGTTTTAAAGTTTCATAACTAAAACTACGACTTTGATACTGATAACAGCCCCAAGCCTACTCCCAGTTCAGCACTAAATTCTATACTAAGCTGGCAAAACGTAAAGCATACAGCAATTTAATAGTGGTATACTTTGGACAGAAGCTTTGATAATTACAGGCCAAGGCAACAGAGACTCCTCTAATAGAAACACGATTCAAGAAAAGATTTTTATTTTATCCCACGTAAAACAGTAGCATTACATCATGAAATGTCATTTTTAACTTTCTCATCATTCCCAGAAGAAAAAAAATCAGAGTGGAATATTTTTTTTCTCCTTGTGTCATTAAAAATGCACCTCCATTTTCCATATACAGTGATTTGGACATCACAGTGTAACCATTAGGTTTATGATCCGGAATATAAACTGCATGATAAAAGTTGTATGAAATAGTGGTGATTTGTTTCTTTCTGTGTTTTTCAAAAAAAAAAAAAAACAACATCCACCATTTATGCCCTCTGTAGAAGCAAACTATTTTCCCAGGATAAAATCTTATACTAGTGCCAGAATACTGAGTAAGTCATGACATCAACACAATCCTAAAGCGATTTCCACACTTTCAGCACACATTTTGTTTACCCGAGGCAGAGGTGAACTGAGTTTTACGTACATCCAGACAGGTTCTTCTGGGATCTCGTTCCAATAAGCAAAACAAGCCAGGTTAGAAGGAAGGAGACTGTTAACTGCTGCAAGTTTGCATAACATTCCTTTAGTCAGGTCTTGTTAATTTGTGTGCACGCCATGGACTTCTGTTGCACAGCCCTGCCCTCCTCCCTTTAGGCAAGGGTGCAGAAGAACAGTCAGGCCTGACTCACGTTTCCTCGACACAAGGCAAAATGCGATGATACAGCTGTGAATCTACAGCATTTCTGCACCCAGACAACATCTGTTACATGAGCGATGTTTCAGAAGGGACATGTTCCGTCACTTCATGGTGTATGAAATATAATAAATATCACGTACTGCAGGGTCAAGTGAGGTATACCAGCCCCATTTCGTTCATGGCATGTAATTAGTCTGCATTAAACCATGTAGTTACAAGGCATCTGAAATTCGGCCTCACAATTTGGTATTTCCTCAAAAACAGAATTTCCTTTGAGTGTACCAGGTAAGTGCTAGGTATGGACCTGTAATTGTATCCCTAGAGAAACGTAATTACCCCCATTAGCAGGGGAGTCGGTTCCTATTCACACTATTTAGCAGACTATATCAAGTTTATGTTCTCTTTTTCTCTGAAATCTGGCACTGACTGAGCACTGTGGAGGAGACGGATTAGCAAGTGAGGCGAGATGACTGGACTTTGAAGAGGGGGGGCCAACACCTCCCACAGGGGCCCTGACTTAAGGGATCAAGTTTCAGACGTTTACCAACAGAAGCATCCATGGAGGAAGTCTCTGGACCCCCACGACACTGCTGCACCTGGCGATCTCTACACAGGAAATCTGAGGTCACTTCCCCCCTTTCAGGGAATGTAGACATGCTATTCCATCCAGCCACGTGCCCCCACATCCTAAGGAGGAGGGAACTGGCTTACCATAACAAGCTACAACAGAAACTTATGCCTGTGTATTGCAATGATTTTACTGATCTGTCAGAGGTGCTAAGCTTGAATTTCATTCAAATGCTCTGTTGATTTACAGAAATAAAGTGTTGAACACTGACAGTGATGAAGGAAATGCTGATCAGCGAGACTCCCGTCTTGTGAATTTGATGACACATGCCTGCACTAGCTGTGTAACAATCAAATTCAAGAGCCGCCCCATTCTGAGTCGAAAACCTTTCAAAACCTTTGGGATTAAGTGCCACTGAGTAATTAGCCAAAGAACAACTATACACAGTGCCCTCAGAAACACCACTTAGGAACGGTCAGCTTCACAGTGTCAAAAGGGAGCAAGTCCAACACAAATCTAAACTCTGTTTCCAAAGCACCTGCAAACACTTGACCGCTGATTCCTCCGTCATTATCGTTGGCCTGTTTTCAAACAGTGCCAACACATGAAAACCAGCCACAACCAGTCCAGGTCGTTTAAGCCGCAGTCCCACTGCAGTTCGGAATTGGCGGGGGTCCAATCACCATGCGGGGGCTAACCTTTGGAAAACACTGAGCCCTCTGAAGAATGTAACCACGGTCAGTGAGACGGAGAGGGAGAGGAAAAAAGGCAAACAAATACATTATACAGCCCGTGGGTTCTGTCAAGGCAAACTTCCCAGATGCTAAATGGGTCAGAATGGCTGGCTTTTTTTTTTTTGCTAGTAGAGCATTATTTAAGCTTGTTACTTTGACAAAAATGTTGTGTAAAAATAACCTGCCAGCCATGAGAGCACAGTGGGGTTCCTCAGAGACCAAATTCCTGCAGGGTGTAAATTTTGCAGCAAAACAACAAAGATGCTAAAAGGAGTTTTGCTTTTGGTGTTTGTTAGGCTGACAGAAAGGACACTGATATACCACCAGCATGAGAAACAATGAATTAAGAGAGTTTATTGAGGAAAAAGATAGCTAACTACTTGGACTGGACCATAGGGCTTTTGTGCAGTTTATAATGACTCTTAATACCATTGATGTTTTCTAATTCAAGTTCTAAAATAGACTGTGAACAAATGTGAACTTGATCATTTGACACTAAGCAGAGATTTAGCAAAACACAGTTAGCAATTTCAGAAACATTAAAACCAGGCATTACCCATGGACTTTCTTTTTAAGTTAACATCACAGTTAGCAATACCAATGGATTTTAATGACCCAGAAAAAGCTACACTTTCTTAACACTTTTTAAAGTTAATTTCTGTAGGATAATTATCAGTAATTGTCTCCTTACTTGTAGCAGAGAGATGTCATATTGCTGTGAGTTTGTTGAATACTGAAGATATTCTCAGAGCAATAGAGGCACTAGAAGAGCTAGTCAGACAAATTGTAAAGGATCTTATTTACCAAACTGTTACAATGCAAAATTACTTTCAAGTAACCACATCAAGTTGTCTGATCAGTTGATAAAGAGGCAGCAAAAATAATTTCCAAACCTAATTACAATAAACAAATGGCAGTCAGCAATAAAGTACAAATTTGACTCTATTCTTGGCAGACATTGAGCAGACTGGCAAATCTCAGCTGATCAGGTGACAACAGGCATTACCAAACAATGTCGCATACAGGTAGTAATGTGGATGATTGTCAACTAAGAAAAAGACAAAAAAAAAAAAACAACTTACAAACAAAGTCTACACATTTAATATCTACTAATGTAGTATTGTAACATGTTATTTTCTGCTAAAGTTGCCAAAAATAAGGGTCTGTCCGATTAGCTGTGACGCTTAACGTATTGGTATTCTTGACTTTTCCACAATATCACTTCAATATGACACCGGTCTACAGCAGATAGGGAAATTGCTACAAATAGTAACCTCACAGAGCCTCAGCTGAAAAATATCCAATCCAGCTTTGCGTTTTTAAGACTTTGCCACTAAATGTTCTACAGAGTCAACGCAGAGTCTTAAGTGTACCTTTCGTTCATCACAAGTTCATTAATGTTCTTCCAATAAATCCAGTACAAAACACGGAGGCCTTCTGTGTAAACTGGTAAATAAAGCAGCTTCTCCGTCCTGACACTGTTCCACCATTGACAAGTCCCAACACTTTGCTCTCCCACCATGCCAACTGCACGCCTCCATGAAGCAACAAGTGCGCAAAGACAGCCGTCATGATGATGACAACACTATGAGCTACACAGTACTGATGTACTGCCAACACAGCTCCATAGACGCTGCAGCACAGACACACCCTTCGCAGACTCACATTGCCATACTCCACTTCCTCCTGCCGGAGAGCAGACACGTTGAGCCTGAGGGACTTTGCTCTCTGAAGTTTCACACACCATTTAGATGGGAGCTTCAACAGTTGCTGCATATTTCCCCCACAGACTCCTCATTTGATAATACAAGTCAATAGTTTCTTTAACAAGGCAAATTTATTGCTACCCTTAATTTAGTGGAAATGTAGAGGTATATAACCAGAGGTGAAAGGTGAGGTTTAGAAATATTTTCCGCAGCTTAAATCCTAATTAGTTTGAACTTTCAGTCTTTTTTTTTTAAATCTGTGTACAATTAAAAAGGAATAAACATGGCCAACATCAATATGTGCAGAAAAACTCTAAGGATTAAACTTTCTAAATGAAAGCAATGAATTATTTATATCCAAAGGTACCAGGGTCACAATTATCAAACAAATAACACTGACATGTCTACCACCTGTTCAAGCAATTTTATCTATGCAATCTTTCTGAGATAACAAAGCTATGGAAACTGTTGATTCTGTTTACAAAGTTTTAATCATTTATGCTCTAAGAGGGGTTTTTTGCAGTTACCTTAAGCACAGGCAGCAAATATGGATGAAAAATTACAGCTTGGTACTATATTTCATTGATTCATTTTAACACCTTTTGTTACACATCAACTGTGCTCACTATGATTGCAACTTTTTCCATAAAAAAAAAAAATAAAAATCGGAAGTAGGTTGGATATGGATTAAGGGCAATTTCCAAAGGGAAACTAGCAAACTCATGGATAGATAAAACTAAGAAAGAAACGGGGAGGAAAAAGTTGATTGAAGTCTTACCAGGAGTAATGTGTGAAGTCTGGACTCGCCTTCCCAACGTGTCTGCGGTAAGTCTGCTGCTGTCAGGATCTGATCTCAGATCAGTTCGCTCCTCTGACGGGTCAGGAGCTTCACTCTTCCAGCTGGAAAACTTTCTACGCTTCTTCTAACTGCAGTCAAGCCTCTGTGGCGAAGATGGATGCGGCTTGCCGGCTACTTTTGTCCTACTACTGAGGAAGTTGCTTGTGAGTCACAAGATCCCGCCTCCCAAAATACATTCCTCCCTCCCCTCCCAGCCTCTGCGACTTCAAACAAGAACAGACAGAGGCAGGAGAGTAGAGTGCTTCAGGGCCCTTTGTGTCGTTCAGAGTTTAAGTCCGTGTTCAAAGTGTCTCACTTTCTTTTTTAGCGAACGGGCAACATTCTTGTACATAGTGGCTAAACATATTTTCAGTTGACTGAGAGGTTTGATCCTAACAGGAAATGACTCATCTCAAAATATGAAACTTGGTTAAAAAAAAGGGATCAGTTTGAATGAATAAATATGTATTTATTAACATTTTATTTTTAAAAAATGTCATGTCAATATTTATTTAGACCCTTCTTTATAAGCATGGAAAAAATTATGTTATCTTTATTTTTATTTCAGTGACCACTGGAGACAGGCACCAGCACCCCTGGCGACCTCTCTATATGGATGGATTGTATTTCAGCAATAAAACCCTTTTTCTTAAATTGTTGACCAGCTTTTTACATGCTTCATCTGGAAATTTTGACGATTTATCTTTGGCAATGGACTCCAAGTCTTGGAAGGCCCTGTTGCCATCACCCTAACCTTTACATCTCTTAATAGATTATCTATGAGATTTAAGCCGCCACTCTGGCTCGGCCACTTGAAAACATTAATGTTGCTTCCAGTAAGATGATGTTTAGAAGCTAAGAGATTACTTCGAAACTAAATCTATCAGAGGTAGGAATAATTTTGGGCTCCACTGCCTAATTGAATTTATTCAACAAAGTGTTAGAAACATCATCAGATAATGGTCCATATTGACAGTATCACTCAGTTGAATGGATTTGTCAGCTTCACATACATTATATGAATCAGTCATTGCACTTCATCCTAAAGGAGCTCTGTTGGATTGAGATCCACTGACTGTACAGGCTATTGAAGAAAATATTATCATATAAAAAAATAGATTGAAAAACTTAAAGCTTTTGTCATAGGGTGCATTAACCATCTGGTGGTGGCAATCATAAAGCCACAAAAGTTTTATCAACTTTTTAATTAAACATAAAATAGTTAATGTATCTTAATAGGTTTTTGTCATCCCCCAAAAATGTAATGCTACATGTGATATTTCCCTCACATTTACATGTTCATGGTGCTGATATTTGGTCTTTTGGTTTTACCAAACCTCTTTTGTGTATTTATCTTTATTGTTTAGATATTTTAGAATACTTTTAAATGTTTTCATTTTGGACAGATTAGTTCATGCTCCATTGAGTTTCACTTTTATTTAGTTACCGTTTTGTTTGTTTGTTTGGTTTGGATGGCTGGTTAGTTGGTTGTTCATATAAACTTTTTACCATGATACTCTTGAATAGCTTTGTCTTGACTCCACCTCTAATCCCTCTACATATGATGGCAGGACATGTCTCCCAAAGTCATCTTATGGCCCCCATCTGATCACCCCTTTCCAAACTTTCTCCAGGCACCCTTAACCATTCCGGGGAAACATTACATCCAAATAAATACTTGTGGACAGACTGAGCACTGGCCAAACCATAACATCTCTTGCACTCTGTGACCTTTGCTGATCTGTCTATGTCCTAATATGACTAGAGCAGACTCTGTAAAGACCAACCCAGTTATTGAATTTCACTTCCTTCTTTTACAATGTGTGCAGGCCTGATGTTTAATCTTTTTCATGACTCAACAAGTGGGAGAGACATTTGCCCCAATGCAGAAGGCTATGTGTGTTATTCAGGAAAGGGCTCTCACCTATGATCAGCTTAGTCATTAGTTACTCAGTTATGTATTAAGACAGGGATGACCTTGTATACATTAATACAAGGTCATCCCTGTATTATGACCTTATGTCATCCTTGACATTATTATTATTGACCACTGACTTTATGTGAGTGGTCATTTTGTTATTGCGTGTGTAATCAGAAAGCTCAATGCGATGTATTTTGGTTTTCATTCTTACCTGCAGCAACTCAAGGAGATAATGACTTTGATCTAGAACAGGGGTGTCAAACTCCAGTCCTGAAGGGCCGCTGTCCTGCAGTTTTTAGATGTGCCACAGGTACAAAACACCTGAATCAAATGGCTTAATTACCTCCTCAGTTCTCCAGAGCCTTGCTAATGACCTAATTATTCTATTCAGGTGTGGTGCAGCAAAGGCACTTCTAAAAGTTGCAGGACACCGGCCCTCGAGGACTGGAGTTTGACACCCCTGATCTAGAAGAAAATGAGTTGCACTGTTTTTTGCTTGCTTCATTCCAATAGAATTTCTGTCATTATTTCATATCTGTTTATCTGTACGCATATACTGTATTGTAAATAGTCTGTTACATCTTTTTAAAGTTTAACAAACATGTACCTTTAAAAAAAAGCTATCCTACTCAGTTACACATTCCTTTGATGGTGAATATATTTCTACCCAACAATATCTTTGTTATAATCCTGTACAGTATATTATTATTATTATTGCTATTATTGCTGTTGTTGTCATTGTTAATCTTGTTTTTTTACATACTTGTAACACTTTTGTAACACTGTTCTTATATATATATGCTGCTGTTACACCTGCATTAAAGGTTATTTCTATTCTATTCTATTCTATTCTATTCTATTCTATTCTATTCTATTCTATTCTATTCTATTCTATTCTATTCTATTCTATTCTATTTTTGTAGATGTGAAATTGCTAAATAAATACATATCGGCCAAAGCTTGTGACTTGTGTTTTTCATGGTCCTGTGACAACTGGGGGAATGTGATCTGCACCGCGCTGACCCCTTAACTCCCACAACCCCTTAATTATAAATTCTACTTTTACACTCCAAGGCGTGGCCCTGTCAGGCTGTATGCTACAAATTAAAGGATACACATGCCTGTCAATTCATTGAGGTAGATTGGGTAGGACTTGCACATTGCATGTCTCTTTGAAAAAAGGTCAAGGGTGGCTGATTTAAAATGTCTCTTTGTTTTGCATTTTGAACAGCAAGCTAAAAGGGTTACAGTGAGATTTAATTTAGTGCCACAAAGTAAACATTAAATTATCTTAAACATTTGCAGTTGTAGGACACCTGAGTAAAATTAGCTCTAATGAGAATCATGCCCCTGATCACAAGGCCACACTTTATACTGCTTAATGTTGCACTTCAGTTATGTGGTTATAGCTATGAATCAGATGACACCATCTTTATGTCAAGCAGGAAAGTAACAAACTGTGATGGAGAAACCCACGCACAAAAGGCAAAGGTTTTTAGGCAAAAGATGTTGATTTTTAGTGCACTCTAAAAATATATATATATTAATTGCACTTAAATTTTGCTGTACCACAGAGCTACAAATGTTCAAATGCTCATTCCACCTCTCCCCTGATGCCTTGCTGTTGCACTCATTCCAAGGTTTTGCATATGTTGCAAAAGACTGTGGCGGAAAATGACCATGACTTCTGGCCCATCTTAAGACAGAAAATGGAAAAAAGAAATCAGTTTAGGGATATCAAGATACAATCCTAAGTTGGAATCTCAATCGCAGCATAAAAAATCCCTCACTAAACTCACTTCCCAACCAAGTTGTTTGTACAGTTTTCCCAGTAAACTTCAGCCATTTTTGTTTTCATAACAGTCACAACCAATTATTGTAGCCATCCTTGCAAAACGTAATTGTAGTTCAATCTTAATTTTCTGCTTTGAATCCGACCCTTTTCGCCATTTACAATGACTTTGACATTAGGAGAGAGGCTGCAGCAACTCCCTGTCTGCCTATGTCATCTGACCTACTCAGCCTCCTGCACTGAGATTTTAAACCACATGAATGTTAATAACTCGAATGAAGAATATGATTGGGACTCTGCATCATAAATGACTATGATCCCTGTTTGAGAATCTGAAATCCTGATCAGAACATTTATATTTTATTTGTCACTTGCAAACTAAGTTATCCAACTATTTCTTAAATGAGTAAAGTGAAATAGCATTGTTTGTATGAAGCCATTTGAGGTTATCTCCAATCTAATAAGACTGCTATTTAAATGTTTAGTACAAAGTTTGGAGGTATGTTTGATGTTAACTGTTACCCTCATGCCACACTAAATAGACTGGGTTTGGTAAATATGACTTTCTGAAAGACTCTGATCGTCTCTAGCTGATAGTTTTGTTTTTAATAATTTATGCTCAGCACGCTATGCTAAAAACTATCCCACTAGTGTCCTTAAGTTGCACTGGGATCAAACAGAAGAGAACAACAAAAGAATGCTTAGAACTGCAAATCGAATAGTCTCCATTAGTGTCACACTATGACATTTACATTATTAGATTGTGGACACTGATGCATCAAAACAGTTTATATGGAGTTACTTTTATCAAATAACTCAAAGCTATTTGAAGGAGTAGGAGAAGTGTCCTTTCTGGATAAAACGAAAGTGTCACCTATTTATTCATCAAACACCTACTATTTAGCGTTTGGTAATGTTCTTCAGCTTCTATAAACCAGGGCAACAATTCATTTTAGATATATTTACAATTAGTACTAAGTATTTTAGTTCTAAAGTTAAGAAGCATACTTGGGGCAGATTGTGGTTTCGTACCAAACCCAAGGACTAACATTTTACATAGTAATCCTGTCTTGATTCTTTTCAAGTGGTTCTTGATATATATTTTTTGTGCAAAAATATAAATTTTTCACGGAACAGAACAAGTACTCCTGCGACAATATATATGGTTTGTTGCATATTCATTTGACCTCCACATTATCTAGCCCACCCAGCAGACAGAAAAAAGCGTTTGGATAATAGAGATTTTGTACAAATTAAAAAAGTTAAAGTAAATTCTTTTCCCCCCCAAAAAAAGTTAGTTAAGTAAGACTAACTAAATGTAAGTAGTTACCACATGTTGGTGCCATCCATCCATCTTCTTGCACCCTTGTCCCTTGGTGGGGTTGCTGGTGCCTATGTCCAGCTAATGGCGGGGTTCACCCTGGACAGGTCGCCAGTCTGTCACAGGGCAACACAGTGTGCATGGACAAACAACCATTTTCACACACTCACACCTAGGGGCAATTTGGAGAGGCCAATTAACCTGACAGTCATGTTTTTGGACTGTGGGAGGAAACCAGAGTACCTGGAGAAAACCCACCATGCACAGGGAGAACATGCAAACTCCATGCAGAAAGACCAGGGCCGGGAATCGAACCCAGAACCTTCTTGCTGCAAGGCAACAGCTCTACCAACTGCGCCACTGTGCAGCCCATGTTGGTGCCATTAAAAAAAAAAAGAAAGTCTCAGTGAAAAAACAAGATCTTCAAGGCACTTTGGAAGTGGTAACTTTTTAGGAGAAAATATGCACTTTAAAATTGGACTTTGTGTTATAATTAAGAAGATGAATGCGAAAGAACAGAGGATTTACTGCATTACGTTTCACCGAAACCAATAAAATGAGATGCGTCTAAACAACCATACGGGGGGAACTTTTGTGTCATGCATTTTTTTGACTTGGCTTGCTTGGCAGCTCACTCTCGATGAGGACCAACCATAGAGTGGGGAGACATACCAAAGTTCTGAGCTAAGCCTGAGCACAGAAGTCTTACAGTATGTCAGCAGTGTTATTTTTACAGGGTCATATTAGCAAACCAAACGGTTCTGCATCTGCTCCACAAGGGCATTCCTCCACTGCTGACCCTGAACAAACCCACAAGCTCTTGTGCTCCTGCTCCTGCATCAGCTTCTTACGAGCCTCTGATTTCCAAAGTAGTATTTACCCCTGCTGTGGCTCACCAGGCATTTCACTTGTAATGATAAATACTCACATGAATTAAACAGCACGGAGCCCAGTAAGTCAGAGCGCAAGATGTGTTGCCTGCCGTCTGTATTTGCCTGGTTGAAACATGCTAGTGGTTGAGTGGATCAGACGGGCCTTGGGCTGAAACCTTCACAAGAAAACGGGGTCATTGGCCATCAGACTGATAAACACGCTTGTGACATAATGTGGAAACACTGATCCCATTCACAGTTCTGCTCACCCACAAAACATTCTGCATGCCAGGCAAATCTCACACATATAAAACAAATTCCTTGTGGTCGGCAGGGGATAGTGACCCTTCCTAGAGGGGGGGATGGTTGTTGTGTGGAATATTTCCCTGTCTCACTGGCTTCTTCTCACATCCACAGAGAGCTTGAAATCTGTGTAAGATTAGGGGACTGGTGCCACTGTGGCTTTGTCTTTGTCTTGCGTTGCAGTAGACTATATCATCTCAGGAAGTGGACAGTGGTTTCTCCCTGGGGTAGAGCAGTGACCCCCTAATCTTCTGAGTTCCTGCAGGAATCACTTAATGGAAAAACAACAAAGAGACTCCATATGTATCTGTCTCAAGAGCAAAGTCCTGATTGTACAGTTCCTGTGTGGTTCAAATTCATAATATGCTTTAAGTTCAAATGGGAAAGTTGTACAGTTTGTTTCCTGCTTGAGTTAATCTCTTTTAAGTCTGTTGAGTCGGTCCATAAATCAAACAGAGTTTGTAAACCCTGAGGAACTAAACTAATGTTGGAAAAATACAGACTTGTTACCAAATTAATGTCAACTGTTCATTCTGGCAAAAGCTAATCCTTATCATAATTACTAAAATTATTTAGTGTCCATAAAGGGCAGCCAATACATATATTTTGCCTGGCTTGTGGTCTTTACAACTGAAAATGATTCATCCCATTAGGATTTGGAGTTGATCTGTGTTGTGCAGCTTTTACAGCTCTGGATACTTAAAGATAAATTAATAGGTACATGAAGAACTTTACTTAATGGTTTACATCATTAAGTAATGATGTAAATATGTTTTCTATTACACAGATATATTATTATGAATCTTTCAGATCCAGTCGCTGCAAGAGAGTTGTAAGTGTCGAATCTAGCCTACTATCCCTGCGGTGTGAAGTAAAAGACGGTGGTTGGATTTAACTCACACTCACGGTTTTTGTTTGCATGCCACTTTCTAGTTTAACTCTACAGCAACAATTTTACAAAAATGAACACAAAATGAATACATTCTTCATTCTACATTGTGATAAAAACAATTCAATAGAAGCTAAAACATATTTTTAAAAGAGATCATTCAAAAAGTCATGGTAATTCTTTGAAAAAGGAGGATCTGCAGAGTCTCCTGTATACATTCGACCTTCATACAAAAAGAGGCAAGAAAAAAAAAGTGTTAAATTAAAGTCAGTCCAGTATGTGGTTTACAGCAGGCCATGCTGTAAACCACATACTGGTTTACATCATGTGGAAGAAGGTGCTTCGGTGAGATGAGACGCTGAACTTTTGAGCCTAAATGCAAAATATCATATGTGATGGAAAACTTACACTATCACTCAGAGAACACAATTTCACAGAATAGAACATGGCATAGACAGTTTAATGCTTTGGGGCCTTAGTCAAAAATTTAATTGGAGTTAATGTTTCTTTCAAGTACATCGTAAGTATTTGTGAACAAACCAAAACAGATGTGAGATTGAAGACGTGACATGTGATTGTACCCATGTTAGCACAACAACAAAGAATGAATATTCTTTACTCTATTACAAACTACGCTTGCAAGTTACCTAAACCATTTGTCAATATTTTCATTTGTCTATAAAAATATATAAATATTAAACCACATTAAAAAGTATTTTAATTCTCAATAAAAAAATGTATACAAATATTAAATCTCTTGTCTGTGTTAAGATTCAAGAATTGATGGGAGGCCCCTCATGGACTTTGGAGCCCATAACAATAGCTTAGCTGCGTAGTTCCAGATTTTTTGTTTATCTGGACCAAAAAATCAAGAGTTTCTAAAATGGGTTTATAGGTTGGTAGAAAATAAAATATCAGCATTCTAATCTATTATAAAACAAACAAAAAAGAAAGAAAGCAAAAAAAAAAAAAAAACAACTGGTGATTTGCAGTTGATTTCTGAAGTGTGAAAAGTGAGTTAAGTCTTTACCAAGACCAGCAGGAAAAGGGGCAGACATCTATTAAGAGCTTATTTAAATAACAGACTTGTGTACAAGATAATTTAAAACATGGACATAGGTAAAGGATGTAGCACATACTTCAACACTATACTTACTCTTAAATAGTGACTCTTGATTATAAGACGGTGACTACAAAAATTAAAGGCTATACATCAAATAACAGTTGCCACTGCTATAAATTACTCAGGCATTAAAAAGCGCCGCGTCTAAAACTTCAATGTTCTATGCAACAGCTCCCTCTAGTGTTGTTATACTCATCTGCAGTACCCACAAAAGAATACCACAACAATTTGACTAAAGGGAAAAAATATATTGTTCTGTATTGTCTTTTATTTAAGTAAGTAATAAAATAAAACAATAACATTTATTTGAAATGTCATGATCCGTTAAGTTTCTTTTTTGTAAAGTTTTACTATAAAGTAGCGAATCTGTGGTTAGGAAATGAGAAACACGCCGTGAGACAGGCAGGAACCCACGTGCTCACAGGAAGCAACAGAGCCGGTGTAGCAGTTAGCTTTCTGTGTTTGTTTTACAGCTAAAGAAACAACATTGATCTATTTTGACGGTTTTTAGGAGGTCTTAGGTCTGTGGACACTAACTAAAGATGTCTTCATTTAGAAAAGCGCTGAAGTCCCGACAGAGGAACCACCATGAGAGATCTCAGGTAAACATTTAGACGCTTATACTCAAATTCAAGAATGTGTGGTTGTGTTTTCGTTTCAAGACGTATTACTAGCAATAATAAACTCGTATTAATGGTTAAATTTTTTCCAACCAGCCTGGTTTTAGGAGAACTATGGGTTTGTTGGAGAAGAAGAAAGACTACAAACTACGAGCAGAGTAAGTTCTGTTTTATTTCTTTTTATGCTTAAACCTAATACAAAACATGTTCATCATTGTGTTGTTTGATGTTGTTATAGCGATTATCACAAGAAACAAAACACTCTCGCTGCTCTGCGAAAGAAAGCTCTGGAGAAAAACCCAGATGAGTTTTACTTCAACATGATCAGCTCTAAACTGGAGGTTAGAAGTAGTTCAGCATAATTTTGACTATTTTATACAGATTGCTATATATCTGGATCTGACAGAGGAGTTATGTGCTGCGTTCTGTCATACTGACAGGATGGAGTTCATGTGATGAAGAAAACTGAGGAGGAGGTGACGGAGGAGCAGAAGAAAGTGATGAGGACTCAGGACATGAGATATGTGGAGATGAAACGGGTTGCAGAGGCCAAGGTATGTCAGCTGGTGCCAGGCCTTTGTTTATTTCCACAAAGACTAGTACTGTTGTACCGCAAGAAAATGAAATATTATTGTAAATGTACTGTAATTATGTGAAAGTAATAATAATAAAACTGGTATTCTATGTAGTTTATAGTGAGAGTTTTCTTCTGGTATTAATAAAGTATATTAATTTATGACGTAAGTTTACTAAATAAATTAAATCCATCAGATAATAATAAAAAAAAATTACACAAGACGAATAAATATATGTTTAATACACAAATGTTATAGCCAAGATATGAGCTACACAATTATGACAAACATCTCTGACGTTACACTAGTTATATAGATAGTCTTTGCGCTCCACAGGAAGAGTAAGTCACAAGTCGTTGCTTGTGCTGGATCCAAGTGTATTACTGAAAAGTTGAGTGGAAGAAAAAAAGTGCATAGGAAACGGGCACAGCTTTCACCTTATGAGTATTGTAAAGCTAAATGCCTTTTAATTTTGTTGAAGTTCAGAAGGTGCAGTTGACAAGTTACTGAAGGATTATATAGAATGCATGCACAATTTAAGACAGATGGCTTAAACATATACCTGATAATAGTGCTTTTTTTCTTTTTCAGAAAATAGAGAGACTGAAAGGAGAGCTTCATCTTCTGGATGCAGAGAGCAAACAGAAGAACAAGCACACTTTTTTTGTTGATTTCAAAAAGGAAGGTAAGTACAGAGGTTATATATATGAATATTTGAATAGTGATTGCTTGGAAAATGATTACTGCCCACTTGGGCTGTGTAGAACAAACAGTTCTGCAGAATTGTTTATGCAAGATCAATTTTTTTAGCTTTTATTTTTGTGCCCTCAGTGGAAACATTTAACCTGGCCAGCCACCTCGGTACTGATCCAAAGCTGGTGGATCGAGTGTACAACAGACCAACTCTGCAAACATTGGAGACCAAAAGCATCAAAGGAGCTGTGAAACCATATGCTATTAATGTTAGTTTATACAGTGTTGATTGCTCAGTTTTTTGTTTTATTTTTTTTTGCCTAAAAATTCAGTCACTTGTGTTATTGACTGACAACTCCTTGTCAGTAAAGAGTACTTACTATCTTCAGCGATTTGGTTGTTTTGTTTTTTTTTTGTTGTTGTTGAGCCCAGTGAGGTAAAAATCACTGTTTGCTTCCCCTGTAGAAAATGGCCAAGCAGAGGAAGCATCAGTATAAAATCCTCTCTCAGAGGATTGACAGAGAGAAGAAAATGTTTGTCATCAGCCAGAAAATCCAGTCCCGTAAAGACCTGCATGTGAGTAGTGCTAAACACTTGAACACCAGTATTCTTATTGTCAACATATTTATTCTTCTATATTTTGTTTACTTTGGCTCCAGGATAAAAACAAGAAAGTGAAGGTGAAAAAGGAGACACCTGACAGAGCAGCCATTTACAAGTTTGAGTCCAAGAGGAAACGCTAAGAAAGGACAACTGAGGACCAAGTTAGTTTTTGGATAGGTTGCCTACAAAGTAGTGAACTGACCTTTGAGCCAAGGAGATCCAGAAGAGAAGGAATCTTTTTCACCAAACTGTTTGAGTATTGCTGTTTAGTGCATATTTATGCAAATATTTTAGGTTTTTTTTCAAATAAAAATCTAAATGCAAATTAATTTGTCTCATTCGATGAATTCAGTGAGATAAGTCACTGTTGGCTTTGCTTACAAACTTATAAGTTTCCATAGTTTTGGAGAACAAGTGGATGATTTCTGAAGTGGCCCTAGGCTGAATTTGAAAAGATGCAATCTGATCTTACGAGCTGCTTAAATGGTGGAATTAAATTTTAAGTTACCACTAGGGGGCATTAGTGTTCTTTGACCAAAAGAAAAAAAAATTATATTGGAATTATAGAGAGAGGAGGCCAGGATGTTACTTTTGTGATTTACATTTTAAACACGTTAAATATTTATTTTAACCCTATAGACTCATTTAGTAGTCTTTGCATATTTTGATCTAAATATGAGAACCCCTCTGACTGGATTGTTCAAATCCAAACAAGCTAAACAAAGTATTTTAAGGTGTTTTCACCACCTTACATGTTAAGAAACAAATCAGTGCAAAATAAATCCTTAACCAGGTGTAGTTTTCTCTGTTTCTCGTTTTCTGATTCTACACTGTTGAGTTATTGTTCAATTGCAGTGGATTACCACCATGTTGTGTTTTGGGTCATAGCAAGATAGTTCAATAAGTAAGTTAATGTGATTTGTGTTTGATAAACAACCATCTCTGAGTTTTTCATCTGTCACTCGGCACAAAAATGGCACCTTTTCAATGGCCCATTCTGCCATTTGATTAAGGTTTTGATATGCTCAGTTGCTGTTGAAAGTTTTATAAATATGGGTTTGATTCTGGAAACTAAGTCACTTTCATGACTCAACCAGTGGTGCCAGTCACTGATTTTTACTTTTCTGAAGTTGTATTTTCACTTCAATTCAGCTTGCTTAAAACCCTGGCCAAGTAGATATAAGGAGCTGGTACCAGTATCTAATCGAAAACTCTGAAATCAAGTTAAGCTGTGTTGGTACATGTGGAAATGTGGCTTTTGAGTGCAAACAGGATCCCACAAACCAAGAAACGCAACAGATGTGTCAGGGAGAAGTGTAAAGCAGAGTTAAAATATAAAACAATATGCTAAGCTTTAAACATTTGATGAGGCATTGTTCAGTACATCGTCTAAACACCCAGGAAAAGTTTAGATCTAAATCCACATTCAAATTTTTGACAAGAAATAAAAAATGCACAATTCAGATGCCCTCTATTTAATCAGACTGAGCTTAAGTTAATTTGCAAAGACAAACTGGCAAATGTCTCCATGTGCAAAACTGGTAGAGAGATACCTCAGAAACATGCAACTGCTACCAAAAGAGTACTTAATATATATAAACCTTTTCAGGGTTATTATAGATACAGCAAGACAACTACACACTCACTGACTACATTTCATTTCTGTCTTTTTTTTGTGGTTACACGTATGTGATGAGCTTCAGCACCTTCTTCAGCCAAAATTGGAGACTACGCCGAAGATCCGGCTCCCAACAGCAGATCACAGTGAAGCTGATTTGACTGTTCATTGTGGTTTCAGCAGCTTCATAAGCAGAGCCCATCCATCACCTTCAACAGGGAGACACTGAAGGGAAAGGAAGGAGAGAGGGCATCGGACAAACAGACAGCTCAGGATGAACCACAGTCCACCTCGTGTAGCTGTTTAAATTTTAAATTAAACCCATCAGCCTTGAAATCATTGAAAGCCTGAAAACAAATCATTTAACCTGCGAGCAAGTGGTTATTTAAATGTTTAAAGCTAATTATATAGACACTGGAGAGCTTCACTTCCATGTCCCAGAACTCGATCATTCGCTTCAGACCTGATGTATCCTGAATGCGTTAGTGAATCACATTCATTCTCAGCCTGCCCTGCGATACTGCGTCACGATGCTGAGAGAGCGTGCGTGAACCAGCACCCCGGGGCCCACTGTCCGTAAGCTGAGGGGGTGTAGGTCGTTAAGAGGAGCCCAGGGGTCAAAACACTGTATGCGCAGTTCCGGGACCCGTCCCTGACTATGAGACCTGAGCACAGACAGGCCTCTGTCTCTTCTCAAGCTCTCCTTTTATTCCCTCCTCCACCAAAGGGGCTCTTACGCCGGGGCGCAGTGGCAGAGCTCAGGGGTGGGCAGAGGGTGACCTTCTGATTTTAAAGATATAAACAGGCATTCCTTCTATTGTCGTAGACCTCATAACTCATTTGGCTGCTCGCACAGGCCATTTTTTCATCCCATATGCCATCTCTAAAGTTAATCACCCGTGAGGTTTGTTAGCGAATAGTCACTTTTTTTGTGACTATTGGGAACTGGAAGTGGAGGACAGGGTGTTAGTGGCACTGCTGCAGGGTATGACATTGACCCTGGTGCTTTTGAAAAGGGAAAGTGTAGCCTGGTTAAGAGGAAGTAATGAACAAAAAAGGCTTTGTTCACCAAATGTAGATATTAGAGAATAGAATGGTCTAAATTCACGCTTGAAGGTTAAGATGAGTAATAAGAAAAAACATCCAAAGTGTGTAAAAACGAGGAAAATCCAACCCTTTTTTGAGCAATTTTTTTTCACTGTCGACCAAAAACTTAACAAATTACCTGTTACAAGCAAAACCGCCTTTCAAAATAAGTTGAACTTTATTTACATTCGAGGCACTTCTGCTTAAGAATCTGCAAGTTTCTGTTTCCCTGGGGGGCAAATATGACACAAAACAGAGGGACCATTTCTTTTTGCCACTGCCCACCATGCACATGGAGCAGAATGGTAAGGGAGGCAAAAAAAAAGTAAGCCATGAATTCCATGGCTTACTGTGTGACACATTGGGGTCACCAAGTCACTAAGTCTCAGTAACTATCAGAGACTATATACCTATCTGTCAGTTTTCTGAGAGACATGCCAGGAACAAGTACTTTCTTTCTGTGGTCTTAAGTATAAACATAACATGTAAAGTTTGCTAAACTACACAACTGAGGTTTTTTCAGGTGGACCATTGTTGGGTACAGAGGAGGATGTGTGAAGCTGTGCGTTTGGGAACCTTGTAAGAATGTTATCATAAACTTAAAAAAATGATGATGCCATATAAAGCTAAAAATGGGTTTACTCTGATTAATAAAAGAATAAAAGCAAGTCTGAATTTGGCCTTTCAATAGGTTAATAATCCAAAACACGAATCAACCTGCTTCTCAACTACCAGATCTAAATCCTATGGGAAACCTGTGAGGTAAACTGAAGTTTCTGCAATAAAAGCTGAACTTTTTTAAAGGTTTTTTTTTTTTTTTACACATACTGACCTCAACAAACTGGTCTGCGTCTGTAGGCTATGTACAGATAATGTGTTGTGCTTCTATTCCTAACTCATAAATGATATACAAATGTAGTTCTCCAACATGATTTTTTTTACCTTGCACTTGCTCCTCTGAAAATCACAAGTGCAGCACCTCGATCCAGCTCCTCCACCAGGTTGCCCTGCATACTGATCCGAGGTTAAGGATGGTTAAGGACAGTGCTAATCGATCCCCCAATTACTGAGAGCTGAAGAAGGAGAGGTGGGGAGACGAGAGAGGTAGCATGGGATTTTAGTGTTAGGAGGGCTGCAAAGGGACGATGAGAGCTAGTATTTATCTATGAATCCCTTCTCTCCTTTAACTTAAAGCTGGGTGTCATGGGGCTTTTGAAGTTGTGGAAAGACAGTAGGGACAGAAGAGTGGGGGGAAGGAAGAGGCAGTGTCTTTCTCCAAGCCAGAGGGAAGATGTCTGAAGGAAAATCTTTGCGGCCTTGACAGTGCCCCTGATGTGCATGCCTTTTTTATGTGTGTATGCGTGTGCGTGTGCGTGTGCGTGTGTGTGTGTGTGGATATCAATATGTATCGTAGCATGTTTGTGTGGGTTTGCATGTGGATGCCCGAGTTAAAAGTCTGGCTCTTGCGAAGAGGTGGGGATCACAGAGCCTCCTTTTTAAATTGCTGCTAATGAGCCCTGGCTGGCGAGAGGTACTCGAATTGATTAAATTTGCATGGGAGCCTAAATCATGACAGGGGCCTCATACTTGTGCACCCCACCTCTAGATGTGCACACACACTCACATTTATACACACAGGACCCCTGCTAGGCCCCCTCCTCCCCATCAGACCTACAGGGGGTATCTCTCTGCAGGAGAGAGGCCCAGGATGCACCAGGGGGAGGGTGTGTGTACACACTGGTGTGCGTGCGTGTTTGTGTGTGTAGTGTTGAACGGGGCGTGGAGCGCACCCATCTGCCTCGGTATTACTGTCAGTCCATCATTCAGGGGAATGCCAGGTTCGTGCCTTGGGGACGTGTTCATTACGCTTTAACTACCGGATCTGTCCTTGTCGCGCAGCCTCCTTGTGTCATTGTCTGCCTCAGATTGCATGTATGTATATTTATGCATGCGTCAACATGCATCACAACATTTCCTTCACACGAGGACCGGTATTTATGGAGTTTCAAAGAAATCAGGGATTTAAATAAAACGCACAAGAGGACAGGTTTATACAGTAAGCTGTGGGTTTGTCATGCCCCTTTTCACTCCTTTGTAATATTCTCCGCATCTTAATCCACCCCAACTCAAAGTTTTTAGTGTGTTTCTCTAACCTTCACTTCTCTAATGGGAATTGTGTGACAATGCATGATGAGAGCTGTTTCGCGTCTGCCTCGTATCTGCTCAGATAGCACCGTGGTGTCAGGATGAATGTGTGCGTGCGCTGGCAGGGGGACAGTGCTCGTGCGTGGTTAGCCTGGGTGATTGCAGTAATCAGATGGTTGTGTTAATCAGAGTTTGTTCGTCAGTGGCCTGATGAGGGGCGACGAGGGCCGCTGATTGTAATGCGATGCTTCGATCGGCATCTCTGACTACTTACGCAGACAAACCGGCAAGAGAATCATTATCATACAGTTTTGTTTTCTTCCCCCCACCCTTTTCGGTTATCCGCTCCTGAAAACACCACGGAAGAAGTGTAAACAAACAAGCAGAACAATACGGTGATAAATGCAGAGAAGTACTGTTTTACTGGAAAGAGCCAAACTCAATTATTATTACACGGAACGTTTTCATTCCAGTGGACAGAGCAGCACATTGTGACATGATGGGTTATATATCACTGTTTAGGTGTCAGTGTCACCCCGTTTGAATAACAAAGCCAGGGGGAGAAATGTGATGGGGTGAGAGGGGTTGGGGGGCGGGGAATAGAAATGTGACCCCCTGGTTTATAGTCTTGCATCAGATCTTTGTCTACTCCCCCAACCTCATCCCCCTTTTCTTTTTTTTTGCGGGAAGGAGTTGCTGACGCTATTATGGCTGCCTCATCAGCCAAGTCCCTACAAGGGCTGATACAAATTAATTAACCTAATTAGAGACTGTGATTGCGGGTGTGATTATAGGGGATGGGAGCGAAGGGAGGGAGGGATTGGGAAAATGTGGCAGGAGGGATGGTTCATGGAGGTGGGGGTGCGCTGGCAGCCATGGCCCAGGCGATGATGAGCCGGGAGGTGTGGGAGAGGAGCCAAGATGCTCTGCATGACTAATGAGGAAAGCTAAAGCCAGATTCACTGCCTCTTTTTATTTTCTTGATTTTATTTTAATCCACACATTTTATTTACTTTTATTTTATTGTTCTACTTTTCTTTATATTAAGCATAACAGTGCCAATCAAATGTATTCTAATTTTTCTTTCTTCAAAAATCCACTGCATGTTATTGACAGTTTTTGTGATAGACCAACACAGACAAGTATGACATGCATATGGATTTAGTCCAATATAGTACCCCTGTATAAAAGTTAAATAATAAGCAAATGGTGTGGAATAAAGTAATGACATAAATACAGCTGTTCTGTTAAGTTGATGTTAAACAGTCAGGAGTATGCCACAACTTGAAGCCAATCATAATATGGTCGGTCCACCTATAGCTCTAGAGGAGCTGCAGAGATCCTCAGCTTGTTGAAAGAAATCCATTAGAAGTTCTTCTGGTAGATTCACACACATTATGTAGGAAACACATTATGGTGAAACATAATGAGTACAGTATCCTATTACAGGGATGTTCAGCTTAGCAGAAACCAAAAAGCAGAGTTGATGGGAAGAGTAATAGAAGCTAAATGCAGGGAAATCCTGGAAGATAAACTGTTAAGAAGCTGCACATGACTTAAGACTGGAATAGAGATTTATAGGGCAGTATTCCAAATCTGGCAGCCAGATCTACATCAGAACGGTTTAGATCCAATCGGTCTTAGTTTGAGCTACTTTGCAATGGAGAATTTTCAGTCATTAGATGTGCAAAGATGCTAGTTATCTACTGCAAAAGAATTGCAGATGCAATGGAAAGGAAAGGCATTTCTATAAAACATTGACATATGGTGGCTGAATGCATATTCACACCACACACATTTTTATCTTATAAAAAATTGAAAGCCATATATGCTTCTTCCACCCCTTCACAACTTTGAGCTGCTATGTCTTGGTCTATCACATTGAATGTCATAAAATTTAAAGTACATTAAGGGTGTAATAAAAAATATGAAAGGCTCAAGGTTTATAAAGACTTTTGCAAGCTGCTGTATCTGTAGAGGTATTCTGTTCTTTACTGTGCCTCTGTTGTGTTTGCTAAGAGGTTTATATGACCTTCATGGCAGAAAAATTTTCATTTCTGAATCTATGGAGTTCAGCTCTGCACTGTCTCTTAACTGGACTCCCTACAAGGAACAGAACTGCCTTTTGCGAACACACAGAGTCGCACTCATACATACAAGCTCATGCAATATCTCATCCTTTCATATATACTCTGAACAGCAGCTCAGCTTCAGATGCACAGACTCTCTTCCTTACCCCACAGGCACACAACAGAGGAATCGCATTTTAATCTCAGTGTATTTGTACTGGAAACAAAACAAACGTAGTCCTCAGACTGAAGCAAAATGTATTTTCATGCTGGCATCAGCAATTCTAATTTTTGTAATGAGCTGAAGAAGGGTGAGTGTAAACATTTAGGTATCAGTAAATGAAAAGAAACTCCTTAGAAGGTGCTGTTTCATTTTTTTTGTTGTGCCAGAAGTACAATAAATGCTGGTAGGGCTCACCTACATTGTCAAATTTGAATACAAGTATGTTTTATGCACCATTCTGAATTTTGCCTTTTGAATAGTTGTTTACTTTCTCCATTCTGCGCTCCCAAATATCTCCTCTGTCTTCTCCCTTACTGTCTTATTCAGTCTCAGCCACAGCATCAGATGCAGGGATACGATTAGGAGCCCACTAGCAGTACGATGTCTTCATATCACTATTCTAATCTGCAACCCTAGTATTTTATGCTTACTTCAGATAGTTGTCTTCCAGGTACTAAGGAAAAATATCTTTAAAATGTGTCCTTTTTAGCAGTTTTGTCCAAATTCAAACAAAAAAAAAAACATTTTAAAAGTCAGGCTTTGCTAGCTCATTTTTTTCAGCTTCAATTGAATTTAAAATATATATGAGTAGACATCTTCGTGTTGTCGACGACTCACCTTTAACAACTTACCTGTTTGCATGTGTTGTTTATAAGGACAGTAAAGTTGTCTTTTGGATGTCATTTCAACTTAGCTGTCTTGTATTCCTCTCTTGAAGGTCTACAGCTTTAACTCTAACTTTTTTATATGTACGAAACATATCAAAGGCAAGTGTTCAAGAAAAAAGCAACAGAACATTAAGAGGGTAAAAATCACTGCAAGAGATATTTTACTATTGCTTTCATATGCCAGTGAATATAGCGTGCACTGTGCCTATGTTTTAATAAAAAGGACTAATTTTGGACTTTAAATAAATACTAATCATTTATAATTTTTTCAAACTGGTTTCAAACAGGAAATCAGCTGTCTTAAGATGTTGAGGGATTTTTCTTTCAGAAATTTTTGTCTCTTGGTTTAGAAACAGTACAGATAAGCAACAACCCTGCCAGGTGGAAGGTAAATACAGCACTTAAGGATTCCCCTTTCATTCTGTGGTCATACGTTTTAATTAAATCCCAGAGAAAAAGAGGACAAGTGAGAGCGATACCCCTGCAACAAGCTGATGCTATCAGGAGTTCAGGTAAAACCTCTGGGAGATGTGCTACAGATCGTGTCTATGTGTAAACAGAGCACATACACATAGCTGTGGAAATGCAGTATATGTTTAAGCATCTGCATATTACACATGAATGGACACATCTACAAAAAAAATGGTTTGTGTGTTTGTGTACATGTGGTAGTCTCTTTGAACTGCTTTGCCAGCTAAACTGTTGCAGCGAAGCCGCTATCAGGTATTTAGAAAGAATCATGAATATGGATGGGTGGTGAGATGGGACTGATGTTTGTCCTCTAAGAGAGAATGTAAGGAGAATGTGCTCCCTTCCCTGAAAGATCAATTCAGAGCCGCTCACGGAGCCGGAGCCGGAGCGAGAGCTCTGGAGTTAGGTGGGTGCTGGTGGTTCTGGATAGATGGTTAATGAAATGGGATATGGAGTCTCCAAATAAAAAACATGTTAACTATCACTCCCAGTTTCAAGATGAGTACAGATTTGCAGAGTTTCATTGTAGAACTTTTAATGTGGAGGCAACATATTACAAGCAAATTATACAGAAAAAGCTGGCTTTGATGTTTCTGTGAACCTGTTTACTGAGGTGATAAATTTGGGAAGCTCGTTTAGATTAATAACAAAAGTGCAGTCAAATTAGTTGGATTTGATAAAGAGATAATTTATGTGTCATAACAGGCTAATATTTTCGTATTTAAATTGCTAGCATGCATTACAGTAATTTCATGGACAATACTTGAAATACTTGGCTATAAAACATGTGGCAGTTGGAAGTAAACGATCAATCAAATAAGGACAATCAGACTGAATTTGAAAAGAGCTCAAAAACATGTAATAAATAAATACAGTGTTCCTACTTTGTACGTGCTGCTGTGACACATTACATTGACTGCAATAAACTATCGAAACCATTTGAATCTGCAGAAGTTTCAGACATGTTGAGGAAAAAAATGGAGAGATTTAATGATCTGAATAAAGTCTGTTGGAGCATGAATGCTTCCATAAAACAAGCACTGGCCCCACAGGACTGAATTAGTAAGTAGAACTTTGTAGCACTTCTTACATCTAAAAATGACAAAGTGCTTTATAATAAATTGTAATCATAATAATAGAAATGCATTGAGAATAATTTTTCACTTGGTTTATCTTTAATTTTGAGTGTCATTCTTTAGTCTCCATAACAAGCCTTTCCTCTATTCGCTCTCTCCCTTTCACATTTGTCTCTTTATAATTGTCGAAATCTGTCCCTTTTGCTTGCTTTAAAAGATTTGGGTTGTCATTCCTTTAATTGTATTTAGTAACATATATATCAAAGGTTTCTTTCAGTAAACCATCTAATTTTAAATGGATCTTCATCATAACATAGACAACCAGACCCACCATGCTGTTTGTGAAGCAGGACACAACATGGAAGACAATACGAGAGTAAAATTGTAAATCTTTTTAATACTCATCACATTTGACTATTGTCGTGTAGTGTGTAGACTGACTCCATTTGAACCAAACGTATTACCCATTTTTAAAGCTACGCCTCAGTCATTATCTTTCCAGGTAATGCATGTTCAATCCAAGGTTGTGTCACTGAGTTCCTGAATCGAACATTTGGTTCTTTACAACTGACTAAAAAAGTCCACAGCAGAGGTCGTTACACTGAAAAAAGGGATCAGAGGACAGGGAGCATAGGGGCAGGCTGCAGCGCTGTAGTACAATGTACCTTTCAATGCTAATCACTGAGTCATCTATCAGAGTTAATATGTGGGCGCTAAGCAACCTGTACATGCATTAGACCTACCCAATTATCATAATGGGTTGGTTTTTAATATGGTTAATAGGCTGGCACGACCTTGCCCATTCACTGAGAAGGTACATGAACCCTGCTGATGTGGGATGGACATATTTAGAGACTAAATGACCATTAGAGACTTTTAGCTGTTATGGGTCTAAAGTAATGCATATGAAAAGGGGAAGCTAGATTGAAGGACAGTCTGTTAGATGACAAACAGGAACATTTATGACATAAAGTTGATGAAATTAAAGTGGAGAAAAGAGCAGAAAGGGTGACGTGTGCTGCACAGAAAGGATATTATTGTTTGTTTGCTTGTCTGGATGCGCATAAGGGTACAAAAGAATTTTTAGCATGCAGCCATCTTCACATCTGAGAGTGCTGCTGTAGGAGCACCCTGTGGGCACCACTGGGGAACTACGTCAGCGTGGGTGCAATGTGGTCTCAAAAGGGCGGCTGGACAGAGATGAGAAGGGGCAGAATCTGAAAAATGCGCCTCCACAAAACCCCGGGAGGGGTTAACATTTTGGTTTTCGCTCAGTCTTTGTGGTAGTGGACAAATGATCCCAGGAGTCGGACAATAATGTTTTTTATGGGACTCTAAATGTTGAGCTCAACGAGGTCATTGTGGGAGTGTAATGACCAACACGTGGCCAGGCTTGAACTCCAGCAGCCTCACAGTTGGTCAGGGGGGCAGAGGGGAGGAGAATAGGTGGGAGTGGAGCATGGAGTTGCCCCTCCGGGTTTTCTAACAAGTCCTCACTTTGTTCGCATGGGCGACAAGAGCCACTCAGAACAAAATACCTAGATGGTAAAACTATGT
The DNA here is from genome assembly GCF_904066995.2 of Poecilia reticulata. Taxonomy (NCBI): domain Eukaryota; kingdom Metazoa; phylum Chordata; class Actinopteri; order Cyprinodontiformes; family Poeciliidae; genus Poecilia; species Poecilia reticulata. The sequence continues at coordinate 9,811,112 of NC_088845.1, forward strand.
CAGGCCTGAGCAGACTTGGTCTCGTAAACTAGCCGGAGAGATAATGTTTCCTTGGTGCTAATCTGTTCCTGGGTGCCCACGCCCTGGCAGCTGGTGAACAATACCCCCTTCCTGCTTCAAACAAAAATCCTTTTCTCAGTCCCTCTTGTCAGATTTTACTGCCTATCTCTCTTATTCTTCTGTGTATGTGATTTATCTGCTCCTCAGTCATGATAAAGAACTTCACTGTAGCCTAGCTCTCCACGTCACAGTCATGTAAGAAAGCTTTGTGTATTTTGAATGGAAGATGTTGATACATCATATTATAAAACAGAACTACTGATTGCATAAGGAAACAACATAAGATATTGTGTGAAGCTAACAGTTAAATTTATTTTATTTTTTTCTAATATATGACTGATCCATATTAAACAGACCTGACTTTAAAAATAATGTTCACCCAGAAAATCTTTGTTTTTGAATTGGATTAGCATTTAGGTTTGGGCACTGAAAGGCCTATATTGGACACCTAAACATACCCAAAAACTCAAACACTTTCACATATTTCAAGAGTGGTTAACATTTATTTGAATCTTGGATATGGGGAAAAGAACAAGTTCAGCAATGTCCCCTGAGCTGCAGTCCCACTAACCAGTTTTAGTTATATCAATGAAAATCTACAACATGTTTATGAATGTAAAAAAAATAAATAAATAGTGATACCCAAAACCAAATAGAGCAAATTTTCCTAAATCAGGTCCTAAATTATACATCAAATTAACATTAATTCTTCTTTGTTAAAACTTAGCTTGGCTGGGGAAAAAAACTGATGATAAAACTGACCAAACTTAAATGGTTTAACCAGGATTTAGTTATAGGTTTTGACAAAAACTGATGGCTACTGGATCCTTCTCAAGACAAAAAAAAACACCGATAACCAAACAAATGTTCAAGGAGGAGCACCCAAAAAATTGCTGGCACTAAGCAATGAAGAAGCCTAACAAGCCTTTGAATCTGAGGGGAAATGGGAAATAAACTATTATTTCTCTCTGCCTTCAATAACAAAATATGAGTAGTTGGATGACAAAACAAGGTGTTGTTGAAACATTAACAAGCTTTTCACCAAGGGTAGTCATGAAAAGACACAAAGGTGAGCTGTTCATGTCAAGTCACAGCCTCACAGACAGACAGCTTTCTGGGCTAATTAAGGATCTGCTAATGATCAACCAGGTGCGCATAGGCCAGGGCCGACTCAATCAGCAACAACAACCACTGAGATAACTGGAGAAGGCAAGCTTAAATTGAAAAAAAAAATCACAGACCAACAGAGTCTACTATAACCACAATGCAAAGACCACAGAGTAAATCAGTGGTGTCCAAAGTCAGTCCTCAAGGGCAGCAATGCTGCGTGTTTTGGTTATTTCCCTGGTTCAACATGTCTGAATCAAACAATGGTTCATTAGCAGGCCTCTGCTGAACATTCTCACATGATGAGAAGCAGTTGGACCATTTGAATCAGCTGTATTGAAGAGGAGACAGACATAAATCTGGCAGGACACTGGCCATTGAAGACTGGAGGTGGACACTCATTGAGTAAATTAAGCTCCGAAAAGCATGCTCACAATGACTGAAGGCCTTAGCAATGTCAAATATGTAAGGGCATTATAAATTACATCCACAGAAGCCCCAACAAGATTTCAAACAATCAACCAGAGCCACTGCTTTGACCAAAATTTATTAACTTTTACTTATGCCAGTGCAGTGGTGTTTAAATCCAGGTAATGCACCATTTTAGATGCACAAATATACATGACAAGATAAATAATTTGATGATACCAGCTTGAGACTGGTCTGAAGAAGTTATAAAGAAAAAAAACATTCATCTGCAACTCATTCCTCTCCATTTTCTATGTTGTCTGAGTTGTGAGTGTTCTCACAAGTGAGAAAACCTGTCCTTACAACGTAAATTTCTTTTGGTGTATTTTTATCCCTTTAAAAAGTTTAAAATAAATGTTTTAATATACAGGTCCTTCTAAAAAAATTGCATATTGTGATAAAGTTCATTATTTTCCATAATGTAATGATACAATTTAAATTGTCATATATTTGAGATTCATTGCACACCAACTGAAATATTTCAGATCTATTATTGTTTTAATACTGATGATTTTGGTATACAGCTCATGAAAACCCAAAATCCCTGTCTCAAAAAATTAGCATATTTCATCCGACCAATAAAAGAATTGTGTTTTAATACAAAAAAAGTCAACCTTCAAATAATTATGTTCAGTTATGCACTCAATACTCGGTCAAGAATCCTTTTGCAGCCTTCAATGCGGCGTGGCAAGGAGGCAATCAGCCTGTGGCTCTGCTGAGGTGTTATGGAGCCCAGGATTCTTCGATAGCCGCCTTAAGCTCATCCAGAGTTTTGGGTCTTGCGTGTCTCAACTTTCTCTTCACAATATCCCACAGAATCTCTATGGGGTTCAGGTCAGGAGAGTTGGAAGGCCAATTGAGCACAGTAATACCATGGTCAGCAATACCAGTGGTTTTGGCACTGTCAGCAGGTGCCAGGTTCTGCTGAAAAATGAAATTTTCATCTCCATAAAGCTTTTCAGCAGATGGAAGCATGAAGTACTCCAAAATCTCCTGATAGCTGCTGCATTGACCCTACCCTTGATAAAACACAGTGGACCAACACCAGCAGCTGACATGGCTCCCCAGACCATCACTGACTGTGGGTACTTGACACTGGACTTCTGGCCTTTTGGCATTTCCTTCTCCCCAGGCTTCCTCCAGACTCTGGCACCTTGATTTCCGAATGACATGCAAAATTTGCTTTCATCCGAAAAAAGTACTTTGGACCACTGAGCAACAGTCCAGTGCTGCTTCTCTGTAGCCCAGGTCAGGCGCTTCTGCCGCTGTTTCTGGTTCAAAAGTGGCTTGACCTTGGGAATGCAGCACCTGTAGCCCCTTTCTTGCACATGCCTGTGCACGGTGGCTCTGGATATTTCTACTCCAGACTCAGTCTACTGGTTCCGCAGGTCCCCCAAGGTCTGGGATCGGCCGTTCTCCACAATCTTCCTCAGAGTCCGGTCACCTCTTCTCGTTGTGCAACGTTTTCTGCCACACTTTGTCCTTCCCACAGAGGTGCCTTGATACAGCACTCTGGGAACAGCCTATTCATTCAGAAATTTCTTTCTCTGTCTTACCCTCTTGCTTGAGCGCGTCAATAATGGCCTTCTGGACAGCAGTCAGGTCGGCAGTCTTACCCATGATTGCAGTTTTGAGTAATGAACCAGGCTGGGAGTTTTTAAAAGCCTCAGGAATCTTTTGCAGGTGTTTAGAGTTACCTTGTTGATTCAGATAATTAGGTTAACTGCTCGTTCAGAGAACCTTTCATGATATGCTATTTTTTTGAGACAGGGATTTTGGGTTTTCATGAGCTGTATGCCAAAATCATCAGTATTAAAACAATAAAAGACCTGAAATATTTCAGTTGGTGTGCAATGAATCTAAAATATATGACAGTTTAATTTTTATCATTACATTATAGAAAATAATGAACTTTATCACAATATGCTAATTTTTTGAGAAGGACCTGTATCTGGCCTGTAGAAATGAACAAGTAGTGCAGTTATGGATCTGTTTTCACACATTAACTGCAAGGAAGTTCAGTTCATAATACTTTACATATCAAATTGCTCTTAAATGTATTTCACAATTACAAACTAATTTGACTTTTATATAAGCAAACAAAAAAGCCTCTAAACGGTCGTTTAAAACAGTGCAATAAGAGCATGCTATCTTGTTTCAAAGCCACCACAGCAGCACCTGTGACTGAGTTGCTTGAAACACAGAAATGATAGATTTACTGATGCATTGCTGACAAAATAACTCTGAGGCAGCTGAGTTAAATTTGTATTTTTTTTGGAAACATCAATATGATGGAAACTACAATAAAACCATGACTAATGCACATAAGAAAATCCTGGATTTATGTACTATTTGAACACTAAAGCATTTTGACTTACAGCTCAAATGATGAAGACACCATGTTAAGTAATCGCTCGGTCTTGAGTTTCAGCCCAGCTCGCTCCTCTCTTGTTTTACGCTTGTCAGTCTGGGCTGAAAATAAATTAGACGCAATGTGTTATAAAACATTAAGAAATCTTTCACTTTTAAACTCAATATATATCAGTTTTAACCCAAATGTTCGGTATCATTTAGATATTGTTTAGATGTATTGCTATCTAAAAGTGTTTTCTAACTTGTTTCTCTGTCATTATATCCCCAGTGATCTCTCAGTTTTCAGCACCTCACATCAGCTACATATCCACTAATATACACGTCTGCCAACCTGCCAGTCACTCTTTCCTGTTTACTTTAAGTTTTTTGGACATCTTGTATTTAATAAAATGTTCATTATTTGTCTACCTGCCTACATTTGAATTCTTTTTTACAATTTCAAAAATTACCATATTCATGCAATCCATGACATTTGAAAAGATTTTGTTTGTCACCGTGATATTGATTGAGCCAAGATTTATAGTCAAAACATACTTAAGTATTTTTGCATTTTGTGTAAATGTTTGCTTAAATTTGGAGGAAAAAAAAAAACATTGTCTCCAAAGGCCAGGTTAGTACAGTGCTGAATTCACGTTCTTCAGTGAGCTTCTCCTATCCTCTTAAAGGCTGTTTGGCTTGTTTGTAACACTGCTATAATTCATTTCAAAAAGACAAAGGTCACTGTTCCTTTGGTATTTTAAAGGGTGCAAATGTTTTTTTTGTGTCCTTTCAAACATCTGTGCCTTGGCACAACCTTGCGTCATAGGTGTACAGAAAGTTCTCTCACCCTCAAGGTCTGTTTTTCAGACTAACAAAAATAATTTACTCTGGGAAAGTATTGTAAATAAATGAATTCCAGGGAAATATCTAGCCACACTGTTGTCTCTTGCTTATAGAAAAATAATGCAACTGTCCTTAGTTACAGTATACCAGTCATGATTTTATTGTTGTTGCTTGTGATTGTGTGACATTGTATTCATAAGAAAAAAATGAAACTTCAAAGCCTGTCTACCTCAGAGATACTCTGACAGTACAATTTAGCAACAGGGATTGAACAGCTGAATTTGAGTGTAGTTTTAGCTGTAGATTAGGAGTTTTTGCTCCCCTTTCTTATGAAAAACTTAATGCCTTCTCATGTAATGTCAAGAAAGTGTCTTGCTGTCAGTGCATTGGCAGCTCAAGTGTGTAAAAGCACTGGAATAAACTGTGGGTTGCTTCTATTTCCCAGTACAGTACAAATATGTAAATATGCTGTTATATTTACATTATCCTCTCAGTTTTTAGCTCCCACAGCAATACAATCTTCTTCCACATTACCCTAACATCACAACTGAAAAACATTAAATTCCTTCATAGTGAATCAAACAAAGCTGAATCTTTAATGAGGCTGTTCAAATCAATCCAACGCATTCCAATGCGATAAAAATAGTCACATTACTATCCAATTAAATATGGCCTGCTCCAGTCTTGATTAAAACACTACAATCAAAGTTAGTTGATCACAGAATGCAAGTTGGTAAAAATGTATCCATCGAAGGAAGCAAAACGGATTGCACTTAGTCATTTAGTCCACTTACACAACTGCTATACTGCTAGAACAGCTGTTTAATAGGACATCCTCTTCTTGTCTTCCCTTTGTCTCATAGTCCTGAAAGTCACATGGTAAATAGATGAACCAAAGGCGTGTCTGTGTGCTTCACAGCCCAACGTTTCATGGTCCCCCGAGTAAAGCCGTATGTCGGCTGTTAAGATGAGCTGAATTACCAGACAGCTAATCAATAGATCAATCATAACATTTCCACTTCAAATCAATTACACTTTGACTTCCTATCCATCTTGGTTACAATTGACTGCTCTTTGTCTTTTAAACAATTACCACCATCATTTAAGGTTGAATTAAGTATTAATTTATCCTTCTGGCCGTGTAGACGTTTTTGTAGCACATTAAAAGTGTACTATACTGCAATTTGTACAATTGGAACAATGATCCCACAGGGTAAACAGGATGAAAATTACAGCTACATTTTTACAGATGGAATGATTCAAAGTTACAGAAGAAAGAGTGACAGTGACAGCAGTACAAAGAAAAAGTAATAAAGAGGCCACTTTGTTTCCAATCTGCACGCATGAGCTTTTTCTCTTCGACCATGTTAAATTCCAGCCATTCAAATGACTGAAGTGCGTAGGCTCGACTTCCAACGCGTTTCCCCGTCACCATCACAACGGCTGCCATTCATGAGGCTTGACTCGCTGCTGGGACATCTGCACCACAAGTCTTGTCACCTCAGCCACTGTTCTCCACTGCATACTGCTTTGACGAAACAAAACATGCTCTACACTGCCTCAGACTGCCTCTTACAAGTGCACACGCAGGGAGCCTCTTTTGCTAAATGCCAGCAGAGAGAGTCAGACCGCCATCAGAGATAGCTGTTGTTTGCATACGCCTATGTGTGGTTTTGTCTGAATGGGAACTAAGAAAGGGGAGTTCTCTACAAGAGGATACCCGTGGGTGTGGAACATAGCTTGGCCCCCTTGGGTGTGTCACAATGTTTTGGAGAATTGGGTGTAATCTTTAGACTTTGTAATGTGGGCAGGTTAGGTGATCTTTGAGCTGGCAGATTTCTCACATATTTCTTAATTTTTCTTATTTTTTTAATACATCTACAGACAATGTATGTGTCTGAATTTATAGACAAAATTTTGTGTCTATGCTCAGTAGCCAAATGAACAGCTGAGAGCTTATGGACTGCATCTTTCTTCAACTACAACAGCACAATGTGTAAAGTTTTGCTATGATAATATTTATAATGATGCAATTCCCATTCATGATATTCCCAAGCTGGCTCTTTGGCTGGTATTTCACAGTTTTGTGCGTTGGGCGTCGACACAGAGGTTTGCTGGATAAACATCCAATGCTGAGTAGGAGCGGCAAGCATCACTGTTATTGTTACTGCTTAATGCCATGCACCAGCATTGTTGTCTTGCAGCAATCAACACATACATATGTAATAAAGCTGAGAGGCAGCGGGACAATAGAAGCAATTGTGACGCCTCCAACTCAGATCAGCACAGAGCTTTGCGCTGCCATTTTTGCTGGGCTCGAGGTAACAAGTTCACTCGTTGAGATTGCAGAACAAGACAAGTTCCTGTTTGATCTGGCTGGGTTTAAACTATCTGTTGAGGACATTGAGATTTTTGTAAACGAAACAGGCAGATGGATGGTGATAAGAATTCAATGAAGGGCAGCGGTAGAGGTAACAGGATACTTTGGACTTGCTGCTGTACATGTGCTGCTCTGGTGTTTTTGCACATGTGCATTTCTAAGGGCAAACATTGATGGCGGTGTCAGCAGTGAGTGATAACCCTGGTCTTTTCAACACCATGGGCTGGGTCAGAAGGACGTGATGGATGGTTAGCAGTCTGGCCCCTCTCTCCACGCCTCCTACCACTTGGGTGTCTGGAGCTCTGGGCTGAATGGCTTAGCGGTTGGGGGTGAACATGTTTTTGTAGACAATGGATGGCTGTGCTGAAGAAATGCAAAATGTTTCACTGTTTTAGCTCAATTTTACTGTAAAAGAACAATTCAAAATTAACAAACAGTACTTCAATAAAGACCCTGGAGCTGCACTTTGACATAACTGAAAAGCACAGTTGGCACAAAATGTTTACATTTAACAATGTTAATAAAAAAGGGTTATACATTTTAGTTTATTTTAATCTAAAATATGAATACTTTGTGAAACATTGAAAGTTGTTTTCCACTATTATACATGTTTCTTACTTTCCTTTCTATTCTTTCCTAGCTTTGTTCCCTTGATCTCAACACTCCTAATATTTCTTGGGAACAACCAGATCTTTGGGATGATAGGAAACTCTATCAAACAGTTCAAATAGATCTTTTCTGAGAAAGGACTTGCGCTCCATGACTCAGCCTGTGTTTTTCTCCTGTGTTTAAAGCCTCTGTGGACTCTGTCTTAAGGAGGTGAAGAGAACAACCAAAACCCCAGAGAGAGCTGTACTAACGTGAGTTGTGCCTTTTCTCGAACTTCAAACACAGAGGAGACTGAGAGTGGGAGACAGAGACAGAAGCAACAAAGGCTTGTGTGAAAGACCATGATTTCTTGAACACTCACTAATTGAAGGCTGCAGGCTGTACGAGGGAGACTGAAGCAAGCCACCAGACCTAGGTTGAACTGTTTAGATATCTGGAACATATAAACCTATATGTCCTGTGATGACAAATTTTGCTTTAACGTTTACCGTCCTCGTAACGTTAACCTGCAAATCCCTCATTGGACACAATAAAAAATTGCTTCATCTCATCTGCATGAAGATATGTATATATGGTACCAGAGAAAAACCTTCAAATTTCTTCCAGCTATCAGCGATATTGTCACAAACCCAAGGCCTAGGGCCATCATTTAATTGCATTGACCATGCAAACCAACGAGGTGCCACTACAGTTAATCCCCTTGATGGTGGAGGTTTTTGCCCCCACCCCCCCTGGCAGGGGCAGAAGGAGAGCTTTGAGTGGAAAAGCACAAACAGAACCTTCAACCAACAACATAAACCATATCTACACCCCAGCATGGCCTCACCACCGAGCCTGTATCAAAATCGATGGAGGCCTTTCATCTTTATGTTCAGGCAGCAAACATGTGACCAGAATATGTTTGATGCCAAAGTCTGCTATCGTCTAATAAAGTTGCAGAGTTGGTATCATGTGTTTACAGTGGAAAATATCAGTGTGGCAGTTTTGTTTTATTTTATTGACATATCAGAGGTTTGGTACAGTGAGGCACCAAGATGCTGCTAACCCAAACCAGGAATATTAATTCCAATAATAGCCAATCCTATTTCAATGCTTTTAATACATTTTTATGAAGGTTGCAAATGCTTGTAGACAGTGCTGTACCCCACCTCTTATTTTGATAACCTCAAAACACCTTTAATCCAAACCCTATGTTCCAAGGCCAACAAAGTGCCTTCAACCTTTGATTATTAACTCCTGATTCTGGACACTTATCCAATTTGACCAGCATGAGAGAAGCTGCAAGTAAACAGAGTGATGGGAAGGCCCATCACAGGTGGAGAATATTAGGAAGCGATAGGAAAATGCATTGCTTTACCTTCAGCTAAAACTTTTCTCATCATTCTTTCAGTTTTTCGCCAACAAGGTAAAAATTAGATCCCAACGAGAGAAGTAGATTGCTGTGAAGACAGGGCAGGACCACGACTGACCTTTTATCTTATTTAAAAATCAAAGAGTACCACTTCTGCGTCCATGGGGGAATCGAGTTTTGCCGGGTCGAGGCGAAGGTTGCCTGGGTGCTAATCCATGGGACCACAGATGACCTCTGACCCCACAGGGCGAAAGGCTGGGTCCTGCCGAAGTTTTCCTGTAGAAATCAAGATTTTCCTCTGTGGTTCAAACGAACCAAACCTCCCAAATCCTCCTCCCTGTAATGATTTATGGGGCAGGGTGTGATCGACACTCCATTAGCCCTGGGGATGAGCCTAAATGGTAGTTTTGACACCACTGAGAGAGGAGGTTAAAGGTGATCAATAACAAGCCACTGAAGGATGGAGGGAACAGAGGGACAGGCAGAACGGGGTGGAGAAAGGGTGGTAGAGAGAGCAGCTCTTTTTAATTGGTCTCTGCTCATTAGTTGGATCTTTGTGTGCATCGTCACCTCCTTTGTGTGTCGTCTCTGCATCACATATGTGTTAGGAATTTGGGGCTTTTTTGTTTGTAAAGATGAACTGTGCAGTTACTACTCCAAATTTGACCCAGCATCAGACTGTAAAGAGCAAACTCAAACATTTACTTTTGTTATATTCCACATCTTTTTTTCCTGTTCAAAATTATAGCTCCTTTTTTATTTTTCATTTTGCTCATCTGATTTTAGCTCTGGGTCTTCAACAATGCTTTACAAACATATATATACTCCTTGACCTCTTTGACACTTTGTCATGTTACCACCATAATCTCTGTTGCGTTATAGTGGGATTATATGTGACAGACTAAAGCAAAGTAGTGCAAGATGTCAGGAAAACAATTGTTTTAAATGTACAGACCCACCTAATAAGATAGAATATTATTGAAAAATTGATTTATTTCAGAAACTTAATTCAGTAAGTGAAACACAGTATACATAGCTTAATTACACACACACTGATGTCTTCAAGGCTTTATTTATATTCATTATACAGATTGTCAATTTACAACTAATGAAAAAATGACATAGGATTGGAAAATATTGGAACATCTACATTCAGCTCATTGAATAACAACATTCAAGTCTTGCTCCAGATTAACATTGGGATTAAGGTCCAAGACTTTGATTGGACCCTTCATGAATGTGTAAAACCATTCCAATATAGCCCCCTTCCAGTCTCAATTCAGTCATGTTTAATATGTACACTTTCAATGTTGTAATGAGTTTCACCTATTCTATCATCCCTTCCTGTCAGCTGTGTTTCCCCTTGTGATTCCCTGCTTGTGTCTTGTGCATGGGCACATTTCTGGTGCCTGGTTGTTCACATTTTTCCGTAAGCTTCAAAGCATAGCTTCCCTTACGATCGAGCTGGCCCATTACATACACAGCCAAACATTAGTGAATGGTAAAATCAGATTCAGTCAAGCCAACAGAGTCCATACCTCCTTTCTCAACAGCTGAGGCTAAAGACCCTCTGTACCTGACATTATCTTACAAACCTCTGAGGCATATGAAGAACCAATGTATGTATACTAAGATTAATTTACTCACATGTGAAATTTGTTGCACTAGGTTTTATTTAGAAGTATCAGATGAAAAGGTTACTGAATAATACCGCATGTAACATGGATAATTTGCTTCCCCTTCACAGTTTATGCCTACTATCTTAAGCCAGAGCAAATGAGTCATACTGGATACACTGAATACCTTTAATACAAATTACACAATTTGTCACCATGAACAGGTTTTCAATAAATGTATCCATGTTTTCTTTCACTCTTTTCCCTCGGTGTTATTCTCATATCTGCATGTTAAACTGTCTCTGTGGAGGAGTTTCTTTTTTTTTTTTTGGCACATCCTCCTTAAACTTGTAGTGAGGGGAGAGCATAAGTGTGTAAGTCCCTTCTGAACATACACACACATACACACAGCAACAGCAGTGGAGCAACTCTCAGAAGTGAGCTGATTAGGCCCAGGACTGGGGACTGCTCTGCCTAATCATATCGCTGCATCCAAATCATCTGTGTACATTTCTAATTACATGGTGGCATGCGGTGTCCTTGAGCACAGTGGCAGGCCTTCATTTCATCACGCCGCTGTGTCTATCCCCGCCTACTTGCCTCATTTTCCCCCCTCTCTTCCAAAATCCTTATTTATTTATTCCCATCATTCTTATCTTTGTTGTTGTTTCGGTTGACTGTGTGGGCTGAGCAGCAGCACTCATTTACCCACCAATCTACATCCTTTGAACTGAGCATCACGGGCCACAGCCAGCTGTCGCGGACAGTGAAATCATTTTTATGATCTTTTTCTTGTCTACCTCCAATTTGCTGAGGTTCAGAACATCAACGTCTAGTCTTACATGCATAAAAAAAGAGACATGGATGGAGGACAAAAGTAAGGAATGTGAATCCACTTTTAGATTTTCCAAAGCCCTACTCGAAACAACAAGCTGCTTCATGTATGCAAAACATATATATACATTTTTCAACTGGTATGCATTTCTAAATAGGTATATTTTTCATTCTTTTCAGATGCATTTGATAGAAGGAAGACCCTGAACATCTCTCTGAGCTCTGGGGTTAGCTGACCTTCATTTTTCTTTGGTGGTGTGTGTCTCTTTACGACGAGGCCGCATCTTTTTTTCTCTTCTCTGCAGTAAACCTTGTTACTGAAGTCAAGAGACATCGCAGCGCCTTTTCCAATAGTTGACAAAAGGCCTATTTGAAGGTGAAGAGAAGGGACAATCTTTTACATGAGGCTGCCGTGTCCTTTTTGGTACAACAATTAACTTTGCAACCTTGTGCAGTAGTCTGAAAGATCTTCCCCGGAGCTGTGCTGTATGATTTCACATGAGTCACAAGGTCCAAAAAAGATAATACTGAAATGCGGCTTTGTTATGAATTTTACCACATACCGTGCATCTGGAATGTGTTCAGAGCACTTCACTTTTTACACATTTTGTTATGGTACAGCCTTATTCCAAATTGTATTAAATTAGTCCCTTTCCTAAAAATTACCTACAGATATGACTGTGTGAAAAAAGGTTTTTGACATTTTTGCAAATTTATTGTAAGTACAAAATCAAAAAAATACATTTACCTAAGTAGCCATTGTCAAGAAGCACAAAACTGAGCACTTTCCACTGAATCAAGTTGGTGCACAATGAAGAAATTGAATGACATACAGAAAAAATATTACATTTATGAAAAAACGAAACTACAAAAAACACAGAATGCAAAAAGCTAAAACAGCCCTCTCAGGGCAAAGTTAATGTCACCTGTTGCAATCAAATCCTATGGCTTCAAAAGGGATTCTCAAATATGGCATAAAGCATCTAAATCCTGAACAGAACTGGCAGGGAACCACTGTTAGACAGAACAGGAGGATATAAGAATTAATCAGATGGGAGATATATTGGAATGGTGTTACAAGGAACATGTAATATACCCAAAGAGAAACAACTGGTGGGGATGTTAATCTGAGAGAAGATATGAAGAAACACCAAGAGTTAAGAGTCAAAGCAACTCAGAAACGGGTATACCTGGAGGAAATGAATGATAAAACACTGTGGACAGAGTAAACTAGATTACCTTAATAAAAAACAAACCACACAGCACAGAGAGCTCAAAGTGGAACCCAGACCAACACAGAGCAAAACGACAATATTGAACTCTGAGTCCTTCAAATCATTACACGTGCAGTTTTAAAAACATAAAGTTCTACACAGTCACAAAATACTTACATAAACATCTAGAAAACAAAAAACTATTTTGAAGATTATTTAATGTTTGCTGTAGAACATTTGAACAGGCCAGTGAAACTCTTGGGGAGTTAGATAAAACCAAAATGAACCTCTTTTAATGTCACTGCACACAAAATGTTTAGAGGAGAAATGGCACATCAGGCAACAAAACACCATCCTAAAAGTTATTTTTGAGGGTGAAAACATCATGATGTGGACCTACTTTGAAGTATATTGTACCACCAAACTTGTTTGAAATTTTGCAAATAAACATATTTTGTCAGCTGAGTTTCAAAATAGTAACCAATTTATGGCCTGTTTGTGTGAGTGGCTGTTGACATCTGGTCGGGATTTCATATCAGCAGCCTCATTTCAAATAATTTGAAATTACTGATAAAAGCATTAGTACCTTGTAATTAATACTTAGTATCAATATCATGTCCCCCTCTGTGTTTTGTGCTTCCCATTGTGTCCAAATGAAGTCCTACAGCTTCCACTTTCATTGTTTAAAAATCAGGTTGATCAGAAAGATCTTGTAATAATTACATTTCACCAAAAGTCTTCAAAATATGACTTTCTTTTCATTGTAAGACCACCAACAGTAACATCCATGTGCAGCTGCCTGAAGGCAAGTTCCTGAGATATTAGTTCTCCACTCTCAGAACTGTTAGTCACACTGACAGACACCTGAGGCGATATAAAATGTCCCTCAAAGCCATGAAAGAAGGAGACGGGCTACTTCTCTTCTTTTAAAGCTCTGAGTGAGGAGCAAAGAGATACAGTGAGGAGGGGAGAGTTGCTTTCTAAAGCCGCACCCCCACCACTACTCTCTGCATATGGGGGCCATACCTCTGAGCCAACATGAAGGGGGGAACCCATATAGCTACACGGTCCAGTATCATAAATAACACAAGACTTCTCCTCTCCCTTCTCCGTCTCCTTCACTTCACTGCTGGAGTGTTTCATATGGTAACTAGGTGTTCACTGTGTGGCCACATTGTTGCCCACCTTTCAAGTGACTCAGAGGAGGGAAACCTTGAGGTAGAGGAATAGAAGGAATTTTTGATGAAGAAATGCATTATTCCGTTCTTTTTTTTTTTTTTTTTCCCAATCTCAAGTCCGCTCTTTTCGGTGCCACTTACTGCGGGAGAGGAGTATTTATTACATAAATGGTAAGAAAAGGAGAGTTGAGCTCAGTGGGAGGAAGACGTGGTAATAGAGGCAGAGAAAAAGCTCCTGGTTCTTTTACCTGTAGGATTAATGAATAGATGGTAGAAAGTTTTAAGAAATTCTTACTACATGTAGCAATTTTGGAGCGAAAGAAATTGTGTTAATGTTTATTTAGCAATCAGTGTCATAATCTATCAATATCGATCAGAACTTTCTATTTAAGCAGTCTGCATTTTACATCAAAAGTAAAAAAAAAACAAACAAAAAAAAACAGTGTATTTACAGTCAAGAACCCTTAAGGCACTGAGAGGATCGGGATCTTTGATTTCTCCTGTGTTTTCAGCACCATCCAGCCTTCTGAGGAACGAGCTGGAGTTGTCTGGAGTGCACACCACAAGTCCCAGTGGATACTGGAGTACCTCACTGGCCGTCCCATAGTTTATGAGGACACAGGGCCGTGTCTGCAGTACGTGGGACCCACAGGGAATTGTGCTGACATCTTTCCTCTTTACTGTCAACACCGCACACTTCTCCATCTACTCCTCACACTGCCATCTACAGAAGTATTCTGATGACTCTACATAGTCAACCTCATCAAATGTGAGGACGACACAAAGTACAGACAAGACTTTGTAGACTGGTGCCAGCAGAACAAACTCCTAATCAGTTTAGAAGCTGGTGGTTGACTTCCACCTCACCGAGACCCGTGAACATCCAGAGACAACATTTTTTGTGAATTGATTCTACATGTACATACATGCTGAATTAAAACCCGAGCTAAAGTTTATAATAAGTATGAACTTTACACACAAAAAAGATGAAGGTGACCTGTTGGATTGCAAAGAAAACACAAAACACAGATTGACCCGTATTTAAGTTTTGCTCTTGATGGATTTTGAGGCTCAATCTGAGTTTCTGACCACAGCTTTTTGCAGGAAGTCACAACAAACTAGCATACCAATTAGAAGTGGGTATGGGATAACAAGAGAACTATACCATACTGTAAAACCAATAATAAATACATTATATCCTTTTTCATAAATCACATACTTTAGATGACAGAATGACTGCTGTTACTTCTAAATGTGTCATCAGTCTTTCAGCTTACCCATACAAACTACTGTGACTCAGTATTGAGGCTATTTTGACATGAAACTGTTTGAAACAAGTAACTGTTCCAGTGAATAAAACGCAGGTTTGCATTAAAAGTTATGCATATTGAAAATCAATCATGATTTTTTTTAAATTGAGAATTATTTTAAAACTATTTGTATTTCTAAGTTAAACAAAAATGCAGCCTTCTGCTCTCAGCTTTCATATTAAGAGACAAGACAATAACAACAAACAAGCTTGTGAAAGCCCTCATTGTTTGGAAAGTTGGCTCCATAAAGGTGGGATTGAGAGTTTGTTTCAACTACATCCAGCATCTGATGAATCCATCTATAGTTATCTGAAAACAGAGGTCTTGTAGACAAAAAGTAAATTCTGAACTCTGTGTACACTCTAATAAACGTGGCTCGCTTTCAGGTATAAAATCACAGGTAATTGAAAGAAAGGTGCTAGACAATTACAATGGTAAATTATTTAACTACAAAGCTGAAATATTTCTTCTGGATCGATTATTACTGCCCTCTATTGCATCATCACCCATTTCTACACAATGATGAACAGAAATCCAAGAATCCGCCAAGTACGTTTTTCAGCTGCTTCTATTATTTCCATAATTGCCAGCAATGTAGTGCCGTTTGTAATGTAATTAATAACAAGCGTTGCCTTATAATGCGCTTAATGTTATTTATCTGTTGGCAGATAGCTTGATGCTGCTAATCCTCATTCATTTGCTGTGGATCAATGCAAATCCGCTAGTGTGAGTGAAAATTCCCCCTCCCCCTTTGACAGAGCCGATGGTTCCTAATGTATTTTCCCACCATTAACCAGCCATAATCCCTGCTAATCATCACTAATCCACATTCTTCTGTGTGCGACGATACTTCCCTGATGAAGGAGGCACTGGTGCTCACATGCGTCTGGGCACTGCTGAAGCTGGAGCTCCTCCCGAAGAGCTGCCGAGGGCCCCTTCAGTGCAGAAGAACAGGCTGCAGGGATGAGAGCAGAGGGGAGGAT
Source organism: Poecilia reticulata (assembly GCF_904066995.2). Classification (NCBI taxonomy): domain Eukaryota; kingdom Metazoa; phylum Chordata; class Actinopteri; order Cyprinodontiformes; family Poeciliidae; genus Poecilia; species Poecilia reticulata. The sequence goes on from NC_088845.1 coordinate 9,827,417, forward strand.
GGACGGTTGTGATTTGTGGGTTGCATTTTTGGGGAGCTTTGCTGTCTTGTGACGGGTTCTGCTCATGTATTATTGATTTAATGGTATAATGGAGCTTGTGTACCTCCACAAAGCAAGGGGAAAAAAAACTGCATATCATCAGAAAATAACAGTTAGTGTGTGCAACAACCACTTCTCTTATCTGGTCCACTGTGGACTCTTTTTGCTTAACCGTTTAGTCCACCCTGTTGGATTCAGAGGCTTGCAATGGATTTTAGCTCATTCCTATCGACTCTTAGGTGGTTTAAGACTTTTTTTTTTTTAAAGTGTCTTAGTAATAAAAAAAAACGGCAAATTTCATGCAAGCTTGTTTGAAATTCAATTTAATTTATTAGTGAGCAGGAAGAAGAAATGCTGTACACTTCCAGGTTTGCAGATGACAACAGATTTCCACTGCTGTGCCTACTGGTGATAAAGAACCATGAATACTTTTTAAATATATCTTGGAAATCAAGAAATGGATAAAAAAAGGAAAGGGAAAAATATCCTGTAGTTTAACCAAAAAAGATAGATCAATCATCGGTCTTGAGAGGCTTTGGAGGAAATGCTAATGTAATAATCAACATTTATAAGGACCTATTGTAGTATTTTTAAGTAAACCTATTTTCTATCACTTCTACTGTAACTACAGCAATTCAATTAAAGGACATTTTAAGAACTGTGTCTCGTCCTTACTCGAATTTTGGTATTTCTGCACTGGGTCCTGTGTCTTTTAGGACTGATTTTATAGTTAATTTACTGGGTTTTAAAAATTTAAATACTCTGAGTCTAAAGCCTTTGTCTGATTTCATTTTGACATATCCACCTCTCATATACCTCAAGTGGACAAATTTTATTTTTAACACTTAGGCAACAACCTGTGGTGAGGTGTCTCTGGATCTATTCGGACTGATAACTGTGGACCATTTAACGTTTTATCTAGACATGTCTCTTTTAGTTTTTCTGACTGTTTTGATTTTTTATTTATTATAAATTTACTTTGATAGCTTTTACCCACTATAGAATTTTTCATTGATTACTTATTCATCTATATTTGATATTTTATTTGAAGTAACTGTTTTACCTCTATTGCACAACACTGACTTAATGTGCAAACATTAAGTGCTAACTAAACGTTTAGTTTGACAAACCAAACTTTTGTTTATTTATTTTTTTTATTTTTTGTCATTCATCTTTTCCTCCACTGTTAAAAATATATATTGTCCACTATTACAGTTAGTATAGCAAATAAAAAAGGCGAATGTTAATCATCTAAAATAATGCAATTTAAAATTAAACACAATTAAAGGTCTAAAAAATTACACAATAGTCAAAGATTGAATAGGTGTCGTGAGTAAATGAAATAAGTTTGCTTGTTCAGAAAAAAAAACACGTTGATATTAAACTATGCTTTCTTGCCTAAATGAGTTTACTTATTAACGTTATTGGTAACTGAGAGAAACTCAGAAACACAATAATCTGTGTGGATGTTCCGGTTGGAATATGATCTTTCGAGAACCTGAGATCCAGGTACCATGTTGAACAACCGCAGTTTAACCAGCAGGTGGAGCTTTTGACTCGTTATTGTTTGGCAAATCGATGTCCACCTAAGCGTGTCTTCCTCCAACAGACTGACCACATCTGTCACTTCAAAATATCCCTTTTTTGACACTCACTTTACAGTCACATAAAATGCAGGTTGCCGTTTTATGTTGTCGCAGTAAATATCAGCTGGTTGTTTCAGGTGCGCAAAAGACGCGCAGAAAACCAGGTTTGAATCCAAACAGTACTGGAGCAAATGAACGAAAAAAAAAAAAAGATTCGCGGACTCAGAGTTCGGTTTCATAGACAGACAAATAACTTACATGTAAATAAAACCAGGATGTGAAAGAAGCTTTGTTGAAAAACTTCAAGCAAACTCTTTGTGACGGTTTCGGTTTGGAATTTGGCAACGAAATAATAATAAAACATGAATCGCGAAGCAAAATCTCCAATAACTTTTTGAAAGAAAAAAATATCAGATGGTTTACAAGCTTATTCGTTGTTTCCCCACATTTTTACGGGTTTTTTCGTGGTGTTGTATTTGAATGATTTTTTTCCAAATTGTGGTGGAAGGAAAAATAAACAAGAAGGCCCTGTAGTTTAATTCAGAATTAGGTGCTGTCTTTGGGGGGGAAGATGACAACATCTGGTCACATCCACTTTGGAATGAAAATTTTGAATTAGAAAGCAATATAGGACTTAAACATCGCGCTCTTGCAACATAAAAGTCATTGATTTACTAAGTAATACATTTAAAAATTCTGCAGATTGTAAATCCTTTTTCGTCCATTTAGCAACTCTTGGGCCTTTATGTGTATTTCTCTCTCTCTCTTTATCTTTAGTTGATTTAGCGCCTCCAGGCATTTTTCTCTGCCAGATCAAAGAGTCGTCACAATTCTCCCTTCAAAGCCTAAAACATGTCATCTGATAGTTTATAGAGGGAGGGAAGCTAAATGAAGAACGCCTATCTTGGCCTTTTCTAAACGAATCAGAGTAACAACATAAGAGCACCACAATAAAAAGACAATAATTTCGCATTAATATTGCACAATTTAATTCTGCGTTTACACAAAGACTTGAAGAGCGTCACAGACTGAAGTTAGCAGGGAATGCCTGAGGTAAAATAACTGTTGTCAGTTCCCTTAAACAGCACATGTACACACAGCTTCTGCTTTCAAACGATGCTTTGTTACATAACCAATCACTGCACCTAAAGAAAAAAAAATAGAAAAAGAGAAAAAAAAACACAGTCTGATCTGCCTCAGCTTCATGTTCATGTTCATCCTGTTTGCCTGCTGATGCTCTACAATAAACGGTAACAAAACAGCGATTGCTTTGGATCCAAATGAAGACACAAGACAATTTCTTGTATATATGTTTTATGTAAGTAATAAAATATTACTATAACATAAATATAAATGTGACTTTGCAGTCTACATTTAGCAATCAACAAACAACCAATGTCATAAATGAAAAAAAAGGAAATCCACAACAAAACCATCGACAGAGCTAAACAAACAAAAAGAGCTCCAAACACTTTTAAGAAATAAATATTTATATATATAAATGGTCAGATTCATAAATGAAATCATATTAAAATATCTTCTTGGAATTAGTAAGTGTACAAAACTGCCCGGAAAGAAAAAAAAAAAAGAAAAAAACAAACAAAAACAATATCTCAGAACAAATACAAGTTTACATATTGGACATATTTACAGATCGGAAATAATCCTGGCAACATTTTCTCTAAAACGTTTCTTTTTATTATTTTTTTTTTTTTCTTGAAAAAAAGAACGTATCCCTCATTAGTGTTGAAAAGCACTGCTGTATTATTTATCTTCATTTTTTATTATCACTATTTTTTTTTACTGATCCAACATTGAGAAATGACACAACGCATGGGATTTTCAGATTTCCTTACAAGTCGAAAGAGAACAAAATAAATAGATTTAAAAGAAAAAAATTCGTTGTTTTTTTTTCTTCTTCTTTTTCTCCCAGTACAGCTTTCTAAAATAATACAGTTTTTCTATGGAAAGAAGGTAATTGGTAGAGATGCAATCAGATTCAAACAGCAAATCATGTACAGGCGTGATATATTCTACAGTTACCTGAGTTATTCTTCGGTTTTATTGTTAGACCAAATGTTTTCTTGAAATGTTTTGAGTTTTAGCAGACTAGCAGACAGTTTCGGTGACGGAATCAACACTTTTATAAACAAACAATAAAATAATAATAACAATAATATTAGCGAAAAAAAAATATAAGTGCTCCATGCAAAGAATATACTTTCTAAAAAGAACAAAAAAAAAAAATGCGATTTAAAAAAAAAAAAACATACATTTTAGCGTCTGATGCTGTTTGCACATTTCGACGTGATCAGTTGGAAAACTTTTTATTATTATTATTATTTATTTATTATTTTTAAGGCATGCCCTCAGAACTTTAAACGTTCTGTTGCATTGGACTTTAACTGTAAATGTATCTGACAGATGTATGATTCACGATTTTCCAACACTTATCCACCATCAAGGAAACAGGAAAAACAGCAAACAATAAACAAAAACAAGCTGCTCCGATGAGCAAATGATGAGCAAAATTCAAAACACGTTTTGTAGGTAAAGACACTTAAGTTAAAGTATTTGCAAAAAGACAGAAAAATAATTATATTATAATGAAAGTGTGCACTCATATTCAGAAATCTGGTTGAGCAGTTTGAGACTGAGAAAAAGCACAAAAAAAGTTGATTCAGTGTGAGCCATTAATCTCCAGTGTTAATCATTTTTCAGACGACCACCTCATTCTAGTGATGTCCAAGAGTTCATGGTGCACCAGGAGGAGGAGATCGAGTCTAACATTTCAGTACAGCCAACTTTTACTTTAGATATATTTTTCCTCTGTTTGATTTGGGTAGATAAAAGATATTTGCTTCAATTTGAATGCGCATGGAATCAGTTTTAGCGATTTTTTTTTTTCTGTTTCCCTATTATGTTCCCCTCTGATTTTTATATCCGATTAACTTAATCTCCGAAAACTAAAAGGAAAAACTGATCTTGTGTGGGGTTTTTTTTTCCCTCCCTTTCGGGAGGACAAAAGTTCAACTTAAATACTGTAAAACTCCACTGTCCCTTTCCCATTTTTCTCTCTAAATGCTCGGATTGTTCATGAAAACAGTCACTGCACAGGACTCTGTAGTGTGCGGTGTAGTGGAGGGGTCTCTGCCTGGGAATATACGTCCTCCATATTCGGGTGCGGGACCCCCACCGGTGTCATTCTTTTCTCTTTTTGTCTTCTGTTGCAAAACCAAACGCGGACCACCTCTTTTTCCAGCTGCAGAGTGCCGGCTAAAGTGCTGATTTCGTGAGCGGATGGCTTTGGGCATTTCAAGAAGTGGTTCTCCAGCGCCCCTTTCACCCCAACCTCAATGGAGGTCCTCTTCTTTCGTTTCCTGCCCTGCGCGGCAATCTTGTCCAAATTGGTGGGGCTCCCCGTGTTCGAGTCTGTCTCCTCCAGCCACTTGTTAAGCAGTGGCTTAAGTTTGCACATGTTCTTGAAGCTGAGCTGCAGCGCCTCGAACCTGCAGATAGTGGTCTGAGAAAAGACGTTTCCGTACAGGGTGCCTAAGGCCAAGCCCACGTCCGCCTGCGTAAAGCCCAGCTTGATCCGCCGCTGCTTGAACTGCTTGGCGAACTGCTCCAGGTCGTCGGAGCTGGGCGCGTCCTCGTCCGAGTGGTCCTGGTGATGACTGAAAGCCTGCTGGGGCGACTCCATCTGGTTATCGTGGCTGCCTGTCTCGTCGTGGAGCGGATCCCGCATGCCGTGGTGCAGGGCGCCCGGCTGTGGACTCAACATCGCGTTGAGGTTTGTGTATCCGGGCTGGGAGTAGACGAGCGACTGGTGGCCGTTGGAAGCCGGGGACAGCGGGGACAGGTGGTGCGTAGATGCGGGCGCCCACGAACCGTGGTGCGCGCTCTGCGTCTGCTGGTGCACCAGGTGAGATCTGTGGTGGAAGCCGGTGGTCAAGTCCTCCCTGCTCGCCTGAACGCCGGCTTTGTGCTCCTGCTGACCGATGTGGGTGCCACTGGACCAGTCGGTGTTGGAGGTGGGCAGCCACTGATGGTGCGTCAGGCTCATCGGATGCCCCGTATTGGTGGCCGCGAGCCCCTGCAGGTACTCGTGGTGCATCATTTTTTGCACTTCTCTGTAGGTCGTCCCCTGGTGCATCCTGTCCGAATCCGGATGCATGAGCGGGTTGGACGGTAAGGAGTTATTCCTCGGGATGTACTGAGCTGTTGTCGCCATGGCTCCAACTTGGAAAACTGACGAGCGCTTCGGAGGTCTCCGGGCTTTAGAGCCAAAAACGCAACAACCTGCTCTGGGAGGTCTTCGGGAAGAGCGAAGACACGCCTCCCCTCGGCTTGTATTGGCTCCTCTCCGACTCAAGCCCACTGGAGAGAAACTCAATAGGCGCACGCTTTCAGAGGACGGCGTGCGCGATGGATGGAGGTCCGGTGTTACATATGTTAGAGAAAAAACATATGTTCTACTTATGAAATGTCTCTTTGAGTTTCTGTGCGCACCTGCTCACAGACTCTGCGTGTCTTCTAAATGTTCTCGGTATAGAAGGTGAGCAGGAGCTGCAGCAGCGGGGTCTGATTGGGTTTCCACAGGTTCGGATCGGTTGTTTTGCAAATAACCACGTGGGGGAGTACGGAGATCTTTTTGAAGGGTTGCCCCCCCCCCCCATCCCCCCTCTCCTCACCCCCTCCGTCTTTATCACACACACATACACATCTGCACACACTCACACACACGTGCACCTTTATAATAGGTCACTGATGATTATAGCGCTCCTCGTTTTAAACAGATTATAAGGCGCGATCCTCTCCAGCTCTGCAGCCTCCCACACGACGAGAGGCGCGCAAATAAGCTGATGTGATGCGTCTGTGAGCGCTTTAGAAAGAAGAAAATGTGTGACAAATTTGAGAGCATTTGCTCTGTTTCAAAAGCCTCCACGTCTGTCATTTATTTGTATTGTCTCCAGTAATTTTCAGTGTTGTAAGACCTCATCATCGCCACCCACTTAGTCATGATAGGCCAAGATGCACGCTCTCTGTTTGGGGCTCTTTTCCCTGACTCTCTGCAGCGTGCAGGTGAAATGTTAAACAGGAAGTATTCACATTATTCGGCTCCAGCCCCCATTAAATTTGATGAGCTTATTTGCGAAATATTTGTTACAATGTACATTTAACAGCATAGAGGATAAGGTTTTATAATGTGTGTTTATTTGTCCTTCCGTCTCTGCAAGTTTTGAATGTCACGCCAACTCTAACCTCTCCAAAAATAGGACAGCAATATAATTAAACTCTTGGAATTGTATTATAGATTTTAGTTTTGGTGTGCCACTCAAGGACTATAAGTCTCCCCCCCCCCCCCCGCAGCACCCCCGGTCCGGCCACCGCTTTAAAACTTTCTACACGTGCCCCCAAATTGTAGGACCTTATTTTTAAATTTAGCTGAAATTATTACTTCATTATCTATAACAAGACAATCTAATTTAATTTCAACATAATTCCTGACAAGATGTTCTACTCAACTCGTGTAATGTTTTTCAAATATCATTTATCGTTTGAAGCATTGCAACTTAAAGAGATAAATCTCTTGTTTTTTTTTTTTTTCCTCCTCCTGGCTTACTCTTCTCTTCCTCACCCGGTTGATCTGATTATTTTTCCCTTCACGTTTTGTCCCAATAGCAAATTACCAATTCTATGAATTGCAAAGCAGCCTCAGAGACGCTGAAGGGGTAGAGAGAGGAGGGGGAGGATGTGGTGGTGGTGGGGATGCAAAGATTGAAAGGGATCTTTGCAAACACAATCACGTTCTTAAATGGAAATGCGGGGCTTTAAACAAATCTTACATCTCTCCCCTTCCATTCGCCCAAAACTCTGCAATCAGGCGCATGTTCCGCTCCTTCTAAAACAGGAGCTGCTTTTTGGGGAAGGTCCCATTTTAATCATTCACCTAAAAGCAATGTGGGTTTTTTCCCCCCGTTTTTATCTCAGCCCCATGCGACTGTTATTCTTTTTTTTTTTCTCTCTTTACAGGAGTTACTCGGCTCTGGTGTTCATTTTAATCCGGGGCTTCATGACTAAACGGTAAGTTGTCTCTTTTCTGCTGTAGATGCGTCCTCGCTGTACCCTTGTCTCCTACGCTAACAGTGTAGTGTGCATGTGTGAAAGTGTGTGTGAGGGGGTGTGCGTTTGTGTGCAAAATGTTGGCCGGGTCACAGGTGCTCGTCATCATCTCCGGAAAGGCGTGGTTTTTGCCCACGCGTCCTTTATATATTTATTGGAATAAGTGGGGGACACTCTTCACGCGTCTCCACGCAATTTATCAATAAGTAAATCCAATCTGTTACCTCGTGGCGTATGAATTAATATATTTTTTTAAAGAGAGAAAGCAGTGATCACTCTGCGACACTCGCAAAACACATTAAAAATGCTTAATTGAATGTGTAAATTGACGGGGGGGTTCATGGAATACTGTTTTCTGCGATGAAATCATAAAATAAGGCTTTTAAAAATGCAATCAGTTGTTTCAGAAGAGTACGGAAATATTATTTAAATGAGAAAGCAATATATTATATTGATATTTCGAGATATTCCAAACAGCAAACTTCTTGGAATTTGTACGTAAACCCCCTGAGAGATCCGGCGTGTCGCTTGCTCTGAGGGACCCGAAGCTCCACGCAGCTCACAGTTAATAAAGACGCGTTTGCCATTCAGTCACTCTTGTCTCCTCCAGTCTATAAAAAGCGCTGGTTTCTGTCACACAGACCCAGGCTTGTGCTTTGCCATGCCAGCGACGAGCTGCTGGAAAAGAGAAAAGCTCCAGATGCTTTGGGCCCTTTTTTGCAGGGGGAAGAATACGGCCTTGTTGTTGCGCTGAGGTGCATTTTTGCCAGGACGCACAAGGTTTCCATGGTGCGCCCGATGAAAGGGGATCACACAGAACTCAGCTGTGAAGGGACGGGCCGCTCAGGGAAAAGACGGCTGCAAATGAGCGCGATATGATGGGTTGAAAAGGGAAAAAAAGTGAATAAAGGATGGAATTACAGAGCGATCCGAGTGTGAACCGCGGAGATGAGTGTTGAGGAAGTTGAGTGACCTCCTTTAGGAAAAATAAGTGTTCTTTGTATCTATATGACATCATGATTTTATAATTTATGCTTCACTTTTTTTTTTGCCAGTTTTCCCTATGATACAGATGTGGGAATGCGTTACAGAAAATGAGAAGCGGAACGAGTTCAGACTTGTAATCCAAACTGCATGTTACGTTTTTATGTCCAAATTATAGTTTCGATATATTTTGCATCAATATTTCATTTAGACACGCAACTATTTTCCAGTTTTTGTAATTTAGGAAATTTAGAAAGCATTTATAGCAATCGTCTCTTAACTTATACCTTATTATAAAGCAGTTATTGTCAGGAGACAGGAAGTTCCTCTCTCATTTCCCGTCTGCTTTGGGATATGCAGAGAAACACGATGAAAGCGTCTGAAGAGTTTCTAAAACTGTCTTTGCATTTTCTGAAATTTTCAGATAGACGATAAAAATAACACAGGAAGGTGTCAATCAATTTTAAAATAAAATGCAGCTTCTGAATTTGCGGCTTTTAAACCGGTTCTGACGCGTAAATCTCTTTTAATTCAGACCAGTGGCGTCTCTAAGGGGGGCCGGATCGGCGGGGGCCGGAAGCTTTGGGGCTACAATCTCTCGTACTAACAAGACGTCTTGTTAGAGAAAATATATTCTTTTTTTTATTGATATCATATTTTGATTCTTTTATTTTTAAAAATTCAAGATTTTACATAATAAGTCTCACTTTTTAAGTAAATCACAATAAACAAAGAAGAACATTTAAACCTATTACTCATAATAACCAATAAGACTAGTTTTTGGCATTTGGATACAACAGAAGTTAAAAAAAGTAGAAAAATAAGTAGACATTCAAAGAAAAAATAGGCAGCTGGTCAGAAACTGTTTGCCAGAATACAACCATATAGGTAGACTTTCTAAGACCATAGGACAAAAGGTAACTATAGCCCCCTGGGAACAGAGTATGTTGAGGGTCTGCCAAGAGGCACACTCTGTTTGGTTCCCTTGAGCTCCAGCAAGTTCTAGGTTGTAGAGATTCACTGCAACATCAGAATAAAACTCCTGAATTTTTCGTATGACTTTCAGTTTTGGTGTGCTACCTCAAGATTATAAGTGCCCCCCCCCACATTCGCCCCCCAGATCTGGTCACCCCTTTTCAAAACTTTCTGAAGGGATCCTTGATTTGTACTCAGCCTCACTGCAGATCAATAATCCTTTTTCATATTTCCAGGGGGAACATTTGGGGCAGCAGCAGGAGCGTGTTTAGATGTTAAAATTCATGCGATGTACCTCCTGCAGACAGTGGAATAATATCCACCAAGTCGTTCAATCAGATAATTGTATTTTGTTTTCACTGTTTTTGACAGACATGCGTAATAGGCACTAAATATGCAATCGCCAAAAGAAAAAGCTGCTTGTAGGCCATCCATTTTGAACACTAAATCGTCCTGTTCTTTTCAGGTAACTTTTTTCCTCTTTCTTTTTTGGCTAATGAACTTGGGCTACTCTGCCAGCATCCCCTTGAGAATGCAGCTAAGGAAGGGGGGTGTGTGTATCTCTTGTGGTAAAAGGTGCGAGTTTCTTCCTCTATCTCCCGGCTAATTAGGCGGGGTCTGAACACGCCAGAATGAATATTCATGAAAACCACCAGTGCGCAATTAGTAGAGGAGAGAGTTCCCAACTTCAATCCCAAAACAACGCATGGCTCGCAGAGGAAGCGGGGTAGAGTTCCCCCCTCCTGCTCCATGTGTCTCTGCTGCCGGAACGCTCTTTGAGCCCTCAACTTGTACTCGCAGAGCTTATCAGCTGGTCTCCTACTCCCCCTCTTCCCCCTCCTTTTCAAAGCAGCCACCATCATAAGTGTTTGGACCACTTCATTTGAATCTCCATGTTGGGAATAACAGATAATCCAATTAGATTTGTCAGGAACCTCTGAGGTGGCCTAAACAGAAAGTTTTTTGTGTGATGAAAGCTTTTGGAGATCTTTGGATTCACCTTTTAACACCTAGAATTTATTTAAAATTATTATTTTTAAAGAACATAAAAACTTTACAACAGATCAGTGATTGTGATCAATAACAAAAGCCAGTCCAGATCCTATCGATACCTTATCATTACGGCATTCTCAAGTGAACCTCAGTCAACAGCTGCATCAGAGAGACTTGGGGACAGAACCATGGCACACTGTAAATAGCATCTTGGAAAAAAAGTTATTAGCTTAAAAAGCAAGATAACAACCTATCCGTAAGTTATGTCAACAAACCACAAACTGGAACCCATAGATGCATGTTGTTAGCAAAAAGTCATACCAAAATAGAAAGGAAGCAAACTAAGACAGGCCTAGTATCTAGCAAACGTTTAAGTATGTATGTACAGGCTGTATGGGAAGTCAGCTAGTTCTCAAAATGTCACCAAAACTAAATCTATGTGAAACTGATAAAATGCTCTGGAAATTTTATTTCACAAAAAGGATAGCATCCTGCATATAACACACATGCATTATGCTTTAGTTACAAAATGTACTTCAATAACTTAAACATAAGTTCTTTTGACAAATCTTCATCATTACAAATAGATCCATCTAAGGCCACTACACATTCACAGTAGCATGTTGGATGTTATTTTTCTATATTGTGGATTTTCAAACAGATAGATTTGAAAAACTTTCCAAAACAATAAATAATTAAATATATCCTACTAAACTGGCTCAATTTTTTTATTATTAAATTATTGATATTTTGTATAACAAAATATTTTTTGTAAGACCTATACTATGAAAAGTAACATACAGATACAAATTGTTGTGGAAAAACAGGATAGAATTGCAGAAAAAAAAGCACAACTAGTTCCGTAGGAATGCTGGTGTAAGCAGCTTATTGAAAACAGGCTAAGTGTCAGCCTGGAGTCTGACACTTAGCCTGACACCAGGCTAAGTGTCAGAGAAATTTCTGGAAACCTGTGAGTTTTACTTCTTTCTTTTTCTTTTTTTAATATATTTTTGTGTTGTTGCACACTAAGTTCAATTTGCTTATTTATTCTGGTGTCCAAAGAAATATACATTGTTTGTTGAGGCATGAAAAAGATAAAGTCAAAGTAAAAAAAACAAAAAAACAAAAGAGTGTCTTATGGTCACAAACAAACAATTGTATTCTCCAAGTTTAATTTTCTTTGCTTATGGGATGTAAAAAGAGGTGGATGAATCAAACTTGTCTTGGTTGATAGCTTTCTCCAGTTTTCTTTGAGGTCTGACCAGTTGATTTAATATTTTTCAAGATTTTTTTTTTTCCCACAGAAGAGAAAATTTGTAATCTTTGGCAAACTGATGTGAGCACATTTATTAGAAAACATTTCCTTCTCACTAGTTGTTCTGGAACTTATTTAGAAATCAGATTTGGACATGCAATCTGAAAGTCCACACTTTAGATGTACACTTTTAGGCACTTTCTGACGACAACATGCCCCTATTTCAAATCCTTTGAATTACCAAAGACGCACACATCTGGACTCAGAGCCTATAAAGCCTCAGTCTACCTGTCTGTGTCATGCCAGTGTGAGCTTCAGCCCATGCGCCTTGCTGCCTGTTCGTCTGCCCACCGAGGACCCCCAATCCTCTGCTTTGAATTCAAGGTGATTCTTATCCCCGACCCCCTCCTGGCCCAGCGCGTTTGCCTCTCGCCTCCATAAAGACGTGTTTATGTATGTATGTATGTGCAGAGAAGAGCACGAGGAGGTTTTTCAAGGGTTGGGAGGGAGATAAGCAGAGGAATTTGAGGCCGGTGAATATGGATGGGGTCCCTGCTTTCAGAGAGCGCTGCTGATAGAGAGGTAAACAGCTCCTGGCCAAGAGAAGGAAGGAGAGGGGTAGGAGGTGGAGGGATATGCTTGATGCATGCACCGGCATACATCTGGGGCTCTAACTCCCTTTCTTTCCTTCCCTGTCATTCATTCTTGATCATCAAGAGCTATCTGTCATTATTTCTTTGTCGTACTTCCTTCTGGGCGATCTTGTGGATTTGGCTGATGGGTTTCCACTATCAATGCGCAGGAAGTTGGAGCTTGTAAATCTGACTTATGGCTCAGAACTTGCAAATTTCACACTGTAAAGAATGTGTTTATCCAGATCAGCAGAATCAGTACTGGTAAAGGTGCCAGTTCAGTTGTTTGGAACGATGTATATTTTATTTCTATATGAATCCAAAGAGAGTCAGTAAATGACCGTATGGGTTCCATATCAGAATTTACTTTGGGAACTCTCAACAAGTTCACCACAACTCAACTAAAAGGTCCTACATAAAATCAAAGTTTGATATTTTGAAATGTTGTGCATTACACATTTAATATAATGAGTATTAAAGCTCACATTAGAAAATAAATCAACAAAAGTAGACTATACATTTATTTAGTTATTTCATTGTGGAACTGACTTGGATTATCTGCAGGCACTTCATGGCAGATACACTTCACCATCTTACAACCTCTTGTTCTCACTTCTTGAACTTTTTCTCAATGCAATGACAACAATATATTGTACTGCATTGAGAGTTTAAGTGACAAATAAATGCAAGTATAGTGAATAATTGTGAAGAGAAAAAAATATAATAATGCATAGTTTTTGATTCAAATTATTGATAAATAAATCTGAAAAATGTTTTGCACAAATGTTTTAATTACCATTTACACTAAAACCACTGAAAAAAATCATTTACAACCAATCGGAAGTTACTCAAATAATAGATAGAAACCACATGTATGCAATAAATTTCAGCACAATTACAGCTGTCAGTAAAGGCCTCACATGATTGCTAGACGTCATTAGTGATCAAACAGCTTCATAATGACCAAGGAACTACAGGTGTAAGAAAATATATAGAATTATGAGCCACAGTTTGAATAATAAAAGAAATCTCAAACTTTGAATATCTCAAAGATCACTGTTCAATCTGTCATGTGAATTGTAAAAGGCACATCTAAATCAAAGTATGAAAGGCTGATTGGAGACTAGGGTGGAGGTTCATTTCTCTGTACGACATGACTATGTGTTGGTCTTGTCTTACAAAAATCACAATAACATTAACGGAAATTTATAGTTGTGACAAAACTGAGAAAGTTTAAGGCACATAAATACCTTATGAGATACTGTCTGTAAATACTTATAGCTCTTAAGAGCAGATAGCTGTTAAAATGTCCAATTAACACTTATTCAATAAGCACATTCAAGATCAGTTTTTGTTAATTCCTAAATATGGACATACATGACTTAATGTTACAGGTCATTTAATCAGTTATCAGTCCTGTAGCAGATGTCAGCCTACATGGATTTCCACCCATGCAGGCTAACATTGAAAACATAATACCAAAGTTAACCAAACAAGAAATAAACATGTGTAATGTTTTTAAAAATGTGTTTAGATCTTTGATATTTTAAATATATTCATGATTCATATATTCATGATGCCAAAATGTTATTTTGTATTGTTTTTCACTGGAGAAATACATCAGAATGCATCAAACTAAATTTGAGTGGTTTTACGGATGCTAAAAGGAGAAATATTTCTACTAATTTTCTTTCTTAAATTTCATATTTTTAAACCAATTAACTATGATCTACATCAATAGAGAACATATAAAATACTCCAGTCCACTCAGTGGTCACTACGCCGATAAAACCCCTGAACTCAGAAAATGTTTGCTTTTGTGTGTGGAACTGTAAGTCCTGTGTTTTTTCATAATTTTTTTAAGTGTACTTCTAAGAAAAACTAAGCATTTAAGGGCTAGAAAGCCATTCCCCTTTGCTGTCACCTTCCCTTCAGAAACAATCGAGACGCCTTTCCCCTTGGTGTCGTATGGGTTTAAGGGCTAAGAATGAGGGGAAAGAGGTGAATTGGATTTAGCGCCTTTTCTCTTCTCCCTTTATCATTAAAGTCCAGGACACTGACTACCTTTTTCTGTCTTCTTGTCTCCCTGACAGGCCCCGCAGTGCTGAGCTGCTTGCCAGCATGGAGGCCACGACCCCAAACGGACACTGTAGGAGTGAGTGAATGTATCTTGCACATACTGCCCCAGTTTTTCACTGTATGTGCAAATATTCAAATGTAAACTGGGTAGGTTCTCATCTTCACTCAATTTAATTTGGCGTTCTTATCTTATCAGCTGTAGTCTGCGGGTTTTCCATCTGCTTGATGTCATGATTTTACGTGTTTGAGTTCTTATCCTCTGAGTCACAGTGGTGCAAGTTTTTCCTAACAGTTCTTGTCCTTTATGCTGCACAATTAAACAGTGACTAAACTTAACTTTATTTGAAGAGGAACATCTTTTTTGAGTGCACTCATGTTCCACATGTAGCCCTCTTTGGCCCCGACTTTCCTCTGGGGCGACCGCTTAGGTTTACTCCACTCGATTGCTCTCTTGGCCACTACTCAAACACAGCTTTGCTTTCTCAAACACACACACACACACACACTCCAAACACACACACTCAGGAGAACTTCCACACTAAGGCCCCACCGCAAAGTTATTAATGAGCTGTTTAATTTTAATTAGATAGTAATTCATGTTAATGCCTGCTTAATGGAGCCAAATAATTCCCCTCGGTCACTCGGGGTCTTTATGCTTCATTTACCAGCCCCTGCAGTTATTCTCTGGCTTTTGTTTTTATTTTACATTTTCAAATCTTTTTTTATTTATTTATTTTTTGAAGCCGTGAGTGAAAGATTAAACAGTCAAAACAGGAAACATATGGGGTGAGTGAAGTGTGTGTCTGCTGAGAGTGAGAACCAGCACCCATATGTTTGTGCTCATTTTACTTTAATGGGTGTGTGTCTGTCAAATGTTGAATTTCTCAGACACACAAAGACACGCACGCACGCACGCACGCATACACACTGACCAACAATCCACTACAGTAAATTGCTTAACATCAGCGCTAAGAAAAGGTCAAAGTCGGTTTTGAAGGCTAAGAAGGGTTAAACCCTCAGTTTGAGGTGCAGTTAACCAAGAGAGGTTGTGACCTTTTGTCCATGCCAGACCTCAAGGTAAATCACTCCTGCCTGCTGTTGTCATGCCCGCTTCTACTCCTGCTTCCCAAACGAAACATCCTCTCCACGGGTTCAAAGACAAGGCTGCAAATAAATGACCATAGTAGCTAAAACTTGTTTGAGTGAAAAGGAGTGGCGAGTTTGTTTATTTTGTGTCCAGTGATTTGTGGAGGATTATTTCCTGAACATTACATCTAATAATTTAGATATAGAGGATATAGAGTGGATATGTAAATTTCTTTGCCATAACAGCTGACATAGGTGAACCATTTTTGCTTCTACATTATTTAAATATCACCAAAAGAGCTAAATTTTTGCAATGCCAATTTAAGAAAAATGACTATAACCCTTAAGTCTTCTAATCAATGTAACATAAACATACAAATTATTTGGTGTATTTATTTTTTTAAAGAATATTTTGGCTCTAGGGGCCTTTATTTCACAGTAGATTGACAAATAAGTGGGTTATGGGAGATGGAGAAGACATGGGGCAAAGGTCAGTGGGCCAGGACTCACAGCCATAGTTTAGATGGCTGTGTTGGGAACTGAGGCCTCCGTGCGTATGTCGCTTCCACCGCTGCATCTTTTAAACCCATCCACTGATCTGTAGTCGCTCCATTTTCTACTTGTGCAACAACTTTTTGCCCAAAGTATTTGAAACTCCACATCTTTGAACTGCTACATTTAAACAATCAGATGGGCCTTCCAGATTCGGTGCTTCATAGCTGACAATCCAATCGTACTTGCATTAGTTTGTGTCAAGTACTTTTGATTGTAGTTAAGACATTTTTTGTTGTTGCACTAATCAACTACCGAAAGAGCTTGTAACATTTATATCCAGGCCAGAACTCAAGGTAGATCTCTCCTACTTCTTGTTGTCACATTTGTTTCCACTCCTGTTTACCCAAAAAAGGGATTATTTTTATGCCTTCCCTACGGAGGTTCAGACATAAGGTTGCGTAGGCGTGATCGCAGCAGCAAGACCCTTTTTGTACGCGTGTGTGTGCGTGTGTGTGAGAAGCAGGGTAGTCCATGCCTCTAAGGCTGTCTCAGTTCTGTCTGAGAGACTTGCTTCTAACAGACCACTAAGCTGAGTGGCTGAATTGAGTTAGTGGCTACAGACAGGCTTTTAATTGTTGATTGACCAGTCTGAGTGCTGCCTGGGCTGGGGTCACTGAGGAGAACAGACAGTGAGGTCCCAAGGCCCCAGCTGTAATTTTAGCCACGTCTCCCCAAAGCGATGTGGAGAGGAGAAAAAAAAAATACAACGGAGAAAAAGAGCAGGGCAGTAAGGCCTCAATGAGAGGAACAAACAAGAAGCTAGTAATTGGTAAGAAATTAGTTCTTTTCTGTTAATTTTTCCTACATAAAGTTTGATCACCAGAGAAAAAGTTGGAGTTGCTGCGAGCAGTGTGGGATCTGAGCTCCACAGAGCAGCATCTTCAGTCCCCACCCTCCCACAATACTTCCCCTCCTTCATCTGTTTGATGATTACAAATTTACTTTGTACCCGTTCCATCCACTTCTTTGCTTCTCCCTCTCTCCCCCCTTCTTCCTTTGACCCTCTTTCCTCTAATTCTGCACGGGGGGCAGCAAAAGCCCATTTTGGTGTTTTAGCGGGTTAGCTCGTCTCTCCACTCCTCCCCTCTCCTCCACGTCTCCTCCTCCACTTCTCAGCTCACAGCAGGTGCTCCTCCTCAGCTAACATTTGTTATCTCTAATCCTGCAGGTTCGGCGCACAAAAAGAGCGTAGTAAACTCTCTCTCAGACCTAATCCCACCACTCCTTTTTTGATGGCACTCCCCCTCGCCCTCCTGTCCTCTTTTTCTCCCTTCACTATCGCTTTTTTAGACTGCTGGAGAGGGTGGGGGGACACTCCACTTCTGTGATTGCCACATAGCTTTTTATCACCACGGCCTTCAATTTTGGGGGGCAGCTGTTGGTAGTGGGGGATTTCTTTTTTTTCCCCAGTTCTTTATACCTCTGATTCCAGCTCTCTTTTTCCTTTCTCTCTCCTTTTGGGCCCCCTTCTCCTTCTCTCTCTGTGTATCATTTACAGTCATTTTCTGGCAATTAAAATGGAGCGCTGCTGCAGGATTTTCGCCTGCAGTGCAACACTACAGTGCTGATGAATAATTCTTCACCCTGCAAACTGGAAAGCTAGCCTTTCTTTCATGTCGCCCCTTTGTTGATTTACCATTAAAACTTACTGCACCGTGCTATGAGCGGAGGACCCAGCTCTGCGGGAGCGGGCAAAAAGTAAAAATGAGGATAAAGCAGATACGAGCACATGTGCTCCAGGGTCTTTTTCCCCAGCCTGGAGTGAGGAAGCCTCTCAGTTACATGAGTGTGTTGTCAGTGTTTGTGTTTATAGTTTAGATTTATGTTGCATGGGCCTTCTTTATTTATGTCCACTGTCTTGTCCTGTACTACTTAGGTTTTATGTTAATTTTTCTTATCGGTGGTTTTCATTATGGGGCCTCGCTGCATTGTGTGAGTGATTAGGCAGTCATTCATCTCTGTTTCTTCCTCAAAACACACACACTCACACGTACTCACGCGCACGCACGCACGCACACACACACACCTGCGCACACACAAACACAGTATGAGCAGTGACTGATGTGTGGATGGAGTGAGTGGGGTGCTCCGGGTGCAGAGGCAGAGTGGTGTTGGCAGTATGTTAAATGATGTGGGTCTCCAGGCCAGCAAAGCTCTGGGCTGTGTTCTGTTCTCAGACTCATCACCGTTTTAAAGATTTATTTATTTTTTTTGAATAACTTTTTTGGCCAGACAAAAAGTATAAACCTGATATTTTTAAATATGTCTCAAAAAGTAAAAAGAAATATCAAGTTTGGTGAGCACATCAAAATAGAAATAACAAAAAAAAAAAAGTAAAAAAAAAAACAGCTGAAAATTGATGGGTTTGATTGTAAATCGGTTTGAATAAACTGATTTACAAGTGTATGTCTTTGTAATTTAACTCACAAGTTACAAATCCCTATTTTTCTCCTATTGCCCCAGCTATCAACTAACTACACACACAGCATTAGTTTTAGCCTTTTTGTCTGTTCACTGACAAAAAGGCTATTCCGTTTTAGATATGAATTACAAACTTCTAGCACTCCACGTTATAATTCCCTGCAACTGCAGCAAGAATGAACAAATGTAATGTGCTGAGGCAGTGTTTTCCTCCCATCACTGGCATTGCACGATTAGTAGTAAGTGTAAAATTATTTTCCTACTTTATGTTAAAAAGTTAATTTCTTCCCCTTTTGGTTACAGAGAAAAAGACTAAAAAATGTTTCATTTGCCATTAACTAAACACTAAACACTAAAATATCTACATGTTGTAAACTGAGTAAAAGCAAAATTTGACAGACTAAAATAAAATGAAACAAAGTTTGTAGAGGCAATCTACACATTCAGAGCAAAAGTTGTTCCTTTAGTAGTTTAATTTTAGAAATCATTATTAATCAAACGGAAATCATTCAAAAAAAACTGCTGCTCAAATGTCTCCTTTTCATCACTGGAGTGCTTTATTCTCAAAATGTCTACATTCTATTTTTTCTATGAAACACAATTACCTTGTGAAATAATAGCAATATACAAATGCATAACTTTCTTTTTTTATGAAACATATTTTAAAATTTAAATTTTTTTTTCTAATTTCAGCCAAACTGTGCCCTCTGGGTTAGAACTTCAGAACTGAAAGATATTTTTGTAGCAGTGAAAGTGAGTTTCAGGTTGTTTAAATTAATTCTATCTTTATTCAAAGTAGAAGATATTATATGATCCCTGAAGCTAAAATACAACATAATTGGCTTCATTTCAAACTATAACTCACTTATTACGACACTATTGGTAACCTAGGTGGCTTTTTGGCATGACGTGCTCCTGGTGGTGAATTTAATGAGACATGATATCGATGTTATGAAATGAATTCATAATCAGATTGACTTAATAGTACTATAATATGACCATTGAGCTTAGTACACAATTTGTCCCACTTCTTTTCACGTAGGCCCCAAAACCTTCGCACCGCTGACTGACAACATGTGGCTGGGCCTCCAGGGTTACTGTTGCTAGCTGTTCTTTACACTACTTTGGTGTGGAGTGTTATAGGTATATACAAATGCATAAACAGTAAAAGCATGAGGTGGAAAGTGATGCTTGTTGTGTAGATTTTTTTGAGTAAAACACACAATCAGAAAGGAAAAGGTCAAATCTGTGCTGGAAAACTTTATTAAAAAAGTAAAGCAGTGTAATAAGAGGAACTGTTGTTGTGGTTTATTATTAGTGCACAGCCTTATTTATCTATTAGGGAGTTACTTTAACCAAAAACTCTTTATATGACCCTTCCATACTCAAAAATGACATAAATTTAAATGTTCATAATTAGGTTTTACATAAACTGTGATTATGTTCTTGAGAATGGAGTGGTTTTAGGTCAGCAGGACTTAGTTGTGTATGTGCTGGGTCTTCCAGGAGTATCCGTTAGTGCCATCCTCTGGATTAATACTAGATGAAGATGCGAGGAGAATCTTCTGCTGTAGGTGTGATGCAAACTGCTTAACACCTGTTAACAGGACTGTACCTTAAAAAGATTATGAACTGTCCTTATGATTTATTGACTTGATTTATTCACTTTTGCAAAAGAGAAGAATATTTTCAAAGTTTTTGAACTTTAATAATGACAAAAAATGAATAAGAAGAAACAAAGTTTAAGTAGCATCAAACCTGACAGGAAGGTTTTTTATTTTATTTTTTTTTCTTCTCTGGAGCCTACATGGGAAGAAGTGTCTTCTTGTCATGTAGTTATCCCCCAGTCAGTTATTAGGATTTCAGCACGCTGACCAGCAAATACGAACACACACTCGGTCACATCCGCTGACACACATGCGAACACGCCAACACACACACAAGCATGCAGCAAGTAAACAAACACTATTTTTTCACACTGTCACACTCACATGGACACAGTCATGCACTGAAGAGATAATGGTGGCCAGAGGCGATCTCGGTGCACTCCCTCTCTCTCCCTCCGTGTCTCAGAGGCAGCGAGTGTGCTCCAGTCCTCACTGTCTGTTAGATTTGATCACCATCACCCAACTGCAACGGACAGCATGCAGCTCAGCTCAGCTGACGGCTCATTGCAACACGCACACATGCACCCAAACAGCCACTGTGCCAGAGGATATTACATGTAGTGTCTGACACCTCTAAATAAGTGTTTACTCTTTCTCTGTGTGTGTCAGTGAGAGTGTGTGTATCTGTGCATGTGTATTTGCCTTTTGCATTTTTTCCCCGTCTATAGTTACCTTCCCATCTAGGACTATGAGTTTGTGTTAGTGTTTGTGAGGGAGGAAACAACACGTCAACGAAATGTACCCAAAATGATCATGAGCTATTTCTGGCCTCTACATGACTTTCTCCCTTATCAGCATATAATTATGTGCAACTTTTCATATCAATCAAAAACATTCTCATTGCATATTCAATCAAGTAAAGAACAATCTATCTGTATAATGATCAAGCAAAAAAAATAAATCAATAAATAAAAAAATTTAATCAAATTTTGTTGTGAATGTGTCATTTGTAGAGATTTGAGGTTAGAGTTTATTGTGAAAACAGTTCACATTTGTACTTTTATATTTTATTCTAAATAACATGCATAACTCCAAACTATGAAATTGCACATAACCGTCATCATGACATATTCAGCTTTGACAGATGAGAAGCATTGAGCTGTTTGTGTGCATTTGTGGGTGTGTTTGTACCCACGTGCACGTATCACAGTCTGTCTGCAAAGAGATTTTAATAAGACAGAAAAGAGGGGGTACAGTAAATCCTACATCTGAGCAAGCCCATCTCTGAGACCCGAGGGTGCCGTGCCATGATTGACAGGCCTCCTTTCACCGGCGCTGTCGGACGCGGGATGGATTAGGGCCGTCTCGCCCTAAAGGGCCATTGTGGCTCCACGTCTCCCAGCTGCTTCACTGCTCACCCCACTCCATGGCTGAGGAGGGGCTCCTGCAAGTGTGTGTATTAGGATGAGATGGTTCACATGGCATCGGCTTGCCTGACCTTCTGCTGCAATTCTCTGAGCTGTTAGAAGCGCACGATATAGAGAACTATTCTAAAGTTCTCCTGCCCCTTGAACTTTTTCACTTTTTGTTACTTTACAACCTCCAACATCAGAGTATTTTATTGGGAGTTTGAATGCTAAACCAACATAAAGCTCAATATAACTGAAAAAGGACCATTGCATGATAGCTATAGTTATATGTTTAGAGTAATTGTCCTGCTTGACAGAGACTCTGTCCGGGTTTAAGAGTTTTTGCTGCTTTCAATAGGTTTGTTTCCCCTAATATTTTCTTGTATAAAGCTCCAGCCATTTCTCCTAAACACTGATCAGTTTCGCTGACCCTGCTAAAGAGAGTATTCCCTCAGCACCATGGTATCTCGGTTTGATGTGCAATACTAGCTTTCGTCCACAAAATGTTTTTTGTGCATACCTGATAAAATTAAATCCTGGTTTCATCCAACCAGAGCACTCTCTTCCACATGTTTGCTGTGTTCCTTACTGAATCCATTGTTGAATTCTACTTTGCATTATATTTTCTCATAAATGACAAAACTTGTACAATGCAATGTGTCACTGCAAAGTGAAGAAGTTAAAAAAGTGTTGGTCAAGCAAAAAGGTGGTTGGACAAGCCACTTTGGTTGGACAAGCAAAAAAGTTTTAATTTCTGCATTTCGACTTATACAATAAAAACCTAGATTTGCAAACTTTAACAAACTTCAGAAAGAAACTTTGTTTTCAGTACTCAGTCTAATATTTTTAAGAAGAATTTAAAGGTACTTTTTTCAGGATTTTTACTTGTAGACTCACACCTACCAGGCGAACATATTTCAAATCATTTTTAAATATCAAGTCTAATATGACAGGTAGTAGTAAAACTGCTGTAAATCCCAGGTGTGTTGCTGTGGGTGCCGGCACCTTTGCCTCCTCTCTGGTGAGGATGAAAGGGGCCATAACTCCAGATGGGCTATGCTTAAATCTTAAACTACTGACGTGATTGCCACAGTGATTAATTGCTCCGGTTAAACTGGTTTTGCTGCCTCTTTAAGTCTTTCCTAGGTCATAAAAAATATTTGCTGTCCACTAAAATTTATTTTGGACGTTGGAGATTTGTCATGTATTCCTCTATGTGACATTTTCAACAACATGAATGCACTTCTAATAAAATGTTAGTGTTGAAAATGTAATAAAATCAAATTATCATTAAAGAAACGAAAAGCTTCTGATTTTGGCGTATCAATTTCTTTATTTTGCAAAAAAAAACAACAGCCACATTTAAAGAATATATATTAGCGTTAAAAATGTAATGCAAACTTATAAAAATGAAGGTCAGTCATATCATATGTCAGGAAGAAATGTGGTTTTGCGTATTCAACTGATAAATCAATTAAATTAAGTACAGATGTACAGCATTGACACTGACAGCTGCAAGAATCTTCTTCTACTACTACTTTATGTGTATTTTGTCTCGTGTTGGTGATCTTCATCAACATGTAATAACATCACTTTTTTAAGCCAACAACTGTCAATTGTAACCACTTACAAAAAACTGGGAGTCACTCTGGATCTCACCTCACTTAGAGTGAGCATGTTCAAAACATGACTGACATTAGGCTGAAACAAAAGTTGTATGTCTACTGAGGAATTGCATGTGTCAGAACAGATTACATTTTAATCCTTTTCTGTAAAAACAAAAGATATAGTTAATTTCAGATCTATTTGTCTCCTGCTGAAATGAGGCAAATTGGACAGTAGGCAGATTAGCAGAGTCTACCCATTGGCTGTGCCTGTTTAATATTGATAAAATTTTGCCAATTGCCACCATATGACCTAATGACTGATTCTACTGTAGCATACCTTAAGCAAGCACATAGCAGCAGTGGAGAGGAACCATTCATTTTTAATATGCATAAACCTCTGACAGAAGCAGGCTCAATATGAGAGTCCATCTTTCCCCCAGTTTAGAACACTGAGAAGAAACGCTGCAGCACTTTCTCACTGCAATGGGTAAAGCACATTTTTGCACAAGTACAAACACTTTTTCTCTACTTCAATCAAATAAAATTTTATTTGTATAGCACATTTCAGCAACAAGGCATTTCAACATGCTTTACATTGTAACAAACACAAAAACACAAAGTCATGCAACAAAGTCATGGCACTTGACTTACATTAAGTCAAGTGCCATCATTAAATCCGTAATTGATTACGTTTCAAATGCAACTCACACCGAGAAGTTGCAAGGTAATAAAGAAAGCATGTTAAAAACTGTCTTTGAAATAAAAAAATCAACACTTGAAACATTTGACATTTGTTGGAAAAAAAAAAAAACAACAGCAACACTAGTGCCCTCTACAATGAAATACATGATCTTGTTAGCAGCAGTCATGATATTATGGAAGGAGGCAGCATCGCAGGCTAACATGCACATCTGTGCAGGCAGCGTTAATGCTGAGCTATACATCCAGATTCTGGCTCAACATATGTTCCCATCCAGATTATGCATTTAGGCAAGCTGTTTCTTATTTGATCAAGACAATAGAAAACCTCAAACAGATTCTGCATGTATTACAACAGCATGACTTGATGCTAAACTGGCCTGCTGGGAATCCAAACCTGTCACAAACTAGAATACAGCACATTTCAAGAGAGAAAATTTGACTTTCAAAATTTCCTTTCTCAGATCAACGCTTTCAAAACATACAGTATGCGCAAAATTGTTTACGCTATTTTAATATTATCACAATTTTCCAGCTCATAACTACAAACGTCAATATATTTATAAGAATTTAACTTGACAGTGCAACAGTAGGTAACAGTAAAAGGACAATGACAGCCTACATGGTTTTAGACATTTTATGCTAATAAAAATCTGACAAATCTGGTGTGCATTTGTCTGTCTGAGTTACTTTTTCCCGAAGGTTGATGTCAAAATATTCACTGTATTCTCATTTATATTCAAAATGATTTCCATATATTAGAGAAAAGAGGGGTCAAAAGGAAAATTAAGTGCACCTAACGTGAGTTTCAGTGTGTGTTTGCATGTTAGAACTTGATATCATCCTTTGAGCAGTTATGTGCCATTGACATGACCTTTGCAACCTCTATGCGTCTTCCCTGGGGTTTCCCATCCGTTTCCAGTGAGGCCTTGCAGGGAGTGCCCATCATGGGGCATTGTTTGGGGTTATAAGGCCTCTGGCGTGGATGCTGATTGGGCAAGGCTCCCGCTTCAGCAGTGCTGGCATTGAGTTTTGGCAGGAACGTGGAAGCCAGAAGCATGCCACATTCCTGCTGAGATTCTCCCAGGCAATTAGGCTGCTACAGTGGTGATCTGCCGTCTAAATGGGAAAGCACTGAGCAGGACGGAGGATTAGCAGAGTCTACCAGTTTGTATTGGCACATGACTGAGCTGCTGGGTGTACGCAGGCAAATTGTTTCTGGTTAAAGAGGGTGCACTGGTAACATGCCCTTCCAGCTTTACTTCTTAGTATTTGCTCTCAAAGGGCACACATAGCGATGAGTCCTTGGAAGAGGAGCCTTGATAGGATTTGTGCAAAGGGTGAAAAAAGTTGCCCTCCTTCCACCCATGTCCCTGTCACCCCAGCGGAAAAAGGAGTGGATCACTTTCACTCCCTGTGTCTCTTTTCCTTTCTCCTCTCTCCATCTTTCTGTCTGATAAAAGAGGAACTATGATCACTTCGACAACAAAGGGCCCGGCTGCTTGTGTTTGGATGAGGCTGTCCTTTCTTCTCTCTTCTCTCTTTCCTCTTCCATCTCTATCTATTCCTTCTAACCCCCTCTGATCTCTCTTACTCTCTCCTTGCCCTCCCCTTTCGCTTTCTCCCTTGCTCATCTATCTCTCACTGCCTGATGCCACTCTACAGCACTGCTGCTCCGTTCTTCGTTAGGGCCTCAGCGATACAATCAGGGTATGGAATTAAAAATCAGAAAGTGTCCTTGTCGAGGAGACACCCGGATGGTGCACTTTGATGTCTCCTCAGAAATTTGAAATTCATATGTTGTCACACTTGATTTTAGTCTCCCTCACTCTCACTCACTCTCTCTCTTTTGCTTTTTCGTCATCTTCCTCCACTTCTCCTCCGTCAAGTGCCATCATGTACTATTCAGTTAGAAAGGGCAAATCAAGGGAAACAGAAGAATGTAAAAGCATTGTAAAAGGATTTCCTGAAGCCCTTTCTTTTATTTTTTATGTTTTTACTTAGTCGAGAAGGCGGGAAGACATAATGAATCATTTAATTTCCTTTTTGATTGTAGGTGCTGGGGTGCGTGGGTTTGGAGGTGGAACATGGGGATTAAGGGACCAAGGGATGGGATTGAGATGAGCTGGTGGACCACTTTGATGCCATTTCAGAGCTCTATGCCAAAGTCAAAGACAGAGTGAGCAAAGTGTAGCGGTTGTACATGCACGTTTTTAGATAGACACATAACATTTCTTCTCTACTCCTTCCAGAAAGATTTTTTCACATGATGACCAGTGTCAGTCAGTGGCCGTCTTAACCGTTGAAATTATAGACAGAAGTGTGGATGTTATCATGCTTTGAAATCAATGACTTCCTATCAATTATGTGGACTCCCAATTAACCCACTTCCCTTCTCCTTAGCACCGTCCTTTTTCTTCTTATTATGTACAGATTTAGACAGAAGTTTAGATGGCGTTAATTTTGAACTTTTAATGATTTCTTCAAACTGTTCTTTCTTCTAACTCGCAAACACAGTAGTGGCAAAAATCATAGTCAACTGTGATTGTGTTTAACTATATGACTGTCAACTACTTCAACAGTTCATAGTCATAATCAACTGTTTTGCTACTAGTAGTACTGGTGCAACCCTGCCTCTCGCCCGGAACATTAGCTGGAGATAGGCACCACCTATCAAATGAAGATCAATACCAAAAATAGCAATGACACAAAAACACAAGGAAGATTTGAAATAGAAAACCCAAACTCAAAAAGCTGACGATCATAACAGAGAAGGGGATATGAAGTGGTGAAGTGTGTGACTTGTTCCAGTGTTGATGTCCTTTCTGATGTAATTTGTTGATATTTTTTCATTCTTGTTGACAATTAAGCTACATTTTTAAATAAGCTGTAAATTACAAAAGGGCATAATATCTGGGTTTATGTACAAAATCAACTGCAATAGTCACAATGAGAGGGGATAACAATTTATATAATAACATAAAATCTGTTGCAGGACTTTGCCTTGGCTCACTGCCTCAGTTGTCTTGGTTTGTTACAACAAACCAATGGTTCTAGAGAAAGATCTGGGATATTTTCAGAGTTTGTTGATCCAAATAAAATAATGTAACTTTGTTTAATTAAATATGTTAATGTGAACTATGCCTTCTCTAAAAGTAATTCAAGGAATGAATTTGGGTAGATGCATTTCTTGCTTTTTTCTTTAAGGAAACAAAGGGGTACATCAGTGAGTCTGAACTGCCCCTCCCAAGACAGTTATGAATGGTTACACAGGTGGGGTTGTGAGGACAGAAGGATGGGGTAGAAGGAGGAAGGGGGTAGAAGGAACGAGAATGGAGACAAGGATGGGTTTTCCCATTGGTCCACTATATCCCAGATTCACCATTAATCACTTGAGCTGAGCCCCTCCAACTCTCTCGCCCCTTCTTGCCACCGTTGTCTCCTGGCTTTGTTGCCCCTTTTTCCATTGTGATAGCAACCTATTCTTGCATACCCCCTTTCCAACAGTGAACACCACCCATAAAACTTATCCATCCTCAAATCAACTATTTATTTCATCTGCCACCTCAAAATTGTCATCCCTGTTTGTCTTACTGCTTATAGCTCTCCTTCCCCTTGCTGCCCCTTTCTCCTATCACTCTACACCCATTGAATACTTTTTTTCTCTCCTTGTTTTCTTTCTCTCTCTCTCTCCATGACAAATGGGTTTTAATAAAAGCTGACAGAGCGATGAAATTAAAGGAGTGCATCCCATGGCCAGCTGTAGCTCCAGCCTTACTGTGGCACTGACATATTTAAAACAGGACCTTAATTCAGTAGCTGGCAAGTGCTTTACCAACCCTAGGACACCTCAGTGTTATCAAAATCATTATTACTGCTTGACACAAAGCTGTTGTACAAAAAAGGAGTTTAACACTACACTTAGCACCAAAGGTGATGAGAATTCATCCGTCACTTTGTGTTTATGCCAAGTATAAACCTAATAGAACAGTTTATTCCATTGACCCTATTAGGATATATTAGGGCCCCGTGTCCCATGTCATCTCATTGTAGTTTTGGACCATAAAGAGAGGGGGTTGGGACAGAGTAAATGGTCAAAGACAGAAAGGGAGCGTGCGTCTATTCCGAGGGAATCCTTCCATAAGGAATAACTGACACAGAGGACTTACCCACGCCTCAAGAGCTCTCGCTAGCGTTAGAAAGCATTGTTTTTTTGGATTACAGGGCTAGGAGGGGAAGCTAATCCCATAATTTTTAATCTCTCCTGATTCTACAGGGATGGATGAGAGCCTG
This sequence comes from Poecilia reticulata, assembly GCF_904066995.2. NCBI lineage: Eukaryota > Metazoa > Chordata > Actinopteri > Cyprinodontiformes > Poeciliidae > Poecilia > Poecilia reticulata. Next base: position 9,855,763 of record NC_088845.1, read on the forward strand.
GATAAGGGGAAAGGGGGGGAGGGGGTAGGGGAGTAGGGGGTTCCCTGACACAGTTTGGGTAGGTGGGTTGCAGACAGGAGAGGGTGGAGGAGGGGTGAGGGACAGAAAAGGTTTCTTAACAAAGGGAATAATATATTATTGAAAGAACATGATTTGTTTAGCTTGTCAAAGTGAAAAATCTTCAAATGTTTCAAAAGGAGATATTTTCTTTTCTGTATACATTTGGAGGAATCAAGAAATGACCAAATGCAATACAGTACTACGAAAGTTCCCAAAGTCAACATCCATCCATTTTTTTTAGACTCTTTTGTCCTTGCAGTTTCCAGGGAAGTTGATACCTGTCTCCAGCAGTAATTGGGCAAGCGCACCTTTCTGGTTCATTCATGGATGGATGGATTAAAGGAGAATTGAATAATGGAGGGACAGACAAATGAAAGGATACATTAAAAAATTTAATGGGAAATAAAATCAGTTAAAACATTTTTTTTACATGTATCTATACCCAGAAAACACTGAAATGAAATTCCATACTTCCCAAACCTTCCCAGACTTTGCCCTCTAGAAAAAAGAGCAACTCCAATCCTGTTCGCAAGCAAATTCCAAATCATTCTGTGACAGCGATAACGTATCCTCCTCCCAAAACATTTCTGCTTTGTCATTTCATACCCTTACCACCCCATGTTTGGGTGTGTGGATAATTTCTGAGACAGCTTACAGTGACAGGCTTTGGGTACGGAGGGATAAGTTGTCTGGGAGCTCATCCTTATAATCTGTGAAGGATACACAGGGATACCCCAGGCAGAATACAAGGACTGCTCACCTGCAGGTTGTGCTAAATACGATTAGGAGCTAGACTGGAACCCAAACACTTGCTGTAAGCAAAAATATAAATAAAAATACCCATACACAAATTCACATAGGGGATATGTTTGAAGATGTGAAGGTGAGAATGCAGTTACTATGCTTTTCCTTGTGGTTTAAAATCAAGTTAATGAACAAAATGCAGCAATAGCCAAAGGTGGTACATTGGATCTCCAGAAGGCTTCATCTGAATGCCTTTTCCATACATAAAGTGGGCAACAAGGACACAAACAGGGATGGAGATGGAAGGTGGCCTCAGCAAACACAAGAAGTTTAAAATGATTGTGTCCAATCTGGAAGTAACCTTGGGCAGCTTCTAACACGACTGAGGGAGTGAGCGAATGGGCCTTGGAGCTCAGCCAAGGAGAGCCTTTTGTGCCAGCAGCCGCCACATTCCAATCAACTGCCTTTATTTATACCCCCGGCCTAATTGAAAGGTTGGCTTGTGAACCATCTGTATGCAGCCACACTCCATCTCCCCCTTCAATACACACCAACCCTCTTACACACAGAAACACACGCACATGCACTCCCTGATGCTTTATCGTCCCAAACACAGTCAGCTTTGACCCAAGGCGAGAAGGCCAGGCACGCCACATCTTTGACAGTTAAAAACACAGGAGGCTAATAATGTCAGTGACTTATGGCAAAAGCAAAAGTGGAAAGGTTAAAAATAAAAAGTGTGTTTCTGTGCCGTGATATTTACCTCCTGTACGGAGAGGCAAAGAAAAGAAGCTCACTGAGTTAGCCTCTGGCCTACATAATGGCTAAGAGGGTTTTCCTCTGAGGTGGACAAATGTTTGTTCTACAATCAGTTCTTTGCTGGAGCGATAAAAACAGCAAAAAGCAGTGAGGTGATAAAAGAGATAGAGGAACATTCTGTTTTTTATTATTACAGAAGTACAAATAAATCAAAACACAATCTACACAATTACACTGCAACCTGTAGTTGTGTCTAAATTGAACAAAATGCACAATTATATTCAGTTAACTTAGTTACTTCTGCAATGTACTCCGAGTGCAAAGTTGAAAATGTCTGCGCATCTACACCAAGCGATCAGGTGTGTGAATTGTAGTTTGTCAAAATGACAGAAGGCCATAAGATTTATTCATCATCGTTTTAAAAAAAATGGTCAAAGATGGAAAATATTTGGTGTTTGGCGTCAACATGTAACCTCTAGGGGTCACATGTTGCTATATCTTTGTGATTCTTAATGAAGTAGTCAGTTGAGTCAGACACACAGCTGGATGGTTCTCTTTCTCTTATATCTGTCTCAAAATCTCATAATTAGAAATAGATGCATCACATTAACACATTCATAAACAGATGACCTTTGCCCCACACAAGGTGATGCAACAGGTAGAAAGACCTTCATTAAGTACCAGTGAGACACAAGGAACACCTTTTTGGTGATTTTTATCACACTGCCAAAGAGGCAGTCACAAAAATGTCAGTTTTTTTTTTTTACTTAAAAAAAAAAGCTCAAAGCTGAGACTCATTGGATCTAACTTGGCATCAGAAACACTGATTTGGGTCCAATTAATATGCTCCAAGCAGCAAGGCACTTAAGAATATATTCATGAATTTTCTCCTTCACTAATGTTATTCCAATGCTAACTCCACATTTCACAGTAATGCATCTGGTTTTTTATTTTTTATTTATTTATTTGTTTATTTCTTGCTATAATAACGTACTCCTTCTTCTAGCGTACCAAAGTTGGTATTTTTTACAGCTTTAGGATTTTGGTGGTAGAGTCAGTGCTTTGGCAATGTAACAAAATGACCACAAAACAAAACCAAAAGAAAAAAACAAAAAATTTTTTCCAACAAGTTCTGCAACCGGTTTTGTGGAAAAAGCCCTTAAGGAACCCAGCATTTACTGCCTCAAATATCCGTGTTACATGTTGGAGTTTTATAGGGCTGGAAACCACATACACCCATGTCACTGTTCCTGAGCCCCTAGAAGTCCCTATGTTATAACCCCCAAAAATGTAATGTTAAGACCATCTTGGCAAAACTCTCATTAATCACCCTATGTTGTGCTCAAGTAGAAATCAAACTGTTTTTCTCCATGATTAAACTTGGAAAAACTTTTTCCTGCTGAAACCTCTCTTTTACTCTCAATAAAATACCAATCGCAAAAGTCCCAGAAAGCTTGTGTCCAACTCAGTTAGATCAGATGGCACATAATAGCAAACAGGGAGGAGAGGCATGGGAACTTGACTTTTAATCTAGTCGTAATTTTGACAAAGTGAGCGAACAACCCAGTATTAAGAAATACTGTGCAGCTGAAAGGCTCTGGCAGTTGATAAAAAGACTCAGGCACCGGTGTGAGATAAACGACTGGATGATTGATTATCGCCTCTGGCAGAAAAGTGAGCAAAGCACAAAACCAGTCAGAAGTGTTTGTGTCATGAACATTTTCTCACAGTTTGTTCTTTAAGGTCACTGTTGTATTTCAGGTGAGTTTGCAAATAACATTAAAACTAACCATATTTCAATCTGAAATTGTGCACAGGAAACACAGAAAAAAAATAATTGCATCACTGTAATAAAGCAATGGGTTTGGCTGAAGGAACGACTGGAAAGATAAAACAATAAAAAAAATCATGTCTGTTGACATCAATTAAGGATTCACCTAACCTTCAACTTTCAGATCTGTTTAAAATTAGGCGACTAACCACATTGCTCCAAGTGCACCACGTGCTCTAGGGATCTGGTAACAAACCACAGGGATTAATGAACAGTTAGATCTGTGTTTCATCAGTTAACGGGACAGGCTGATGGAGATTGCAGCAATGCTGAAGAGCGTGTTAAGCTCTCGGCAGGTATCCAGCTGGCCCCGCACTGATCTATGGGACATGTCAGGCTTCTTCTGCCAGCTGGCAGTGAAACACACCACCATGTTCATTCATGACTGGCATCTCCAAAACTTGTGAAAAACCTTGTGGTTTTTGAATGCTCCTTCTTTAAGATGCTTTTAAAAGAGGAAGGGAAAGACGAAAAGAAGGAAGGAAAGAAAAAAAAAACTTTTAGGTGTTTTAAGACAAGGACATTCAGGACAGCTTGGTAGTGCTTCTTTTAAATGTGATACTTTCTGTTGTTTTTTGCATTTGCAGACATTTAGAAGAACTCAATAAAAGGTTTTTTTCACACACACCTATGTATGCTGTTGGAGTAGATTCTTGGGGTGTGTTCTTTAATGCCAATTGTATTCCTTCTTGGAAAATGTTTCATTAAACATGAAAACATAACAGAACAATGCATATGTATTATTTTAAAACTTATTGTGATATAATTTGTCTCAAGTTTCATTTTAGAAAAGTTGGTAAGGCTAAAACTAAAATTTTCACCAAATTTAAATAACTGTACCAAAACTGCCTGCATTGCCTGTTAAAAAATAATTGACAGAAACCTGTAAGGAAATCAATCTTTTATTGATTTAATGTTGTTCTTAAAAAAATCCTTCTGTTGAGGGAAAATCCTACAAATAATTCCTGTTTCAAGGCTCACAATCACTTAAACCAATATCTTTAAATGAAGCTAAAGCATTTTTAATGTCTTTCCTTTTTGAAAGAACCTGTTAATGTCAATTAGTGATTTCCTATTCTCACTGGCTATATATTACATGATAAAGAAGAGCAATTCTCTGAACATACAATTGTCCAAAAATATTTTTGTTGACTGAAACATTAGGAGTTCATTTCACTGAAACTAAGGATTCAAACCCAAACGTTGAAAAGGAGCCAAAAGCCATAACCTTCTCTTCACCAAACTTTGGATTTGACAGGATTGAGTCAGAAAAGTATTGTTCCTCTTTCCACTGCCAAGCCCAGACTGGTCTCGTAAATTACAAGACAGGGAAGTATAATTCATCTCTCCAGAGATCACTGCCACTACTGTTCATTGTCAGTATACCTCGCAGCATTGCATTTGGCATTTTACATTGCGTAAGGTCATTTCCTGAATCTGTCTAGATTGTTTTGGCACTAATCTGCAGATCACATGAAGTTTTTTGAGAACTGTAGCTTAACTCTATGCTATTCACTATTTCCCACTATTCATATTTGCTCTCTCGCTATGATACTACGTGTTGAATGTGATGTGGAAATTTAATGAAAAAACTTATTGCACAGGTGGCGCCCTATTACGCTGTGAATTCACTAAGCTACTTCAAGACACTGTTTCTTTTACAGCTGTTATGAAGAAGGAGTTTCATGTCAAAGTGCTGGATTTTATGCACCTCTGACCACAGAGGTGACAGAAATCCTTATATTCAAGGATTTTAAATGGAGACCCCACATTTTAGGAAACATAATTAATGGAACGTTACATAGTTAATACTCTTTTAAAACACACATTTTCTGTAGTCCCATAGCTTTGTGTGCTCATCTGTAATCCGTACACAGACAAAGTACAATGGCACAAGACCTTATGTTAATTAATGTCTGATATATATCACAGGCTTGAGTGCGATTTGATCTAGACAATACTATGCATATTTCTGTAATCTTCAATTGGTCTTTTTTTTTTTTGGAAAGCAGTCAGACTCTTTTAAAATGTGTCAAAGTGGATCTTTAGACACCTTCTAGTTTAACAAAAACCTTTTCAAATGCCATAGAAGAATAGGTCTGGCAATGTTTGGATTATAACATCTGGTTCAGTTAAAGTTAATCTTTCCAGTTATTTATTTTAACCCAATTTAACCTAATCAAAGATCTACCAGACTTCTTAGTGAATCTTCCTTAACTTAAACATGTATTATTGTGTTGCTAGTTTAAAGTTTCATGTGTGTAATAGCATTCTTCAAATTATTAAACATGCATTGCTTTATCAAACCTCAATAGACTTCATATGCAAAATTACAAGTTCAATTTTACTGTAGAATAAAATAGACAGCCTCTGAAATGTCAACAGGAGAGGCAGACAGAAAAACACAAGGGGGATTTTACACATTTTCTCTTTTTATTTTGGGCATGAACGTTACAATCAGCATGTACCATGTAAACTAACATATACACCATTTAGAGGCCCCATTAATGAACTGGAACATAGTGATCCAGCATGTAGACGTTGCTGGCAGCCTTACTGAAACACTGAAATTAGGCATTTTGCATGGAAACAGAATCATCAGCATGCTGCTTGGGGAATGGGGACAGTCAGCCAAATGCAAAATCATCCTCTGTTCTTCTGTGGCTCGTGCGGGTGATAAATCAAACCGCCGAACAACAATTAGCACTCCGTTGACACTCCTTTCACATCCAACAGTTTACACAGGAAGTCGGCCAAGTGATGTAAAAAAAACGGCGCATTGTCTTGCCAAGTGCATCTGCTATTATCGGCAGTGGAAATCCATCCACTTGTTGTACAAGCTTGTGAAAACAGGTCCATGGGTCTCAGTTAAAAGCAGTAAAAACCATCCTGTATAATAAACTAAAGGCATCTCAAATTTGCACTACATACATGCTGCAGGAAAGCACAAGAGACAATTAATCCCCCGACTGCCTCTGTAGCTTCCAAGAAAATGAACTTTTTACATATGCCTTACAGGTCAAACATACAGGAGTGTCGTCCCCTTCTTTACATTCAATGGAAAATTGTTTGCTGAAAGCAATCACACAGACTTCAATAACAACTGAGATAAACAACACACATCCGGTCTAATCTCTCTGCAGACCATCCAGCTCAATTAATTACCTAGGCTCTGTATTTGACTTCAGGGCATTAGCAATCATCTTTAAATATTAATTGTCTTTGTCCAGGGACTGATCCAGGGTCCTTGTTGTTTAGTTGTCGAGTTCCTACAGAGTGAAACTGGATAGAAAAAGGCTTAGATATGCTATTTGTTCCAAAAAGGGACAAGAGTTTCTAGGAACAGTTGCCTGTTTTGTATGAGACTTTTTGTCTAGAATATGATCAGTGAAGTTCTATCGTGTATTTATAAATATTTCGAACCCTTGCGTAGTATTCATACCCCTTGTTTTCCTGCTTAACCATAAAACAACCACAAACCAAGGTGATTGTTGTAGGATTTTATAACCAAGACAAAGTAGAGCAACATTTTGAATCTGAAGGAAAATTAAACATGTTTTTATTGTGATTTTTTTTTATAAATGGAAATCTATAAAATATAATGTGCATTTGTTTTCAGCTATGATCCTATTTTTATGTTTATAAATGGAATGCCTTTGTTTTGCAAGGCACCCTAGGATGACATTTGCTTTGAACTGACACCACATAAGTACATTGAATTGGACTTGTTTGAGCTGATACAACAAAATAAAATCCAGGGCACAAACTACCTCAATTTACTGTTTATCAGTAAATAAAGTCCATCTGTGAGCAATTTATTCCCAGGATAAATGCAGCTTTTCTCTCTAACAGGCTTGTTAGAGAACATATGTGAATGAACAATAACATGAAGTCCACAAAACGAAAACAGTATATAATCTTTTGAACATTGCATTGTTCATCTGAAACTGGACAGATTATGGCACAACTGCAAACCCACCAAGAAAAGACCAAAGGTTACAGACTTTCAAAACAAGCATTATAAACTTTGACTTCAGCCTAACTTGGGTTACATAAACCAATGTTGAAGAACCAAACGTGAATCTCCATATTTGTTGTTTTATAACAATTTGGTATTTATGGAAGTGTGGTAAGAACAAAGTTACAATGGAAAGAAAGCCATACAAAGTCACTTTCACAGTTTGAAACATGTGAATGAAGACAGTCTGACTCAATGGGCATTAAATGAAACTTTCTGCCCAATGCAAAGTGTTTTCACTGTGTGGCAGAAAACAAACACCAAATCATCTTAGATACATGACTGTCATTGTGAAAGATGGTGATGGCAGCATCATGATTGCCTTTCTTTAGCAAGGACATGGAAGCTAGTCAGAGTAGAAGCATATTAATGTGTTAAAAGGGACCAGTCAAAGTCAAACTGCAAATATGAGGCAATACTGATCTTGGACTCACCTATTAGCAAACAAGAATGGTATAAAAAAATCTCAATCTCTAGATGGACTGAGTTTGAGTCCATCAAACACGTTTTTGTGTTTGAGAAACACAAAAACATGTTTTTTGAGGGTTTTTTTTGTTTGCAGGACAGAGGGTAAAAGAAAAACTGAGCCAGCATTATCTGCACATGACTTGTCTGAGTTGACAGAAGAAAGATATAAAGATTTATAGCATATGTCTCCTGACCACCAGCAGGGCAAACAAACAAACAACAACATCCTGAGTTAAGATGAAGCATCTGGAACGAACATGCCTTCAGAGGATGATATCTGTCTTCATTTAGGCTGTCTTTAATAATTAACCCAATGCATTTATTTATTACTCTTCACCAAAGAGATACCCAGGTGAGTTAAGCTTCTCTCGGGATAAATGCTCAGGAGAGAAAATAGAAGATTCTTCTTCTTTTTTTCTTCTTTCCTCTCATGCTTTGCATGAGTGTTTGTAGCCCAGAGCAGAGGAAGCCAAGAAAAAAAATCCTATTTGGCCTCTGTCCACCTTTACCTGCACAATTTCCTATATCAGCATATTTTCTAGTGTACCATGGGGCCAAAAAGCAAAGAACGGGGGAGCTGAAAACGGAGAGACAGGGGAGCTAATTGGCCTGTGTATTCCAAACTACCGAGATGTATTTTCTTTTAAATCTAACATAACATCTACAATAAAAAAAAAAGAAAATGCATTTCTGGTACGTAGCTTTGTTGTTAGATCAAGTCACTACATTCAATGTGTTTAGGAAACAGAAACATTTGTGCAGAATTACACCTGTTCCAAAGAATACATTACAGTAAATAATAGTCATAATAATGTATGTCTAAAAACTATGCCTTACAGATATGTGGTCATATGAAATTTTACTTTTATTTCCCCAAAATCACCTCTTGATCAGATTTTTACTAAAATGAATTTTGCTTTTAAAAAAAACTCTATACCTCTTGAACTTTTTCAAATTTTGTAACATCAGAACCATAAAAGCTATGTATTTTATTGGAATTTTAAAATGATTCTTGACAATACATACAAAAAAGGGTGGCATGCATTCATAGTCAGTGCACTTTACTTTGACACCCAAAGCTAAAAAATAAATAAATAAATAAAACGACGCGTTAAAAATACCATCCCTAGAAATAGGGGATGAACACATGAAAATGTGTTTAAATGATCCAGTCAAAGTCCAAACCTTTGTCCAACTGAAAGAGTGAGGTAAGACCCTGAAATTGATGTTCACAGATACTTTTCATCCAATTTGACAGAGCTGGACCTATTTTCCAAGAAATAGGGCAATAAATTCACTCTCTGAATGCCCATATACCCCACAGGACATGCAGCTGTAACTACAAAAGGTATTTCTATACTTTTATTACTGCATTGGTGAAACCCCTTAAAGCCCGTCTTTTTCCTTCCACTTCACAAATATGCCCTATTTTTAGGTGTCCTACCACAAATCCAAATAAAATCCAAAGCAGTTTGTAATAGTGAAGGGCAAAAGCTTCAAACAGTATGAATACTTTTGCAATGCACCATATTTAAATTTCTGTGTTTTAGGAATATCTGTTGCTCATCTTTAGTTCTGACCACAACTTGACAGCATGCCAAGTCAGGGGCGAAACTTGTGCATATAGGGAGCAGCTTAACAAATTGCCACTCTGCTGCCAAGTCCTGGGAGGGAAGAAATAGCTTAAAGAAGGTGCTAAAATCCTTGCTAAAGAGACCAAGAAACCCCACAGGGTGAAGGGTGAGGGGGAAGAACGAAAGAAAAGTGAAGGTGGGTAGAAGCACATAAAGAGATGAAGCCGAGGGAAGAGAAACATGCAAGATAAAGAGGCAGAGGGAGAAGGGAAGAGTGAGAGGCAGAGCAGGGAGAGGACAAAAATGAGGGAACAGTAGAGGCTTGATATGATTTCAATGGAATGTTTGTTGACAGTGCTCCGTGGCCCCGGGCTCTGGGATAAATGATTGAACACTGCGCCTGTCAAAGCCAGAGGATTTCTGTGGGCATGCGTTTCTCTCCCTGCTCTTTTGCTGGAGGGAAGGTAGCAGTCAACTAATTGACACAGAATTAAGCATGAAATGCACTAAAGCACAGCCCTCTGCTGCCGTGGCTGGCCTCTTCTCCAAAGAAGCAGCTTCCCGCCAGTTAAAAGCTGCAGATAAGACACACATGCTCCTATGTTGAGATTAAATCTCACACTTGCAAATATACAAATGTAAACAGATCTTTAAAGACAAAAAAAAAAATCCAAGCAGATGGCTCACTTCAACATTTGAACACCCCCACAAAAAGCAAGTACATACATGTACATCAATAGAAGCAAAGAGGGATAGGATAGAGGATCTTCACAGAGTAAATGAGTCAACAGTATAGACTTTTTCTGTAACATATTGCTCCACGAGAAAGTTATCCTCTAAGTGTCATTCTCTGCTACACCTGTCATATTATGCTCAGGGGCCGTGATCTCAGGTGCTGAATTCTTGGAAATGGCTTATCAGTGCACTAACTACTTTTACTTTGCTCTGAAAGCAAACAGAAAAAAAAGGATAAAGTGAGAGCTTTTGGAAAAATTGACAAAAAAATAAATAAATAACGAAAATGGAATTAAAACTAAGAAAAATATGAACAGATGATTGTCTTTTAATTTTCCTTCCTTTTATCCATTCATCCATCAAGTCAGATCAAGTTTATTTGTATTGGACATTTCAGCCGCAAGGCACTTCAAAGAGCTTTACGCCATCAAAACATAATTCAGTAACCAATTATGAAACAAGCAAGAAACATTACGTTTTGCCAAATGCTATCATCAAATTTATCAAGCAAATTATTATGAAATACGTTGATTTAGGTTCCAGTTATTAATCAGAGGCATCTCTAAGCATTTGGGTTTTTAGCCTTGATTAAACAAGGTGTGACAAGTTCGTGTTCTATTCGCAAAATTTCACGTGGCCACTAGCCGGTCCTAAAAAACCCTTTTGAAAGAGCTTTAGACAGGATGAGATGTGCTAAAGAAAATGAGGGAGTCTGTGGGTCAAAGAACCAACCTCATCTCTCTGACTACCAGTTGGTCACGTGGTAGCTTTTCCTGTCTTGGATGTAACGGGGAGAATGGGGAAAGCAAGGGGAAAGGAAGGGAGGGTGGGTGTATTGCAAGGCGGATCCCCAGGGTCAATTACCCACAAGAAGGAGGTACTGCAGCCAACACTCTGCATCTCATTTGCAAGGCAGCAGCAAAGGTGCACCTGAGCTCCTCTAGTGAGCATCCTGCCACAGCTCCGAGCCAATTAATGTCTCCTTCTCAGCGACATGTGCTTCTCAGTGTGACAACCAGTGTGGCTGGGCAGCTGTGGGCCGGGCCTGCTGGCTGAGGGAGAAGGCCTCGGCAATGCCGCTTGTCTTCCCACAGAGACTAATTTCAGACAGAGCCTCACCTGTGTTTTTACAACAGCCTGAGTCAGAGGACTTCAGATTCAGGCCCAAATACACATGCACTCATAAATTCAGATAAGCAAGGACATAAAAACGTCCAATATACAACAGCAGAAATGACCAGATAAGCACATTAAGAGAAGATCCAATTCTTTGCCAACAGATGAAACACAAACACCAACGACCATCAGCTGCACATAAAAACATAAAAAATGAGCAACAATAATGGAATGATTTAATACTTTCTGGTTTGTAAAAATTGAATTTAAGAAAAGCTGCCTTTCAGGGAGGTTAATGAGAATAGATATATCCCAAAGTGTTATGTCTCAGTAGATGGATATGTCACACAGTAAAAAAAAAGCTCCAGCAGAATGGGGAAAAAATTTGATGCACAAAGCAAAATTAAAAACTTTCTCAGTTTTGGCCTGAGGCGACACTTGGAGATATACGAGTGACCTGAACAGAGGGAGATTATTTGCCAGAAAGCAAGCTTATGGACAGTCAATATCATGCATATTCCTTATGAAGAGGTGGAATATTTGGTCTAAATGTTGTATATGAAGAAAGGTCAAGCAAAGGTCACTAAACACAATGAGGAGTTATCCCCCTAACAGATAGTTCTATGGCCAAGTGTTGTGGGATATGTAGATGAGAATCAATGAAGGAAAACACACATTTTTTAAAGAATTTATACAACTTTATATCAAAATCATGGTAAAAAAATATTTTCCTTTTTATTTAATAAAAAGTTATGTTTTTATTTTCATGTTGCTTCATGTTCACAGTTGAGAATTCATACAAAGTTATAAAGCATGCAAAAAAACAGCAAAAAATCAAAATGGGGAAATTCAATAAACAGGTTTTAATTTAATTAAAACTGTATTTGAATTGTGATTCAATCACCAATAAACCTGTCAGAAAATAAATAATTTTTTTAAATAATTTTTTTAAACTCTGCTGTAGATCTTGAAACCTAAAGAAACATTTAAAATACAGAGTTGGAAAAACTCACAGTAAAAATATAGAATACAGTAGTGGTTCTTACATGAATGGCTCCCTAGGAGAGGAAATTTATTTTGCATTCTCCTAACCACAAAACAAACACGCTACAACTACGTGGAAGGTTTTTGCAAAAAGTGGAAAACATTTATAATACATCAGGAATATTCTGAAATAAAATCTGATTAAATGCCTTGTGTTTTACAATTCATGTACACACAGTTGCATAACAGTATGCGCACCTGTGGTGCATTTAGATTTAAATAAATATTTTTAATGTCTTAAGATGTTTCCTGTTTGTGCAAGTAATATTGCATTTTTGAAGTGGTACCGCCAGTGTCATGAATTAAATCTATGGACGGAGCTCAAGACTAGGATGACTGCAAGAATTTCTTTAAAACGTCAAAGACTTGAAGATGATTTTACACACAAAATAAATAAAATGGATTTGCATTTACAAGTTGTTCAGATCTTTGACCTTATCGAGACATCGCATCTCTACTTTTACATTAATTTGTGAAACCATGGGCTAATATAAATGTATGGAAAGTTAGTCTAGATGAAAGGAAATCATGAATTTCTTTCTCAAAATGCGGGAATGTGTCCAAATGGCTGACAAGAGTTCAAGTGTCATTGAAAAAGTAACTTTACATTAAAGTCAGCAAAAACTTCACATAATTAATTTGTGCTGCTGTGCAAAACTTGCCTCAGAATAACAACATTTTGGAAGTAGTGTCTTATACTTGCTTCTTGATTAAAAACACAAAATGACGACTATTGAAACAATAGATTATTAATGGTTTCCACGTTATGTATGTATTTTAGTGTATTAACTGATTAACACCTGAGATTTACAAGTAAATGTACAATTGAAAATTAGTGCAAAAAATAATAAAAAACTACAGATACTTAAAAAATTAGCCACGTTGAGGAATTACTGATAAAAATGTGTTCATCTTTACTCTTAGAAAAAATCTGATTTTTTTGGACTGAGAAGTACATAAAATCCAAGGAAAATTGGAGCGTGTGTTACTTATACACACTGGTCAGCGAGTGTGTTACCATGTAATCGACTCACAACCTTGCATGTGACCTCGTTGCCGCAGGGCATTGCAGCCAGCAAGGCTAACGCAAGGCTAATGAGTGTCATTCATTGTACTTGGGTGCAGAGGAACATGCGAGTGCAGGAACACACTTATTTAACAGATCCATCCTTCCGATCACTGCTCCCCGTAGCCCTGGAGCTCACAATGAAAGCCAGTGTCTCCCTCAGCGGGAAGTCTGCGCTCTCCTCCCTGACCATCCCCGCTCATCCGAGACAGAAATAGACATTGCTTTGCCTCTGTGCTCATTCTCATAGTCAACTCATGCTTGACACACGCTGGATGAATGACTCCTTCCTCCTGCTCCCCTCAGCCGACTACCGAGGTAGTTCCGAGTTGTCGAGCTTGCCACTGAAGAACACGGGAAGTTGGATTCGGCTTGCGAGGCAGAAGTGGGGAGCATGTGTGAAACTTCCAGCAGACGGCCTTCTGAACACACACACACACACACAGAGCAAAGCAAGCTGGCTTTTGACAGTGGCAGAATTATTACGGTGAGGTGGATATTACCCCTGTGGGACTTCATTTACCTCCAGCATATTCACTGAGTTGCTCTGTGTTTTACTGCTCCTCATAATCCGAGCCAAGCGCACACACACACACACACCCCCGCGTATATACTGCCGCTCACTCATATCGCCATATCACACACTATTTTTATGTCAGGGTTATTATTGAGATCATTATGGGATGTGGATAGCAGTCAGATGCCCACCTCCAACCACATCCTTTTTGCTGCCCTCCCAATTTCCTTCCATGAAAGGTTGCCAAAGATTTCCTATTTATCAGGAAAGCAAACATGCAAAGACACAAACAGGCACACACACATTCAAAAGCCGGTTTTGTATTATTGCAGTTATTCTCCTAGCATTTAGCTTGTAAAGGTCACTGATGGACTTCTTTTGTTGGGCTTTTTGAGATCTCCTTTGCCCATTGTGTCATCAAATCATTAAAAATTGAGGGGAGAAAGGCAGGGCAGGAGACATTGCATATGTTTGGAGGCATTATTATTATTAAATAATCATGTTTGTCTCCTAAATTGAGAGTGACTCATGCCACAATATCAGTAATTAGATAAATTATTGATGGACTAGCGGGTGGGTACAGGGAGAGTTGGTGGTAGAAATGGAATTGCCAAACCCAATTAATGTCTTTTTCCTAGAGTGGCCCCATTAGGGTTGTCACTTATACTGCCAAATGGTGACACTAATAAAACCACAACTAGCACTTAACTGCTTAATTAATAGTAAAATGATCAATATTTTAATTAGCTTAGATTAAATACAGTGGAGGCTAAGAGAGAGGAGTAAAAAGAGGTTGACGCTGTGTGCCCTTGCTGATTTAAAATGTCAGACAGCGTTTTACTGGAAGCTTTTTCACATTGACAGCCATTTCAGTAGAGAAGCTTGTCAAAACAGATGTAAAATTTACAAAGTACCTATCACACCCATTGACACTGACACTGAAGATAGAGAAAGTCTTAAAGCAAATTTCTGTTTTAAAGTGTAATATCATACTGAAAAATATATTTAAAAAATTATTAGAGATACTAAGAACTTTTAATCTTAGCTTCTCTTTCAAAAGTGAAAGACAAAAGAAAATGTTATTCAAGAGCAGCAGATCATTAGAATCTCAAGAAAACTTCTACTGATATAAACTGTCCTATATCTACAGTGAGAGCAATAATTAAAATGTTTAAAGCCGCATACATTTTAACACATGAGGTTGGAAGTGGATCCAATTTATCTTGTTACTGCTCTCCATTGAATATTATGCATACACAAACTCAGTGCCACACCCCAATTTCTGTCCAAGTGTACGTTCTATAACGCAGCGAGGGAAAGGCCATTGTTTCCGATTGCAACACTGCACAAAAGAAGAGCACCAGTGGAAAGAAGAGAAACCTTCTGACCGTTTGTTTGTCTGGGGAACAGGAAGATATCGACACGGCATCCCTGTTCCACACAGTCTTTATGATAGCTGCTCATACATTGCTTTCTGAGGTTGAAAAAAGGGGTTTTCTCCTCGTCCCTGATGACACAACATTTTGTCTTCTCTGTTCTTCAGTTTACCTGGAGCCTCGGCACTGGGCACAAACGAGTGAGAGATGAAGAGTGTCCTCGCCTGCAGTAATGCCAGTCCAAGATTTATACGCTGCACGACTTCACTGCCCTGCACCACTGAACACACAATTAAACCATTAGCTAAAAAATGACAAAAACAGTCAAATTTACAGAAATTAAAATAGACTGAAGTTATAATATATAATTTAAAACCAAGTTAATAAAAAAATTCTACAACCTAAGCATCACTGACAAACTGCTAATCAGACATCACTCTTTATATTTTTGTTTTCTGTAAAGAACAACAAAAAAAATAAACATTTGCATTGTTCTAAGCTGAAGTAAAAACCTGTTGCCTGTTGCACTGAGGATCAGACCTTCCTCGAGGAAACCTGCAAGCCCAGTATAAAGGGACTATCCTTCTTCCACTAATACCCATCAACCCCCTCTCTCAGGGGGACGCAGTGTCTCCAATCCCCAACATGAATAAAACAAGTTGTTATTCTTTTCTAGACAAACACCCTCCGAATGCCCCCAGATAAAAAAAAAGGGGAAACCATGCCAAGCCTGGGTTTTCCTGCAGCAATGTCAGTAGAGATGGGCTCCCCAGACACTTGGTTGGCTGGGCTCTGTAAAGTGTGTCCTGCACCATGCAAAGTGTCTGCTTTGCCAGGGGGCACCGCATGGAAACTTTAAGCACAAACAAAATAAACAAAATACCTACCGATGTTTGTTCATGGCTATAACAAAGCAAATTATTCATCCACTTTATTAAGTCCTTATGTACATGGCGTTATTAATCGAATTCCCCTGTGACATTTGAGCTGCTGTTTGTTCATTTGAGTCTACAGAAAGACTGTGCTGGTAAGTGAATCATTAGGAGGCATCACTTTGGCCCAGATTTGACAAAGAGGCTGGGAAGGTGTGCATTAGCCGATGGAAAAGGTTAAGCATGGTAAAATGAGAAAGGAAATGTGGCGGACAAATTGGGAAATTAGCAGTGGGCTGGTGGGGAAAGTCTCGGAGGACCCAGTGGTGAGGCGAGGACCTATTATGGCACATGGCACCAGGCAGCTGGGTGGTAATTATCCTTACGTGTTTAGCAAGACACTCTTATGCAGGGCAGCATATATGACTTCTGCCTTAACCACTTAGTTGGCCCATTTAGCTCTGTGCTGAGGTGTGTTAGCGTGAGTAGGGGGGGGTGAGGGAGGGTTTGCAGTTGCACACCTCTTTAGAAGAGCGTTGCATTCACCTCTGTTCGGCTGCAGGTGCTCTAAAGTCAGCCATAGATTGCCCCTTTGGACTCTCGTGCAGGTGTGTGACCCCTAGAATGGAGCCCGGGTGCAACTTCATGTCTTTGGGGAAGGTGACAGAACGACCCCATGAAGACCCAGCTGGGAGCCCCGGGGAGCTGATGGTCTAAATGTGAATGAGTGTGTGTGAGAGTCTTTTAGTGTTTCAATGTGTGCCCACTGCCAGCTTTGTCGAAAACAGCTGGTTGAAACCATCTGCTACTCCTCTTCATTGGCACCACCAGAATGTGAAAGTACTTTATGTGTGATTTTAATGTGCTCATGATCCTTCTTTCTTTCTGCATCATCCACAATGAAGCACATAACGCATAAATGTAACATCAAACTGATTTAAGGAGTTGTGTTGTATATCAAAGCATGCTTTGTAGACACAAAGAAGTCTAATGCTTTCATTTTTTTTTGTTTACTTTGGTTGCAATATTTCTGCACTAGATTAATAAACCACATTGCACAAAATATGTGCAGACACATATTTAAACTCAACAGATCAGAGCAATTTGCAGTCTATGTTCTGTCAGGTTGCAGTTGTACTCTGACACCGAAGTGAAAGAGACAAACAGTAAGGTTTTTACTTTCATAATATTAATTAAATTAGAAGAGAACCCCAGGTACTGAAGAAAGGAAGCATTCATTAATACATCTGACCAGAGCATTCCACCCTTTTAAAACCCTTTCAATTGGATCATTGAATTGATGTTAATATGTGTCAAAATCTATATCTTCAGCATGCAGTCTCTAAAACTACTGTATTAGACTGAAAAAAAACCACAAAACAGTTTAGTTAAGAGTATAAACTCTTGCTTTGGCTGTGATTGATAGAAACATAAAGATTTCACTGCAAGCCTAATACACTCTTTGCATCAATGTACAGAGATGCTCTTTGGTGAAGTGATTTTTTTTGGGGAAGATAATCTCCATCTGGGTTCAGAACAAACAAGGCCAATTTTGCATACATGTTGGACCCACAATATGTTCATAAATTTGCCTCTGTGGTTCCTTGCAAACAGAAAAATGTGGGGTTCTGTCAGTTATTTTGCCACAAAGACAGTTGGTGTGAATTGCATTAAAAGCCGCGCTGTGTTTATGTATGTTGGCTTTTCCCTTTGGTTCTTAATCATTTGCTCCGAGCAAGTCTACTCTTTCAAACACATTTAAGGGAAAATAGAAGGACTGGGATATTAAGAGGTGAGAGGGGGGTTAGCATGGTAAAGCTCTACCCAAAACAAGACACATGAGACATGAGGGTGTAGTGTTAATTAGGGAGCCAATATTAAAAGATAAATCAGAGACGGAGGGAAGGTTTGAGGGAAAAGATGAGGGAGGAGGGACAGAGAAGAAGGAGGAGGAAAAAAAGACTGAAAATAAGAGAAGAGAGTGAGGGCAGAGTGTTGATTTGAGAAGGGCCTGAGGGCAACCTAGAGGGCAGAAAGGGGAATGATAGGCTGGCTAACCAGGAGTTGATCCGGGATGTGCAGTTCTCTTCCCTTTCATCAGTCGTAAAAACTTAAGCAACACAACAAAAACTGTTGTCTGCTCACTCACTTGCTCACTTGCTCGTGTTGTTTGTTTTTTTTTGCAGAGATTAAAAACATTCTTTTTAGTTTTGGTACTCAACAATGACACTTGAAAACATGTGTGCTTGCAGATGTGCTTGCATATTGCCCAGCAAGTAAGCTGCTCAGCGAAGACAGCGATGAAAAATTATGTTTTTTTTCACCTCCCCAAATTTGAAAAGTAGCAGTGGTGGCGAAAGGCATTCAATCTGTAATCGGAGCAACGTGGAGGAGCGTGGTGCCGCCTAATGTGAGTAGACCCTGCTGTTTTCCAAGGAAGACGGTGCTGGAGGGGAGGAAAAAGCCGAAGGAACGGAGAGGCAGAAGGGATAAGCAAGCGGAAGAACCCACACGGAGGCAGTTGGGGGATCGCTTGCTCCAAACATAGCAGAAGGTATGGAGCAAGGCACACTGTGTGGGCCCCATTATTTTCATTCCCCATTCTCTTTTACCCCATCTCTCCTTTTGAAGACGGCGGGATTTTTCTCCTCCTCCCTGACATAAAAGTAAACAACGTTGCCTGCAGGCACAATTTTCCCCAGCAACACAATAAAATGTGCAGTGAATTTATGATGGTCATCCATTAGCTCTTACCAAGGAAACATCACCCGTATCTGTCGTCCATCATTATAATAGAGGGTTAATGCACCAAATTTACATAAAAAAGTCATATTGTCTGCATGAATTATTTACACCCTCAGCTGTTTTTTCCAATTTCTCTTTCTTTTTTTCTGTCTTCGTCCTCTCGATTGTGGCAGAGGGGATTTGGGTCCGGATTCTCATGGAGAAAATCCGGCAGTAAATTCTCCTGTGAGGTGCCCCTGTCATTGCCACCTCTGTGTCCTAATAATCTATATCAGCGTTGAACTCATTTGTTTATTCCTCCCACATTTGAATTTGCTGGGGAGTTAGAACTGAGGACACAGGGACACATGAGTTTCTGGCCTCTTGATTGGTACTGAAAGAGTTAATGAAATACATTTTAGTATTTATTTTTTAAGTGACTGAAAGTTTCTGGCGCACATTATATGGGAGTAAGAACATAAAACAGAGTTTTGCAAATATTTATACATTTACAATTTGTCACATTACAATTACAATTTTTTTTTGTATTTTATTGGGATTTTATTAAAAGATCACTGTGATAATTGTGAAGGGGGAAAAATTTTTTTTAGTGAGAACAAGAGCAGCCGCTTTCTGGATCAGCTGCAACTGCCTGATAGATTTTTTAGGGAAACCTGCGACGACACTGATCATTGAGAAATGTGAAAGGCCTCCTTGTCTCAATACATGTGTTGTGGTATGTCCATGACAGTTTAGCACATCTAGATATAAACACTATTGTCTATCAGATCTCTGGATGCTTCTAATGCTTCAAGGATTGCACCATCATCTCGGTCCCAATGAAGCACACTGTAACAGGATTACATCAGTGGTCATGAAATCCTTTTGGTCAAATCAAGACAAGCCAAGTTTATCTAAATAGTGCATTTCAGCAACAAAGACGTTCATGATCAAAACGCAACACAGCCAAACCAAACATGAAGCAAGCAATGAACATTACATTTTGTCAAATGCCAACATCAAACATGAAATGGCAACAAGTATATAATGTCTTTTGGCGCTACGCTCTTCAGTGATTTATAAACTAACAGAAGTTTTATTTTCTGTGCTGCAAGGAGTCAGCTTAGTACTTTAGAACTGGGGTGATGTGCTCTATCTTCTTGGTTTTAGTGAGAATGAGAGCAGCTGATTTATTTTTTTTAGACAGACCTGTGAAGATACAGTTACAGTAATCAATGCAACTAAGGATAAACGCATGTATGAGTTTCTCTAGAACTTGATGGGACATCACCCATTTAATCCTAAAAATGTACTTCAGGAGATAGAAGGCTGATTTTGTAATAATCTTTATGTGAATTTGAAGGTTCAGATCCTAGCCCATCACTACATTAAGATTTCAGGCCTGATCACTGGTTCCTAGCTCGTTCATTGTTTTTAGAGAATTGTGTTGACGTATCTGGGACATCACGAGCTTGACTTTTTACACCGTCGACCCAGACATCCTCCACCAGAAAATCACAATGCTGGCCTCTACCTGTGAGAGGATCTCCAGCTTTCTGATTGAACTGACTGGCAGCAGCAGGTGAGGATGGGGAGCGTCTTGTTCTGCAAAAGGGCCATCAGCACTAGCACCTCCTAGGGCTGTGGTCTCTCCGCACTCCTCTCTCTGTACACAAATGAATGCACCTCCACAGACTGCTCTGTGAAACTCCAGAAGTTTGCAGATCACACAAATTCATTGATCTAATTCATTCCTCTTTGTCCACTTGTGTGGTCAGAACCACCTGGAGCTTAGCAAGACTGTGGAGATGACGGTGAACTGCCAGAGAACACCATCCACACCGCCTTCATTCACTGTCCTCAGCAACACTTTGTCTACTGTGGATCACCTCTGGTTCTTAGGAATAACCATTTCTCAGAGCCTGAGATGGTTCTCACACACAGACTGCAGAAGCTGCACTTCCTGCAGCAACTCAAGAGGTACAGCCCTGCACAGCGACTGCTGGTCAATTTCTACATTGTCATTCACTCTGTCCTGTGCTCGTTCATCACTCTGTGGTTTTCTCATCTACAAAGCAGAACTGGACCAGAATGGAATGAACAATTAGGTCTGCAGAGAGGATCATCAGGACTGAACCGCCCCGCCATCGAGAACGTGTGCATGCCTGGGATCAGGAAAAGGCAGCTAAGATATCTGCAGACCCCACACATCCTGGTCACAAACTGTTTAGATTTGTAACTTTAAGTCAGCACTAGAGTGTTATTTGCACACACAAAAAAACAGTCACCACAGAGCCAGTTTCTTTTCACAGGTCATCTTTCTGATGCCCCAGCAACTTACAAGTATTCTACTTCTGCAGGCAATTAGTTGCATTAGATTTTATTTAGGAGTATCAGACTAAAGGGTTTTAAATATACATGAATAAAACAATTTGTATGCATTTTTTTAAATGTACAAAGAAAAACTATTATTTTCCATTTCTTTGTTGTTTTTGTCTGTCCATAAAAATAGAAGATATATTAAAACTTGGGTGTAACATCAAAAGGTTCAAGGTCTATGGGTACTTTCTGAAGGTGCTTTAGGAAACTGACTCTGGTTCAATCTTCTTACAAAGTCTATGTTTATGCTGGTCAAATCAATATCATAAATAATGTTACAGTTAAATGATCCCATTTTTTCTGGCCTAATTCAGTGACACACAAAATGCTCAAAGTGTCAGTCGTCCTGCTGTAAGTGAATTAGCCCGGTATCACAACCCTGTAATGAAGGCTTGTACGGCAGCGAACAGTTGCCTCTCAGACCCCGGGGAAAGGCTCAGTGATTGAGCAATTATGACAAGCTCAATTACTGTCATCATATTATCATAGCTAATCCAGCCCCACCATGCTGCGCCTTCCACTGCTCTGATCACAGCCTTTTTCACTGTCACTGAGGTGAGAAAGTGCCGCCACTGACACTGCTTGTGCTCCCATGAACACGCTCAAGTGAATATGTGGCAAATATGTCAATCTACCGCTGCCTGTTTCTGTTTCTATCTTCCTACATGGTGTCCCTGGGATGGATGTCTTAATTTTTTTCTAATTCTGTCTGACAGTGCCACAGGCGCTCTGGCTGAGCTAAATTTGTGACACGCCTTGACAGACTGCAGGTTTTGTGAGTTATCTGCTTCGCTGAAATGGCTAGCACACTTCTAAGAAACTATCACAGCGGCAGGCAGAGTCGAACTGCTGATGCAGTTCATCCAGCTGTGCAGTGAAGCAGGCAGAGGCTGAGAGTAGGCTGAAGGAATTTGCGTAAAGTAAAAGTCATCTTTTACTTCCTTACCTATAGAAATCAATAACCTTATAGCTAAACAGATAATCCTCAGGCAGTGGAAATGACAAAGATGTATATGAAGGGCTCAGTGCTAAAGAGAGTTGGAAATCCAGGACAAGTATTTTGCCAAACAGCTGGAGTTTTTTGATTGTGCACTGCCTTTCCTATGAATATTTGTTGATTCATTTAACGGGTGTATTTGCCCTACAGGGCTAATCTCTGCTTGCCTCAAGGTCCAGTTCCCAGTCAGAGGCCTGGCCACCTTCTAATACACTGATAGTTGCTGACAGGTTTCAGATGATGCTCTATGCCAGGGATGACATGTTGATGTGTGATTGTTGGTTTGTGACCTTGCCTTTCTCATGTTGTCTTTTCTTACCTTTGATGTTTCTGATATCTAACAGAAATACAATGGTTTGAGTCTAAAAAAATTTATTTTAAGAAAAAGTTTGACCTTGAACATAACTTTCAATGACAATTTTATTCTCTGTATCGCCGTATCATGTTTGAACTGTTTTACTGGGATTAAATAGGAGATCTCTAAAGGTGTTGCAGTGTTTTTTTTAACAGATAAACTCAAAACATTGCAGGATAGTCCATGGGAACAACAGACAATGGGAACTGAGAACCAGGAAGCAATGGAAGAATCCAGCAAAGAATGACCGAGTAAGAGGGGGTTTTACACTGAGGAGCTTGATTACTGACAAGGAAGCAGACTGAAGGAGGGAGAGAGATGACACAAGCTGTGTTTCCATTGACCTTATAATTGCACAAATTCAATTATGAAAAAAAAATCTAAATGAATACACACGCAAAAACATTTTTTTATGTTTTTGCACTAGGATAAGTTGATTTTTTAGCTGTTTAAAAATTTGTGTTTTCCACAAAACTGCTATGGAAACACTTTTTTTCGCATCACACGAGTCATGTGATCAACAACCAGATAATACTACTAGCAGAGAAGATGAAGAAGCTGACATGAAGTGGCTGGAGAATGAAGGCACTGCATGATTTTTAATGACGTATTGCATGAACAAAATTATTCCCATCTGATTGAAGAAACACTGCAATTGCAAAACTGTGTTTTCTCAACATTAACAGAATATTTACAAAGTTTTGTTAACATTTCTTATGGAAACACAACTATAGAGAAGCAAAAGCAAGTAACAAATAGGTAAAACAGAATTCGAATGGAATTTCATCATTATTTATCCTTCGATTCAGTCCAAGTTGTCGAAATGAGTCTTATTTGTTTGGCCTGACTCACGTCAGTGGCTCTCCGCAGTGTTCAAACGTAAACTGACATTTCGTCATTTTAAGGTTTTTTACACCTTAATACCTGAGGAATAAATAACGTAAAATAAGAACAGACTGATCTTTTACTGAAAGTAAAACATAAATGAGGCCAATTTAATCAAAATAAGAATAACTAAAGCCAAATACAGTAAACAAATAATCAAAATTGTAAACCCAGAAACAAACCAAAAGTAACAATATTCTGACAATATACTGAATGTGGAAATTAGGTTGTTTTGAAGTTTTATATGCAATACAGAATATGTTGCTAAGATATAAAATGTATACCAAACCATCTTACCTGCAAAGTAAACTAATCTGCTACTTCTAAGCAAATTATAATGACGCTCAAAAGTGTTGAGAAGAACACAAGCAGGTCAGCTTACTGTACAAATAGGGTGGCAAACAAATTTGCATGTCAAAATTAAAAATCAATGTGTTTCACCTCCCCTAATGACCAATCTCCCTGCTGCTGCTGCTTCTGCATTCTGATTAACATTCTGGGAGGTTCAGGAGAAAATGTTAAAGCAAAGCATTAATCTCTCTCAGCAAAAAAAGCTTGTATCCTCTGACAGGTGGGTCAAAGTTGCCGTTTAATCTAGCCCATAATTTCTGAAATGTGCTGACAGAGTGTATTTTGATACATTAAAACGTGGCTGTGTGTTAGAAAGTCCAAAGTGCGACACTTCAGCAGGAAGTCGGTATCACAGGCTTCTAGGTACAGTGTGTCTTATAAATAAAGGGGTGAATCAGAAAAGAACAAGAGTAAGAGTGGTTCTCCAAGCTTGGATTGAAAATCCCAGTCAAGTAAATACCAACTTTTTAAATTCCCTGCATTTTAGCAGACCTTTTGAAACAGTTTCCCAACAAGCCGAAGATCTTTTCAACTCGCTGTCTTATGTCATTTAAAAAACTCAAATGCACATTACAACAATGTCTTTTATTTTCAGTAGATGTACAATAGTAAATATTAATTCAAGGACATGTTGTAAAAATGCATTTGTTTTTTACTAAACTTTAGCATTTGCCAAGTTTGAAGTGGGAAGAATAAACAGATATTTTCTTAAAATTGGGAATTCCAAATAGGAAATTTGGTTGTTCTCAACCTTCACAATGAAATATGCTAACCTTGCATAAAACTAAGGTATAGATCCAATAAAAAAATTGTTTATTTGCACTTCTGATATCTAAATCTTAATAAAACTTCCACACATGCAGCTCTACAACTCCTTGTACAACTGCTTAGGTGGACATGTTACTGCAGTGTGCTGCCTGATATATTATCAGATCAAATTTCTAGCTTTGGGGTTCAAATGAACTCCCTCTAAGAAACTCCCACCAGCTTTGCTCCTGATATACATTCAATTCAGTTTTGAGAAGTTTCTGATAAAGCAGAGATCAGTTTCTTCAAACAATTAATCTTTAAGGCATATTATCCAAGGTATTAACCATGATACTTGTACAACTGCATGTCTCTAACAGTTGCTGTGTGTGATGAATATTATTTTACAACAACTTGAACTCTGACATATTTTAAACATGCCTTCAATTTTATCAAGCCCTCAAAGGCCCTAAACCTGACAAAACTATTTATTTGCTCAATGGCCTGCACTTGACTTTATTGGCCATTGGCACAGAGGTGCCTTGAGAGGTGTCCTGCTTGCCCATTGAAAAATGTGCATCTTACCTCTGGCCCAGCTTAGTGGAAATAATATCACTCACACTGAGGGATCATGGTGTCAGGGTCAATTGTCCTGCAAAAGATGGAGGAGATGGGAGAC
This sequence comes from Poecilia reticulata, assembly GCF_904066995.2. Taxonomy (NCBI): domain Eukaryota; kingdom Metazoa; phylum Chordata; class Actinopteri; order Cyprinodontiformes; family Poeciliidae; genus Poecilia; species Poecilia reticulata. Next base: position 9,881,060 of record NC_088845.1, read on the forward strand.
ATGTATTGATTTTTCATTTTGTAGGGGTAAGCAAGCATGTTGCGGCTGGGCGCGGGTGCAATGAGGCGGACAGAATGTGCCAGACTGCTATTCAAGCTTGTCATCTATGAGCTGTGACTTACAGACGCCTTGGAAAAAAGGTTATCAAAAAGCTATGAAACCATTTTTTTTTATCTCTTTAAATTAAAAAGTGATATAATTCCAAGACATAAATGAGAGGGGTAATAACCCATCTGATCACATTATTCAAGGGAGAACGAGCTAATGGGGGAAAATTTGGCTGAGGATCTACCGATGAAACTCTGCCAGCATCACCACAGATAGGGATGAGCATGAACTAGCTGGAGCGGGCATTCATAAACCGTGTCCGGCCTTGCAGTGCGGAAATGCTTTCCAAACGTATTACATTATGCCACAGGTCACAGGCTCATCACAGCTTCCAAGTTCATGCCTAACAGCAACAAGCAATGAATGAATGCCAAAAATCTTACAGCCTCTGTGAACCCTGAAAAATGTGTTCATCTAAAAACATCTGAAGTCGTTCATCACTGCACAGACGATGTGGCTTGATAAAGAATGTAAGTGATTCCTATCAGCTCCTCTGTTTTCTAGCCCTCTCTGACTTTGAAGCTCATCTCAGTTTGGGTCATAACCCTCAATATGTCCTTCTAAAAATCCTGCTGCATCAAAACACAATATGCCCAAATCTTATTCTTGAACATGGCAGAGTCTGAAAGCCCTTCAAACCAGTTCACCCGTGACTTTATGTATTCTGTTTAAAGGGCCTTGTAGACAACTTCATCCACATGTTCTCACTGTCACAGCTCTTGCATTATTTTTGTCACCTGCGTGCCCCTTTTCTTGTTTTTTTTTTTTTTTTTTACAAAGCTACGGTCACAGCAGTGGTTTCCAAGCGTGACAGAAAAGTAGGGTGGAGAGCATAGCAACCATTTAATGGCCTCTCTGTGCTTCAGTCACCTTGATGACCAATGCACACCAAATTTACAGCTCCCAATCATACATATATACTTCAGGTCAGAGTTGAATGGTCATAAAATGAGCTCATAAGTATACCAAAACCACATTCTGTTTGGGTGAAGAAAAAGTCGTGAACAGTGATACAATACAACAATTTTACTAGACATGAAATAAAGGTTTCAGAAAAGTGTGACAAAATGTAAAATTATTCGATCTTCAGAGGCTATATACACAGAAAATAAACCACACAGTGAATGGATTTTATGTGTAGGATCTCAATAGGCCTTTTACAGTTATAATCTGTTTTTTGTTGTTGTTGTTTTCATTTGTCTGTGTTTTGATCATTTCCCTGTTGATCGTTTGTGTTGCTTACCACATTCAGATAATTTCTCCGTATTCATAGTTGTTGGCAAAGTGTTGCCACACTAATTCATTCCTTTGATTCCATTCATCTGTGCTTGGTTTCTTCATTAATAAAGAAACCCCTGCTCTGCCACATTCAGTCTCCACACTCAAATCCTTGAAAAACCACAACAGGACATTTATATTTAATCTTCTATCTTGTACAGCAATACACAAACTAAATATTGCATTTGCTTTCACAGAAATGTAACAAAAAGGTTTTCTTGTTATTTTGACAAGCTGCAATTATTATTATTATTATTATTATTATTATTATTTATTATTATTTATTATTATTATTATTATTATTATATTTTTTTCATTCCAGTCACCATGTTAAAGCATTACTTTTGGGTGGTAAAAAATACTTAGGAAATTCATGAACTTATATTTGAAAACCTTAGCTTGCATGTCCTAATTTTACAAAGACACACAAAGGGAACTCTCCTCTTAGTTTAGCTCTATCCAGACAATAAAGTCTTTGTACTGTTGGCGTTGGCCCACTATAAACGAATTTGGAAAAAAAATATGTGCATCTATGTTTATGTAAAATATAGTCAGAGCAAAAGTCATCGCAAATCTAACTGCATTGAAGGAAAATACCATCTGCTGGAAGCTCATGTTAACTCTGATGCAGGGGAAACAAAAAACAAAAAAACAACCTCCTGCACTGGTGACTAACCAGAAAATCAAGTATGGTATTTTATAGAGTAGACATTTTCTCTCTCCTTTTATAAGGTGTGTCTGGCATTTTTAAACTATCGTCTAATCAAATTAATTGTTGAATGTATGGTTGAAATATTTTTAAACACAGAACACAAACTTCATGATTAAGGAATGTTCCAACAAATGGTTCTCTTGTTCTTTATTATTCTTATGTAATTACATTAGCTATTCTCTTAACCACATTGTAAAACCTTTACAAACTGATACGTTTAAGACATAAATTAGCTTTTTTTTTTTAAATGTCATCAGTTATAGATTCGATTCATTCACATACGCACACACATGCACACACCCACACACACATCCAAATGTACATCTTCAAAACGGCAGAAGATCATACCAACATAGATGCATGTTTCATTATGCAACTTGTCAACTTTGATGCCAGGGGCAACCCTGGTTTAATAAAGTTAAACATGCAATTTGGATGCCATTCCCAGATATCCTTTTTGTAGAGCAGAAAATGCCCTCGCACATTTAGCCAACCAGTTGCTCTATATATGTTTGGAATGCAGAGGCAGGACACTAATAAGAAAAGATTTGATTGATTTTTTGTCAATTAAAATAATAATAAGGTTGAAAACTTGTCTTTTAACACTTTAGTATCTGTTGTTTCTGTGAGAAGTAGACTATTGGAATCCACAGCAATTAAAGGTGCACTTCCTGATGGACATAATGTGTCTAAATGTATTTAATTAAATTTGCTTTGTGAAGCCAGTGAAAAATTAAATACTCGGCACAAGAAAACTTCAGAAATGCTGTGTTCTGTTTGAAAGTGCCCATTAGTAGAATCTTGAAGCCAAAAGGGAGAACATTTACATTTTTGATTTAGTAAGATATGTCCAGAAAGTACAAGCATATGTTCCAACAACTTGCTTCTTTAACTTGGTTCATTAACAGCACACTCAAAAACAATGCAGACTTGGAAATAAAGATAGTTTTATTGATAGTTTGCAATCCATGCTTCATGACCAGGGAGCAGGTAATAATGATTTTCTTACCTGCTCCCTAAATGCTTTAAGCCTAAAATAATGATAGATGAGAAGGCAACACAGGTGGTGAGAAGGGACTTTTTCATTTTACGATTTTTTTTCAAAGACATTACTTCCTGCTGATATAAAACCAACCAATCTAGCAATAAATCAAATTCCAATCACAGCGTATCAAACTTTGAAAGGTCTCCAAGATCAGAAGAGCCTCTTTACACACCTGCTAGGCATGTCAGTGTTTGGGTGAGGCAGGGTATGTTATCGTTGCACACACATGCACACACACACACACACACACGCACTCACGTACACCTGTGGTACTTCCTGCCTTCAACGCTGTAAGTGTTCCAGTTTCTTCCAGACAGAAGGGGTGAGGAAGGTGAGAGGGAGGGCGACCCAGCAGCTGCTTACCTTGGCTGACTCCTACACCTGTTAAAGGAAGAAGCGCATATTACCTTATACTGCAGCATTAAAAGAGCTGCAGTAAATGGCTGATGCAAGCAGGCAGTAACGGGCAATAGACCCTTGGTTTCCAATGCATTTATTCTTTTATTCCAGGAATATTAATTCATCCTTCAATCCAAAGGCAAATGAGACAAAAGAACTGATTTCTCACAAGCGTGTAATACTTGTTCACATCGAGAGCAAATATTCTCCCATAGCAGCAAAAAGGAAAAAAAAATAGTTAAGATTAAGTGTTCAATGAATCAAGGCCTTAGGGCTTTACTTGTATCTATACAATCTGGAGTGGCCAAGACAGAGCCTTGACTGGAGTCTGACATAGAATCTGCAGAGGGAACTAAAGATTAGGTGATGGCAATCAGACTTTCCTATCTCAAAGAGTTAGAGCTCATCAACAAAGATCCTTTCCAAAATGCCTTTGGAAAGGATTTGATAGATTTAACTTTTTTTCATTGATTATTTAGGAATTCTTTTTATATATATAAACAAAAATCAGTACAACTAAACTATTATTGAAGTATTTTTATACTAATACTAATTTTAGGTTAGGTATTTTGAGAAATGCTGCTCATTTTATCAGAAAATAGCTTGTCCAATGAATTTTTAAAGTTTAAATCAGTTGGACAGGTTATACTATATATTTACATGTTATTTAGTAATCTCTTCACATCTTTGTGTTTTGTCTTTTATTTAGTGTGGCATAAAAAGGAGGATGAATAGACACATAAGTCACACTTCAAAAAAGAAATTGAGAAGCAAGCATCCCTTTCTTTCTATTTCTGTATTTATGCTGGGTTTTGGAAAATGTTAACATACAGGGAAGCGGTTTTTGATTGCTGCGTCACAGAATTAGAAAAGTAAAAGATGTGTTAATACTTGAGCAGGGTGCTGTAAATTTCCACTGTATGAAGGAAAAAATCTGCATTTTGCTGCGCATGAAATCACATGAACCAGTAGGTTGAGCCATAATTTGTGCACAGATGTTTGATTAGTGTACCTCAAAAACAGCAATGTGTGCTTTCTGTTAGCGTCAGAGTCAATGACCACAGAATATTGTCCACATTTTTTGTCTGCATGAATTTCTGAATAAGTTCTAATTGTGTCTGCCCTCTGTCACCAGGTCAGTAATGTTAACAAATACTGCAGCGTGTGTGCGTCTGTGTGTAAGTGCGTCTGTGTGTAGGTGCATGTGTGTACCTGTTCGGCCAGGCCCTGCTGTGTGCCCCAGTTTGTGTGTGTGTGTGTGTGCGCGTGTGCACGTGTGTGTATGGTACTCCTTGTGTTTAATAATGCATGGCCCCAAGCCCAGGACGGGTCCTTTGATAAAGTACAGCACCGCGGCACATGCATAAGCAGCTCCAGCCATATGCAGAAAGCGGAAATTGATGGTGGAGATAAAGTCTATGCTGCGGCTGCTGCAAAGTGTGTGTGTGTACGCGTGAGTTTTTGAGCGTGAGTGTCTAACAGAGAAGGAGAATGAGCCACAGAAAGATTTATGGATTGTATCAATGTCTTTATGCAAGTGTTTGATCAGGTGGCAATCCGGGACTTTTAGGATGAGTCTTTGTGCTGTGTGAACACGTTTGAAGATTGGTACTTCTTGCAATGTCTGATTAGCTGATACTGTACAAGCAAGCAGATATGGAAAGCTTTGGTGTACATAACTGAGATTTAAAGACATGAAAGTGTGTGAGGAATATGTAGAGGAAGCGTTTGAATTTCAGGAAAAGTATCATGATCAGATTTGAATATTCTCTGAGAGGGTTGAAAAACTCTTAACTGTCAGTCAAAGTGGTCAGGAGTTAGTGTTGGGGGTCCAAGGTCGGCGGCGACGTGATGTTTTTAAACAGACAGAAGTGTAAAATGATAAAACATTTGCATGCAAACTTCCAAGCTCTACATCTACATGCCAATAAGCCTGTGTTATTTTATTCTCTTGTATATGTGACCCCATGACCTTTAAGTGTGATCTTGTTCTAACCTCTTTCATTTTCCATGCGTATAGTAACAAATTTGTTTCTTTACTGTTTGTTTGAAACCCTTTAATTATTCTAATTCAAATCTGTGTTCTGAAGGAGCAACACAAATCTCTCCACGCTCCTTTATGTGCCACCCACCTATTTCACCTTATCCCTTTCTCTAATCATCCGCCCACTATTTTTTTTTCCTTCTTTATACCACCCTCCATCACCCCCACCCAATCATAAAGAACAGACAGTCAGATATACAGAAAAAGAAAGAAAAACCCCATCTCTTTTTGTTGCAGCTTTAATTTACTTTATACATTAATATTTCAGGGCCCACTGCAGGCACGGCGCAGAAACCAGTGGGAGCTACAATGTGTGTCGATATCAAGTGTGTGCGTGTGTGTGTGTGACACGTTCAAGCTGTGGGAGGGGAGAGGATTAATATTTTAGTGGACCTTATTGGAGAACCCTATGCCAACTCCAAACCACCATGGCATGGGTGTGTGATGGTACTGTGGCTCACCTAGGTGCTCCACCCTTTGTACTTTTCTGCGACTAATTTTAATCTATATTTATATATTAATTTATCAAATGAACAGTTTTGGCTATCTGATGATTTCATGTGTCAAAAATATTCATTTTTGTTTTGAAATGTTAAAAAAACCAATGTGAAAGTGCCGTTACATCAATATACAACTATCCTGCTAAGCAATCAAAACTTTACAGCCTGTATTGAGAAAAAAAAACAATGCCAAATTTTTTTTTACAGAGAGTACAAAATATATCTAGATTTCAACATATCTTAAGTAACTTTAGTTACTTGAGTAGAAAACAAACAAATGAGTCATAATCATTTGGTTTGTAACTGTGTGACAATAAATTATGGTTGCTTAAAAGCATGTCTGGGTAATGGCTGGTTTTCTCAATGAGAAAATGACTTTTAGGGAAAATGTCTGTATCATTACCAAAAGACGAAAAGCAACACGGAACAAGAGCAAAAACTTTTTAAAAATCTACTACATTTTCTCAAAGATAATGATCCACAGCAGGGACCACAAAATATATTTTAAATGGGTCTGGCCCATCAATCGCCAATGGATGTGTTGTGTTTAGCCGAGGTTCCCTGTCGTGAAGTATTTCTTCACCAGCTGTGCTTTCACACAGCTTTTTATGGTCATTTTAACTACAAGGTGCATTTTAGTTTTACACTAGATTATTCTTATTGAAGTCAGTCCAAAACTAATAAATTTGCTACTTTTTAATGTCAGTAAAGGTCTTATTGGGCACCACTGATGTCATGATCCATGTTTCTGTGTGTTTATTTTGAGATTTTCTGTGTTTAGTCCTGTTTCCCTGTGAGTCTCTGTCCTGTCCTCCCTGTTGATTGATCCCAGCTGTGTCTCGTTCCTGTAATTACCCTCCCACTGTATTTAGTCTCACCTGTTGCCTGTGCTCCTGGTCGGATTCTTGTCGTTGTCAGTCTTTTGTTTTGAGTCAGTTGCTACCGGTGCTGAGCCTTTGTGTTTTCCGCTCTGCCGTGCTGCCTGCTTGTTTGGACTGTCGAGCTATCATTAAATTCTCCATTATCATCACAACCTGGGTCTCAGCTTCTCTCCACACCTACAACCACATCACCGTATGACAACTGAGAAGAAATAATTTCACTTTCAACTGATAATAAAATATCACCAAAACAATGGTGATTATTTGAAAAGTTACGATGTTAATGACAATCAGAAAATCTCAACACTGTTTTAATCTAAGCCTCAGCTGAAACAAAGTTTAAAGCAAAGCATTATGTTTCCACTGGTGTAACTATTACTGCTATTGAATATAATTTAACTATATTGTTATCACTGGAAATCAAATCATTCAAAACATTTAAGGGACGTTTTGATTTCCTTCTAATGTTAAACACAATATATTTCCAGTAAATGGCGTTTCAAAATTTGCCAATTTGGTTATAAAGATTAAGTGTACCCAGTATAGAGGCTCACTGTTCATACTGAACATCAAGCTCTCAAATAAACTTTTGTGCAGACAATCTGTTCAAATTGGTCCTTAAGAGTGCCATCTTAATGTTTATGTGGAATTTGTGACATTTTTAATGTAAATTTGTTTATTTCTGTAATATTTTGCAGAACTGTTTTGGCGTTGCTCTTTTTGGGTTAAATAGTAGCTATTGGGCGACTGTGGCTTAAAGGGTAGAGTAGTTGTCTTGTAATTGGAAGGTTGTAGGTTTGATTCCAGCTTCCTCCTGTCACATGTTGATGTGGCTCTACAAAACACACTTAACCTCACGTTGCCTACCAATCTGCATATTGTATAAATGTGTGAGCATTTGTGAATGTGGCTGTAGTGTAAAGCACTTTGAGTGGTCAAAATGACTCAAAAATCTACTTTCATGACATGAAAACTGTGAGCAATATCATAGTGATTTAGGCTAAACAGTTTCAGGAAGCTGACCAGTGAAGTGATAATTATTTTATCAAAGTTGGCTCTTAGTATTAAGCCTTATCTTTCATAGCAATGAAATTGGTCATTTACATGACTACTTTAATGATAAAGTTTCCATTCCAGATGGATAAGTACACTTCAGATGAGACATTACTTCAAACAAATATCCTAAAGAAGTGCAAGAAGCTGCTGTTTACAAGTAGAAAATAGAGTAGTAAGCAATTTGGAGTAGCTGGAATTGGATTTTAAATTTGGAAGAGGATGAGGAGGATGCAGTGGCAGCTTTTATCACAGATCAGTGGGTCTCCAAGTGCAGGGTCTTCCACTCGCTGCATCAGGGAAACCCGGCAGGAAGCCACATTGAAATGAGGTGCCTTCCCCCAGGCTCTTAGCCACCCATGACATTTGGGCTTACGTGTGTGTGATTGTGCGTGGAGTGTTTAGGGTGAAGGGTGGGGGGCTTGAGTTTCCGCTCAGAGACCCAATTGCCTCCGCTCCCCTGGATCTTCTTTCCCTTACTCATACTCCTACCCACCCTCCTTCAGTTGGACCCCGATTCTCATTTGCCTATTCATTTAAAAGCACAAAATACCTACTGAGATCCAATATGGGGTTGAGGCAGGGGAGCATGAGTGGGCCCTCAGCAGGGGTGGAAAACACAGCAACAACATGATGTAGAAAAGAAAGTGGCGGAGAGGGAAGGAGAGAGGTGGTAGATGCTCAGACCTCCAACAGGAGATGACTTCAAATGGGATCCTGCCTCCTTCTGTTCATTCTCTCTATTCTCTTTTTTGTTCCTCCTCCAGTTTTCTCAGTTTTTCCTCTCTGATGCTCTGCTCATTGGGCCGGTACTGAGACTGGGAAGTGCAGCCCACTTGACCCAGCCATTTTGCCGAGGTAGGGGTTCAAAGCAGATACAGTACGTAAGTGTGTGTTTTTGTTGAAAGAAAGTTTAAAGAAACACTTTCTTGCACATTCACCCTTTCAGCCAAGCTGTAATCAAACTTCTAAAGGTTCATTCATTAAATCTGAAACTTTAATATGCCATAGATTGTATTAAAGAGTTTAAATATCAGCTACAAATGACATATAACCTCTGTAAGTCTCTTAGAGAGTCTGGTAGTTTCATATCAATAAACTAGGCAAGGTTTCTAAAGGTGAAAGGTAGAATAATCGAGGGTGGCAGAAGAAAAATAAATGGAGAAGTCGCTCTTTGAAAGCTAACAATGGTGCAATTTAGCTGAAAAAAATAAACACTCTCCAAATCCTAGACTTGAAATATTTTGTATCTGTCTAAAGCAGAGGTTTTTAACCTGGGTTCGGTCTCAGGGGTTCGGCGGAGCCTCTGTCGCGGAGGTAAAGACACGCTTGTGTAAAGTCGTGATGACGCGCCCCGCTTTGCCATCACTTGCTGCAGATGATCATGTTACAGTGCTTAGCCAATCAGGGCTGCGGAGGAGCACTGATTGAAGGAGCTCCACTCTCAGCATGGATTTGAACTTGTGACTTTAATTAATTACTTCAGCAAAGCTCACAGTTTTTACCAAATTCTGTAGCTTTCGGTGTACTTCTAAATCTGCTCCTTAGTCGCATCTTTTCGGGGTTGGTACTGCCTCTAGTGGCGTGGGGTGGTAACACAACTAATATAATTACATTACTAATACCGCAAAGTCTTTATTATGTATTATTAATTTTTCATTCTCTTAAGAATATAGAGCTAATTAAATGATCTAAACAAGACCTTAAAGTGGTTCCAGTTTCTCTCGATGGCCAACCTGTTGAAACTGTGGCAAATTTTAAATATGTTGGGTCGTTCCTGGACAGTCAGCTCAACTTTGCTGAAAACACTGACTATATTTTGAAGAACTGTTCTCAGAGACTCTACCTTTTAAGAAGACTTAGTGATCTTGGGGTGACCCAACTAGACTCTAGGTGGGTAACCCATATGTCTTGAATTTGGGGGAAAAAGATCATATTTTATTTATCACTACAGAAGGGTTCAGTGAATCCGCATATGAAACTGGTGGGTTTGGTACCTCAAAAAAGGTTAAGAACCACTGATCTAAAGTTTTTGCGATGTGCTTAGTTTACGCCAAACTTTTTCATTTTGGATTGCTCTTTGTTTCATGAATAACATGGTGGGATATTTTAGGTTTAAAGAAAACACCAGACTACAACAATAAACCTCACCTCGAATGAAAGAAAGCTTGACCCTTCTGGTGGTCTGTTACTGGTGATTGAGTGGGTGTAACAAGGCGGCCGTTTTGCGGTTGGATTTTACGATGATGAAGACTTCAGGAGGCAGATTCAGGTGGTAACAGCAGTGGGTTTATTCTCCTCACAGCATCAATACACAGACAATCATTCCACAGGTGAAAACTGAAGGCTTAAATAGTCTCAGCTGTGTTGGACTCAACCACTTCCACTTCACAGTGGGATCTCCCTTAACAAATCTCCACCTATTTAAATAAAATACACTTTAATAAATAAACATTTAAATTTACTTTTTATAAATATTTCATATTTTATCCTACACCAAATGAAACACCACAAAAACCCATAAACGATTATCTCCCCACACTCCTCAATGGCCTCTCCCAGAACCTATAAATGGTGTCTGGACCCCCGGGGTAGTATTTGCCCAAACACCCTGGAGAGGACACAGAAAAGGCAGGTGAGTCACTCAATATCAGCACTCCACACTTCACAGATTATGCACACATATTTGTTCAGTTTTACCCACCAGTAGCTCATTGCTCTGAGTAACAATTATCCTCCCTCCACAGGCAACCAGCTCACTTGTCAATGAGGAGCAGCTGTGCAGAGCCCAGAACAAAAGGCTACATGCTAATTACTAAAACCCTCAATAAATACAATTAAAACTTCTCATGTACAAATTGTTATTTATGTGCAAATCTCTGCTTAAAGTGCAGTGCTAAATAAAGTGCTTGTTAATAAAGTGCAAAAAGTGCATTTAAAGTGCTATACAGCGATTTAAGTAAAAGTAGACCCAGTAATGAAGCTGTCTTCATTACAGTGGGGCTCAAATCACCAGGATTTGAAAAAAAATTATATTCAAGGATCCAAATATGATTTCTCATATTTGTCATTTGTCGAAAAAACAAAATTTTGTTGAATATTTTATTATAATTAACAAGCACGATAAAATGTCCCCTACGCTTTTTTGTTTGAGACCATAAAACTGTTTTAATTTTTGAAAGTAAAGAGAAAATCAACACTTTGATTAGAAATATTAACTTTTACTTGACCAGTTTAACTATTTCTTAGGTGAAATCTACAGATCCCCAAATATAGTCATAATATGCACTGGGCCTTAAATTAGTTATGAAAAGATGGTCTTTCTCTGAAACTAGTCTTTTTTTCTTAGACTTGAACATAAATGAGTTCAGTGACGTATCGTATCATCTGATTGATAACTAACAAAAACAAATATGAAAATTCAATAAAGAATGTTGGGACGCTTTGTGTGGACTCAGTCTGGATGTACTTGACATTTGGTCCAGATCCAGACCAAATCCAGAGATCTAGAGAAGTCAGCCTTACAATTAAAAATATTTCTGTTATCAATAAAGTTTGTTGTTGGACCTGTTATTTGACAAACTGAAGCAAGAAAGGGAGAATGGTAATCATCATTATTATATCTGCTTAGTTAGCAGTACTCGACACTTTCTTCTCTGCTTCCTCGCCTTTTTTTCATCTGTTTGAACTCCCATTTAAACACAGACTCACACCTTACACCACGCTAATTGTGAAGGCGATGCAATTTTCTGGAACATAAACAAAATCAAAGGGAGCAGGGCTTTCTCCTTTCCTCTGAGTGAGCCTCTTTAATGCGATTCAGTCAATGAATTTGGGTCTTCCTCATCTTCTCGCTCGCTGTAAAACACCACATTGTTCTCTTTTGCCAGGGGGAGCCGTAATGAAAGCTGGTAAAAACAAAATTGCCATTAACCAGATTTCTTTTAAATTGCAGCTCTTCTAAAGATACAGAGCAGCACACAACCTAAAAGCTGTACTTTAAATGGCAATCTAATTGCTCACTAAATCATATCCATTTCAAAAGTAAAAGTTTTCCTCAGCCTTTTAGTTCTTCCCCTTGTCCCCTACAATATGTGGATGCTTTTTAAAGCTCCCATTGATGGGATCCCTGGTGTTTATATCTCATGTGAATATTCAAAAGCATCAAAGTTGTCAAAATGCTGCATTTGGAATTACACTGTCCCAAACACTGCAATCAGAAGATGTGTCACAAATGGAAGATTTGAAGACACAAGTGGACCCCCTGTACTTTTATGTTGAATACATTACGGCTGTTGTTAAATGAGAGCAATGAATGCCCACTCATTCTCCCAGCATCACAGCATCCAGTATGAAAAACAGCAATTCAACTCCATTACTTTTTTTAATGACAACTCTGTGAGCAGAACACCAAGCCTTCCCAAAACACCAAAACATGTCTCCACCCTAAAACAAACCAACATGCAACACTTATTTCATACCTACACCTTGACCTCCACAGAGTAACTCCATGATAATCCTGAATGATAAAAAGTTCCCATGCAGAATCCCTAGAAGCAAAGAAAGACAGGACCAAGAAGGACACCTAGCCCCCTTTTAAGCCCTCCTTATTGGCGAGAAGTGACCCTGGACGTGGGGCTATTGTCTAGGCTCCTTATCATAATGTAGGCTGTGTTGTCTTCTCCATTACACCTCGGCCATTCAATTAGCCCCCATTACCATAGTAATAGAGAGCTGCGTCACTGAGGTCAGGACTGACAAGGGGAGGAGGAGAGCGGTCAAAGGGAGCGAGATGTAGACTGAAAAAAAAAAAAAAAGATGTCAGGTACCTGATGCAAGAACAATAACATAATTATAACAAAAAAATGAGAGGCAATGGAAGGTAATGATTAGGTGAATCCGACAAGAAAAAGCTTGGTAACATAATTTATAAAATGGCATTTATAATTTCTGCTAAGCAGTTGTGGCTAAAATAATTTCCAATGTCACCTTGGAATTTAAATGCACTGGGGTATCAAAGAATATAAAAATTAGGACAGATAGCAAATTTGATGTGATGATTTTCCAAAATGTCAAAAATGACTCACAACAACAGGTGCTAACTGTTACTGACTACCAATAATATCGTAGATAATGGGACACTGGGTAGGTTAATTTTCATAGGGGGAAGTAGAGGAAAAAGCAAAGCTAAATTAGAGAAACCTTTCAAAGTTATTCTCTGATTCTTATTGTATTGTATTAATGTTATATTGCAATGGAATGTAGCTGAGCTTTTATCAGGTGTTGCTTGTCCCCTTCAACATTTTTTAGCTAACAACTAAAATATAAAAAAAAAATAAGAAAAAGAACAATAACAATGCTGTTGATAATGGGTTACATACTGAGATAGTGATTTGTAAGATTCTTTTTTTTCCACAGCATAACTAAAACCTCTTATCATCATCATCATTTTTCATCTCTTAATCTTCTTCCCACAACTTGTGTTTTGCATAAACTTGTCTCCCCCAATTTCCTGTTTTCTTTTTATCTTCTGTGACATCCCTGAAAGCAGGCCTTTCTTTTCCCTTTGCCTCATTGTCAGTACTCATACCAGGGCACGTGCCAAGTGACCAGTGCTTCCCTCCTGTCTCTGTCTGCATGTTGCCCTGTTGTCGCTGCCACTTTCTGGCACAAAAACCATCTGATGGAGAGAGAGAGAGAAAGCGAGACAGTGAGAGCAAGCGAGCTTTGGGAAAAAAGGCGAGGGGCAAAAGAAGAAAGACAAGGAAACAAGGGAACGCATGCAGATGTAGGACCCATCTCGTTTACAAATATGCAAATGCTGTTGGCTTTGTGATATGCAAATGAGAGATTACAGAGTGCTAATTAGGGTCAAAAGAACTGTTCATGTCAATTAGGGGAGAATGAAAAAACGATCCCTGCTCTCGTTGGCCTCCAGCCCCCTGCGCCTGCCATGGATATCTTCTGCTTTTGTCTTTAAAAAATTGAGACATGAAAAAGACAAATAAAACAGACACATACAAGGACCTGGGCACAAGTATTTGGATAAGCAGCTTTCACTGTTAAAAGGTTGGAAGTCAAAGTTTGTGTTAATAGAGGAATGCAAGTAATTTTTTAACACAAACAACTGATTCCGATCAAAAAAATGCAGTTTCTTACATCTCCCTCTAAATTTATTTTTTAAAAAATAGTCTCTTACTAGTATAGTAATTATTTTAAAAGCCTGGCTGTTCTGATGGTACTAGCTATCACGATAAATACTAAACATTCAGAAATTTACATTAGCTAAAAACTTAAGGGGTATTTTTAATATATTTAACCAAGAGAGTTAAAGTATAACAAAAGTTAGGGAGACATATTTTTTAAATGTCATTTGAGTAAGAGAAGAAATCAAATACGCTGTTTTTCATAGGTTTTGCTTTGGAAAACCATTTGTACTGCAACATTGAGATTATATATAATGTAGAAACACAAAGTAGTATAGTACATAATTGTGATGTGACAAGGAACCGTGAAATGTGTTATGAATTTGCACTGCATCCTAATCCTCTAAAATAAAATCGAGTCCAACACATTTCCAATTTCATAAAACCAATCTTCTAAGAAGGAATGGAGGTTTGTCAGAAACAAAGTACAACAAGTATCTTGAAACCCAAGCAACATACCAGACATAATAAAGTTGTGGAGAAGTTTAAAGCAGAGTTAGATTTGGAAATTAACGCATCGTCAGATATACAGGTCAGGAAAACCTGTTAATACAACTCCACATGTAGCCTATATAGTACAGTCAGAATACAGTGATGGGAGAAAAAGCATTGCTGAAGGACTAAAAAGCAGAGGGACTTAAAAGCTTGATACAGGGCATGTAGGAGACACTGCAAACATGTGTAAGAAGGAGCTTTGGTTGTACGAAACATCAAAAATGGCTTTTGTGGGAACAATTTTCTTCAGCAGCAACAGGATAGACCATCGAGCCAGATTCTCAATTGTAGAACAGTACATCTTTGACTCTGAGTCAGACACAGAAGCAGAAGGAATTAAGTTTCTTGTGTAATCACCAAACAAGTGGTTTCTGAAGAAAACACAAACTTTTTTCCAGCAGCCATTGTATAGTGTGTCCTGCAGTAAAACCAGCTGACCAAATGTCCTCAAGCTCTGCTTGGATTGCTAGGTGAAGGGCTGGTCTTGGCTGGGTGGAGTCCCTGCCAATCGTGACTTAACACTTGTGAGGTTTTTGAATTGGCCCACTTTCCTTTTTTACACTTTAACTTACTGCCAGAAAATGGCTGGGTAATTTTTTTAAACGCTTGGAATGTTTCTAGAAACAGTCCAAACTGAAGAAAACTGTCACCACAAATTGTTGTCCTAGAAACACTCCAAGGATAACAATATGCAAAACTTGAGCTTTACATTGCGGGTCCCCTTTAAAGAAAAATGTATGTATTTTGTAAAGCAAATAGTTGTCAGCAGGATAAATCAAGGTGGTCAGAGCATGAATGACAGATTGAAGCAGACATAATTTTTCTGCTTCTACTGTTCGTCTTTCATCTCTCCCACCTTGTCAATGGGTTTGTCTAGCATTTGCTTCAGGAATATTGTTATATTTGCATCCTAATGACCCCTCCAGTGGCCCCCGAGGCCGGGCCCTCTACATTACCCAGAGATCAATTAGGGCCAGAGCTTGGCGTCTGCTGTGCCCCATTATAAACCTCGACCAACTCTCTATCTGTCGCTTCCTTCACTCCTTCTCCCACGTGTCCTCCACCTGCACCTCCACCTTCTCACATCCCTTATCAGCTGAAGTTTACACATGCATAGGCACACCCTCATACAATCTGCTCACACATATTCACGCTTGTGCATAAGTCCTGTTACTCTTTCTGAGCCTCAGTGGAGAGGTGAGGGATGGGCAGGATCAGTCCATGGAGTTTTTGCTCTGGGTGATTCTTTTTCAGCCTTGTTGCATAGCAAAGCCACACAAAGACCAGATTCTGAAGCGTGCATGCTTTTGACACAGCCGGTGTTATAAAGCTCCTGTGGCTGCCAATCACACCGAAGTAAAAGCACAGCGATTCTGCTGGGGGATGAAGAACTTGGCTCGGTTTATACAAGAATGCCATGCCCCTTGATTCTCTTTCCATCCATTTGTTGCGTGAGAGCTTTGGCAAAGACTGAGCCATGTGTCCTAAAATCCTCATTGCACCACTCCATCACGTGGCACAGTAAGACAACTTTCTGTTAGTTTCTGTATTTAGAAAATACAAATAAATAAACCAAATGAAACAGTCAAAATTGTATACGTTTTAATAGATTTGTTTTTGTTTTGTCTTCAGAGGAAACAAGGACATCAGTTAAGGTGACAGAAAAGAGTCCATGTCAGTTTAATGAAATGTGGCCAATGGAATGAGGAGCAATGTGTAAAGATTTGAACTGATGCCGAAAAGTAAAATTGATATAGTTAAGTGGTGATAAGTAGTGACACGAGAGGGTTGGTTGAAGTGTTGGAGGAGGGGCACTGGCACCCTTCTAAAAGTTATGACACCTCTACTGTCCCTTTAGCTCCTCATGTCCATAAAATCCTCTCACATGTTCTTAGTTCTCAGACAAAGGCTCCCTAACGTCTGAACGACTTGGAAAGTCTGAGATCTACATGGAGTATATGTTTTGTAAAAATGAACTGAAGACAAGAAAAGTCTTGATGAGACCCATGAGAGCTTTTTATTTATTTGTTTGTTTTTTTATTTTATTTACACTTATGAGTATTGCTGTCCCAGCAACAAGTCACATTTAAATGTCTGCCATTCACTGTACACAATAAACAGCAATAAAGTGGAAAAACTCCAGAAATTTTGATATGGCTTTTAGTTTGATCTTTGTGCGTGCGAGGACTGAGGCAAAAGTGGAGGACTATAAAACTTGCAAATTATACAAGTTTTACGGGTGTGAGATCGGTTGGACCCCATTTGTAAACACAAAGGATGATCATTTGTGAGAAGGTCTCACAAAAACTGATCAAGTCATACACCAATTTACAAATTGCTATTTAGTCTTCCAATCCAATTCTTATTCTGTGTCCATTGCACTTAAGCCAATCTATATCCTATAGCATTGTTTTTTTTATTTAGAGAAATACCAAAAAACGAACTTAATTACTATTAAAAAGGTTCAAATATCTTTATTATCTTTGTATTACTGTCTATATATTTTTCTACAGTGCTAAAACTGTAAACTGTAAAACAAAAACGTAGCTGGTTACAGCATCATTGTAACTCTTCCAGTATGTATGTGGTAAATCAGGGAATGATTTAAATTCTCACATTGATCATTTGGTGCATTTCAAATTGTTCTTTAACAATGCAAAATGTTTTTTTTATGACTTTTCTCTTACTGTGAAGCAGTATAGAAAAAGTTGAGTTTATTACAGCGGAAGTTTTATATTTATATTTGTGATGTACTTGACAATTAGCCTTTGAGTAAACACCAATAAAATCAGTTTTATTTCTTGATGAATGTTGCAAAAATATCTCATTTTATTTTAGAAAAAGACAATAAAATAATATGATTTATGGTAATACAATATAGGGTTTAAGAAAAGAATATTGTAAACATGAAAAATTGGCATTTACCAAATCTGTCCATTTTTATTTGAGTAATTAAAATAAAAGGAAATATGAGGCAGAATTAAAGCAACAAATTAAAATGGTTAAAAAAACAAACAAGCTTTTAAAAACACACTGCAAGAATTTCAGTTTTTGGATTTTGGTTGATAATCAAGAGCGAAATGAATCAAAATTGAGAACATAAATGAAGCAAACAGAAAGGGAGAAATATACTGAGGGTGTTCAATGAAACTGCACACAAGTGGAGACTATTTCACCAGATTGATAGCAGCTGAGCGAGAAAACCTCAGAAATGAGACTATGGAAATCAAATGAAATGAATGGCAGTAAAGAAACTAAGCTCACAGAGTTCAATACTGGGCCAGAACAAAACAGAATACACATTACAGTGACTTATAAAACAAGATTAAAGGAGGCACAGAAATTTCAAAAATGTGTGACAGCAAACAGGAAGCAAAATGAAAACAGAGAAAAAAGAACCAGACAAAGCAAAATACAGCAGAAGCTGACTAAACATAAGAACATTTGGTAAAAAAAAAAGATCAAAACTCCATAAAACTGCCAAAACATAACAAAGTGAAAACAAAGAGAGACGTTTCATGAAACTATCTACAATTTCTTACAATTTCACAAAAGGTTTAGCCAAAATGTTGTATTTTGGAGAGAGACAAACACTTTGATCATGCTCAGATAGCTCAGATAGCACAGATAGTTTGGCAGTGTACATAAAAAACACAGCCGAGTTCATCAATGCACATATTTTAAATTTAATTTAATCAACTGAGAAGTAAAATGTTTTTCATGTAAAAAAAAAATGGCCAAAATGTCATTGGGCTGTTCTACTATTTATCCACACTGTTAATTCAGCCCATCGTTTGAGGACAGTGTGCGCATAGACATGTAAATGAATTAAGTGTATTTTCCAAAGACATCTGTATGTTTGTAACTCATCCTGCCCCCAACATAACACTATTTGACTTTTAGCACTGACATATCAGGTCCTCTAACACAATGCAGAATTCTGATCATCGTCTATTGGCCCCCACCATGGGCCCCTCATCTTGAAATCGAGGTGGCGGAAGATGCAAGCCCCTGGACCCTGGGGAGTTGACCCCTGCCACATGCCCTCTCATCTCTGCTCAGAGAGCCTCTACCCACCACTCGGCAGCTGTCAATCAAAGGCCACAGATGGAGAGTGCAGAGAAAGATGTGAGAAAAGAAGGGGCCATGTGTAAGCTTTGTATTTAGAAGGCAGAATGAACTGGAATCACACCAGTCCCACTGGATTCAACACAAATCTAAAGAGAGTTGGATGATTAAACATTATTGTGCATAGCCTAAAACATAAAAATAAATAATCCAGGTTCTAAAATAACATGATGAAAACCAGTGGTGGGAACTGTACTTAAGTACAATTTTTGCGTATCTGTACTTTACTTAAGTAGATTTAATAATGGACACTTTCTACTTTTACTCCACTACATTTTACAGTAAGTATCTGTACTTTCTACTTCACTACATTTCTACAAAACTGTCGCGTTACTCGTTACATCCAAGTTGCATTGCGCTTTTTTTCCTAAAAATGTGAAGTTCAGGGACTTAAGGTGGCGCCGTAAAATCCAAGCAATAACGTGACTTACGTGTCTGTTGTCACCCATCGCCTTCTCCTTTACTCGCATGCGGAGCTCCGAGACATGCGCAGTGGTTTCCTCTGAGCGGGAGAAGATGTCTGTCTAATCGTCAGTAATATCATAGCGCTGTATAAATCATAAGATATGGCGACATGTAAAATTCACAGACGGTGGGACTTCGTCCAACTTTTATCGTCACTTCGAAGGAAAGCTTAAAGAAAGGTAAGCTCTGTGGACGTGATGCTAGCAAAGCTAGCTGTACAGAGACACATGTTGCATCTGCAAAAAAAGTTGTCACTCCTGCGCTGAATTATTGTGTGGAGGTGTTGACTAAGGTGCAGTGGTGGAGAAAGTACTCAAAAAATTAACTTAAGTAAAAGTACAAATACACAGACAAAAATGTACTCAAGTAAAAGTAAAACTACCACATTAACATTTGTACTTAAGTAAAAGTAAAAAAAGTATTGTCTTTTAGAAATACCTAAGTATTAAAAGTAAAAGTACTTGCTGAATGCATTACCTAATCGCTAATATCATTAAGTGTACCGATCGTATTTAATTTTAATACATCAGTAATGTGCCATTTTAATGAACAATGCCACAGATAAGCATGTTGTATTTACTCTCTGTCACATAGTTTAGACTAGGGGTGTCAAACTTAATTTCACTGAGGGCCACTTCAGCATATTGGCCACCCTCAACGGGCCACGTTGACGGTACAAATCAGGAGTTCCCAGGTTCAGTCCTCCAGTCTGCAACTTTTAGATGCATCCCTGCTAAAACACACCCCAGACAAAATGTTGACTTCCCTCATTAGCAGCAACTCAGTTCTGTAGAGGTTTATAATGAGTCAATGATCCAGGTGTGTTAGAGAAGAAACACATCTAAAGTTGCAGATGGTAGCTCTGGAAAACTAGACTTTTCAGTCCTAGCATAAATGTATGTAAATACAATGTGAAAAATAAATTAAACACCTCATATTGTTAAATAACGCTTTGGAGCTTCTGGTTAGGAAGCATATTCCAAACCTTTGGTTGAAATGTCGCGTTAAATTCAAGTCTCCATTACAGACCAGAGAAAACTAAAGAGAATGCAACGTTGTGTTAATCCATTTGAGGAGTCGGCAGTTTGTCTTGAGGACATAAATGACGATGCAGAAGTTAATTGGACTGTAACATGCGCATCCGCTGCTCAACCTGCGAAGGATTAAAAATCGCTGGAAGTAACTCATCCAGCGGATTTAACAAATGGCGCCTTGGTGCATGTTACCCAGGAGAGCGATGTTCTGGAGGAGTGCTACAGACATAACATCTGTCCGTTTCGGAGAAGCGAAACCACGCAAAAATAAATAAATAAATAAATCCTGCACACCGGACCGCGCAGGGTAAAACACTCAGAGATCAATCGATCTGTTTGGATCAGACAGATCCAACTGACCGATGAATTAGCGCAGATTTTTCTGCAGATGGGAACCAGGATGAAGTGTTCAGACCCCAGCAGGTGAAGTGCTGGTAATTTAAGTGAAGCCGCTCGCAGATATTTTGTTATAATGTTCAACCTCCTGAAAACTGAAGATGTTGGTTATATCAGCCATTTAAAAATGCTGGTTGTATACAAGCTGTATATAGCTCACCTACAGTCCGATGGGATTTCAATCTGCAAAACAGATCCCGGTTTCTTAGTTTTTTGAAGGACTAATGAAGGCAAAGCCATTAAAATCTACATTCTTCGAGAAATTGTAATTAGTCAGTGTTAGCAAAATCAGGATTCATGTTTTGCGACATGTTAATGATCATGCTAAGTTCTTGATGTATGAGGTTAAAGAAGAGTCAGTGAATTGAAGTCATGAATTCCATTTATTAATACCAAAATGCAGCTGGTCCATTTCCCATTCTACCTTTAGGAGTTAGCAGGACAAGATGGCATCAAACTAAAGTTTTCCATTCCTTTTGTTAGCCTCTATCTAAGCTACGCCCTAAAGAGGGAGTTCCCTTGTGTGTCATATCCTTTAACCCTAGCTTTGAGGGCGTTTCCTAACATGTCATTTCCTTTAGCTTTCGCTTTGCAACTAGCTAAAAGAGATATAAGGAAAAACACAGAATTATTTATTCCCAACAATGAATAATATTAAACATATCAGCATATAAAAAAATGCAAGTATCCATCCACCATATTGTTGCAAGGCCACAAGGGCTTATGACTATCCCCAGTGGTCATTGGGTAAGGTACACCCTGGACAGGTTATCAGCCCATCATTTGAGAAAATAGTACAATTACTTATTAGTTAATAATATATTGTTTTTTGTTTGTTTGTTTTTCTTTTTTTTATCCCGAATCCTGGCACCAGCACCAGCTCAGGTCTTAAATATAGCCCTTCAATTGCTCTCTTTATGCTTAACTTTGGCTAAAGTGGTTATTAAACAAATCATGGAAAGGTGCCAGTAAAACCTAAAGATACCGGCGTCTGAATAGCATGAGAGCTGAAGTCAATCTGCAAGTGATTGGACTTTGGGGAATTCTGATCACTACCATTGATTACTGCCTCCTAAGTCAATTAAATCAATGAGACATCTTTAGGCCTGCTTAGCCACGTGTCAACTGTCACGCTCCACTGTCCCCTCCATTTGTTCCCACAGCACAGATGGTAAGCTATAAGGCCCATTACAGTCCACAGAACAACTACCTGAGACTGAAGAACAAAACTGGCATAAATAATTGCAATAAACTTGTTTTAAATACAGGGAAAATTATTTGCTCTAAACAAATTTGGGCTTATTAGCCTTACATTTGAAGTGTGATATTTCAGAATTAGTGAAATCTAATTGATAATGTGCCATGCAACATTAACTTTTGGTTAAGACTGTCAAGTATGAATTTGTTGCTATTCCATTATCTTGTTTCTAATGTAGGACAAATCAAGGTGTGAAGTGAACTGGAAACAAATGAAAATGGCCGACTTTACTGTTCAGTCTTGATTTTAATGTTCATTTAACATGCACATTTCATTAAAAAATGAAACAAAAAAATGTTATTGTCATCTTACCTTTAATTATAAGTGAAGTCCATGCACCGCTCAATCTGCACAGAAATATCAGTTCATCCAAAGCCAAGTCTGTCCTCGACATTCCAAACGTTTTTAGTGCATGGTTTTGAATATGAGTGGTCGACAGCTCATGTTTTGTGAGGCTTCTTTGCTAATTTTTTAAGTCACAAAATCCCATATGAGTCCACACAATGCCACAAATTGAGAAAAGAACGCAAGGAAAGCAGAAAAGGCCATTTCTAGCAGGACATCCACAAAGCTTGCCTTTTCTTGTATACCACTCTGTTTGAAAAGAGCGGGTACACTTCTGTCTCGAAGCAAACCTTTCAGCTCCGGTGTTGGTCTTTCGTTATAACTTCCTGCTTTGATTGAAAATCCACTTTAGAAAACTGTTTAAGTGTAGAAATGTAGTCATCCATGTTGATGTTGGAAAAGAGAAGAAAACAATAAACATATAGCTGCACTTGACTTATTTACTGCATGACTAACTTGCTGTCACTTACTCTGCAGTTGTGGAGTCACAAAACCAATGTCTGGGATCATGAGCGCCCCCTTTCATGAGGCAAGAAAACTGCCTGCCTCACCTTGAATCTGTTCTCTCACACGAAACATGTTACACACACAGATGGTGACAAAAAATACTGTACATTATATAAATAAGCTAAATTACTGAAAATCAGTTCCTATATTAAATGTTTTGTAACCATTTTATTGCTGACATACAGACAGGAGGAAAATGCTCCCATCAAATGGCAGCCAGGGCAGTTAGAGAGAGGTTGAGCAATCCAAGGTGAGGCTCAGCTCGCTGCTGCCCTACTAGCTTTGCTTCTGAGCATTTGAATGGGAAATTGTGAATATCCAGCGATTTTGAAGAAAAAATAATCAAAATTGGTTAAGCTAAAGGAAAAATACTTTATAGTACAAACCACAGGGTGAAAATAGCAATATAAATTACTTTATCACTATATAATATTTTCCATGATGACAGGTGTGGCTGTGCCTCCCTTGACTGACCGCACATCACTGTAATATATGTGTGTGTGCGTGCGTGTACGCGTGTGTGTATGTATACCTACATGTCTGGGAGACACTCATAATGTGTACAAAACAAAACTAGCATAATGCTGCTAGGTTTTTTATGCTTTTCAAAGCAGCAAATTCTTCAAGAAAAACACAAGCTGCTGTTTTAATTATGATATTTATGGCAGTCATGTTAACGGTGGCTGAACTGGTGCTGTGATGAGTTTCCAAGATGCTGACCTCTTGCCAAAGCTGGAGTGCCGTTAGAACGTCTGCTTCCCTTCAGTCTTCCTATATGCACGGACTCATAACTACATCAGTATCTACTTCCTGCTAACACCAGCCTACGTCAGGACTATGGGGGACCGAACCCTCCATGTCCAGTCCACTCTCTTCCCCTCTCCCCTCCCACTGACCCCTTCAACGAATGACTATTGTTTACTTTCACTCTCCTCCACGGCTCTGCTGGTCCAATGGAGGGGGGCAACCGAATTGTTACATTATTGTCTGGTCCTCCCTTGCACCCCCCGCCTCTGTCGACCCAACCTGACCCCATTCACAGTACTCAAAAGCACCATCTGTATCACCCAACAGTCAGGGAGAGAGCGGCAGGGTGAGAGAGGCAAGAAGAGGAAAGAAAACAAGGCGGAGAAAAAGGAGATGACAGCCTAGGAGGGAGGAAAGGAAAGGGAGAGAGAGCAAGAGAGAGAGGCATCTGCTTGGGTGTTGAGCTGTCTGTCGGAAAGTATCTGTCAAATAGTTTTCGCAGTGTGAAGGCTTCCCCGCTGCTTGCCTTTTTCAGACATTGTGCTTATTGATTTTTTTCATGGCTTACTTCAATTTCTGCTTTCCTCAATCTTCTAATCTCATATGTCTTTTTTTTTTCCCAGTCCATGTATTTTCTTCCGTAAAGTTTTCTCAGACAGTCCTAAATCACAGTTCCCCTAACCCGCTTTCCTGCTTCCCTCCATCCATCCTTCCCTGCACCCACCTCCTCCTCCATGTGCATCCTTCATCTTACTGTGGCGTTGTACGAGCATTCCAGGGTCTCTTGTGTGGCTGCATGTGCGAGGAAGGCGGATTTTTCCCATGGGGCCGCAGGTGAAAACTGGGACTCACTCTGTCCACTGAGGGACGCCATCTGTCCCTGTCCTTGCACTTGCTGGAGGCAAGCCCTGTCACCCCTCCTCCTGTCCCCTCCATCCATCCGTCCCACCCTCTGTCCATCCACTTGCCATCCCCTCATTGCATTGGTCCACGGTGCTGAATCACCAGGAATGTACCCCCACCCTGCCCCTCTACAACCCCCATCACCTTTCTCCTTTCTTCCTCCCCATTCTCCCCTCTGTCCCGTCACTAATTTATTTCTGATCCCACTCCCTAACCCCTCCCACCCCCCTTTTTTTCCTCCCACTCTGCCTCCTTTCGTCTCGCCTCCACCCATCTCTCTCTCCATCTCTAATCAATCATCCATATATGACACCGGTGGCAAAATTATTAAATTATCATAAATTTGTGATGAGCCCAATGAGAACATGGATACAGTTTTAATTGCCAGCCTATGACCTCTAATTATGCGTATCAGTGTATTAGTTATGTGTTTGGAGAGAATGAATTCAACTGAGCTTGACATTTTCCAGTAGATGAGGCAATAATGTGTACACAAAGGATGAAGCATATTTAACAAATTGCCATGCATTAGCATGACGACATGCTAACTTTGACACAAACGCTAACAAACGCTAATAATTAAAAAAAAGTTAAATCTTAAGATTTCTATTACACTAACTAGAAAAACAATGAAGAATATATTATATAGTTCCAATTTGAAAACAATATGTAGTGCAATTGAAGGTGATGAAAAAATTGATATGTTTATAACCCAAAATACTGCAGTGTTCAGTTTTTCCAACACTAGTTTTCATTATATAAACATGATGGATGGACGGACGGACGGATGGATGGAAGAACAGACAAACATAGACAAGGTCTGATCAGAAGTATGAAATTAAAATCTTTTCCAGTTCTGTGATGTTTTTTTCATTACTTTTTCAGACCTACCTGAATGAAACCCCTCACTTTTACAGACTGCAAAGGAACTCTGACAGTATTTAAAACTGGCAGCATGGAAACCTTAGTCAGCTCGTGTCCGTAGATGGACGCAGCTGTCTCTGTGCATAAACCCATCTCAGCTCTGGTTGTGCTGCAATGCCCAACGGTCAAATGAGTGCATGACGACAGCACACTTTCACGTGGGAACCTGGTTGAGACACACAGACAAACAAGCACAGGGGCAGCTAAGTGTAAAACCTCCAAACTGTCACAGAGGGGGTGAGAGAATGAGTGGCTGAACATCCCCCGCCCCACTTCACCCTCTCACCCCCTGTTCGCCATTTCTTCTCACCCTCACACTTCCACCCCTTCACTCTCCCACCCCACCATTGACCTTCCTGGCTCACGCACCACTTCAGTCCCAACACTGCACCTCCCATTCTGCCCCAAAATGTCCAGACATCCACACATTTGTCCCCCCTCCTCCCGCCCTCTCCCCCTGACACACACACACACACCAGGATGCAGACATACACCTCCACGCCTCCTGTCAATCAGTGAAGAAAAGTGTCACAGACAAGTTTGGAAAGATATTGAAGGTTAAAATGGAGCAAAAGTTACTGTATTACAGTACGGTGAATTTAAGTTTGACGGGGAGTGAATAAAAAGTTAAAAAAGCAAATAAGACATAAGATAGGGGATATAAAAAGCTAAAATGTCTCCATTTTCTCACTGGACAGCTACAACAAAGAACCATGCAGGACACTGCACTGGGGTGGCAGTTTTTTTTTTTTTTCCTGAGTCTTCCTTCAGACCCTACCCCCCAAAACCCACTGAGGTCACTCCTTCACTGACCCCGCCTCAATTGTTTCCCATCACTCTGTCAGCTCTGATTGTTGCTGACTGGTTAATAGCTGAAAACCAAAATAGAAGGGGTACGGGTGGAAAACAAAACTGAAAAAGAAAGAGAAGGGTGAGGGTGAGGATTTTGGGAAAAAAGGATGGTAAGGTTAGATGACGCCCTGTTGTCTCTTTTTCTCTTATATAACAGGCCATTTGACCCAAATAAACAATGTGAGCACCTAAAAAAGTGGCAGGAGGAGGAGGGTTCAGAGAGTTTGCAGTTGGATATGTTGTGGGTATGGTGAGACAGCGCCTCCTTGGCAGCAAAGATATACAGCTAAGACTGAACCATGACAGGGAGGGAAAAATGACTGAAAGAGAAGGTCGGTACTGGTGACGACAACTGAACCCTCATTTGATATATTTATATATTTATATGATTTTAATGATATATTTGAGCACACTAAAAGTTATTTAATCTAGACCAATGGCACACCTCTGTCTAAGCTCTTTTAAAAACCTTGTAGATGTTTAGTTCAAAGTCTCTCATCAGTTTTTGCATTTACCCACCTGCAGAAAACAGCAGAGATTTCTCAAGCAAACTGACCTTCCCATTCATTATGTCATTATAGGTTACAGTCTCACACTGAGCAGAAATAACATTATGAATATATGCCCTCCCGATTTTCAAGGTGGGAAATTCATTGACGTACTTGTTTGTCCAGATCATTTCTCAAATTACACTAAGATCTGGAGAATTTGGAGATAAGTTAACTCCTCATGCTTGTTGTTATGCTCTTTAAACCATTTCTGAGCCAATTGAGTCGGAGTACTAAAAGGCCCACAGCCGTCAGGGAATACTGTTTCCATCAAAAGGTTTGTATGATCTGCGACGATACTTTACACTTGCATATTTTTTATGCCTTAAAAAACAGCAGTTTTGAGGACAAAAGCTTCATTTACTAGCTATTACAATCTAATAATTAGTGTCATCGGTCAAATTGCTATCATTGGTATCTACAAAATTTTCTTTAACTAGCATTGGTATTATTTTAACACTGATTCAGTGAGTGATTTTACTCAAAGTAAACCTCCCTATGCTTTGAGTTGATGTAGGCAGAGCACAAGCATATCAAGTACAAGACAAACATGATTTACCCCAATAGCCCATAAAAACACATTGCACTGGCAGCCAGTATATCACAGGCAACAGATTTCCTTGACACTAAACCTAATGGTCTCACTATCTGACTTAGATAAGTGTTTAAAGACTTGGCACAGATTAATTATGCATGCATACCCATTCCCTCTGTTTCATTCCAATCAAACAGCTAAATAAACCAAGGTCCGCATGGACCTTTTGCTCTAATTGGACAAATGGCTTGCTTAATTGATCATTGATTGATGATCAATAAGGAACACATGTTTGTGTACTTTACAAGGCAAGTGATTGAAAGCCAGCTATAAAATCAGCCAGATAGTTTGACAGATGCCAAGGGCTTCTTATCACTTTGACTCTAGCTTTAAAAACAAGCACTGCATAGGAAAACAGGGAGACACCGCAGGGCTGTCTTCTTCCTATCTGAGCTCAAGTTGGATATTTGAGTCTTCAAACAGTGAACCCCACAACAGCACAGTACAAATGCATTTAATTCAAGTAGAAGTAGTAGACTGTTTAGCCACTTTCTCCAACAGGACATCACTTAGTCTCATCCAGTGGTATTTAATTTGTGTGAGGCATACACGTAGGGGGATCTTTGACAAAATTGCACATTCTCTTTATATCATTCACAGTCTATTCCTTCACTCTCTTCAATTTAGTGGATCTTACAGGTTTTCTATAAGATTTAGTTGTTTTTTTTCACTTTTGTATTCTTTGCTTCATGCCAGATTCACTTGGATGGCTGGTTGGTGAAAAGCAGCCAAAGCTTGCAGCTTGGCTGTATCAGACAAAGACTGATACATTCATATTTATGCCACAGGAAACCTGTCATGAATTACTAATTAAAGCTTCCTAAACACTGACCAACGAGTACAAATTAAAAATATGCTTAACTTATACGTGTTGTGTAGATGAGTTTTATGAGAGCTAATAAATGCAGCGACAATAATGTTCTCTCAATGTGCGCTGTCAGATGAAAGGTGGATGGTGGAAGAAATGAAGGTAATTTTAAGATCTGTTCTCATTTTTCTCCCATATCCTGTACTCTGGATGTGTATCTCTTATCAGTCAAGTCACCTGTTTAAAAGCAGGCAAGTGTGTCTATGGATACAGAGAAGGGGTAATCTCAGTGATCATCCTGTCCCAACAGAATAGGGGGACATCACTTTGGCTCCCCTTTGATCTGCCGCTCCAATATTCTCTTGAAAGGACCGACAGAGAGACGTGGAGACACGGAGGAAGAGGAGATACTTCACCCAGCCATCAGTTGGCCTTAGTCCACAGCTTCAGGTACCCATCTTTGCTCTGTTTCTGCGCCAGCTCTATTAAATATGAAACGCTAAAACAAAAGGAGAGAGAGTGAAAAGGGAGGGAGTGGAGGCCACAAAGGGCACCACTCAATGCCTTTGAAGAGGCACTGAGGCGAAGGGTGTCGTGAGCACAAATGTACACACCTTGCACAAACGTGTACACACCGGCCCCCCTTAATGATGCGGGTAGCTGGGATAGCAAACGTGTACATTTGCATTTTGTGTTTTTAGATCACTTCTTAGAGCTATATCACAAAAGGGAAATCAGGAGATGGAATTAAATGTAAAAACCTTCTTTAGCAGGTGATAATACACGCATGCATCTATTCGGAGTGGTGGACATGTTTTATGGGATATTAAAACAGGTAAGATTAAAGGGTCTTTAAAGGTTTTATTAGATGTGAAATCCAAAGCACATCATTTGCACGGTAGTAATTGAGGAGATTAACAAAATCTACTTATGTATTTGTCCTCTCACAGATTACTTCTCTTTTTGCTTAAACTCTGTTAATATGTTTTTTTGGTAAGTGAGTAAATCTACTAAATAAACAAAAGAAAAAAAATGCTTCTTTACAGTAAACAAAAAGTCTATTCATCGTTAAATATCCTGCTGTTACTTTTAAATAACGGTACTATTGCCGGTATTAGCATGACAAATTAAATCGATCTTTGGTTCTTTCTCTTAAATTTAATGTCTCCCAGCAGATAAACTTCAAGGGCCTATCTGTGGAAAACAATCAGCAATGTGCTCTTCGTGACCTTTAGCTACTCAGCAAGCTCAGACCAATCACAGAATATTGATATTATCCACCGTGCACCATTTATAACGACAGCTGCTGCTCACCTCAAATGTCCGGTCGAAATACCAGCACAGTCATGTTGTGTTTTGGCTGAGTTGATTTTGAAAAAGCAATTGCGGACTTTACAAGGAGTTCAGATATTTTGTAAGCCAGGTGATAATGCAGATTAGTCTGGTCCTACTTCAGTGTATATCAAAGGCTGTGCAAAAATATTTTTTACTGCTTGAACTTTTCTACATTTCGTCGTGTAATAGCCACAAAGTTGAATATTTTTTGTTCATTTGATCTGGGAAAAAAAAATCATACACTAGAAAGAAAATTACTGTTTTTATTTAAATAAAATTGCGTGGTCTTATATCTGTGAAATGTCTGCTATGAGTGTGTAGGCATGTGGGAAGAAGACCAGGGTTTCTGTTGAACCTTTAGAACTCAACAAAAGGGTTTCATATATAGACCTGAATTTTGCGTCTTGGCCAGACAACATAGTTGCATAAATTGCAGTTTCATGAAAGCAGTAAAAGGCAAGGCATCAAGTCTATAAGTCTTATTTGCTTAATCCTACCTAAGACATGTAAATTCAGTGTGTCATAAATCACTGTCATGGATTTGGATGCAAAAGCCTAAATATCATGGCGAATGCAAGTGTTATTTGATTGTTTATTTGACAGGAAAATTAAGCCAGCGATCATCTTTTATTTGCATTTTTAATAAGCTGATGGTACCATGAGGATCCCAATGATGGTTAGAGTCAAGTAGGCAGAGCCGATGCATGAAAAGGCATTTAATTAAAAGGAAAAAAGATCATAGCGTTAAATGAATTCTAAAATAAAGGTGAAGAAGAGAAAACCCAATAAGACAAGGAGGCCCATGTGACAGCTGGCATAAAAATAGTAGAGCAACAGGAGATACTGACAAACAGTGACCGAAACTAAAGAATATTTATAATACTGGGGAGACCAATTACTGGAGTGAGAAAAACTGGGCGGTAACAGCTGTGAACTGAAGCACTGAGAAAGAGTAACAGAGAAAAGCTGACTAAAGATAATGGTTCAACAAATATAAAATGGCTTGTACTTGCATAGCGCTTTATGAAGTCCAGAACACCTCAAAGCACTTCACACTACTAGCCATGGGGCAGTCTGGCTGCTATGTGCCATCACCACCTGGTCCCCTGACCACCACTCTCACAACAGTGATGTGTAAATAGACATTTGAAAGTATAAAGCATACAAATTAAGTTTAAAACCTCATGAAATACTGGGTTTGGCAACCTATGATGATATTTTTACTTTAGTTTTTTATGACCAATAAATGGTCATAGTAAGAAAATGTAAACTTCACCCAAATGCATAAGCTTCACACCATTTCTTTACCTTCTCAATGGATTGCTAAATTCAGGACTTTACTTTTTGTTTCAACTGTGTCTTTACTTTGAAAGGCTACAGCTATGGACATATTACACCAAACAACGTCCCAGTGTTTTTGTGAGTGATAG
The DNA here is from genome assembly GCF_904066995.2 of Poecilia reticulata. NCBI lineage: Eukaryota > Metazoa > Chordata > Actinopteri > Cyprinodontiformes > Poeciliidae > Poecilia > Poecilia reticulata. The sequence goes on from NC_088845.1 coordinate 9,912,056, forward strand.
CCAGCTAAATCTCTTTATATGTTACAGAGAGGAAGCTGTATAACTGACTCTGATCCAAATTGTTTTATGATCGGCTTAAAGAAACCAGCGGAATCACAACATTATGCAGAAATCAAAAATCTGAAACGGACAGAAATCTTTATTTTTTTAACAAACCTTTCTGACTCACTTCTTATGGTTGTAATTTGCATTAAGCACATGTTGAAGAGTGACCAAATTGTTGCTTTAAAAGGAAGGGACACTTTAAATTATTCTTTAGTCAATCATAGTTAATTGCTGGAAAAATAACATTCTATGGTCCTCCTTTTTCAAGAAGGTGTCACAGGCAAAGAATACTGCTCCTAGAAAGCCTGCTGCTAAATCAACCATCCATTAATTCCTAAAGAACTACAAGGAGAGAGACTTTAATTGTTCTGAAGAAAGCATCAGTGGCTATAAGTTGCTGATTTGTCCCATTTGTGAAAAAATATGGAAAGAAAACTCATGTTGAAAAAAACAAAAAAATTTACACAGGAAATTATTTATATATTTTTTGCTTAAATACAGCCTTTAAAACTGACACCTCCACTAATTTACAACAAAAGTACAAATATCACAATTGCATATGATGAATCCCCAGATGTGGGCTTTCTGATAAGACCATGCAGATGAGAATGTCACCTTGGGTTCTCGGTAAGAACAATGACCACTGTTCACAATTTCATCATCCTTGCATTGGTCTGTGATCAGGACTGTAATAACCCCATATTCATCTTGGGTTTTTTCGTATATGCTTATACATGTGTGTGAGAGTCTGATTTATAAGCACACAAAGTGTTATCTGCATCCTTGCATAATGTCTGTGGAACTGAACGTGTATGTGTGCGCGAGCAGCAAGCCTGATGTATCTTTTAGCTGCAGATAGATAAACAGTGGAGACAAACATACGCTGCATCAGTTTAATGACCCATCCCTGTAGAGTCCCTCTACATTCAATTAGCGGGAAGATAATTAATCGGGCCAAGTCTCTGGCTGCTGAGTTGGCTGGCGGACTGGCAGCGGGAAGCCAGGTGGTCTAACTGGAAAAGCAGACCGTGTATGATATGGTATATGTGTGTGTGTGAGAGAGAGAGATACAGTGTTTATGTTGTTCAAAGGCATAAGAATACAGAAAGAAACCACAACAGAAAGATAAATGAATAGCCCCTAAATCTAACTGCAAGGACAGTTTGCAAAAGAAACAGAAGACATAAAGGCTATAAAACATGCAAAGAAAAAGTTTTACCTTATTCAGAATTATTCATATCATATTATCCTTTTTTTTTTTCTTTTTTTTTACTTAAAATCACTGACTCTAGTTCAGTTGGTCTTTTTCCTCCAACTCTGCATCTCTATTTTTCCTCCGTGACCTGTAAGCCTCCAGTGGTCGAATGGTGCTATTACACAAACACCAGTTCACTGTGGGCCTACACAGGCCTACATCAATCTTCTGCTGACAAAAGAACAAGACTGTGGTAAACACACCACAGGGACTTTAACTGTGCCATCAAACACCTGTTCTCTGTCTGAATGTAAACTGAGTAAATACGGAATCAGCATCAGACACACTGTTGATATTTATATTCAGGACCACATCAGCTTTTTTGTTATGACAGGACAAATACATTAAAGTAATCTTCTTTTATCACTATCTTGGTGATCGACACACACATATATATATATATATATATATATATATATATATATATATATATGCTGTTCTGTGTGCATTTGATTCAAATTCACAAAAAACATTATAATCATATGAACTGCTCACATAAGATATGAATCTTTTGACACTTTTCAGTGTACTTTCTGCAGCTTTTGAGTTACGTTTAAGTTACAAGGGTTCAAGTGTTTAAAAGTTTGACTCTGATGACTCCCAACACCAGGTGAATGCAGAAGCTCTGCAAATGGTAAAAATTACATTCGATTTAGAATTTTTCTAACTGATATCTGGGCATATTCGTCACTGGTAAAATGAGAGAATGCAATATTCTGTTTGTATTACCCTTATATTAGCGTGGTTAAAAAATAAATAAATAACTAACTAAATAAATAAAAATAAAAAACAGTTCCTTGTTTTGTGCTTTGCACAGAGGGTTTGGAGTCTCAGCTAGTAAGAAACAATTGCTTTCTAGAGGCATGTAGGTTTTAAATTTCACTCAAAGCACCATCAAAAGAGGAATTAGACAAACAACTTGAAAAGAAAAACATGAAGAGGAATTTATATTGACACAGTGTAAATAATTCTAATGCAATGTCATCAGATGTATTAGGAAGGTTGCAGGGATTTCATTTTAATGAAATATTTTTTTCTTCAAATTAACAAAGCAAATACAAAACTGGACCACAACATCTTGTTCTGAAGGTGATAAAATATAACTAAACTGAGTGTGATTGCATTTGGGTTTGTAGCTTTAAATTATTATCACACAATATTTACAGTATATTGAAATAATTTAAAATCAAATCTGTGCACTCTAACTGTATTTGGAAAAAAATATTGAATGATTTTCCACTGACTTAAGACAGCAACTCTCACATACACTCTTATTATATTCGAACTATGCCATACTGATTGTTAATTTTGGTAAAACTAATACTGCCTCACTCATATTTACATCCACCAGAATCAAGACAAACTAATTATTTTATTTTTTACCAAATTCTGCTACCCTTACATAGTAGGAGTCATGCTAGTTTGGATAATATTTGGCAAGAACAAAAATTTTACATCAAACAATGTTCGTTTTAGTCAAACTAATCTTAGTTAATTGCAAATATCTGAAACAAAAATTATGTTTTTTTTAGCTGCCCTTGAATTTGTGACACACAAAAACCATCTTCCTTTTCTGCATACTCTTCTTTTCCCCTCTTTTCTTTCCCAGCTTGTTATGCAGATTCCCAGATTTGCCTCCTTCAACATTCATACAAACACACACACACACAGTAACACACAGACATACAGTTCTGTCTCTGACTCCCTAGGGGAACCAGGGAAGGGCAAAGCGAAGATGGAAATGAATTCAGCCATGTTGCAAGTGGCAACGCAAATCTGCATCTGTAATTACCCCCAGAAACACACAAGGAGCTTTCTTTCCTTTCCTCGCTCCTGCTCTCCATTTCTTCTGCCCTCCCTCTCCCTTTCTTCCCATCTCCTCCTTCTCACCACGACTCCATCTCTCTCCTCTGTCTATACCTCTGAACTACCCCCTTTCTCCTCCTTCGTGTCTATCCCACACTCTCTCCGTCTCAAAGGCTTCTTAAGTGATGCTTGGTGGGCCAATTAAGGTGAGTAGGAGTACGGGGCTGCATGTGTGTGCGTGTGTGTGTGTGTGTGTGTTGTGTGCGTGTGTGTGTGTGTGTGTGTGTGTGCTCATGCATGCAAGAGTGTGTTTATTAATTCACCAAAACACCTTGCACAGTCTGCCTATGACCACATGGTCTGTATTTGTGTCTGTCTTTCTGCACACATGTGAGCGCCTGTTCATGTGTGGTGTCATCTCTTTGTGTCTGAGTCGGGGCATGCTCATGTGTTTACTGTGTAGGTGTCCCCTCAGGCCAAACCTTGAATCTGTTGGATCTCTAATGGGACAAAGGCCCAAATAATAAACAAATTCAGAAGCAAATTCTTCATCCTGTCACATCACAAATAATGTATAACTTAATAAAAGCATGGCACAACTGTTATCACTAATAACTTTTGTGACAGTCAAGAAATAATGATAAATATTTACTCTATTGTTATCAATTATTGTCTACATTAATTAATACTGAACGTGTAGAAGGAAAGGTTAATTAAATTTACCAGAAACAATTATGGAGCACAAATAAAGTTATCCAGTAATCTGTCATTTTTTGTAGTTAATACAATCAAGCCCCCACAATTCAATGACTTTGCTAACTAATCAAGCTGAACTATGTTCAAAAACAAGAAAAATTATTACCCCATATTGTATCTCTGATTTCTGATCTTAACTAACAATGTAGAAAAGTCAAACAGGAATTCAGTTTTTACTCTTAGTCAACTGGAAATCAGGTTTCATCATGATCTTTCGAAGGGCCTACCTGCTGAAACAAGTAGTCTCTCCAAGCTGCTAATCAAGTTTTGTTGGTTACAATAATAAATGGAATTCACCCAAACAAATAAAACCCACTGCACATCACCTTGAATACACCACTCCTATCAAGAACTGCTCAAAGACTTGAAACTGGGGTGGTCCCAGAACAAGAACAGCAACAAAAACACCAGAACTACAATTTAATGGTTTTGTGTTCAAAATCCATAACTAAATCTTACTGAGAATCTCTGACAAGACTTGGAAATGACAAACAAGAACACTAACACAAAAGCTGTCTCTGTAGGAAAGGTGAGGATAGTTAAAGAGGATACACAAAAGTGCTTGGAAAGGAGCAGGTGAGACTAAAGGGTGGAGTGAGTCAGGAGGGGAAACTAAGTATGGAACAGGTAGATGGATGCGAGAGAAAAGCAGAGTTTGTCTCTAAGTTGAAGGGTTCAGGCAGCAAAGGAGCCAATTAAAGGGGAGACAGGACACACAGGTGCTGAGTTTATGAGCCCCTCTATGGCTGGCCAATTTTAGTGCTGGTGACCTCTGTGGGTTAACATGCAGCTTCACCATCATTTCCATGCCAAGTTCACATTTACTAATGTTACAAAGTGCACATACCTCATCATGCACTGGTTTCTGGGTAAGAAATGTATTATAAACAAAGCTCAAATATTACAAAGTACAAATACAGCGGGCCAAAATTATAAAAAATGCAATTCATTATTTTAGGTGAAAAAATGCAGCTAAAGTAACGTGAATAATTTAAAAAAGTAAATATAAGAACATTTATCATTTCTAAAATGTAATCAAATGTTTAGATCCGGTAAAAGAAATAGCTGCATTTCAAAACTAATACCCAAAAATCTTTTTACCTAAATTGGCCTTTAACCACTAAAACAATCAAAACAGACATACGTCATTTTGTCTTATTTAAAACAAAACTCTGTGTGACTCCTCATGAGGCTTATAGAGTGCAAACGGCAAGTGCAAATGAGTCTGTGTGTGTGTGTCAGTGAGAGTGTGCATGTGAACACTGTCGAGGCTGTGTGATATGGTGCGGATAAAAAAAAGAGGTCTGAATAATGCATGAGTCTTTTGGTCAATGCATTGTGATTTGCTTTAAGAAGGCCTTCTCTCAGCCATTATAAGATTAAACCTAACCTCGGTTTGTTTAGAGTGGCCGGGACATGTGAGAAACCTGTCAACACTGCAGGAACCTCGACTTCACAAAAAACATGTATGTTTATCCCAAAAAAAAAAAAAAAAAAAAAAAAAAAAGTCATAAAGGCGTCACACACGTGTGCACGCACACATGTAAACACACTGACATGGGAAACGTTCTGCAAGTCAAAAGCTGGGGAAGGACCTGATACACTCTTTAACTCAGTCATCATTATGGAGATAAAAGAATAATAAATACAAACACACACAAATGCAAATCGTTGCAGAAAGAAAAAAGAGGAAAAAAACTAAGTGATGACACATAGAAGAAGCTTTAAAGCCTGTATAGGGCCCTACATTGTGGGCCTTCTAGAGCTCAGAAGTAATTGATGGTTGAAAAAGGATGGGAATTATCTAACAGAATGCACTTTGATGTTCATATTGTTCTTTTAAAAAAATACATCCAGATATTTTAGTGACAGGTGGTTTGTTTCCTTAAATTTGAAATATATTTACGGTAGTTTGTTTTTAATTCTTCAGTGAGAAAGATCATAGATGTTATATAGAGGCTGGTAAAACCATGTTCATAGAAAAATAAAACAATCTCTATAACCTCACAGCACTGATTCACATGCATATTACTTTAAAGAGAACCTATTGTGCAAAATTGCCATTTTGCACAATGTACTTCTATCCGGATCATTACAGCTTCTAGAAAAAGTCCAAGTCATAAAAAAACCTCACTGTGACACTTTTTTTGACAATAACTAAATGCTTTGTTGGTGTGTGAAAAACAAGCCATTTCAAATTTTAAGTCATAATCGGAAGGAATTTCCCTGTTACCTAGCAACCTCAGCTAAGCCCAATCCATCACCTGGCAACCCAAGAGAGGCTCCAGCATATTTGGTCAGCTAGTTTTACCACTGTGTATGCTGTGCACTGGCTGCTGGAAAAGTGTTTTGTTGTAGACTGCAATAAACAAACAAAATACAACAGCAAACATAAAAAAACAATATGTGTACTTACAAATTCTTCCAGTCATGGAGAACTGAGCTGTTTGACCTCATTTTACTTCTTAAGGGCAATGTTCTTTTGCGTGAGAAATGTAACCAACATGTTTTGTATACCCCATAAAGCTATCAAAGCTGCATTTTAGTTTGTGCATGCCTTAATCCAGCTCTGATTCAGAGAGTAAATTACAGTGTCTTGTCTTTTTAACACCTATCCAACTAATGTTCCTGCTATGTAACATACTGTAGCTCCATAACTTTTTCTATCCATCATTATGCCTCTTTCTATTTTTCTCCATTCATTACACTCAAGCAGTTCAGTTGTTTCTCCAAATCAATAATCAATTTTCCTTAAGAAATTTGTCATGGCATTATTTGAGGTCACTGGGCCTCTGATTATGGGACAGTAATAGTAAATCCAAGAGACATAGTAAAAGGTCTGTTGATGTAAAAAAGAAAAGAAAAAAAAAAAGTTGAAAGTGGGTTGACTCAATATGAATATTTATAAATGCAAACCCGATAGAAACAAGAAAGCTTGTAAAATGATAAAAATTTTGGTTACTTAATAATGTTTGTTTCTGCAGTAAACACTCCAGGAGTTCAGTAACTCAAACATGTTTTCTAAAAGTACAGTAAAATCAAGACTGCAGGATGTTTTGACACAATTTTGCCTACTCGCATGTAGAAGGACAAATGTCTGATCAAAAAAAAGCTCTAGGAACACTTGTACTGAACACTTGGGGTTATTTTCACAAACTGTATGCATCCAGTTAAGCAAACCTTTTGATGTGTTTTAACTGAAATAAAAAACTGATCAAAAACTGCTTCTCATCAGATCCACAGTTCCATAAAACACCATAAACCTAAACATTTTACACAAAAATAGAAAAAGCAGACTGAAAGCAACGGTGAAAAGTAAGTGTATGCAGTTTAATGTCACATTTAAGAATCATTTATTCATTTTCTTTTTTTGCTGGCGTGTTACATAACAATGTCCTCCTGTGGGATTTCTGTTGCAGACGTGACAAAACTTGGACCTTTCAAAACACAGACTGAATACTAGCAGAGGAGAGAAATAAGGCAAAGCAAATATGTGGACTTAATAAAAAATAACAGTGAATTACAGAATTAAACCTGCAATGACAACACGTGTTGTTCAAAAAAATAAATATTTCAAACTTTTACATTTGAAAAGTAATTTAAGTTTTTTGTAATTAATCATTACATATTTGTTGCTCAGTTCTAATTTTTATTTGATATCTGTGTAACATAAAACATTTTAGATTTACTTTAAAACAACATCTACAGCATACAAACTGGGAATAAATATATGCAAATAAAAATAAAAATATCATCCACAGATAAAATTCACTTTTGAGACAAGATTTTGATTAAATAAAAGTATATTTTGCTGTTGTAAAATCAATAAGCAAACAGTGGAAGAAATTTTGTTTGAGCATTTGCAGATTTTGCCAGATTGAGGCTCCGAATCCTCTATTTTACAGAGTGATAGTGTGAAAATCAATAAACTATACAAAATGTTTTGTTTCAAATTATTTAAAATTGTGAATGAATTGCAAAACATACATTTACTTCAGCTCAGTTCCAGTGTGTGATGATTGGATAAATCAATGTTGATGTTAAGAAATCCAAGCATATTTATTCTTCAAGTGGTGCTGACCGTATATTACTGAAAACTATAAAAATCAAAATAAAAACAAAGATTTTTTCTTTTTTGTTAAAAGTACTTCAAATAAAGGAGCACTCCTTCCATAATTACTTTCCAATTTACAATATCTGAATAATAATCAGGGACACACACGTATACACACGTGCACACACACACACACACATCGATACAGTATAAATCTGGGGCTGAAGCAAAGTGCTCTGCCAAGTTTAGCCATGTATGTGGAGTTGCAGCAGCACAGAAGGTGTTGCAGACTGAGAGGAGATCGGAGAGACGACAAGCAGGGAGAGACGGGGTATTTTATTATTCACACAAGGCATAATAAACCAGGCACGCTCGGTTAGCAACACTTAAAGAGCCTGCGCTGTAGCGGTTAGCCACTAATGCGACAGCAGTGATTTGGACACGTCCTATTAATAGTGCAGGGGGAGGTTTCCATGCATGTTAATGACGGTGTGTATTAGCTATTAATAGAATCAAATGGGAGGTCTATGGCTGGGACACTTCTGTGTGAGTGTCAAAGGTAGGACTGCGTGCGTGTGCAGGGGTGTGTGTGTGTGTGAGGAGTGAGTAATGTTCACAAAAATAAATGCTAAATCATTGTTTTGAATCAATTAAAAGTGAAAAAAGTGAGTTGCTGAACTAAAACTGAGACCAGAGAAAAAGTGTGTAATATTTGGTGGGTTTATTTTGTCTCCACAAATATTTAAGCACTTTTTTTGTAAGTTTTTTTTTTCTTTCTTTTTTTAATCCTTGTCAATGTGAATTTCTAAGGTTGTAAACAGAGCACAAGTCAGATGGGAGGAAGAGACGGAAAGGTGAAGCAAAATGGGGAAGGGCTGTGCACAAAAACAGAAAGTGCACAGTGAGGTTTTCAAAGGCAGGAAGATGTGGTGTGCTGTAGAGGGAAGTTTGGAGGTGCTGAGCGCTCACTCCTCCTCAGCATGGATATTTAATGACCTGAGACCCCGACGAAGCCCTCAGATTCTCCCCTCTCCCCATCCTCTCCACCTCCACATCCTTCTGCTTCTCCACCCCCTACATTGCGATGAGAAGAGAAAGCTTCCCTTCTTTGCTCAGAGTCAATGTATATGCCAAGAGCTTAGAAGCATCAAGGAGAATATTAGAGAAGAACCCCCTGAACCAAGAAGTCAAAGTCAAGAATGTAGAATTTAATGTACGAACCGCTTTCTTTTTTTATCCGACTAGGAGAATAATATAGAAAAGAAAATGCACTTTGTTGCCAAATGTGAAAAACTATCTTCAGTGTGGCCGTATCAGAGTTGATTTTTGATTAAAATCAAGATTTTCTAATGGTTTCAGAATAAAAGTATATGACAAAGAAACAATGCAGCAGCAATTCAATTATTTTGTCTGAGGCTTGTACTGTTCTCTATTTTATTGTTGTTAATTCTGAGTGGAAAGTGAAAAAAATATCATGAAGTTTTTTTTTTGTTTTAGTTTGTAATTTTTCTTGACTAAATAAAATTTAAAAAAATAGAGTGACTAATTATGTTTTAAGGAAGTAGCATTTTTGGTTCTATCTAGAACAACAAATTCAAAGAAATTTCAAAATAACCTGTATTAAACATGAATTTTATTGGTCAAACGTTTCTGTAATAAAAATGTTTTTTTCAAGGCTCGGATGTGTTTTTATCTTAGAATTCAGATGTCCATTTATTGATGAAATTAAGGGTTGAAATCTATATTTTGTACTTGATCTACATGAGTTTCCCTTAGTGAATTGAGTATGAGAAGTATGTACTTTTTTACATATTCTAATGTGTTGAATATGACAATAAACACACAAAATCACTGATATATCAGGAGAATGTTCAGCTGGTGTGAAACTTTCAAGGTCAGCAAAACATCACTGGATTCACAGTTTGTCAATTCACTCAGTCAAAAGAGAGATGATAAGTTTTTTAAGTTTTAAACAGAAATGCATTTCTTCAGTTGTGGTTTTAAAAAAAAAGCTGAATTCAGAGCCGAGTCACTTTAACATTTATTATGTTTATGATGTATGTGTTTTAAGTAAATTCCCATAAGATTTTAGCAAGCTTTTACAAATATGACTGACATAAACTCACGTTTTTTTCACACACGTATATTTAATGCATGGTAAAATGTCTTGCCTGATTTACCAGAGAAAGCTTATTGCCTTTCTCTCCGCAGAGCAGCTAAAAACCAAATTTGAAAGTATTTTAAGCAAACAATTAGTTTAGAAAGTGATTGTTCATCATGAAATGGTATTACTTGACAGTTTGGAACTGATATATATCTAAGTGTTTAGGTGTATTTCTGTTTTTCCAGATAATCTTTTTTTTCATTGAGGTGAGACAGCATGTGTTTGCCCGTGCAAGAGCACATGATGGGCAGGCAGGTGTGTGCTGACAAAGGTGACTGCTTTCACTCTCCATATTTTCACACATGATCACATAATTCCCACATTAAAACACACATCTGCAACATGCTAGGACACTAAATCATACAGTATTTGAATTGCAGATACAGCCCAAATTCATACGTGTTGGTTCATGTTAGTAAAAGCGTTCTTTGTTTTGTCCGCCATGCTTCTGATCAAACACCTTAGCAGCGGGGTAACCGAGAAGAAGTTAATGTGGATCTAATGAGTTGTTCATCCAGCAGGATGAAGGAGTGCATATGTGGAGTAATGTGAGAAGATATGCTAGTGTCTCCTTGAGGGATGTGGATTTTGAGCGGCATTAGATGGAAGACCGCAGCAAGGCCACGCGCTTCCCTCCTCCCACCTTATACTGTTTCCTTCACTCTCCTCTAAATAATTCCCCATACTGGATGTATGGACTCTTGCCTGCAGCCCGACATGCCCGCCCTGGGAGTAATTGATTTCCTCAGAGCTCCCTGTTGTGGTGGTGGAGACGATGGTGGGGGAACCAGCGACGGAAGCTCTTAGTCTTTTCTATGTTTTCAGCACACTCATACACGGTAGTGATGCATGGGGCGGATTACACCAAGACTGAAAGGATAGTTGTATTCAGAACAGGCTATTTACCCAGATCACCTTTTTTGATGGAATATTGTGGTAAGGGTAAGGAAAAGGGGTTTTATTTGTTGGTCAACTACAGAGCTTTACAAAACTATCTCTAACTTTTTCCCCATTTTGTCACTTTGCAAACATGAGATTGCATTTTGATTGTGGTGTGGAAGAGATTCATCCCCCTTAAGTTTATACATTGTTGAACCACCTCTTGTTGTAACTATATCTACAACTGTTTTAGAGTGTGACTCTAGCTCTGCATATCTAGAAAATGTAATCACCCATTAATTTTCTTTACTTGTCCCTTTGTGGGGTCGGGAGGGTTGCTGGTGCTTATGTCCAGCTAACGTTCCAGGCGAGAGGCGGGGTTCACTCTGGACAGGTCGCCAGTCTGTTGCAGGACAACACAGAGACACACAGGACAAACAACCATGCACACACACTCACACCTAGGGGCAATTTGGAGAGGCCAATTAACCTGACAGTCATGTTTCTGGACTGTGGGAGGAAACCGGAGTACCCGGAGAAAACCCACCATGCACAGGGAGAACATGCAAACTCCATGCAAAAAGACCGGGGCCAGGAATCAAACCCAGAACCTTCTTGCTGCAAGGCAACAGCTCTACCAACTGTGCCACTGTGCAGCCCCAAACTAATCATTCTTTGCAACATAGCTTAAGGTCAGTCAGACTACTTAGTTTTAGACTTTGATTGGGCCACTCTAACACAAGCACACACACATACAGTTTCTTAAATCTAAATTGGAGTACTCCATCTTGAGATTTTAGGGACTTGAACAATTAGATAATTAACAGGATTTGACTTCAAGCTGAGAGGATAAAGAACAATTTTATTCATATCATTAGACGATCTAAAAGTTACAGTAGATTGTGAGACCCCTGATCTTAAGCTTAAAGTGGGTTTGGCTGTTTAAGGTTTCCATCCCACCTGAAGATGAGCCTTCAGTCCAGACCCTTTTGTATTCTGCAACAGGTTTTCTTTTCTTCCCTGTGTTTAACTCCATCCATTTGCCATCAGCACGCTGCTTCTCTGATCGATGCTCTGCTCGCTGATGTCTTGGTATTGCTTCCGCTGTGCCATACTCTTTATATTTTTTGGATAAAAAATTAAAGAATGCTGTGTGAAATATTCAAAACTTGGGATATTAGTATAAAAACAAATTCTGTTTCAAACCTCTCCAGTTTAACCCTGACCTCTCTAAAGCTGTACTTAGTTTTCATAATGCTGTTTCTTTAATAAGGCACTCTACTAATAAACATTTGATCCTTTCACTAAACAAATGGTTTTATATTGAGAATTAACTACACACTCCAGGTGTGCTGGTTTTAGGAAATCATTTATTGTAACCAAGAATTTCTGGCCTTGCTGAAATTTTTTATTAATTCATCTTTTCAGACAATGCCTTACACTTAAAAAAAGTGTTTCATGAAAAGTGTCTTAACATTTAAATGGTACCATTCAGATCTGTACAAATAGCCATTTGATTCAGTTTATCTGCGTGCTTACACCTAGGTGTGATATTTGACAGGTGACTTGTGAATGTTTGATCACGGCTCTTCCCCCTCGTACCTCTGAGGACCTAATGATGGTGTGCATGAGGATACAGGGTGGGATTGCGTGTGAGCGTGCATGGCCGGCTGTGTGAGTGGTGATGATCATGTCTCGGCATTGAAATTCAAATATTCAGTAAAAATACAAACCCTTATGTCAGGGATCAAGGACTCGCCTGGTTTCAACACAATCACATATCTCTGTGTGCACTTCTCTCATAAATAAAAGAGCAGCGCTCCACTTTATATCACTGTGTTTTAATTATTAAGATCGAACTGAGGAGGTTATCTCACTGTTCTCTGCCTGGAACTGGAGAGACGAAAAATTTGAATACTGCCAGCACAGTGCTTAGAGAGCAACACAGCAAAGTGGCAAAATGAAGGACAACAGAATTTCAGGGCTAAACTCAAAGAGTTTAATAAAGGCACCTCTAGCTGAACAGGCAAATTACACTGATTTAGGGCCTCTTAGAAAAGATACAGGTGTATTTCAGTGAATTAGAATATAGTTGTAAATTTGATTAATTTCAATAATTCAATTGTCAATTTGAGTGTGAAGCTCAAATAGATTCACCAAGTGTTACATTTCAAGCATTTATTTCTGTTAATTTGAATGATTATGGCTTATGGCTAATGAAAACACAAAATTATGTTTTCCCCCCAAAAAATGTAATATTGCTTGCCACCAATAAAAACAAGATTTTAATACAAGAATATTATGACATACAAAAACAGGAGATGGACTGTCAGAGACTACGGAATCTCATCTAAAAATATTAATGGAAAGTTAAGTGAAAGGAAAAACTGAAATAGTAAAAGGTGGTCCACAAAACAAGCTTTAGAATTTTGCAAATCAAAAGCCCACTTAAGTTTATATAAGTTTGGAAACTGATAAGATCTGGTTTGCTTTAATAAGTGCTGGAATCTGAGGATAATAATGACTTTACAGTTCTTTAGTTATCCAAACTGCTCTTTTTTGAACAAAAGTACATTGATTACAAGAATGAGTTCCAAGAAGAAGAAAAAAACAGAGTTCTTAAATACCAGGATACATTCTCTTCTTCCACACATTGCCAAAGGTAACACTGCCTAGTTTAATGATGATATTACAGTGTTTGACTGGTGGGTAATGTGATGAGAAAGATGATACAGATAAGCTTAAGTCCAACCTGGGCTTCCTCAAGACCTCATCCAAGCCACAGGATGATTGCTTCCATTATAAGCTGCATTAATGTAGTAACACAGGCAAAAAAGTCCCAACCAAATTGAATTAAAATACTTAAATATATTAACTTTTCAGTTACTTTAGTTAATCTGATTGAAAATAAACTTTGTAACAAAGCGTGTTTTCAAGACCACTTCTTTTAATCTGGGTTGTTGCTCTGGTGGGGAAAAAAAAAAAAAAAACCTGTAAAAGCTATGAGCCACAGGTGACTACTTATATTCATCATGAAGTGAATTATCATTGCTGGTAACCCCCACATACAGCACGAGCTGTATAACAAACAAATGTTAGCTGAGGCGCATTTTCTTTCTCATTAATTTAGTTGGGAGTTTCCTATTTGTTTTGCTGCTGTTCATTAGTCAGGTGAGGCTGACACGGTGGGCCACCAAAGTTGGGAACGTTTGTAACCAGGCAGACAGGAGGTGTGTGTTTGTGTTTGGAAGTGCATTACATCTTGCCTGTTTAGTGCTTAGTGGGAAATGGCAAAGATGGAAAAGGCGGGGGGAGGGGGGGAGCTGGTGGTTTTGTGGTAGTCTCACCCACATCGATTGCCTGTTTTTAATCGGGCATAACAAATATAACTTCCCTTGAATTGAATTCCCTGGGTAAACCGTTATAAAACTAACCTTGTTATATTTATTGACAGGACATTGAAATAAATATTAGAGTCATGTGGAAAAAGGGGGGAAGGTTCCAATCCATTGATTTTTGTGATATAAAAAAAAGAAAAATCCCATAGAAGTCATCTAACAAAGCAAAACCTACAGAGCTCCTCTTTGCTCCCTCCCTCTCTTCCATCCCCCCTTTACTCACTCTCCTTAGCATATTAGGTGGGGAATAATGTGAAAAAATGCTTAGCACACGGGAACGAGGCTGGTGTGTGCAGACGTGGGAGTGGGTCCCCTGGGGGTGCGCTGGAGCCCCTATCCCATAAATCCCGGCTCTGGTGCAAACAATCAATTTTCAATTTTAATTATTTACCATGGCCTGCTGGACACAGGCATTTATTTTCCAGGTCTGCCCAGATTAAAAATTAAAAATTAGGAGATTAATATTTTGGCAGAGTGGGCAAAAAACTAAAAAGAACCCTCTCTGAAGGAGAAAAACAATTTTTTTATTGTCTTTCAACCCTCATGCACCTGGCAAAGGTTAGTGATAGCTGAACGAGTCAATCAATAACTTCATAAATTTTCACAGACTTTCACGGTCTTGCCCTTGCCACCCTTTTGCACCCATTGTGATTTTAGCCCGAGCTCCATCTGTTGTCGGGGGCCGCTAACATTAAAGCCAGCGAGAAGCGAGGAAACAGGCGAAATGTGCAGCTCAGCATTTTCTGCCCCATAGCTCTCTCTGGGTGTTGGCCTCCACTCTAGCCCAGCGTTTTGATATTTCATCTGTAAATTTAATTACATAACCTGGAGCTTCAGCGGCAGCGGTATCCCCTGTCAAGTTCTCATTCATGCGCGGTCAGTATTGCCCGTGTCATTCTGTGATACAGCCGTGTTTCGTTCAAGCCAATCAGTAGAAAACCTCTGCTTAAATAACACAAAATCAAGAGTCAAATTGTGTTCTTGATCAAGATTTAAAGCACTTTCCACGGTGTAACCAACCTCCCTCAGGGGTGAAATAAATTACCTAGCCATCTTTAATTAACAAAAACAATTAAGCTTCCAGACCTCACATCTCTCACCCTTTTGTGTGGAATAGAAAAGCTTGCTACCTATTCTTTATTGTTTCAGCTTCCAGCATGATGTATCCCGCAGCCTGTAGGAGGGGGCTCTAATGTGTCCATAAATTTCAGCGCTCTGAGTACACCGGTCGCTCCAAAGTGAAGGTTTTAATGCCGATCAATGTGCTACTGCAGATGATCTCATCCACATACTTGACATTCTGTGTTTAGAAAAGATCAACTTCATGTGACATTGTTAGTATCTATTCTTTAAATTCTGTCCTGTCCATGATTTTTGATGATTGTGATTTTAGACTTAACCTCTTAAGAATTGTAAATTTGGAACTGTGTCGAAAAAATACTGTTAAGCAAGGATTAAAACATGCCGAGTAAGTCTTATCGCTCCTTAAATTCAATTATCTTTACTTTGTTCCCATTTTAGCCACAGTGGGATTTACCCATGTACAAATTAAAAAAATATTCAGATCATTTCGAGAGGGAACAAGATTTCATTTTCAAAACAATATTTTGTAAGGCTTAGAGAAATATATGTAGACGAAAACAAAAGATAGCTCTTTATCTGATTATAGCAAGTAAAAACCAAAAGAATTTTAAGAAGGCAACAGGAGCATTGCGACAGAGGATGTTTGACCTATGTGGTCAGATAAACTATTGACAGTGTCTTGCAAAAGTATTCTTCCATATTAACTTTCATATTTTGCTGAAGCACAACAAAAGCACCTCAGTACATTCAACTGAGATTTTATGTGAATAATCAAAAACATTGTGCATAGCAAACATTTAAAGAGGAAAAGGTATATAGCTGTAAATCACCCGTGGTCTTCTCTAAACATGCTCTAAAGTGGGATGTTCTTGGAAATGCCCCCTGGCAGAATCTTGGTCAGATATCCAAACCTTAATACTTCCAAACCAAGAGGTTTGGAAGTATTAAATGCACATTGAAGCGTTGAATTTTGCTTCAATGTGTAGAAGCAAGAATTTTATACTAACTCTACTTCGATTTTTTACAAAAAGAAAATCTGAAGAGTTTGGCATTTGCTATGAATCAATGCTATACACAGTAGTGGTGGAATCATGATGTGGCATCATAGACGGGGAGGCTGTTCCGAGTAATTAATGGAGTTGAATAAAGGGTGATCCTGGCAGAATGAAAGACCAGAATGGTTCAGATCAAAGGACATGCATGTTGTAGAACAACCCGATCAAAATCTACTCTGAAATCTGTTTGTGAATCTGTGGTAATGCTTGAACATTTTTCTTAATAGATGACCTCCATAGAATTTAAGTTGAGCTTGAACGTCTTTGCAAAGTAATAGGAGTAAAAATATTCCATTGTTTGTTTATCTCCCAAGATGAACAAAGCTGATGGAGACAAACATGCAGATGTAGTTGATGCAAAGATGGTTCCACAAAGTACTGACCCCTTAAAATGCTTAAAATGTGACAAATTTGAATACACTGTTGTGCAGCAGAACAAATGAGTCTTAAACATAAATCAATGCTTAATAATGTGAACATCAAACCTGCTGGGTTCAGACAGGCGTCATTTCATGGGTATCACATGGTTTTCATCCACAATAGTTTCTGTTTTCTTTTTAAATGTGTCACATTAGTTGGAAAACATGGAAGCACAAAAACAAAGCTGAAAGAAACAAAGGATGCAAACAATTTTCAGCTGTTAATGAAACAGCAGTTTTGAAAGCACACATTGGTTCATTTGCATTTTAAGTTATTTTGGTGATTTTTTTCTTTTTTTTTTTTTATAAAAAAGGAAGGGCTTTTACACAACATATGTCAGTGATGCATATATTAGAGTTTCTAAAGGAGGAAGAAACAGCTAGCCCCTGGCTGTGTTAGTAGCAGCAGACAGGTAGACGTGAAGAGCAACAAAAATACAAATAACTGTCAAGGCGGTGGAGAGGGAAAAAGCAAGCAAACAGTCTTAGTGAGGGAAAGGGAGATCTGAGAAGCAAAGAGACATAGGGAGACAGAGAGTGTTTTAGTTCAGAGCAGAGTGTTGTTATTTATCTGCCGGCTGCTAAACAAATAAGGAGACTCCCAGTTCTGTGATTGTCTCTGTGGGGTGCTGTCAGATTTAGGCACGTATCCTCCCCTCAGCATGCAACAAGCTCAACACTCCAGCTGTGCTTTCTCCCTCTCTCTCTCTCTTTGCGTTCTTAACATGTTCAAACACCCTCCAAATGTTCTGCTTTTTTGAGTTTTAAAAATTCTGCTTTGTCCTTCATCTATTCCCTTAACACGCTTTTTCTGTTTAGGGAAAAGCAGTACAAACTCTTCTATGTCATATATCCACATGTGACATTTCCTCATTCAAGTTTTTATTTTTATTTGTAGTGTGCAATCAATTATCTCTTATTTTCTTTCTTTATGTTTAGTATAAGTAGTAATTGTAAAAATTTATTAGAAATCACAGTCAAATTTTTCCACAGAAATCAATATTCACCTAAATCTTTGACAAAAGTGTTAAATGCTTAAGCTATGCAAACAAGTCCCATGGCATAATGCCAGTGAGGATTCAACTTCCAACACTTCCTGTTAGGCAGATGAATAAACTAAAACCACCTACAGCTCCAACACCTGCTACCTCTGTGCCAACAGTGTCTGCTGCAGCTCCAGTTGCAGCTCATCATGATCCCAGCCAACGCATTAAAGTGGACCCCCCTGTTGCATGGAACCCTATGACCTTTAGTCAGGTCTGGGGCCTCTGACACCTGTGTGGATGAAGGAAGCGGAGGTGGAGAAAGCCTGACCTCAGCTAAAGCCTACGTAAGAAGTGTCCAGTCGCAGCTGCGGTCAAGGGTTTAACCTTTGGGCTGGGGGCAGTTATTGAGAGCCGTTGACCCCAGCAACAGGCCACTTGACCTTGTGTACCCTTGGGCTTCGGTAGCTTTCAGTGGACTAGGGCCCTGTGGCGGTGGCCCATCCTTCCACCACAAGCCCAAAGTAAAAACTGGTCAGGGCTGAATAAACAAGGTCAGGGCAGTAGCACTGGGAGATTTATGTCCTTCTGATGCACCAGTAGCCTTCTGGCTCTGATACCTTATTATTTGCAGTGTGCTGCTGGTGAATGATGGATTTCTACAGAGCTCCCATTTTGTTTCTGCAGTTTTGTAGAGAAATAAGTTTCACTTAAGAGGCTAACATAGCTTTCTATGTTAGCCTCTATGTTAGCAATGTCTTTGTGATATGCTGTGTATCATTGCAAAATTATTGAGTTAGCTTTCAATGTTTTTTTTTTTTTGGTATGTGGTCTTTTAAAGTAGTTATTCAGGCTTTCAGAAGTCCTTTTAAAGTTTACCTTGTCTGTCCCGACTCCACTTATTCACTTCCACATTATTATGCGATTGTTTTCAGAAGACTGATTCAAATCTTTTTTAATCCACTAAAATCTCAGCTCTTTTAGATAAGGCTGGAAAAGTCAAGTCAAGCAGGTTCCATACATACCCAGTTCATTTAAGTATAATCAATGATCGCAATGTCTAACATTCTCTAAAAGGCCTTGAGTTTACATATACAGTTCAGCAAAGAACCAATTCTAAATCTGATCTTTGTTAAAAGCAGCTTTACAGAAAGTCATAATTTGTCCACATTTCTTAAACTAAATCTATAAAAAATATGGAAGACTAAAAAAAAAGCTATTAAAAACTTTGATAAAGGTTGATGTCTATATTAGTTCTGCGTATATATTTTTATGTAAGGCAGTTCTCTCAAACTGTATTTCTTGAGGGCTTTCATGTAAAAAGCATTGTCAACTTTTCTGTTTTGTCCCAACTTTTTAAGATTTCTTACTTACCATATCTGGCAAAGAAGCTGGTTATACAACAGAGTTTATTGTCCTGACAAGCAGAACACATCTCATGAGCTTCATTCAACTGCGTGAATGTGGGTCTAAATGGGTGAATGAGACTGATTGCGGTTTTTGCAGCTCTTTGCAGATCTCGGACATGATAAGGAGCAATGCAAGTACAGGTAATTTGCTATTTTTACGGTTCAGATGAAACTTGTAGAAATTGTTCTCACCCCCCGGATAAAATAAGTAAATTGTCTTGTAACGTGCATCTTTGTTTGCCATTTTCACATCACATCTTCTAACACTGAACAAACACATCGGTACAGATGTGACTCTTAAAATGTTTGCCTTATTTTGCACCAAATTTCATATTGTTGCTTTATAAAGCACAACCTTCAAGCTCTTGTCTTGACATGACACCACCTGCAGGATAAACAAGTCATGATAAGAAATTCTCATCTCTGAGTCTTAAAAATGCAGGACGGTAGAGCTCAAGGATATCTGATGTAATTGTTGAGAAACTACATCAGAGATATAGACAGAAGCCAAGAAAAAGGGTAAAAAACAAATATTTTTTCACTTCTTTTCTCTAATTGTAGCAAGCCTTTAAACCATGCTTTCTTAGATTGCTTTTTAGGTCACTGGGGAGGAAGAACAGCATGGAAAGATAATTACTTCACAGTTGCGATCACCCCAACTTTCCAGAAGCAGCAAAGTAACAATAAGTCACCTTGGAACACTAAAGCTTACTAATTCCCTCTCATTCTTCCTTGAGCTCTATAAAATATAAATAAATAAGTGCACAACACACATATCAATCTATCTCCCTTTCACTTTGCACAGCCCACTTTTAAAGCGGTGCTGTGGGCTTTTACCCAAATGGCGCTGGGGCTACCGGTATCATTTATAACAGGACGATAGCACTAATGCAGCGCATGGTTCAGCCAGGATGTTTTATTCATGCTGTTTTATTATTAGGGCCCCACTTAAAAAGGTGAGGCGCTCTCTTCTGCTCTGGCCGCCTCCTGCCGAAGCTGACTGAGGCGCGAGCTTTATCTATCACCCTGACAAGAGCGTCTTCCCTGGGAAGTCTTTCAGAAAACTTCAAACAGCCTCACTATTGATTTCTCCCCCTTCTCTACCTGAGCATCGGCATACAGCTTCCCCCCACCGTGCACAGAGACCGAGAGGGTAGAAGGAGGTGCTGGTGGTGGTGGAAGTAGAAAGAGAAGTATGGTAGAAAAAAAAAAGGATGGAAAGTAAAAGAGACTGAGAGAGATAAAAGGCAAAGAGATGAAGCCTGGCCACTGCATAATAATATGGGTGACCTCACTGTGCTTTATTGCCCAAATTCCTGTAAGCTTCTTTTAACTCTTCTGGCAAGCTGGCGTGAACGGTGATTATAGAATCCATGCCATTCCAATTATGCATTAAAAATAAGTCCTTGTGATTCAAACAGAAAGATCAGATGCACACTGTGCATTTTGTGCCAAGTGATTGTTGGGAAGGCCTTTTTGTAGAAAAAGGAACAATACTTTCAAATCCAGGAACAATGTGGCACATTTCAATGTAAGCAAAAACAGCTAAATCTTATATTAATCAAAAACAAAAAAAAGGACCAAGTGGGAACTGTTGAGTAAGGAAGATATAAACCTTTATCCTGATTGCATCTTTTTGTTCATATTTCAGCAAGATATAAAATGTAAAGACTGAAAGAGCATTAATATTTTTACCAATCAAAATCTCTTCTTGATAACACACACAACAGTAAGGGATTGAGATCATTTGATGATGGGATTTATTACCTCGCTCATTTGTTGCCAGGAGAGAGGCCTCTCAGACATGATGGAGATATGATTTAATGAGCTGTTAATGAATTGTCCTCAGAGGGCTAATAAGAAATGATGGGAATATGAACTGTTCAAAAGTGCATCTGTATTTAAAGATTATTTTAAAGACCCATACTCAACTCAAAAGGGCATGTATAAATTCAATTAGGCTTGAGCTGATAAGGGAGCAATTAAAGCGCACAGTGCCCTGTAAAAACATTCATACCCATTAAACTTTTCAGTATTTTGCCAAGTTATAGCAACAAACTTCACTATATTTTGCTGGGATTTTGTATGATAAGTCAACACAAAGTAGTGTGAAGTAAAAGAAAGATAAAACAAGTTGTTTTTTTAAGAAAAAGTGTGAAGAGCATCCGTTCATGCAGTGTGCTCAGCAAACGTGAAGGAAATTACTCTGTAGGCTGAGACTGAAATTAAACATTTGCAGTAACATTTACAGGATATTACCGTGTCATATAAATGTCCTGTAAATTTTGGATGCGTCTCTGCTCAGGACGCACCTGAGTCAAACAATGAGGTCATTAGCAGGACTCTGGAAAACTTAACTGCTACTAATGAGGTGATCCAGCCGTTTGATTCAGGTGTGTTGGACTAGGGACACATCTAAAAGTTTCAGGTCACCAGCCCTCGAGGCCTGGGTTTGAAGATCCCTCGTCTATCATGTAAAATCTGAAGCTGTTTGATTGTAAAAGAAAAAAAGAAAAACAAGACAAACATGAACAAATTCAAAGTGTACGAGACTGTTTGCATTGTAGGGTATTAACAGTGAGACAGAGTCCAAAACTTTGGCTTCAATAGTATCCTAAATAAAACTCTTTTACTAACTTTGCAAAATGATCAGGCGTATACTAGAAAATTATATATTGGGTGGCAAAGAGGGTACATGTTTGGAAGACAATTTTTTTCAGTGGTGTGAATCTTCCGCATTGTTGTGAACACCCCCTAGCACTGTAACACAGTATGAAATCAATAGCACAAGGCCCCACAGGAGAAACAAGGAGGAAGCCATTGATTGACACATTGCTCTCATGTCAAACAGAACAACATGGCGTGGCAGCCACCACCTGCTGTCTGCTCCACCTGCTGTTCTCACCTCTGTCTGCACCAGGCATTGCTTGATATAGGCTGCATTCCTTAAAAAAAAAAAAAAAAGCTTATTCTAGTTGTGTGTTTATGAAGAAAAAACATTGACTTTAAAAACACTGCGTGTATGAATTGTCAGATGCAATTGTTATATCTCAGCTCACATCATTATCAGCACTGTCGAGTGTCTCCCAACAAAGAGACCAACACAAACTCTGCCTTGTAGCAGTCTTTATGGCCTCAAAGTATTCTCGGATCCCCAGCGGACCCGTCTGTACAGCATTGTTCTGCTGGAACAGAAGCAGAGAAAAATTACTTACTGTGTGTGTTGTTGTGTTCGCCAAGACGCCTCTACATCATCTACACTATGATATAGCCTCCAGCCATCTCACCCCGGCCAAGGTGGCTCATTTCTCCTTTACAACAGAGCTCACTTCTCGCTTTAATTCCATTGATTCTCGTTTGCACTTTGGTTTGAGAAACAGAAAGTGCACCTGGGTGTTTGCCCATGCTGCGATTTTTGAAATGCCTGGTGTTGGGTGCCCACAAAGAGTATAAATTAGCACCTGGCACAATGGTGCCCAAAGCAAACCCCTGGTGTGCGACATCAATATGGAGTGAGAAGCAAACTGCAAACAGCTGAGAGGCGATGTCACTGTTCAGCAAACGTTATTTAATATTCCAACATCAGCATTACTAAAATTAAAGACGATAACTGTCGACAACTATTCACGTGAAAATAAGAAAATGAGACTTAATCTTGATGTTATTCAACTTTCAGGTGGAAGCACAATTTAATGCAAAATGAAGGGGAAACTGTATTTACACTTCTGGCCAATATGGTGCTCCTGTTTTAGAAGTGTAACATAAAACAAATTAGCTCAATGATGGACTGTAATTTCATATTTCAAATATATTACCATGCTACAGCATCATCGCAAAATGGACGTGTTATATTCATCTCGAAAAAAGCAAAATACACTGAGTTCCATCTGGATTAAACATCTTATTAAACGTTACAAAAATGCCAGTGTAATATTAAATTGCTAAAATTTTATTATGTCCTAATACCCAGTATTTTTAAGCTTAAAATTAAAGACATGAATCATGTAAACCATGAAACAAACTTGTGTCTCTGGCTGTGCAGATCCTTTTCTCTCCAGAGAGAGTCAGCTCTCCTGTATGAGGTAAACGCCTGCTGTCGTCTTGAAAATCAATTCCCCCTCTCTTCCTTTAAGTGGTCAATATTTTTGTTTCTTACGGCAAGCACCACTATGGCCCTTTTAATTCAACGGGCCAATTAGAAATACTGTCATATCTAATTCTGGCCACGGAGATGGTTGTTTGTTACCTCGCCCTGGAGGGAGAGGCGCTAAGAGAAAGCAGGCGGCATAACCAGTCCAGTTTAACCCTGACACCTGTTTGTCCTTGCAGGCACATTGTCTTTTTATTTCTTCTTCCCCGTTTTTTCTAGGAGTCAAGGGCATATGCAATAAATATGAAACTTTCAAAACTGAATCCAGCCACATGTGTCACTCACTGAGAAGGTAAAAGGGAGGGTAGCTGTGTCTGAGCCACCGCCACTCCACTGGGATCATTTGTTACTCAGCCCTGATTGGCCCTGACAAAACAATACCCTAAAAACTCACCAAAGTAAATTATGGTCCCGGTAAATGGCCAGAGAGGGCGGGGAGGAAAGGAAGGAAGGAAATGGCAGTCGGTCAGGACAAGGCCTTCGAGCTACATTTGGCTTAGTGCCAGACGCAAAACAAAGTAATGTGCTTTTGATATTAATAACGGAGATGATATTGATCTGCGTTGTGGCCAGAGCCACTCTGCCTGACTTCAGTGGGTCTCGGTGGGAGGGGGCAGGAGGGAGGTAGGTAAAAAGGAGGGGTGATCCTTGAAGAGCCAATACCCCATTCCCAGGCTCTCTGCCTCTCATCCAACCTCCTACAGGAGCTCATCTTTGCTCAAAGCCACTTTTCCTGAGGGTCCATTTCATTTGAGTGTCTTTAATTATGTGAAATGGAAGAAGAAAAATTGAGATGATGACGTAAAAAGACATCAAGGTTAAGGTGTAATCAGTGGCCACTTGGTTCCAGTCTGTGCCTGTGTCTCTTTTTGAGTTAGGACTGGTTATGTTTCGGTGCTCTGATATCAACAGACACATATATTTAAGAACTATAAATCCACCAAAAATCTAAATACGTCAAAAATCCATCATCGTTTGTTTCAAAAGTAGCTAAGCAATTTTAAGACATGCAATTCTAACATGAAAAAAAAAAAAACTTTTCCAGCAAATTGGAATTCCCTTACATGCATGATGATGACGTGCAAAAGGAAAATCTGGAAAGTTCTCACTGCAGTCACATAGAGGAAAATGTCAGATGATGGAAACAGATCTAGTAAAGACTTGTTGCAAACATTTATTCTGGAAACATGGGCGAGCCTCTTTGTTGAAAACGCTTTTTCCTCCAGGGTTCCGAAAAAAAATTGGATCTTGGAATTAGAAAAGGCGCCACACAAAGTGACAGAAGAGAGCACAGCACAGGTTTTGCCACAGTTACTGCCAATAGATTATGCAGTGAACCAACAGTCAGACCACAAACATGATTCCAAGAATTATTAGAGCCTAAAGTTGACCAGGTAAGAAAAGGTTTTTCTTTTCTTACCTGGTCAAGGTAAGAAAAGAAAAACCTTTTCTGACCAGGTAAGAAAAGGTTTTTCTTACCTGGTCATGAGGTTGTGATGACTCAGGTTTTCACCAAAATATAATGTGCTCTCATGGTAATAATTTTTTTGCTAAATAAATAATAAAAGTATTCTAAATAACTTGTTTAAGATTTACTTCATTCACACTTAAAAAATGCAAATGCAAAAAGAAAAAAAAGACTATGAGAAAAAATTAGGCCTAGTTTAGCATGGCCAAGTATAGAAGGACTCCTAAAATCCCACCAAAAACACACACACCCAAACGCAATCCAGAGTCACCATGAGATGCCATGGGGTGAGTTAATTTTTAAGTCTTTTTCTTGACCCTTTGTTGCTTTGTGTTTTCATCCTCGATCACTAGCATTATTAATTTTTGAAGTAGTACATTTCTGCTTGGGGAAAATCTTCTGACAGAAACAGAAGATTCACATAAACACACACAATACAAAAGCCACATGTCTTCTGTTGGAAAGGGGAAACGCTTGGAACCATAAAAGCAGAGTATGTCAAATGTTGTATGTGTAATTTATATAATATCTCCAACAAAGGTATTTTATACAAGTTGAAAAATGACACTGCCTTAGGAGCTTTTTCCACAAAGTGATATAACTCGATAATTCTAGGACTGTTTTACTGTTGTGGTCTCTTACAAAATAACTCGACAGGAAAAGTTGAGAAAAGTGAAATTCTGAGAGAAAAAAATCTTATGTGAGTAATTAGTACATCATTTTACAAAACCAAAAAAGCACAAGTGGCAGAAAAAGAAAATAAACACAAGGAGAGTCATCACTTGGATCCAGCTTCTATTTAGATGTTGCTTGACATCAGAAAACATAACACTCTTTGTCACAATTCTTCCCAAATCATTCTGTGTCTGTGCTCCCACATGGACAGAGGTGAGTCCTGACAAGCAGACGGCAGATATTTCCATACAAGAAGCTTTTATCACCTGCTTCTTTTCAATTGTCAGCATCTTATGACGCATGGAAGGACGTTTCTGCCAGGTTAAAATATATCATTTTTATGATATATTTTCATCAACCAAGCACCCGTGCTTGGTTGATGCAATTAAACCGCAGACTAAAAATATAAAATTATTTAATTTGTAGAATTTCATCATTTGTAATAAAACTATTTTGTATATGCATTGCACTTCATATAAAATGCCCTGCTTTAGGAACACTATTCCAGGACAGCCTTCATATATATATATATATATATATATATATATATATATATATATATATATATATATATATATATATATATATATATATATATATATATATATGTGTGTGTGTGGGGGGGTGCGTGTGTGTGTGTGCATGCGTGTGTAAGTGTACAGAATTACACTGTGTTTCTGGTCTATTTCCAAAGTTCTTTTGACAGTTGCATTGATTGCTCCAGACTGTCATGATGTGCGTTTCCTGCGTCCTTTTAGTTTTTGCTGAAGGCACAGAAACTTTTCTGGTTTAACCACTTCTGGTTTCGATTTGTCCCTCCTTTTCTAAACCCATCTAACAGCAATGCAGGCCAACAGAAAGATTTCTTACTTCAGCTGTGTTCAGGCTTGTTGATATGGGAGGACATAAGAGGCTGAAGGGTTTGGAACTGGGAATAAGAACAACTAAATCATAAGGTGAATGGCATTGCTTGTTTAACACTGCACAGAGTTGTGTCTTGTCAAAATGGATTTTTGTGCAGTCATTACACAAATGGTAGGGACACTAAAACTGAGAACAACAGTTCACAAAAGTGGGTGAAAAAAACTGCTAATTCCCAAAATGTGTGTATTTATTTGGGCTGCTCAAGAATGTTAGAATCATTAGAGTTTAGAGCAGTTTGTACCTAAAGGGCAGTGTTTTTTTTTAATGCATATCATGCACTAATGTTATTACCTTATCAATAACGCATCTGGAGTGTTGCTTTGATTCTTTCAAACATGTTTGAGGAATCCTTGAATGTTCCCTGGCAGCCATTCGAGAATGTCTATAAGTTTGCTTATATGAAGCACCACCTATTTACTCAAAGCTCCTCCTTGGAGTTTCGGCCTCCACACCACCCTCTGCCCCACAGAGCACCCCTCCTCCATGCCTTCTCCACAAAGCCACACCTAGCAGAAGCAGAAATTAGCAAAAACCTGGTGAAACTGCTGAGGTTATCATACAAACTATTTCTCAGGCAAATTATACAGTCAAATTTCTCTTAAGTTATGTTTGATACATGCAAAGTTTTTACAATAAATGACAGTCACATAGTTACATATTGATATTTAACTATGTAACTATGTCATACACAGTGAAATTTAATGTAGGGGTGCGCACATGTGTGTGTGTGTGTGTGTGTGTGTGTGTGTGTGTGTGTGTGTGTGTGTGGGTGTGTGTGTGTGTGTGTGTGTGTGTGTGCGTGTGTGTGCGTGTGTGTGTGTGTGTGTGTGCGTGTGTGTGTGTGTGTGTGTGTGTGTGTGCGTGTGTGTGTGTGTGTGTGTGCGTGTGGGAGTGTGTGTGTGTGCGTGTGCGCGTGTGTGTGTGTGTGTGTGTGGAGGTCTGAAACCCTTAATGTAATATTTTGGCTGACATCATATCAAAGTCACAGTCTACATCAGTTTACCTGTTCACATGTAATCCCCATTTGTACACATGTAACCCTATTTTTGACTTTTCTAAATTTCTATGCACTTTCTATTTTTGTTTGTCCAAAATATAAACAAGCTGTGGATATTATAAAATGCCCTCCCGCTCATACTATTATATTAAATATTGAGTCAGAAATGAGCTGCAAGGTGTCTGTAAATGCTAAATAATGGAGAGACTGCATTCGTCTGGGTCAGAGCTCTCTCCCATGCTCTGTCTTCTCTCTGATACATTATTGAATGAGGATGCACTTCCCTTTTGCAGCAGGAGAGAACAAGGGGCAGGGGGCACCCTGTCTTCTCCACAGGAATGGTGAAAGGGAGGGGTGCAAATTCACCAACTAGATGGACGTAGAAGTGTGCAGGGAGAGGATTAGGTGGGCAAGCCAGACAACGGGCAGGAAAGACAAAAGCCTCCCCATCTGCATTACACACCACCTCATGCACAGACACCCACTTCTTGGAGAAGTACCTCAAGCCCATTTGCACTAATGACTTTTTTCCTAATGCACTTTGTGGAGGGCGAGGTTGATATTCATTTGGAATATCATTTGAGAGGAGGAGGTGTCGGGACGAAGCACTGTGACATAACGTTTCCCATCCAACCATTTTATCTGGGTGATTTTGTTTCATAGCAAGAGACTTAGCCAGTAGTTGGTGTTCATTAATCAAGAGGTGAAGTAGGTAAGAGTTGTGATTTTTCCTCAGCTTTCTGGATTATTCGGACATCTGCTAGCAAAACAAGTAGACCTGCCCAAATACAACACCTTATAAAATTGTCCATACCATTTGAATTTGCTTTACATTTTCTCACAGCACACCCACAAACATCAGCATTGTTTATTGTGTCTACAGGTGACAGACAAACTCAAAGTAGTTCATCTTGACAGGGAGAGAAAATGACTCAGTTTTTCACATTTTTCACCAATAAAAAAATCAAAACAGGGAAGGGTGCCTGTTCATTGAACCCCTTTTACTCTAATGCTCTAAAATAAAACCTAGTGCAAGCAATTATTTGGAAGGGACACTAATTATCAAAAATCCAAATCAATTATCAAATGACAAAAAGTCCAAAATCCAAATCAATCTAAGTAAAATATATAGCTTTGCCACAAAAGCCTCAGATACTTACTTACGTTACCAATAAATGGCACAACTCTGAACCTACAAAGATAGAGTGAAACTGATGGCCATGCAAGGATTTCATCCATTTCCAAGTCTGCTAGGAAGACCATAGTAACTCTGGAAGAGTGGCAAAGAGCAAACATGTGGAAGAAACTGACTTATTTACATGGGACCACCTGACCAAGAAGGGATAGAGTTGCTTGTGGAAAAGAAAATAACACTCATCACTCTGAACATTCAATCCTTACTGAGAAACGTGTTGTAGTGATGTTTTTCTGCAGCACAGACAGGAATGTTTATAAAGTTTGTGGGAAGATGGATGCAGGAAAACCTGTTACCCTGCAAAAGATTTGGAAGTGAGCGAAGATTCAGCAGGATAGAGACCCTAAGCTTACACTCCATGCTGCTAATAACTGGTTTCAATGTATTTCAGATCTTGACAAAGTTACATTTTACTACATTTTGGGGCAAGACTTGATATTTAGTTTTCACCCAGATCTGGTCTTTGAGAAATCTTGCAAAGAATGTTCAAAAATGTTATCATGATGTGCACAGCTGGTAAACACCAACTCCAAAAGACTTGCAGCTCTGCAGTATAAATGTTGAGCAAATAATGACAGAATATAAAGGCACGCCACACTCTCTATATTTGTAAAACTGTAAAAAACAATGATTATTTTCCTTTCAGTTTACATCTATGCACGCCTTTGTGTTGCTCTCACATAAAATTAATTCACAATACATCAAAGTTTGTGCCTGCAAGGTGAAAAATGTGAAAAAGTTCAATGTGTATAAATATAAATCACAATTTTAAATTAGTTCCCGACAGGTTTCTATGATTTGTGAAAATGGCAAAAATGCTTACAATATTAAGGAAAGTTTCATGTGCTTGCTTTTAATTTTTACTGCCACCTCAGCAAAATCTGAAGAAATGTCCTTGTCAAATTATTAGGCTTTGTTTTCTCATAGGGATCCATGTGAGTTTAATGCAACTTCAAATCTACGTCATTTAAACATGAAGTGATCTCAAGGTGAGCATGTAGCTCGCATAACAAAACAGAACCAATAAACATTTCTTCTTTGGGTCTCCATGTCGCTGTGTGTCTGCTTGCTCTCCAAAAGTGGTTACCATAAATGAGGGAGGTACCCTGATCCTTTGAACACAGTGGAAGCCGAATGGAGAAACTGGTGGGGGTCCCATATTTAGAGCTGCAGAGACCCCCCAATCTCTTCCTTTGCTCATTTGTTCACCACCAGGGAAGACGCACCTGCAACTGGTGTTGGTGTCTGAGGACAGAATGAAAACACAGCGGCACAGGTGACAAATACATACACCACTCAAATACAAACTCTGGCTCTCTTTTCCTCTTTACTCCATGCACAGTGAAAGGGTATAATAAATAAATAACTCATAAAGAGAAGAATCGTTTGATGTTACCTTGTGCTGCCTGAGGCTAACACTACACCGGGGAGCACTGCCACCTCTAGCACACACACTTACACCAATACGCACTCCCCCGAGAGGCAACTAACATAAGGGGTGGAGGAAGAAGAGCAGGTTGTCTGCCCAAGAGGCTCTGCTGACCATCTTTGGATCAAGAAACATGCTTCCCTACAGATTATAATCAAGTGTATGGAGTGTGTTGTGGTGGTTGCAATGTCTGATCTGGAGTTAAGGATGAAAAAGTATTTGCTCCCATACAGATTTCTTCTGTTTTGGGGTTTTAAGTGTTTCAAATCATCAAAGGAAATGTTAGATCAGCCAGAAAATGCCTGAGTGAAGACGGAGAGCAATTTAGAAATGAAAAGACACCGCTCATGTAAAATCTGACTAAAAGAGACTAAAGCTGAACTGACTCATTTGTTTTTTTGTGTGTTGTACTGTCAGTACAGAAGGACATCAACTGAGTCATATTTTAGGATGTATTTTTGCTAAATACTGTATACAGTTTGTGTATAGGAAATGTAAAAAATAAAATTAATTGGGACTTTCAGTACAACAGCAACACCTTTTCCCAAATTGGAACAGCTGGAAATTCTGATTTCCAAATATAAATTTAGTGCAGAATGAGTCAGGGAGTTCATTAACTGAATAATGTGAGTCATATCCACGTTAATTTGATTTATGGCTGTTTTTTTGTTAATATTTAGAAGTCAATATGGCTGCTTTATTTTCAATATTTTTGTTTGTCTTAAGTTTGCTTTAATAAGTGTTTATTCCATTTAATAATGTATTATGAAATGCTTTTTGTAAATGACCACTAATGTTGAGGTCATTATGTAGGTTTTTATTCACTTCGATTTTACTTTTGCTGTCTATTCAAAAATAAGGAAGCTTATAGCTACATAGCATAATACAGACTACTGTATATATATATATATTATAATTTCATTAATATTAAAACACTGCAAACCTTGCTTGCATTAAACATCTGCATGTCTGTACATTACAAAAATTAAAGGATCATCCCACTGAGGAAAGCTAACCCAAACAGTGCCTCTAACTTTATTAAAGAATAACTTGAAACTAAAATGATACAGAAGCCCCAAAAGGCTTTTTTATTTTTACATATTCTTGTCTAAGTCCGACAAATTTATCTTCTCAAGACTTCAGAAGTTATCGGCAAGTTAAAAGAAAAATCTATGTAAATGTTTTTCTCGTAACAGACAAGTAACTAAATAATAAATACATTCTAGTGATGTTCCATATCTTACCAGCTGCTTTTCCATTAAAAAGTTAGTTAGAATTGCATTTTTTTCTAAATAGTATTCCTTCTTTATTGCTGAACTGTAATGAACTCCTTACAGATTCTTAAGAGTTACTTAAAATAAAAAAATTGAGAATAAAATATACAGCATATTGTCTTTTCCTCATGGAGCATGTTTCCCCTGCGTAGGCAAGCAACTAAATGATAAATACATAAATTCTAGTGATGTACAAAATCTGACCAGGCATGCTTTTCCATTTAACATTTAGTTACAATTGTATTTTTATTTTTTCACTATGATTTAGCAGTTATTTATATATGTATGTAAAGTCTTATTTAATAACTGAGATGTCCATTTATTTCAGAAACACAGTTCACTAAGTGAAGCATAATATACAGAATAAGCACACACACCATCTGCCTTTATTTCTAAAAATTTGGCACATTTTCCGTATAAAGTTAATGAAAACATTTAAGATTAGAATGCTACTTCAGATCATTGTTTTTAACAACTCTAGTGTGTGAAGTTTGAAGCAATGTGTGGGTAAGGATATCAAAATATTATACTGAATTTTGGTAGAAAACCATCTAAAGTCACTCAAACTAAAATCATGAATAAAACACTTGATTTGGACATCCTTGTTTAAGAGAAACACATAAAAATTGCAAACAGAAAAATATATACAATATATTTTGTTGTAGAATAAAATAAATACTAATGTGTTTAACTTTTTTTTTTAAGAATGGCTGATGTCCAAACCCCTAATACTGTGTGGCAACTATTTCTGCACAAAAAACTCAAGGATAATCTATTCAGTTCTAACACTATTGACTACATTTTTAGACTATATATTAAGGATCGACATGGAATAGGGAAGCGCGGCCCGTGGCATACCCAGAGCTGACATATTTGATCGCTAAATGTTCATCTTTGTATGACTTGATTCTCTCAAAGGATTGGAAAAGTATCATGAAATACGTGAGGGCTGCATAACTGTTGTTGTTTTTGCCTGGTGGCGCTGGCCCACACTGGTGTTACAGACTTTTAGCTGGCATATGTTACGATGTGGGGGATTTAATCTACTATGCCTCACAGCTGGGACCTCGTTAAATAATGTAAGACTCACTGGGGCAGTTTATGGCTCGATTTTACTTTTGCCCTTCTTAAAAACTTGTTCTTTGCAGTGCAACAGCTAAGAGATTTGTGGGTATATAAAAAAGGAGAACAGTTTAGGACTATAAAACCTCTTTTCTTCACTGAATTGGGTCCAATCATAACATGTTGGACATACACTAAATGGTGTAATTAAAAGGTGGAGCAAACAGAAAAGTGATAGACTTAAAGTGAAATTTTGTTTAGTGAATGAATAGAAGCATATTTGCAAAGTGAAAGTTTGGGATTTTCTGAAGAAATTTAATGCAAATAATGAACAGTGAAAGAAGTTTTAACCAACAAAACAAGCAAATACACCAAGGCCTCTGTATGAGCATACTGACAAGTAGTTATGTTAATCTAAAAAAACATATATATATATTTTTTTTTTTTTCCAAACAACCTATGCCTTTTTTGATTACGAGAATTATTTTCACAATAAATGTAGAAAAATAAACTTATTGTGTTTTTCTGCCCACTGTGTTTCTGAGCTTAAAGAGCACACAGTACAATGAGCAGCTGAAACAACAGCCATGAAAAATTAACTTTTAAAGCAAAACGTTTTAAAAAGTTGTAGGTCAACATTTTTAAGTTTTTTTACACAATGTAGTTCTCATTGGAATATATTGCTATGAGTCGTTATAACATGAAAATATAACATGAAAGGTGATTGTATAGCATAAACACACACAAATTAATATGTATTCAACATGATGCACTTGCATGTGTGAAAATAAATGCATTTGTTAGCAGACCACAATTTTCCACCAAATGATTCTTGTGGTTGTTTAACTTTGTTTTCTAAGCTACTGAAGAGAATTGAACAAGCACAACATTGAGTGGAAATACATTTTACATGGACTTTGTGGTTGTGTGGTTGGCACCTTGTGACTGGTCATAGAGCAAAAAAAAAAGAAAACAAACATAGACAGGAGGTATTGAGGTCTTGTCTGGTTTGGGATGACTGTCTATCTGGGATTCTTGAATGGGACAACCCAAAAAGAGACCGACTGTTGGGACTAAATATGCAGTGTATTTATAATGCGTACTTTTCCATATTTTCATGAAAGTTCACATGTTTGCATACAAACATTCAGCAGATATGAGTGCATGCATGCTCATAAGTAAATTCATGAATGTGATTCTGCCCATTTTCCCATGTGTCTGTTCCATGGGGGCCAAAACACACAAGTGCAAAGCTGCCTAAAGGGTGATTGAAGTTTCTGACATTTTAAGGCTATTGAAAACAAAAGCTAATAGGCAGAACCACGTGCCGGAATCGTGTCTGGTTCATGTTTAACAAAACAAGGTCACAGAGGTTGTCAGGCCATGAATTCCATAAATAACTTGATAATGGGATTTTAAAACAAGCCGTCCACCAGTCTTCTCCAGTCCTCTCACACCCTCCCTTTTGCCCATAACGGGCCCTATGTGTGTGCGTGTCTTCAGAATAGAGAGAATATTAGAATGCAAATGGATTCACACCGCATCCTCATAAACAACGGTGTTCATTTAACCCTCGACCCCTGCATTTAACTGCCCATCAAGTCATTTGTGTTGGGCAAGACACGTGGAAGTAGAATGAGAGAGGCCAGCAGGCGTGTGCACGCATGTGTGTTTGTGCTGCTTATGAAGAAGTGGACTTCAAGCTGTGTGCAGATAAATATGTGTTTATGAATGCAATATGTATGTGTTTATGTGCATATATCAGTCTTTGGGTTTTAATCTCCTCTCCTCATCAGTGTATCAACACCTGCATCTGCGCGCACATGCCCATCGTTCTTTCTTTTTGTTGTTTTTGGTGTGGGTTTCGGAGTTTACCATTTGCGATGCTCAATTAATCTTGTCAGCATGCATTTACAAGGGAAGTGAGCATCTTTTAAAGCAGACGTGGCTTTGTCACTCTCTCCCTCTGCATCTATTACAGAAACACAGACGCAGTACTTTGGAAGAGCCGCAGAAAGCAGCTGATTAAAACATATTAAAGCACTGGCAGGAATGAATGTGAGCCAGGTTTACACCATTCCAATCCTATTTCAGCCTCTTTAAAACTAATCTGACAAATGTTGCAGTCCTGATCTGTTTTATTCATGTATTTCCTTTTCTTGTTTTTTTTCTCTTGTTTTTGTACACTAATCAGGCAAAAGTCTTTACATTGTTTTGGTCCCTATTTTGATGCCAAAATTGCCCTGGTCAGTCAAGTCACAAACTCCACTAAACCACAGTTGCCCTAAAGCTGTGCTGTTGTATCTGGAACCAAAATGTTAACAGCATATCCTCTGCCTCTTTTACAGCATGTGATGGGCCCTTCATGTATTCTTCTATCACCTCCCACTGTTGAATGATTGGTTTAAAATTTGAGTAATTTGAAGACAAAGTCAACACGTCAAACTTGTATAATCTTTTTTTTTTTGATTGTCCATAAAATTGGCTTGGTTGATTAGACACATTATTATGTGTAATTAAAAAAAAAAACAAAAAAAAACAAACATATTTTTATGCTGCCTACTAAAAGAGTCCATGACGAGGATTTAATCCATGTTACTTATGTCACCTATCAGTGGTTGTGAAGCTACGCCTGTGTGTTGTAAATAAACAAATAGCTTTGATTCCTCCTCACGTCTCTGAATATCATAGTGATTCTTCAGTTCAGTTCAAAGAGGCAGCTTCCACACATTGCAGCAGTTATGCTTCTTTTTCCTCCTAGCCTGAGGCTTTTTACCCACAGGCATGCAGCTATCTCATCCTTTCACTGTTCGAAAAGCTGCAATAAAAGCTGTCAGTGAGGAACATAGTGGACAATGGCAAAAACTGAAATCTGCTTTTTTATGCTGTAAACAACAAAGATGAGAATGAGTAGGGATTAAACAAGGAGGAGGACATAAAAAGAGCAGTTTAATGATGAAATGTTGTAGTGGGGATCAGCAGAGAAGGATGAATCTCTAAGAGGAAAATATGTGAGATTTGGTGAGATGAGTTTCCTCCCCAGCAGCTCTGCCCCAGAGAGTCTCGAATCTTTTGACTGCCTTGCAAACATACATAGTTCACATACTATAAAGCAAGAAATGAAAGAAAAGTTGAATAATAAAAGAAAAGACTGAAGTCAAGTTCTCACATCGATATGGATGACAGAAAAGTCATGCTGTTAACAGGGACATAAGAAGAGAGTTAGAGGAAAAGTAAGAGCAAGTCGGGCTTTTTCCTAAGAGGGCACGCAGTGTTCAGCCCCCTGTTTCTTCATCCCGGGCGTTTGTCGTGGCTAATTATGGTGGACAAGCCTCTTTATCGAACCTGCTCCTGCCATCAGCATTAGGATGCATGAGCTGCGCCTGTTGTTTTAAACGCTCTCATTAACCACACAAATCAGTGCTGTTGACAGAGTGCTTTTGAATTAAGCGTCTCACCCCCGCCGCCGCGCGCCAATGCTTGCAGGGCCCAGGACAAGGAGCAATTTATAACACCATTAGCCACACTCGCCGAGGTTACAGGCATCAAAATTGTTCACGTCTAATTATTCTTAATGGATACAGGGAGAGAGCGACGCTCAGGACAGCTTTTTCATTAGCCCTCAATCAAGAGGGTCGGGGGAGAGAGGGGTGGGCCAAATGTAATGCTCAGGCAAACGGGAAATCAAAAATAATCATGTTTGCTTTTTTCATAATACAACACGAATGCATATATAGGAGGGTGGGGGGACTTGAGTGAAGAGAGAAAAAGGAAGCTCTCCTCTTGACATTATAAGAATCCTTACTGTGTTGAAGACACATACGCATGCACACATGCACACATCCTGGCAAGTGACAGTTCATTTGCTTTTACTGCTTTGCAGACTAATGGCAGAGTAAACTTATGCTTCTAAGCCATTGTTATTGCTTAATAAATGCAGAAGTGAAGTACAAAAGAGGAAAACATTTAATTGTTAAGAGACGGGAGCTTCATCCGTGTGCTTTCATGTTTGATTGGTCATTTTAAATAATTACAGAAAGGGTTCAAAATGTACTTTATTAATACACCAACAAAGTTTGATAAATAATTCAGCAATCGGCCACTAATAACTGCTCATTTTAAATACTTTAGACTGGGGCTGATGAGAAGCTAACTCTGAAAAATCAACAGAAACTAATTGAAAATTTAAGTGTTTTACCAGTTCACTCACTGGCAACTTTATCAAATTCACCTTTTGGCATATATATATATATAATGTAAGCCAGTCACATGATGGCAAACCAGTGCATCAAGATATGCTGTAGACAGTTTACTGAAGTTCAAATTGAGTTTGGGAAAAATTGTTTCAAGAAACTCTGATCAGGTTTGGTCCAAAGAATGCAACATATTGAGTAGAGTCTCGGTTTGGCAATAAAAATGATCCCTTCATCATCATAGTGCTCTGGCGTGTTCCTCCAGCAGGATAGTGCACCATGTCACAGAGCTCAGAATATCCAAACGGGTTATTTTGCACATGGCAATGAGTTGAGTGCATTCTAGTGGCCTCCACAGTGACCAGATCTCGATACTTTGAAAGTGGTGGAATGGGAGACTGACACCATGTGTGTACAGCCAACCAAATCTTATCATGGAAAAATGTGGAATGTTTCAGACACCTTGAAGAATCTATTCCATGAAGAATTAGGGCAGTTCTCAAGGCCTGGTGTACATAATAAATTGACCAAAATGAGGGTCGTTTAGTTTCTATAAATGATCTGGTTTCAAACGCCAGGGTGCTCTGTGGTTGCAATTACATCCCCAATGAGAGTTTAGTCATATGGTTTCTGTCATCTCACTGTGGCACCCGGAAGAAAAAAAAAAGTAAGCCAAAGAGTGAGTGTTAACATTCCTTACGAGCCATTAAACGCAGGGGCATTATCACACGACACAGTCCCTTAACGAGGACTGACATATGTGCTGAAGGCAGTTAGCACCTAACATTAAGACGGCACAGTCCACAGATGAGATGGGACATTGTTCATGGGGGAGGTATCTGTTTTAATTAGGGGATAATCGACTGTGCTCTACATCTCCCCTTGCTAGGATAACGACTTCCCTCTCCCCCCACATTCACTGTGAGATGGTATAGCTTATTATTATGGTGGAGACTGGGAATTAACTAGCAGAGGATACATGGTAGCAGAATGTGGCACGAGGAATCTTAAATATGAGTTTCTGTGTTCGGGTAGCCATCATCCTCTCATAGCTGAGATTAAATATGCAGAAAAAAAGTGATATTTTAATTGTATTTTTTAATATAAATGTGTTATCTTTAATCCAGAATTTACCAACAAAACAGCTTAATGGTATAAACAATTTTGGTACACCTACAATGCAGAGCAACTGATACTTTTCAGACTTGTGCATTAGTTCTACTAGCTCTATGAAGCTTTAAAAATATAATTTTCTTTACACCTTCTTTCTTTCACAATTTTTTATGCAATTTCTGTAAGTACTTAAACCTGGCCCTTTTCCATATACATATTACCATTTGAGAAATAAAATAGGACAGGGATATGCTGAAGTTGTCTGGGATTTGACTGGGTCATTCTAACAAATGGGTGTGCTTTGATCTAAATCATTGCCTTGTAGCTTTGGCTGTCGCTCTGGCTGCTTGTTTATGATCTTGTTTATTGTTCTGCTGGAAGGTGAACCATCATTTAAGTCTCAAGTCTTTTCCTGACTCTACCTGGTTTTCTTCCAAGATTGTTTAATATTTAGAAACATAGTAGTGACAGTACCATACTGTGGGGATGCTTTTAAAATTCTTTTGCATTAACTTCATTTTATATGTTTTTACAGTACCACCCCACATTACCTTACTGATTATTGCAAAACCATAACTGCTTTCAATATTTTTGGTTGGATTTCTGAAATATTCCCAAAGATGACAACAGGCGAAAAATATGTGTAATGTTTTGAAACGTCCAATTGGCTTAAAAGATTTGCATGATCTAACATATTTAGCAGTTCTGTGAATATGTTGAAATATTAACCTAGGCCATAGACTCTGAGATGTGGATCAGGGCTGTCTACACCCATAAAGCAGAGAACACGATCCTTACAACCCTGAGCTCTGACCTGATGACTAATGAACACAATGCCTTGTAAGTCACCTAATTATTATATAGAGACTATCAGAGACCTTATTCTCAGTTGTTCATAATGATAAAAAAATAAAAATAATAAAAACACACGCACAAGACAAGGTTAGGGATGACGTTTTGTAGCAATGATAGGAAGGTGACTGGAGCAAAATGATGCTCCAAAATAGTTCTATTCTTGTTTTTTTTTTTTTTATGTATTGTGGTTGGTACTTATGTGAATTTTTAGAAATGTTCTTCACCTTTTCAGTATTTTATTTTTCATACTATGATATCAAACTGTCAAAGGACTACTTGGTAAAAAAAAAAATGCTTGAGACCAAGGCATACGTCAAACACCACGTTTGATTATTACCCCGATTGTGGTGAGACAAAAAGCAAAAAGAAACCTCACTTAAAATAAATATCTTCACAAACAAAAAATAAATAAAAAATACAATAGAGCACAAATAAAATACTTAAAGCTTAACGTGGAATTTAAAGTATCTGTGAATTTATCTCACAGGCACCTCATTATAAAGGAAATTAAATATAAAATAGTTTTATATTTACCATAAAACACCGCATGTGTGCAGTGCTGAGGGGGTGGACTGGTCAGGCATGATGTAAGCATGGCACATTGCAAAGTTTCCCAGGCCATCTTCTCTGGTCTTTAGGGCATGTGGAGGTACTGAGGAAGACACAATCAGGATAAGCATCCCTCGTGCTCCTCAGTTTAGCCCATAGCATTTTATGTCACGATCAGGAAACAAAAGAGGAGCACATGCTAGAGTGCACACCGTTGGCACGTGTGAGGGAGAGAATGTGAAGTATGAGAGAAGTAATTGTGTTAGAAAACATGGCAAAAACGCAAAACTCTGGAAGTCTGGAATCTCTAAGTTGAATGGTGACTGAACATCCTTGAAGAGTCAAACTCTCTACCCAAAAGTAATATTTATAGGCCTTTCTAACATCTGACTGAGTCACCGGTGGTAACTGAACCAGGATAACAGCTTGCCTTTCCACCCCCTTTTTCACAAAGCCCCCAGGCAACAGTGATGTACGTTGCCGGACAGGCCAGAATCATGCCTTCCAGCAGAGCTAGCCAATCACGATGAATTATACTCCCCAGGAGCCAGAGCGACATGTCAACGGACATTTGGGTTGGACACAGCAAAGCCTCGTTCGTTCGGTCAGCCAGTGCCCTGAAGACAAATGCCTCGGCCTCCATGTGTAGAAGACTGGCAGATATGTCTGTCTCTGTGTGTGGCCACAGGTAATTGAAGAGGAATGAATTTGAGGAACTACCATACTGTGAAATCTACAAGAGACCTAAACTGTTCAGGTTGACCTGTGACACTAGGCTTCTTTTATTAAAATCTCTTCATCGCTTATTTATCAGATATGAAACCTTAATATGTAGTGCAAATTCTTTGGAAAAACACAAAACTTTTTAAATAATTAATTAAAAAGGATCTTAGATTGGTGCTGCTGTTTAAAGACAATGTGATCATTTACAGAGAAAACCATAATTCAGTAGGTGGTGTCAAAACCAAATTTAAAAAGATGTTTCAGAAACTGTTAAGTCTTTGAATGCTCCAGGTAAATGACTGGACTTTGACTGGGCCATTGTAATACATGAATGTGCTTAGATCAAGGAGTCAAATGTTCAAGGAGTATAAATACTTTTGCAGAGCACTGCATTTTTTCTATTTTAAGCAACAGTGTTGAGTTCATATGTCTCTTGCAATACCAGAGCAGAGACATTTTGATTATTTATATGCTAAAAATATATATTTCTAATACAGTCCTTTTGATTTGCTCTGATCTAGACTACTAGAAACTAAAATTGCTTATCTTGTCATCCAATAGAGGGGACTTCTAGTAGTGAAAAAAAATACAATAGATTGATAATATAGTGTTTAAGAAATAAAGGCTGTGAATCAATCAATTATAAACAGTTTTATCAGTGCACATCCTAGAAACGGCAAAAAGCAGAAAAGCATGGTAATTAAGTGAGACTAGAAGACAGCGATAAGCTGTGATTAATATTCTATTAAAGCCAGAGGAATTTCCTTTCACAGTAATTAGGCTTTTATTAAGCCGATTTGTAACCCCTGAAGTGTCGCAGAGTATGCTAAATGCCAAGATGCAACACACTCCACAGCAAAGATACATTTCACTCGTAGCCCTTCCCGTCTCCTCATTCAGATGTGATGCTACAAAAGTCTCTTAAAAGTCTTGAGACATGCCAGACTTGTTTTCGTTTCTCCTCCAAGGAGCAAGACTTTTACTACGCTTTAATAACAATCGTAGTATCTCTTGGCAGTACATTTATAGGAAGAGTGGATTTGAGTAATTTAAAGAAACTGGGAAAGGAACGGAAAAAAAAATCTTTGTACATGGTGGATTCAGGAAAAAGAGAAAAGAAAACCCTTCCTGACCAGACTCAAGCTTTCAGAGATAATGTACACTATCCTATAGTAGTTCATCTAATGACAGCAAAGTTTGCATCTAATATATTTTTAAAGAATCATCTTGTCAGTGAAAAACTGCATGGCACGTCAGGTTGGTGACAACTATTAACTTTGTTTAAAGTTTAGTCTGTTGTTCAGTTGTTGTATCTCAACACTTGAATATCTTCATAACCATTTGTTACATGGCCACTCTGAAAATTGTAAACTAGCATAAGGCAATGTTTTCACTTATCCTGCACTATATGTTGGAGACATTGACCTGCAACAAAAGCTGCAATGACAAGGTCTGGTCATCAAATGGCAACTTTTTTTTATGTCAAGGTTTTTGTTCCACATGGCTCAATAAAACA
Source organism: Poecilia reticulata (assembly GCF_904066995.2). Lineage (NCBI taxonomy): Eukaryota > Metazoa > Chordata > Actinopteri > Cyprinodontiformes > Poeciliidae > Poecilia > Poecilia reticulata. The sequence continues at coordinate 9,953,485 of NC_088845.1, forward strand.
TCAGACTGAAGGTTTAATAACATTTGGGACCTTGAAGGAGACAAAGATGAAAAGAAGGAATCTATTGACATAAGAGGACAAAGAAGGAATCAGGGTATGAAAACCTTCCTGTTTCAACTATTGGAATAGATTTACTTGAAAAAGAAAAGCAGAGCAAATGTATTTATAAAGCTAGTTTTGTACAACTATAAATGCACATTAAAAACAGCAACAATAACAGACCTTCAGACACAGATTAAAGCTCTTTGAAAAATATCCAGTTAAAGAGCAGAGGCATCCAATCTGCTCAAATTTGATGAGAATAGCTATAATCCATATTAGCTATTTATGAGTCCAAAAAGTTAGTGAAAAAAACAAGAAGCGTCGCATGTTAGTATAAAGGCCTGCAGAGATCAAAGTCAACGGTGGTACTAGTATTCTGAAAATACTCAAAAGGCATCTAATCGGTTATTAATCAACACTAACTAGACCAAAACTGTTCAAAAATAAAATTCTGTCTGGGTATAACATATAAATAAACACTTGCTAATCACACTTCTTCCGTCAACTCCCAGTTGTTCATGGGAAACAACTGCTGCTCACACAGATAATCGTTCCTTTCCAGAATCACATGTTGGCTTAGGAAGACACTGCTGCAAAGCAAAGGAACTCAAATAGATAACTTATGACCAAAAAGCAATACAAACCAAAATTGCATTTTATAAGTACAATAGAATTTAAATGCATGTCATTGATTATGAGTGGGTCTAAATTATATGGTTGATTTAATTAGATATTGATAGACTCATAGTTTTGTTGAAATTAATGTAAATGTGACAATTTTATTGGAATTTTGTAAATGAAAGAAAAAAGAAATCACTAACCTGACTTTAAGTGCATTTGTGTTGCAGTTTTTTTGTTTGGGAAAACCCCAGAACAGAATGGATGCAATGAATTAAAATATTCAAGCTTACATTGCTGCCACATTTTTCATAAATTAAACACCTATCATATGCATAGAAGACCACAGCAATGTACTTAAAGTATCATAACAGATTTCAACTTTAGCTGTTAACACTGCACTTTCAATTTTAAATGCCTTCAAAGGTATGAATGGATCCCTCTCATGACTTAATTGTTTGGCTTCCATTGAAATGTGTGTATGTGAACATGTGGTTGAACAATGCAGTCATGAGGCCTGACAGGTCACTCCGCAGGGCACACACCAGTGCCATGTCCATCCGCTTCTCTCCTCACAGTGCCACACCACGTCCTGACAGGGTCTCGCTACCTCCTTCTGCGTAATTTAACACAGCTTTCCCCGGCTCTGCGAGCAAGTGAAGCCCAAACACACAAAGACATGTGAAAAACTGCTCATATATGTATGGAGTCTTCTCTGAAATCCTTCCCACCTGACCTCTTAGGTCTGGTTACTCAAAAGGCTTCCAGTCTTTGGCAGCTGATTTACTGTTTAGTTTGCCTCTTATAGAACCGTTTCACAATATAAATTAAGAGTTGACAGAGTTAACCTGACTTCCTTAATCTAATCTTTGTGGGAATTATTTTGTGTAAGACTTTTTATTTCTTAACCTCATTGCCTTTCAAGTCACACACACACAAGCTTGGCTCCCTTTTTTCTTTCCACCTTTGACAGTTTCCTGTAAAACAACCTTGATCCTCAGCCTAAGCTCTCTGTATCTGCTATCCGTCGAGCTTCTCTGCCTGGCCTCCATCTTCAAGCTCCCGCTCCCCATGGCTCTCTCATCTCGTTGCTCTGTTTGACAGCTTCATCTGATCCACAGGACTTTCAGCTCATACATCTGGCATTCTGCCCTACCCACAGGACTCTAAATCCCACAGTTCATCCTCTTAGGGCTACCTTCCTCCAGCTTCCTCTTCCCACTGGCTCTCAATGTGTGGCAAAGAGCTATCGCCTCACTGCTGACTAGAGCACAGGTAAGACCGTCAGGGGTTAGCTTGCCTGTTCTCACAATCCTGTAATACTTTGGCACATGGGAGGAGGAAGGGACGGCATTCTTCGTCTGCAGTTAATGGTGTGTTTCCATGTAAAGCAACAGAAGCCCTCTGTAGGTACATATGACTCATTCTGGGCTACTTTAGCTCTCAACGGACAGTGACTTGAGGGACATAAATCCCTCTGTATTTCATAAACACTGAGAAAAAGAGATCTGTTGTCCCAGAGAATTTTAGTATGTTTAAAACCTAAAACTCTAAGGAGACAGATATGCTGTTTGCCTCTCAAATGCTCTTTGTATGAGAAACGTTTCAGAGAAAACAAGTTCAAGTCAGGGATACAAATACAAGTGTATGTCAGCAAATTATCGATCAAAATGTTATTAAATTCAAAGAAGAAAAACTAAATATATGTTTTCATTACACAAAGAGAGACATTACAAACATTCATTTATGTTAAGTTGGTGATTACTGCTTATAGCTAGTAGAACCCAGAAGAAGACTGTGGATTTGACAGCAGATTAGCAGACAGCCATTGGACAGTCAGAAGTTATTGCTAAAGATGTTGGGTCTTCACGGAATTTTATTCCAAATATTAAGACAGAAAAAAGTGTGGCTGACAAAGATCCACAAGAAACACTGATAAGTGCAACATCAATGTGGTGCTGATTTACCAATTTAAAAAATGTGTCTGCTTGTCTCTAGATATGTCATTGTAACAGACTGACATTAAAGTTGGAGTATCATGTTTCTAAAGTGTGACCAAGACAGATTAACAATGCATGCATTGTTATATGTTTGTGTAGTTTAAATAGTTCTTAATAAGTGCATAAATATGAATAAGCCTATTTTGCACAAACTCTGTGCACAAAGTAAACAAATCTAGCCTTTAAATATTTCTGCAGAGTAAATTTAATGCTTTCTGAGCTCAGGTTTTTCTGCTAACACTGTGGTGTCATCGCAGCACTGGACTGTCTGTGGAGCACAGCAGATATCGCATCACTTGGGCTGATCCGAGTCTAAACAACTCCTCCCATTGTGGTCAGCCAGACATACACCTCCCTTAACTAAACACACAGGCACACTCTCACCATCTAATTCGTACACCCACAGTCCTTCCCGCTCCTCGTTTAGTGAGACAGCAAGGGTCCCCACTGCCCCTAAGCTCCTGTTAAAACCACCCCTCACCTCCCATGTCACTAGGCCATGTCTGTCATTTTGAATCCACCCATCCTTTCCCGCTCTCGCACAGCAGGCCAAGAGGTTAATAGGGACTGAAACAATAGTGCAGCACAGACACAACAAACAACGGCTCGTGGGAGCTGTTCGCCTGTGGGCTGCATCATCTCCCAGCATTCTCTCTGGCTCCATCTGCTATTTCCCCCCTCTCTCTCTCTCCCATGTGCTCCTTCTCCTTCCACCAATGTCTCTTTAAGAACAGGACCTGTCAATGCCCTTATCTCCCGGACAGTCATTTATGCCCATTTGCAAGGTTAATTGCCATTTTATTGCCTGCTATTTATATTTTAAAAGCTCTGTTAGGAGGCTAATAAAGTGACTGTGAAGATGCAGCAGAAAGGTAATTACCACATACGGTTAACAGTCGTGTGGTGTAAAGTGAAAAGGATGTCGAATTGTCATTTCAGTAGCAGAGTTGAGCGTAATTGTTTCAGTCTGGTGGCGTTTAGAAAAAAACCTGTTAAGCATCCAGTTAAAATGATGTGTAAAAAAATGCATTGAAAGTGAAAAATTTGTACTGCGCTTGTCTCTTGGAAATCAATCAACTCACTGTAATTCAGGGAGTATACATTTTTTTACATTATTTTCTTCACATAAAAATCACAAAGCTGTATAGAAAGACAGCTGCATTCAGATTGTTTTATGACATCACTTTTTGAGTGCTTTTTTTGGTGAGAACACACAAATGTGTATTTATGATGTTGTCTCTGCACATAGCAGAACAAATGTACTATATATACAATGAACAAAACAAATATTGTAAGGTATGCTCTATTTCAAAATGTACTAGTAGATAAAACATTTTTTAAAGTTTTTCATAAATATATTTTTGTAATGTAAAGTAATCTGGTCTGTTTTGAGTGAAGTGGCTTAAAATAGGTGCTGTGTAACTTCAGTATGTTATATTTTTTTCTGACTCTGTAATAATGTCTTGTCTCTTTATTTATCTATTTAGATCTATCGAAAGCTTTTTTTCATAACAGAAAAGATTAAATATCACACAGGTCAATTCTTAATTTGGGTAAAAATGATCTTGACACAGTTTTGGAGACAATTCATGCCCTGTATAGTCCACTTATGATGTTTTAAGACAGCTATTACATGACAAATTTTGAAAAATGAGTGTAAAATGTCCATATAAAAATGATCATCAACAAGATGAGATGATGGTAATGTCAACATTTCCGAAATCAAACTGATTTTTGCAAACGGAGATCTGTTTAGCCTGTATTCAGACCACTTAAGTGAAACCTGATCGGCACATGGCCTCCTTTTGAGCAATATGGCTGAAAATAACATGCCCAAAATGAATTGAATGTATCTCAAGAACTACAGAGTTTATTTTAATTGTTTTGGTATCAAAACAAAGGCAAGACCCTAGGGAACATGTTACAACTCTAAAAACCATCCTGCCTGTTACTGAGGAAAGTGTATTAATATGATAAACAGCAGAAATTAAGAAAAAAATCAATTTCCGCCTAAAAAAAACCACTTCAATCTATGAATGCTCCTTTCAAAACATGCAGTGAAAGCCAAAAAAAGTAGCAACAACAGTACACAATCTGACCTTTTACTGTGCCAAGTTTCATGAAAAAAAAGTTAATCATATGAGTTTTAGAGAGGTGCTTCTAGATAAAAATCTAGGCGGACCTTCCAAATGAGCCATTTTGGCACAATTTGTGCCATTTGAACTTTCTTAGTTTTTATTTCTGTAGGGTCTGTTTTAATCATTTATTCTTTTCATATAATAAATTATTATTTATCATAAATAATAATTACATCTAATAATTGTTTTTGGGGGTTCTTTTGAAAAATCCACATTGCATTCATTCATAAAAAGAGAAAAAAAATAGACAAATTGTAATAGACTGAAAATGGACCAGATTAACTCACAATAACACTTCAAATAGAATTATATAACAATGAAAATGCAAATAGCAATGAAAACTAAGTTGTCAAAATGATATGATCAAAGTAAAAACTAATATATCTCATAATTACATTACAATAGCTGCGCTCTGCGCTCTGTGCGTAAAACCTCCCAATTCCCCATTCATTTTTTCAAAACTACGCGGGGCAGTTTCTCGGGAACCCATTGGTCAATTTTGACGATTGACATGTCGTTCGAACCGTCAGAGCCAATAGAATCTGAGGGCGTTGACATTAATACGGAAACTAAAGTCATTCACCAATTACAGCTAAAAAAAGGCATGTGACGTAAATTGACCAATTTTCACCCGGCGTAACGTCAATCCCCATAAAACACGGAAATGCCTCTGCGCCTAACCAAAAACCATTTGAGATGTACTCAGGGAAAAGGGATTATCGGACCAGGTGGAAATATTTACTCTAATATGGATTATGACCACGAAACGGCAAAGGTAGGACTGGATTTTTGATTTTACCTTCGTGAAATGAGCTATTTCTGTTTGTCTTCTTTAGCTGCTGGTTCATTGAGTTTTGCACGTAGCGTGGTGACTCTAGTATTGTTAAAAACCTCAGAGCTTCGGCTTTACTCTGATTAATAGTTTTTGTACATCGGGCCTCCTTGCTCTTTTACTATTGCGTTTTTTACCGGGTGTGCCTCGTTAGCCTCGTTAGCGTCTAATTGCGTTTCTTTTTATTAATCTGCTTAGTGTTCAATCTGGGTGTTGTTGAGGAAGAAAATATCCATCTTATCATTTAGAAGAGCTTTTTCCCTTTATGTGGATATGCAATATGCCTATATTGATAAATGTATAGCATGTGTTTTTAATTGATCTTGTTGCGGCAAGCGCCGAGGACCCAAATTTGGGTCCTCTAGCGACGGAGACGTTAAAAAATCTAAAAACTCTTAAACCATATTTATGTCCATTTCCAAGCCCATCAACAAAAGATTTGAATATCATTTATGCTATGTGGTTTTTTCTAGTGTCCTTTCCAATTATATGGATGTGTCCAGTTGTAAAAACTAGACAGTAAGGCAACTTCTACCAATTTTTATGACAGCCAACAGTTTGTTTCCTTCAGAGGAATTGGCAATACCTCTGAAGGAAGGTATTGGCTAAGACAGAGCATTGCTGAGGATTTTCCAAAAACAATTAATGTTCTGTTTTACACTGCTTATCCTCTTCTCTCCACTATAATATATTTTAGCCTACATTTTAATTTTTATGGCAACAAAGCAGAAAAGCAGGGGATGCAATGTGTAAAGTTAGCCTTTACACAAATTGTGACTTATCTCTCAAAATTAAACTGACCATAAAAACCTTTTGCACCAAAAACTTAGTGTGGACAAAAGATGCAAGTTCAGCACAAAATTACTTTTTTTTTTTCCTACATGACCATTAGTGCAGACAGGCCCCCAGTTTTATCTTATCCCACATTTTTTGTAGTTCTCATAGTTGTTGCAGATCACATTTATTTTAATAAAAACTGACAGCGCAGCTTGTGCTTTGAGGACGAATAGACAGGGGCTAGGCATAGACAGCATGAGAACAGCAAAAGACAGAGGGAGGGGAAAGGTGAGAAAAGAAGGATGGGGAGGAATACCAAGAAGTGGCTTAACAGGCTGATTCTTCCCAAATCCATCCATGCACTCATACTGTGAGCTGAAAGAGAGAAGGAGTCAACTCTTTGCCTTCTGTTTGCTCAGCAACCTATCCCAGCAGGGAGGCACCGGCGGAGAAAGGGGGCAAGCATGAGGGCTGGGTGGGATGGGAAGGGAGGCTGGTGCAGGGATGCAGACAGGGTCAGCAGAGGTTATGTTGTTGATTTCATTTTCTATTCTGTGTGTTGAGCTTCACTAACATGCACAAACTCGGTCTGTACACACATTTCAACACACAAAAACTGTGGAGGCTCCCAGAAAGATGTTGTCCTCCCTGTTCCCTTAACCCAGTCCCTCCCTTTTTGTGCTCTTCAATCCTGTTTTGTCAGAGTCAGCAACAAAACGGACGGTCAAGAAATAAGATCGGGAGGGGGAAAAAAAGGAGGAAAAAAAAAAACAATCGATTAGCCTTCAGAGTTCCACGTGGGCCACTTTCATCGATTAGGAATGAGAGAGCAGCAAAGCACCAGCCATGTTCACTCTCTTCCCCCTCTCCTTCTGTCTCTCCAGGGTCCTTTGTCCATGAAGAGAGCGATATAATGGTCCTTTGAGAGGGAGAGAAGGAGGGAGGCAGGAGACACAGGAGAGAGGGAAGGAGGGGGAAGGAGGAAGACAAGGAGGAGTTGGTGGGGTGACGGCTGTGGCGTCTGGAGGAGGAATGGGGAGTTCAGGCCTTGCGGCATGTGGGGGAAGTGTACATAGGGATGGTAAAAGAGGGGAATGGAGGAGGGGGGAGAGGTAAAGAAAGACACCAAGGCGAGAAGAGAAAGTCTCAATGACAAAAGGTCGGGGCAGCTGGGCTCAGGGCGACAGGGACCAAAGGGAGCAGCGGGATAATCTGCTAAAGCCCAGAAAGGAGAGATTCAGCATGCGCGCCACCCTCGTAGGGCCTATGAGCAAATTTGCACATAAATAAGGAGCCAACTTTGCTTTGAACGGGAGGTCGAGGGAGAAAGCATCAGAGAAAGGGAGAGAGAGTCAGAGATAGAGTGAAGTGCCGGAGCCACAGCTGCCTGCCGGCTGGTGGCAACCGGACCTAGACAAAGTTCAGCATTTAAAGCTCCGCAAGGGAGGATTTTTTTTCCCTCCTCCTCCTCCTCCTCTCATCTTTAAAAAAAAGTAAGCAAAGATATTTATCATATATTGCCCCACACACATACGTAGGTTTTTCTTCCTCTGTTTAGCTTCTGGCCATGAGCTTTCGAAGTTTACCCCTCAAAGACTCCTCGCTCTTTCGTGTCGTCAAACATTTGTGGACTCAGGGGAGAAAAGTGTGTGTTTTTGAGGACTGCTGGCTTTGTCGAGGCAATAATGCCCTTATATGGTTCAAAACTATTGACAGTAACCTTAGACTATTCAAGCTCAAACAGTAGAGAAAAAAATCAATCTGTTACAAACTAATATAAATAATGTAAGAACACAAATGATCAGTTTTATCTAGTTTACAGCGACTTGTTCAAAATCAATAATTCTGCTGCTGATTTAACACTTCAAAATGTAAAAAAATAAAACTTCAAATTACCATTGTTTTTTTTTTTTTTGTCACACTTATATGCTTTAAGTTTGAGTTAGAAAAAAAATGTTTAAGCAAATCTGAGACATGCCTTTGTGTTGTTTTATTGTCACCAGTGGATTTGACCTTGGAACTCTTATGGAAGCCATTTGTTCCCAGTCTCTTTTGTATTGTTGTCTCATGTAAACTGAGGCAAGTGATTCCTGCAGTACTGTAAATGTGTTTCTGGGTTATTTTGTCAACTTCTGGATGAGTTGTCAATGCACCCTTGAAGTAATTGGGAAAAAAATGGACATGTAAGCAAATATCAGATAAAACACAGTAGCAATCTGAAAGGGGTGTTATTTTTCCAAGACTTCCGAGTCAAAGAACTTTACCAACTAAATCTGAGTTAACCCAATGCAAATGTCAGCTCTTTTCTTGTACCAAAGAAAAGTAAAACTCAATAAAGCCACTATTCATTCTAAATATTTGAATATCTCCATGAATCTTTTAAAAACAATGCAAAGACTTATCCTTCATAAGTACAAGCATGAATTAACTTTACAGTTTTAATTAAAGTGAATAGTTCTTCTTAAGGCTCCCTGTGCCTCAGAAAAGGTAAATTACAGATTATTTTGTATTGAAACTGTCTTTGTGTCATTCATACGTCCTTGAAACATCATAGACACCTTCACATGGGAACTTCATAAATTTAAGTTATAGTATAGTGTTCTTTTCAAACCTGAATGCTATTCTTTGAGATGGTGGTTGTAGGGAGAGGAGTTCTTGCAGAGACGAGTGTTTCAGGAAGGAGTTGAGCTACTGCAGGTATTTATTGATCAGCCTTGGAAGTTATGAACTAGCTGTCATTTCCCTTTCATGAACAGCTCAATAGGTATTGACTGGAGATGAAAAGCTCGTGCAAGCATGGCCAGCCTTAAGGACAGGACAAAAAGAGGAGACGACGAAAACTCAATGAGGACGGCACGGGCCCTTGACATGCACAATCATCACTGCACACAGACAGAAACACAAAGTACGGGCGTAGAAGAAAAAAAGAAAAAAAAAAGACATCCATTTGTGGGGTTGCATTACTTTATATAAACCCAGGACTGGTACAGTCATTGAAAGATTGCGATCCAAACAACATATCCAGCTCAGTGTGTAGTGCTATTTGAAAGTATTCATATCTGACATATTTGGTAAAGTTAAAGGACATAAACAAAGGAAGCAAATATGAAATAGGACAGTGAAAGTAACAAAAAGAACTGACAGTATAAATGAACAAAAAGGATAACTCGGACACATAAGAACTCAGACAAAACCAATCTTAAGTCCTGGGATTGCAAAATACAAATTAAACTCATTCACATGTTGTCTCAATGTATCTAAATATTTTAGGGATGTTATTTTTTGTGAAGTGGAAGGAAAATGTAATTATTTTTAAAATATGTTTAAAAATAATAATGTTAACAGTATGTTTTGAGTTTGTGTTCTGGATCCCTGAATCCATATTTTGTAGAACTGACTTTTTGTAAATACAGATTTAAGTCTTCTAGACACCATACAATTTCAGATGTCTTATGCTCCTTCAATATTGGGTTGATAAACTGAATTGTATTTGTTGTAGTGAAATGTAGTGTTATCACCTAACTCTGCTCTATGCTTCCCTACAACTTTGCACCTATCACTCACCTGTTGTGTTTCTTGGCCTTCACAACAGGCCAAGAAACACATATCACAAATTCAAGAAATTTCTGATACGGTTGTTTAGTGCAGATTTCACTGAGAAGTATAAGAGTAAGGGTAATAAAAAGCTCTGGTTAAAGTTCTGATGCTTATTTTTTTTCCAAGTAAATGTAGAACTCTGTTAGATGTTGTAAATGTGGCTTAGTTTGGCTGGAGATATAATGAGATCACAGTACGGACCAGAAGGCAAGATAAATACTAAAGATAGAAAAAGAAGCCTGAAGAGAGGGGGACTTAGTGGCATTGTAGGTGTTCAGGGATTTGTGTTGATGTCACTGCACAGACCTCGGGTAACTGCTTTGTGGACAGTGACAGGCGTGTGCTCCCTTCTGAGCGCCATCCAGATCACAGACACCCTACAAGGTGCAGATGAAGGGAGGGTGTCTGGGCCTTTCTAATCCTGGCTCATCCGTGTTCCATGTTCTGTAGTTCTCGACCATGCTTAGCAGAATTTCACGCCACAAACCTAAAACCAGCATGCTACGCTAAAGGGATAAGGCCGACTGGCAATAGGATGAGCAATCTTTTGTCGCCAACATCTCTTGGTCTCGCTTGGCGGTTGTTTACACATTTTCCTTTCTACTCTCATATTCCTGTCTAGTTTTTGGTCTCAATTGAATAAAATGTTAGGTTTCCTATATAAAGTTCTGTTTTTTTTCTTTTGTATCCAACACCACTTCTTAATTTATACCATTATTATATTTTTTTTTTTCAGCAAAGCAGTAAGTGCAGCGACAAGGCACAAACACATAGTGGGGGTAAAGAAAGCAATAGAACAAAAAAGAAAAAAAAAGAAGGGATGGAAGGTGGATGGTAACCTCCACCAGCAATTTACTTTGCTTAACAGGAGCGCCCACTGAAAAGGAACCAAGCTTTGAACTGCTGCCATCAGATGCCATCCCTCTCCGCAAGACGCAGGCTTTTTGCTGCAGGCGCAAAGGGAGCAAATCCACACCAGAACTAAGTCTCACTGAAGAATGGCAAAGCAGGAAGACAACAACTAAGCATGTTAGTTTCAGTTCTTGCAAATGTGTATGTGTGTTGGCAGATGAATGAAAGATGAGTGGCCTTTTGCAAAGCCCAGACAATTACAACAGAGCGGCAGTGTTGTGTACTTCACAAATAACGTCTTCCCAGGAACCAAATGTGATGGCAAGCAAATGTGAAAGCTGCCATTGGGTTTTTCTTTCTTTATTTATTTTTATTGTGGGGCACTGAAGAATGCTGGTATTTACTGTGTGTTATCTCAAAACCCAAACACATTAGGGACTATTCAGCACATTGAGGATTGAATCTCTGAGCCCATTCTGTCTGGACATTTTTATCCTTCTAGATGTTTTAAAGCAAATTATCCTTGTTAGATTGGCTTTGAGTATAGAAATCTGCATGATGAAATACTTCACTACTGATGAAATCCTGAAAAGAATGCACGAATGGTTTGAAATCCTTCTCTTTGTGTACACAGCAAAGGTGTACCTTATTTGTTGTTTGCCTTAAATGACCTCCCTGTGGCCTACTCACACATCCTAATTACAAGACGGATAGGTCTCTACGAGCAGTATGGTGTGATCACAAGGCTGCCTCTGTCTCTGTGCTTCGGCATACAGCCGTCTGCAGGGCAGTTTACTTCAGCTTTGATAGCAACAGCATCAACAGCAGGACCTAATGGGGTGCATGACCAGGAGATCTGAGCTCAGGCCTTCCATATTCATCTCCCCACTGCATCGCAAATCTCATGCAGTATTACCATGAGCCTAGGAGAGACGAGTGAGCTACGTAGAGCTAGAGATGTTCAGTCACGTAACATCAAAGTAAATGGGATTCTTCGAATTTGTGTTTATGTGAGCATTTTTGTGTATGTGTAGCTTCTTGTGGTTTGTAATTTGCAAGGACGGTGAGAAAGCCTCGCTATAGTGTGTGTGCGCGTGTGAAATGCCATTATGCGTATGCATGGTTTTTAACCGTCTCAGCGCAAGTACATGGTGAGAAGTTGTTTACTGCCTTTTCACCTGCAAGAATGCATGACGGCATCCGACGCCGTGGGGGTAAAACAGCGAATGGGTGAGGGAGAGAAAGCGGCAGGGTTATATAGCGGCTAACTGGGGAGCTGTTTAGTTTTATGTTAATTGAAGGGGCTTACACAGAACTCTATTGACAGTTAACATGCCCTTCAAGGTGTTCTTTGTGGTTCAGCACTTCTGTCAAGACACGGGCAGTCATTTTGCTTCACCTTTATTTATATGCTTGAGTACTCAGAACATTATGGAACACGGTGGGGCCCAGTAATAGATGTAGGAGAGGGGCAGGTGTGTGTATGGAAGGTCAGATACCTTGCAGACAGTGCACAAAGGTACCTGGGCCCTCTGTGAGGCATCGAGGGGGTACAGACAAACACAAAAGGGAAACTGGGGGCGAGAAAGGACGTGGTATAAAAGGCTGAATAGCTTAAGATCATGAAAACACAAAAAAGTACATTTGAAAGTCATGTTGAGATAGTTTATCGTGTTTTCAGAGGGTAGTACCTTTCTTTGACCTTCGGAACAGTGATTATACACATCAACTTCAACGCAAAATTCACCAAAAGATTTTGACTCGTCCCTGCCTTGAGATCTGTAGCTAAGGATTTCATTTGAATTCATGAACACACTTGCAAACTGTTTTGATAAGTGGGGTGTGAGTGTCAGTGCCATTTCATGTCTAATTGGTTAGGCGTACATCTTGAGTCAAAACTGGACAGGGCTTCTTACTTTCAGATCAGAGAGCTCCAAAAACAACCAACCAGCAGCTACGTCTTCCATCACGCCACCAAGGTCACCTGTCACTTAGCACCCCTCGACCACTGTGCATGTTTGATTTGGATGACACATTAACGGACAACTGTGACATTTAGTTGTGGATGCTAAGAGGGCTGTGCCCTTTAAACTTCATCTCCACACACACACCACAAACCTGTGGTTCTGCTAGGGCAGCAATGGACCATGTTGTGAAAGTTGTGGTCTTAAATTGAATATGTTGACTTCAGCTAATGAAACATATGTACATTAGAGTACCATTAAAGAATAAAGTTGTGAAGCTCATATAGTTAATCTGGTAAATTTCAAGCATTTATTTGTGTTTATTGTGATGAAAATGGCTTGCTGCTAATGAAAACCAAACATTGAGGTGAACGCAATGATTAAGGCTACAGTACTTGAGCTCCATATTTGGTTGTACCTGTTTATGCATTGATAAGTACATGAATGTAATAATGCATGGAGACAATCAGAATGTGGCCCTGCTGTGGTGCTAAGGAAACTTGGGTTGTTTTAACAGAAATCATCCCTGTGTTTACATTGTTGCGTTTGGAGTCTTTCATTTTCTTCTTGATAAGCCTCCATTGATTCTCTGTGGAGTTTAAATCAAGTAAGTTATAAAGCACAGTGTAGTCATTAAACAAGGGACTGGTACATTTAGGAGTGTGGGCATGTATCAAGCCCTACTTAAAAATGAAATCAGCATTTCTACAATACTGAGGCAAGCATGAAGCACTCTGAAATTCCAAGGTAAAATGATACATGGTGTTTTTCCATCCAACCACCCCAGCACCTAAATCCTATAATCTTGAATAGGATTTGTTTCACAGTCCCCTCAAAGCTGACATTATCCCTTTTATTTGTTAAACATTTTCAATCAGACATTTTCCTTCCATTTAACTTTTCATAAATATGCTTGGATACAACACCTACTATCTTTATAAATGATATATTGGGGATTATCCTTCTTGTCAAGCACTGTCTGTAGTCTTTCCCATGATTGTGTTGGCCATACCATGGTCATCCAATATTATATCAGTATTACCAAAAAAAGAATAATACCTATTGGTCAAATGTAATCAAAATTTCCAAAAACTAAATATTGAGTTTTCATTAGCTGAAATGTGAATATGTTTGTTTTAGGCTAAAATTAATTAAATAAAATGCAAAACATTTAAAAATGTTCAACTTTACGGGCTTTCAAGACATACACTAAATTAACATTAAAATCTCTATGTTTAATGGATATACAGTATTAATACTCTTCAACAGAAAACATGGTAACTTTGTCAATAAGATTAAATATTTTTACTGGGGTACAGACATTATATGTAACACAACAGAACTGAATAAAGTTTTGGGGCTATTATCAGCCTGGCTGCGAAATTACATGTTAGTAAAGGGTATTATATGACCACAGCTAATCATATAGGTTAATTGAGGTTTCTACAGAGCAAGGTGTTGTGGATTTTAAGCTGTGCCTCATGTGGCTGCACCCCCACACAGTCTCCATGTGCCTTTGTTAAAAAGGTATGTTGCCAACCTAATTATTTAACCCTATTATTATCAATGTTTGACCTAGAATAACTACACCTAATGACAGGCTAAGGTTACATTGGAAGGGATGATATCTTCATTTTACATCCTTCTTATTTCTACAAGCAGATTTTGGGCTTAAATGCTTGACTTGTTGATGGGGCTTCAAAGTTCTTCTAATCACAGGACCTCCACTGAGTCTATCTTGCCACCAACCTGTTCACCTTTGTTCCCTTGGTCAAGCTGGCAAATCAATGAGCCCAAAGGTCCATATACCTTTCTGGTTGACCCAGAGGTGGCTGACCAGCGACCAGGCATACACTCTACAGTGGCGCTGGATCCCATACACAGGCAAAAAGCTGCTCGTCGTGCAATAAAGATGATTTAGTACTGTAACTCTACCTGCCCGGCACCAGTCTCAGGTTTGTGCGCCTTTTGATTAATCATGGGCCAAGGGGATTTATTGTATGGGGGATATTTGCCTCAGCGATTTAATAATGGTAGGGGAGGAACATAATTAATCAGAAAGGTCCACGCATGCCCCCCTTCTAAAAACTGGTAGAATTAATGACTATGAATATGTATGTTTGTTTGTTAGCAGTGCAAAACCTGCATCTTAGTGGCTGTGGTGTAACTACATTGCTCAACAGCAGTCATGTGCTCTGTGAATAACATAAACTCTCTTGTGTATGTGCGGCATATCCATCTCATGGGTGGCCGGATGTCATTCTGCTATCACAGGTTGGTGGAACTGCTTATTATTGTTTAGACTTGCCATGTATGACTCCATCGGATGTACGCACTGACAAATAGAAAGAAACCCACAAACAAAACCCCCAAATAAACATTAGTGTATTACCACATATCTTTTCTTGCAGTTTGTTGCAAATATGCTCTGAGCCTAATGCAGGTATGGGAAGCTTGCTCCCCCTTCTCATCATGTACAAACAGTCTGGCACTATAGAAAAATAATGATGTGCCGTCCTGTTGGCTCATTTATCAGCATGTTTTACAACAGGCGCCGGGTGGAAGTAATTAAACTCTGCCATCATTACAATGAGCCAGGCCCCCCTCTTAATAGACACCCAATGAGACACTGGAGGGTTGCCTGGTAATTGTATCTCCAACTATTTCTATCTCGTTTTCTTTCTGTGTGTGTGTGTGTGTGTGTGTGCGCGCGTGCGTGTGTGTGTGTGTTTATGTGTGTGCAAGCCTGTTTGTGTGTATTTGTCTACAATCTTGTTTCATGTGCAGTTTTAATTAGTGAAGAAAAAGAGCTGATAAGCAATTGAAAAAGAGAATATCTAAGTGAATTACATAGTGAAGGTTAGGCCCTTTGATACTGTGTGTCTGTTTGAAGTTTTGAACAATGAACAAGCAAAATTAATCCATTTAGTAGAAAATGTGGATTAAGAGTTTAAGTCAAAAAACTCCATCAGTGAGCTAGCAGTTATATGGCACAAAGCTGGACCTAGATACGTAAATCTGTTAATTTAGCAGACTTTGACTTTCAGGATTTAAATAAATTTTTATTTGCAGTGAGAAAATATACCCTATTAATGAACAAGTACCTAAAATATGTTTGATCTTTACTTTTTATAATGTTTCTGTTTTTATTTTTTATTTTAATTATGTAAAGCACTTTGAAAGGCCTTGCTGCTGAAATGTGCTATACAAATACAATTTGATTGATTGATGTTGCAGTTCATGTAAATATTGCCATCATCAGCTCTTATTGCACTTTTGTTAAAGTGTTCGTATCACAAAAAAACTTTAACAAAGTTAACTAATGATGAGATCAAGACAAATTCTTAGAATATTATCACACTGAAAAAACCTTTAAGGTACAGTATATTGTGCAGCTCTAATATTGTGATGTATGAAATGCCATATCTTCAGCACAATTGTCTCCGTAACAAGTTTCATGCCAAACTTTCCTTTGACTCAAATGTTTCATGATTTTCTGTCCTATTTTTTAAAGCATAAATAAAACACTTTGTATTACATTCATTGAAGGCATTCCTATTGAATTAAGGTGTCAAATATGAAACTGATGTATGGATGGATCAATCAAACATTGATGGATTAATAAATAAACCAATAGTTAGATTGATGTCTACAACATAAAGACACTGGAAAATGGAATAATATCTACAAATTTTCACTCTTACCGAGATTTTTCATAATTATGTGGGAACACGCATAGCTATCTTCGTTGCAAAGCATCATAAGCAACTGTTGCCTGTGTGCAGAAAAGCTTAAAAGATTAATATTTCACAATCAATTTACAGAAATTAAGTTATTTCTATTCAGACATGTTTAAAAAATATTTAGTTGTAATTTACTTATTTGCATTTTGTTCAGCTGTCGCCAAGAGTAGAACTATCAGGGAAAGTAAAGCTAGAAACCTGGTTCAGCTCAGGAGAACAGAAAGGACAACAAAGAGGAAAAAATGTGAGTTTGTCTGGCACTAATGAGATTTCCCCAATAACTTAATAAAAAGCAAAAACTGTTGTTTTTTCTTTTTTTCTTTAAAGGAAGTGCAACTGTGGCACTGTCTGTATAATCTGCACAAATTGAGCATGTGTGTTTTTTTTGTTTTTTTTACAGGAATGTCCTTGGATTGTAATTCAGAAACAGAAACCCAATACTCAACACTCTTTTTTATAATAATTCTACACTTTTATAATAAAGAAATGCTACAGGCAAAATTAATTCAATGCGATTTGTTCCCTAGATGAAAATCCTTGTAGTGTGTTGACTTGGCTGGACTGTGATATTTTAAGCTTATCTCTTTTACTGAAACAATGATGGGCAATTTTCTCAAGGATACACCAGCTATTAAGATGGCTGATCTGAGATTTATATTAGATTACATGCCAGCTCACTATAAGCAGTGGTTCCTTTACTATACCTGCACCATTTAGTATCACTTACAGCCCTAATGGCACAATTACCCTTCAGCAGCAGCATTAATAGTGCTCTTTTGACGTAGGACTGATGTTATAACCCTCAAACATTTTCCATTTAAACCCCCATCTAGCTCCCACTCCACTGTCTGCACTAAGATCCTCCAAAGCTCCTGATCGCTGGATATCGATTAGGTCCATCACCCCAAATGCTGACCCCATTCCTTAACGCCAACTCTGTATCTTTACCATGCTCTCACCCTAATCCCATGGTAATCAAATGGGCCCCGACTGGCCCGTCGCAACTGTACCAATTAGCTTGCGAGCAGGTTTGGGGTTGATGATAGTGGTACTGGCAGAGGTGGCAGCAAACACAGTAGTATCCAGGGAGGCTGTAAACATCCATTAGCGGTTAACCGTCCCTACACATTTTTCCCTCCTAAAGCTCTCTCATTAGTGCAGTGAGCCCTGACAGGTAAACAGCACTAATGGGAATGGCCTATCAATAAATGGCCTGTGTGTTAACAGGAAGTGCTGGCGAGGGGACCGAACACACAGAGCAACAGCGATACAGTGGGGAAGGGCAAATTTTCTGATAAAAATACCTATAAACATGGGAAGGAAGGTTATTAGAGAAGGAAGACTGTGATGCTGCAGTTTTCCTGGGCACTTTTCAGAAAAAAAACCAAAAAAAACATTTGAATTTTCTGCTTCTGAAACTTCTAAGAATAGTGTACGAGAAAAGACACTGACCAGGATATTAAACCTCACCTAAGAACATCTAGGAAAACACTGAAGCACTTGTTGCCACATCCAGCGCAATTTTTTTTTCTTTAGATTTTTTCTTAACAGCCACAGATTGTGGCTGTTTGGAGGGTCACTTACACCAAAATATGGTCCCAGAGTGTGAACTGAAAGAGAACTGAAACATGGTTTTCACAAAAAAAAGAAAGTAAAAAATTCATTAAAGTTGTGGCCTACATATATTCAGCCCTTTTTACTCAATTACACCTTCATGAACTCCAGTGCAAATGACTGCCTTCAGATTTGACCTATTTCTTAAACAGAATATGTCTACATGAAATTGATTCTTATTGTAAATGCAGTTGCTCTGTGAAGGCTTTGGAGTTTGTTGAAGAACACCAGAAAACAAACAACATTACGCAGAACAGGAAACATACAAGACAAGACGGGGATAAAGTTGTGGAGGAGCTTAAAGCAGGTTGGGTTATAATGCAGTGTATCCTGGGGCTATGTTCAGGACATTCACAGAGGGTTTGAAGCCACCGCTTTGAGATTTTGGCCATGTGCTTTGGGTCATTGTTCTGCTGAAAAATGGACATCATATAGGATTCTACCCCAAAACACTGACATCTGCAACTGCAGTACTATATTTGTTTGTGGTTGAAACAGGAAAATGTGAACAAGTTCAAGGGGTAGGAATAGTTTTTAAATTGGCACTGTAGTTGTAAAAGGCTAGGGACAGTATTTCATGGTATGACCTTGGTTGTTTCCGAAGACATGTCTTTATTCAGGTGTTGTGAGGTGCAGAATGTGCATTCTCCATGAACATGTCTGGGCATTGTGTGTCCCAGCTCACAACAAAAAGCCTGAAACGGATCTGGAAGGAAGAGACTGGGTGAACAGAAAAAAGAGGGAAAAGTGCGAGGGTTGGAAGGAGGACTGTGGGGGGCAGGCAGACATGAGAGATTGATGTTATTTATGTTTTGAGCAAGTTCAATCTGAGTTCACCTAACCGTGAGACGTCCCCAAGCTGTGACAACCACGTAGCCACCGATGTGCCTTTGAGCATGCGTGTGCCTGCAAGATCATGTTAGTTTATTTCCTTTAACATAAACATGAGTGCATGTGCGTCTGAAGTGAGGGTCAACCAGTGGGCAGTAAACTCTCAGAGAGGACCAGGTATAAAGGTAGGATGCACAGCATGGTGCAGCATGGTATGTGTGTGTCAGGGGCCCATTAATGTGGCTCTGGGACATTAAATCAGCTGTGCTTCTGCAGTATATGAAGCCAATGATACACGGATTATATCCACCCTCAGTCTCTGCTGCCCACCTTTATCCACAGTTAGATGAAGAGACAACACACAACGTGGGTCTGCTGTGTGCAAGACTGTGCATGGGCCCGCCTCTAGGTATATCTATGAGGTAAATTTTATTATATGCCTTAGATTTTGTCTATGGTCACATAGACACAAATGTTTTAGGGTGTGTGCTTCTTAGGTAATAAACATACTTTCTTGATTAAAGTGCTTTTACCCAGGTCACTTAAATTTACACAGACACTTGTCGTGACATCTGACACAAAACAAATGAACTCAAATCCAGTCAGTGAACTCTGGGAAAATGCAACTCTTCCCTGTGATTCTGAGGACAAATTTAACTCCTTAGCGGTGGCATAAAGCTAATTTCAAGAATGGTCACAAGTATGGGATTAACGCTCCACATGAAACATTTATAAAAGATGACGCAAGAGACTAAATTCAACTCCCAGTCTGTCTTGTCCATGTATAAATCTGACCACTCCAGCAAATTCACAGTCATTCTGAAGGCACTTCTTTGATATCTTGGCCATGTGCTTTGGGTCGTTGTACTTCTGACAAATGAGCTGTCGCCCCAGTCTGAGGTCAAGATCAATCTGACGCAGGTTTTCATCAAAGCAGTAGAAATTTTTTGTATTTTTTTTTTTAAACATGTGCAGCCTTTAGGATTTATTAATGTTGTCAAAAGATGTAAAGCAAAATTCCTACATGAACTTAATTTAAAAGGAAATTCCAAACAAAGAATAAAATGTCATATTAATGTTATGTTGCTCCTGGTGCTGCTCATCATTGAGCTGATAATTACACTTCTCCGCACTGAGCAGCTCTCTGAAAGCAGACAGCATGGGAGCCGCTCCACTGCCATACTATGAGAAATGTTTAGAGTTTGCAGTGACATAAATCATGAGCCAATCAACAAATGCAGCCTGCTGTCAGTCAAATCACTTGTGCGCAATACATGGCCCGACTCAGCGCAGAGTCATGCAGGATCTGGTAACGGAGAGGAGTCTGACCGGGGCAGGACTGGTACAGAACCAGTTAAAGTCGCTTTACTGGAGAAGCAGCCTAACTGCATACCTGCTTCCCTGGATCTACCTTTTATTGACCTGATGAACATAATGTTTTAGTTCCATGCAAAGGTACACGGAAGACGTGTAGAAAAGTTGATCATACAGTTTATATGTGCAGTGTGGGGTCTAACTCATTTCCAAACTCCAGCATTCTCCTCCAGCACCAAGCTCACCCCCAATCCTGCATTAGACCTCCCATGTATAATTACATGGGCTGACCTCCCACAGGTCGCCTGAGCAAAGGCCCTCTAAAGATCAATATTCATTCTTTTAGATCTGTCATCCGCTTTTGACACTATCGACCATGTTCTGTGTCTGCTCTCCCCTCCTGTTTTTTATTCATCTATTTACCCACTGCCAACCCCTGTATCTGTGCTTCACTTTGGCGGTTTGTACAAAATTTTATGGAGAAATCTGACGTTTTTTTTTTTTTTTTCTGTGAATATTTTGCTTTACAAATTACATTGACTTGCTTAATTAACACTAGTTGAGAAGAAATCTTTTGAGATGTATGAGAATTTAAAGCCATATTATACAGTGTTGGGAAATTTGATTTCATACACGTATTTACAATTAAGTCTACACTTTAGAATATTCACATAAAGGCAGCACTGGAAAATGAGAGGTTTTAAATTTTTTTTAAACATGGTGAAAAACTATTTACCTTAAATTTTATGTGAGTGCCATAGGAATAAACATCTAGAAGCTAACTCAAAGTCAGTCAGATTAGATTGAGAGCGTCTGTGAAAATCAACTTTTGAGTCTTTCCAAACAGTATCAGAGGTTTACAGGTGAACTGCAACCTTGTGTATTTACCAATGTGGGGACCTCTGAAAGGGAACAGGATTTCATCTACCTTTTAGGAATGAAGAGATGAATACACTTTTTCATTTTTTTGTTTTCACGTTTAAATGTTTTGGTAAAGAATTTAATTCCAGTGTATCATCTTTCCTCCATATTACAAGAATGAATCATGAATGGTTTGTCTGTTACATCAAACTGAAATGAAACTCACTGAAGCTTGTGGTTGTACTGTTAAAAACTGTGGAAAAGTCAGTAGGTATTACTTTTGCAAAATCTTGGTAGATGTTGACAATCAAATGCAAAGGACACCAAAATAAGTCTTTTCTTATATGTTATTTGACACTTTCTAAAAAAATGTGAGAAGTTACGTTAAAAGTTCCATTGTTTACCAAAGAGGTTGAAAACCTGCTAAAGTGTACCATCACAAGCTAAACTAGCCCCTCATCTTTCAACCTGTAGTGCATCGTTGACTTTGGAAGGGCCCAGTGGCCTCATATTCTCTTCAGCAGTATTATTGCAGATAAGCACCACATGGCTAATGAACAGAGAGAGGGCTTGTTGAAGGTCAGCCTCTTCATTTAGGGGCCCTCCAATGAGCTGGCCCACTCTGCATGGTTAAACGCATCAACATAATAATGCCAAGGACCCACCGTTTTAAGTCTTGCATCTTGTTTCCACCTCCGCCCAACCCTCTCCCTCAACTCCCCGCTTCCACCCACTATTGCCTGGCATACTTTACCTTATGTCTCGGCTATTCCCCTTCATCTGAATTATGTTGATTTCCCCGTTTCCTTCTGAAAGGCTTTTAAAGGTCTTGGCAATTATCCCTCTGTGGATGTGCTTAGAGAAGGATG
Organism: Poecilia reticulata; assembly: GCF_904066995.2. NCBI lineage: Eukaryota > Metazoa > Chordata > Actinopteri > Cyprinodontiformes > Poeciliidae > Poecilia > Poecilia reticulata. The sequence goes on from NC_088845.1 coordinate 9,975,537, forward strand.
TTGTCCATCCAGCGTCTGCTGATGATAGGGAAACATGATTTAACACAATCAGAGATGCAAAGCATTGCCAGATACGGGTGCTGATGTGACCGGGTGCCAAGGTCGGCCAAGGTCATGTTCATCTGCATGATTAAGGGAGATGAATTCTGCCCTGACCTCTGAAATATGTCAGGCGGAGTTCCTAGAGTCTGTGTGCTTGAAATTAGTAAACATTGCTGTTAAATCATGGAGCACAGGGATATTTTTTTCTCAATTACAGCGCAAAATTCTGATTCTGAAAACCATTATTATGAACCTGGTGAACACTCAGTTGTTTTCCTGATTCTTATGGATATCATGACCTAAAATATCTCTATCAAATCTTCCTGTTGAATAAACAGACAATTGAGGTCTCCCTACTCTTTACTGTCCCCTCCTGGAGGGACCAGGCAGCTGGCTTCTGTACAATGACATCTGCCCATCAGAGTCTGAGTAAACAAAAAAGTTCATTTGAGTAATATTACTGATGTAAGATCAGAATACTGAGAAGAAAAAAACAAACAAACTGAAAATTACTTCTTCATATATATACAGCCCCAGGTGTGCTACATATGGCAAAATCCAAATAAGTCCAAATAGGCAAGCATTTTATTACAGGAGAATTATTTCACATGGAAAGAAATGAGATTAACAATTATGGAAACCCCCAAAATTCCTCTAAATAAATATAATTGAATACCTTTTTTTAATTTATACTTTACTTTTTAAGTCAGTCCGAGAGTGACGGAACTCTAATAATTAATAATCTTGCTTTAGCCAGCATTTAACCATCTTGTGAATTAGTAATTACAATTACAATACTACCTGAATGCTTGTGCTGCTGTACAAAGGTAGGAACCATACACAAATATTGGAATCCCTGGCAAAGATGTACAAAAAGGCCTAAAATAGGCTCATAAGTTATTGCAGTAACATAAATCAATACAGGATTCAAACATCGATTTGCAGAAGGGGAAATCGCAAGTTAAGAAGTATTTGTAATACAATTAATTAGTGCCTCAAATGTCAAAATCCCTACAACATAAATGAACTGAACTTGTTGGTCATTGTCTAAAAAAATCAAACCTGCTTGTATTTACATATGACACCAATACTTACTTCTCATACCCACTCTGCAAATGAGGACAGACAAGAGAATATGCCAGCTAAAAAATAGCTGACATTTCTTAGCTATTTCAGTCTTTTTGTAGCTTTTTGTAGCTATTTCTTAGCTAAGGTATAGCTACAAAAATATTTTTTTTCAGACATCATTCAACATTAGTATAAGAATAAAAATGGAGTAATGAACATGTATAATGTTTTGGAAATGTTTTATTTTGAAAGGTGATGTTTTACAGTGAAAGGTTCCCCCGGATGGAGAAACGAATTGAGAAGTTGTTTCTGGGGGGGTTTGGTGCTGACTGGCTGAAAAGCTTTAAAAAAATTAAATGTTCAACAATGGGAAACAGCTCAATTGTGTCTCTGGATTATTCTACAAAGGAAGGTGACATTAGAAATAAATTGTCATAACTAAATCCCAATAATGGTTTAAGATTATTATTATTATTATTATTATTATTATTATTATTATTATTATTATAGTGCAAGTTAGTGTTTGTCTTTGGTTCATTCATTTGAATGGTAGTTTTGCAGCCAGGTAATGCTTATGCTCTTGTTTCTTCCAGGTTGAAGAAAAGAAGGAAGCAAGGACATAAATAGACTAGACACAGAGGCATGTTGAAATGTGTTCATGCAGGACTGGATGTGCATAAACATCTGTTGGGGAAACAAAGAGATTTCAACCTCACATATCCAAACAAAAATAACCCTAGATCACCCATTTTGCCTCACAGAGCCTTTTCAGTTGTCTACATTAAAAACAGACAAATTCAAGGAAGTACCACTAGGTGTTTGTTGGTAAATCCATGAGCTGACTTGCATTTTTTTTTTCTTTTTAGCATCCCGATGGACAGAAAACTGATGGCTGGAGAAGGAGGAGCAGAGAGGGGGGTGAATGTGGTGAACGACTATAGGAGTGGGAATCCTTCACAGCAGAGGGCCAGGTGTCAATCACCTTCTCAGCCTTGCTTCTTAGGCACAGAGGTTCACACACACACACACACGCACACGCACACACATGGGTATCATGAAGCTCCAATATCAGGGGGAATTAAAGAAAAAAACACTGAGAAAGAGGCAGAAACCGGAGATAGACAGAGAGAGGGGAGGAGGGAAATACAAAAATATAAAAGAGCAAATGGGACAAAGGTTTGTGTAAAGAATTGGGCCCCAGATGATCCAAAGGTCAGAAAAAGAATTCAAAGAACGCAAAGCAGATTCACCCAAACTCATTACCTACCACAAATTACCTGAGCAACAACCTCAAAATAAATAAATAAATAATTCACTTTACATCAACAAACCAGGGAGAACAGGAGAGACAGGGGAGATGCAGACGAAAAGCTGGTAGGGGAGCAGAGAGAGAGAGAGAGCAGGAAGGGAAGGAGGTGAAGGGGGAGCTAGTGGCAGGAGAAGGATGAAAAATCGATAGACAAACAAGTGAGAGGGTACTTGCAAAAAGGAAGCCAAAGGGGGGAAAATTAAGCATTTAAAGAAATTGCGTTTTGGTGGTAAGAAGGAAGATGAGGAAAAAGTGGGGGCTGGGAAAGGAGGTGAGAAAGCCGGGAGCACAAAAGCGCCTGAGGGGTGGAGGGGCGCGAGCGTGGCAGAGACGGGGGTGAGCCACAATGCCCTGCAGCTCGATAGGGTTGAGTGACCACATCAGGTCGAGAAGCAAGCGGCGAGACATGGGCAAAAACCCAGCGGCTTTAAATCAAGAGGATTAGACTTAGGGTCTCTCCCTTTCTTCAGTCTTTCTCCACATCTCACTCGCTCTTTCTCTCTCACATGTCTGTTGGGTGGACTGTCCCAGTGCTGCCCGTCCAATCAGAGAGGAGAAGGACCAAAGTATTACTAATAGCCTGGTTTTAATGTTTCAAGTGGTAAACCAGAGTACTGGCCCGAGCTTCACGGCACCAAGGTAAACAGGTCAATAGTATTGATCCTGATTCTGACTCTCTCCTCCCCTTCTGTTTCACTCACATACCAACACACACACACACACACACACGCACACACACACGCACACACACACACACACACACACACACACACACCCGCATACACACATTCTGCAGCTCTGAAACAGAATGTATTACATGATTTATCCAATGCACTAAAATTGTAGATGGGGAGTTGACATACACGTGTATCTCAATAAATTAGAATATCCTTGAAATATGAATTTATTATTACAGTGCTTCAATAAAGATTTTGAAACTGGGTATTCACAGAGCATAGTAGTGGAAAGTTGAGTGGAAGGTAAAAGTTTGGTAGAAAACAGTACATCTGTGACAGGGTTAAATGCAACCTTGAGAGGATTGTAAAGCAAAGTTCACCCTAGATTTCCAAGGAGATTCTGTAGGTGTGAAATATGGCAGGGCATCCTGAGCCAACACACACAGACATGTCCAGGACATGGGAAACAAACATCACATTTCTTGTTTTATGCCACTAACAAGCCAGAGAAAATGTCACAAGTGTCTTACCTGGACAATGACAAAAAGCCCTAGCCTGTTGGTTAGGGAAACAAAGTTTTCTTTTCAGAGAGTACATTTTGCAAGGTTTTTTAAAATCAAGTTTTCAAAGTCTGGAGTAAGAGTGGAGAGACAGAATACAAATTGCTTGAGGTCCAATATGAAGTTTCCACAGACAGAAAATATTTGGGAAACGTATGTTACAGGCTGCTGTTAATTTTACCAGGTCATGTCGCAGCTCCTCATGCTTTCCTCTGCAGACCAGCTTTATAGAGTTTCGTATTTTATTTTTGCATCAACAGATTTGCCAACACCACAAACAGAATGTATGAAATAGAAAAATGAGAGACACTAGATCCAACACTGTGCATGAGCTGAAAGGAGATATTACAGCAGCCTATAACTTCCTTAGCGCCTTACCAGAGCCGCAGGTCAGGCTTGCATCACTACTGTAAATGCAAGCCTGGCATTTACAATAGAAACTTCTAGTTAAGTAGTGAGTGCAAATGCCTGTACAGCAGACATGTCAGGAGAATGCTCCTCTATATAAAAAAATAATGTTTTTTTTTTATTTTGTATGTAATAATATGTACAATATTGATTTTTTAAACTAGTGAAATAAATTAACTTATTCTTGATTTTTAAATTTCTTTAAATGCACCTGTTCATAGATACAAATGCCCAAATTTAAAAGTGCACTTTTTTCATAATACACACATAAAACAGCTTGTCACTCATAATGACCTAATAGTCAGAAACAAACAGGTATTGTTACTCAGACTGTCGTAGCTAATTGCACTCAAAAAGTAAAAAAAATATTTGATAAAAGCAACGATCACTGCAGCAACAGCAGCACCCAAACATAAGGGTAGATCATTTGAATACAGATTCCTATTGTCCTTCTTATGTCAATAAAACTCAGCAGTGCTAAGGAACTTGCGTGGTCAGCAACATTATGGGACTAATTAGCATTTTCTTCTTTTCTTCTGCTGGTTGATGTATTTAAAAAAAAAAGCCTGGGGGGTCTGCTGTACTTACTGTAATTAAAGCAAAAGGAGCAAATCTCGCTTTGGAGTAGGAGCACATAAAGGCTGCCTCAACAAGAGTGTCCCCGAGTGATCTTTTTTACAAAGAAATACAGATGGACAAAGGATAAATTCTGGAGGAGTGAGTGTTAGGTGAGTGAGTTCTCCATTCAACAGAGTTCACATTTTTGCTACTCAATAGGACCATTTTCATCGAAGATATCCTAAATGAGACTTGCTTAACCCCCAGCCACTCCAGGAGCTCTGCAAAGTTGCTGAAGCTGCAATGCATAAAGAATATCAAAACTGATAATGAAAGGAGCTGCAATAAACACACAAGCCTTCCTTCTTTATGCTGAGCAGTAGGAAGCTGAAATGAAAAAATAAAAAATATAAGAAGATATTTTTGAGAGAGGTGGCTGCTTCCAGACAGTTCTTCCTCACGGATATGGAACATCTTTTCTTGCAGCGAGCCGCGGCACAAATATTGGCAATCATTGAGGTAGTAAAGTCTCAGCGATGACACCACGGTACTGCAACCCTTCTGCTCAAGATTATGACACTTATCATGAATTGGATAGCCCTTATTAACGTGTTCATTTAGGCTACGCAAGTCAAATTACAGGCTGTCATAATGAAGATACACTGGTTGTTTGGACAGGGGTTGACACCGAGAAGCTACTGTTGCTTGATTTGGCTGGATGTGAATAATGCATTAATCTTCCTAAGGTGACACATCTGATTTGATGAGGGGATTTTTTTTTTTAAATAATCATTTTACTTTGGACGAGGATTTTCTTGGAAAAAATTACGGTGGCAAAACAGAATCAATTAAATAATCTTAAACAGGAACATCATGTTTCATTTTGCAACTAGAACACAAAAAAGATGGCTTTCTCTGAGCAAACGAAGAACTTTTTTTTTAAATGGCTCACTGCTCTAAATCTCTAAATCTTCCTCCTTGTTACAGCTCTGTTTCTGCTCAAAAAGCCTGGCAATAAATGAACGCAGTCCTTCAAGCATATGCAGCTGCCAATGCCGTTTCCACACAGAAACACACAGACACATAGATTATTTGTTTGGCTCATTCTTGACTAGCACAGCTTTCGCTCTTGCTCAACAAACCATCCAACCCTGCAGCAAATGTTGGACAGAACTCTTAACAACACAACAAAACTACAAAGAGTGTTCAAAATAAAGAGGTAAAACCTACTTGTAAAGTATTGAGTATAACTATGCTAGAGCTATAGTTGCAATCCGTGACACAAGTATCACCAATGCTACTTGAGCTTCTTTTAGTGGTGCTTATTAAAACTTAATCAACTACATGGAGGCACAGATTTTTTTTCAATTCATCTTCAGATGAAGAAAGGAAGGAGACTCTGGATTGGAATCATCATCCAGTGAAAAACTTTACAATTCTCCTTTATAAATCAGAAACATATCTGCTATAGGGTGTGACTTATGTCCTGTACCTACTATTATTTCTCTTTTTTATGATCTGGAACTGTAAATCACTATCCATTCTATTTGTTTTTGCACTAGCTCTCAATCGTTCATGTTTTTTTTAATAAATCAAAATAAAAAATAGTGTAAAAAAAGAAGAGTTGTATAGTACTGTACATGTAAAAGATTTAATGCCACACAAGTCATCAATTGGGCAAATAGACAGGTTTTATAAATGTCTGATCTGCCACACTCGCATCCATCAATCCATCCATCCACACAAAAGCCCAACATCTCTACTTTTTATTTCTTCAAGACATTCTTTAAAGAGAACACTGTTGGTTTTATAGCACAATCTGAAAAGCCTGCCAAGACCGGATTGGTCTCCAGCTGATGGCTGGATTTTCAAAACAGCAACTGTCTATTCCTATGCTTTATAGGGGACTTACTAACTATTTTCAGAAACCTTTGAAATATTTTGAGAAGCATGTCTCTACTGAAGCATCTCCCCACCTTCTCATGTCGCTGATCAGGAAGCCACAAGGTCAGATTCGAGGCTGGTAGGAGTACGATTCACCTTCTTGTATCTGTAACAAGAAGGTGCTTGTTACAGATACATATTGCCATGTGTGTGCCAGGCATTTCAGCTCTTGAATGTGTCTGTACTGTGAGCAGCGATGACAGGGGCAGTAGTTCAGCTGTCATTTGAGGTGTTACGATAGGATTTGTCCGGGCCGACAGGTCAGAGGATCCATGTTCAACAGAAATGTACAGGTGTTTCTTTGTGTTGTATCCGCGCATTCAAAAGAGGAAACAAGAGTGGAGTCCCCACACTCATTAGCATCATTTTAACATGCTACTAAAATGTCAATTTAACAAGTCATCAATAGCTGCGTTTGCATTATAAATGTGTGCAAAATTTTGTCAATATTACACTAAAGTAGAAAAAACACAATGTCACATTTGGAGTGCTTCCACTAATTACGAAACAATTAAAATCACACATGAATAAGTTGTTCACACAAAAGTGGAGGAGCATTAAAAAACATGCTCCTCCATCTACTTCCCTGCCGTGTTGTTCGTTGTGGTCTGCGCCATTGGCAACATCCAGCTGTTGATCGTGTGACTCGTGAAGCGAAGAAAAGAGTTTCCATTGTAGTTACTAAGTGATTTCTAAACAGCAGCAGTTGACTTCAATTTAGGTGTATCAGATTTATATCAGATTTATAGGGAATGGAATTTGTGAAAAAGCTTAGAAATGTATTTATTATTTTATTTCTGTTGGCCTACAGCCTAACAAACTGATAGAATACACTGAAATTTGTAGTAATGGTAAAAAAAAATGTCCAAAGGATATGGCTACTTTTGCAAGGCACCGTAATTATATTTCAACACAAAGTCAAAACAAAGCCAAATATGTAGTTTTCATTTAATATTTCACACCGACGATATCTAAACATATTTGTGGACAGTTACTTAAAGTACACCAGGAAACCCAGTACAGTTGATTATTGCATAAGTGATGGCAGTTACAAAACTCTCTGACCCCCATCTGAATACATTACACACCTTACCTACTACTCCAACATGGAAGTTCCAGGGACTAGGTACCATTTTGCCCTTGAGCCACTCTCAACCTAAGGTTTCCCAGAGAAAGGCTAGTCGGCCACAACTGCCAGCCGCAATGCACTAGGTGACATTGAGAGGCCCCCCAAGTCTCGGTGGATTTGGGGTATCCATACAGCTGCCCACGCACAAATAAATAATGCAATGGCCAGCTAATGCAATGGGCCCTGACGCAGTGGCTGACGTTGCCTGCAGCTACCTTTGGGCTGGAAAATAATTACCATGCAAAAGAAGGGGGAGAAAGGCCCCCATATACAGTGTAATGGGTGAAAATTGGGTGATACAATGGAACTGACCTCCATTCTTCGTTGCCTTTTCTCTCCTGGTCTCTATCTCTGACACTCTATATCCCTCACTCTCCTTTTCTGTAAACAGCACATTCATTTCCCTTCATCCTCTGAGGGGCACTGGGACATAAATGCTTTTTAGTTGGCATTGCTCTGATATTCATGGGTCTGTGATTTCTAATGTTTAAATACCACACCTACTATAGTAGACTCTAACTATCGCAGACATGTAAACAGGGGTGAAAGTAAGGGGGTACGGCAGGGTACTGCGTAGTGAGCATCGCTCCTTCAACCTGAAGTTCCAGCGTTGAGACCAGAACGTCCTCCTCTGGGTCCTTATCAAAACATCCATCCAGCCATCCATCCATTTTCTTACACCCTTGTCCCTCAGTGGGGTCGGGAGCTCATCAAAACATTCGTAACTTTATTAAAGAACAACAACAAAAAAATCAACAAAACGTGTTCAAATTAATGATCCATCAACAATAATAATCTCATTGATTATTGTTTCAACAAGGTGTTGCTCAATTCTGTTAGTTTTGGTTCCATTACCAAAATAACCAGCAGAGCAGGAGTTTAAAATTAACTAATCAACCAGGGGAGGCTTATTAATGATCGCAAAATAAATATCAAGCCTGAAAACCTAATATCGTAATGGACTGAACGTTTTTAACATAATCTCTGGTCGGCTTGTGGAGCACAGGAGGTTGCCATGGCAACGGGTGTGCTTAAATGGCAGAGAAAGACGGAGAGTAAAAATGTGAGTGGTTTAGAGTTGATCACCTGTTCAGGTTGTTTTACCTTTGCCTTGGCGCATCACAGCCGCTATAGTTTTTGAACATTCAACTAACGACAAACTTTTACTAATTACCTCGTTCTTTGTGAGTATATGTCGACCACAACAAACATCAAACACGGTAAATACGTTTCATTAAGTATTTAACAAACAAATGGCTTCTACCGCGATAATTATGTGAAATTAAATAATTGTCTAATATAAAAAATAGTTTGGTGCTGTCGGGCTCAGAATCTGAGAGGCTTTTCCTTTATCAAACAATTTTGTTTTTTGCATCTTATTTAGAGTAAATATTGATGTTGATGTGACTTTCTCCAAAATAATAACCTTTTTCAATCTTTATAGCTCCATTTTTGAAAATGAGGCTCTAACATTCACAAATGACATTGAAATAAAATCCAGTCCAACATCTGGTTTGAGGTGATTCCTCTGGAACCTGTTGGAGGAAAAATATCCCAACTTCAGAAGATGAGCTTTAACCTAATAGAGCTCTGTGGATGAGAGTCAGGGTGAGGAGGCGCCATGTTAGGAAGAGAAGTGGAAGCTGCAGGATCTCCAGAACAAACAGGTCATGATGCTGGGCAACTGATTATCCCTCTGTCTGGACACAGGATCAATAGAACCAGTTCAAAATATAAAATGAATGGTTATATTCCAGACATGGAAAACTATATAATAATATAATATATACAGTATGTATATATAGGGTTAGGGTTATATATAGGGGTTCCTTCCTTCCTTCCTTCCTTCCTTCCTTCCTTCCTTCCTTCCTTCCTTCCTTCCTTCCGTCCGTCCGTCCGTCCGTCCGTCCGTCCGTCCGTCCGTCCGTCCGTCCGTCCGTCCGTCCGCTGGACCTGCCTCCAGGGTCCACCTCTGCCTACTGGATCATTTCAGTGGAGATTTCAGACTGTGGCAGGAAGCCGGAGTGCCCGGTGAGAAACCTGCAAACAGGAAACCTGTCAAATCTTTTTACCTTTTGTCCTCTGGTGTCTGATCAATTCTTCTCATAAATGTAAATGAAACCGTTGTTGGACATGTCTTCACTGCAGTCGCTGTCTGCAGTGAAGACATGCTCATTGTCTGCCTTCACAGTTTGTTTTCCCTTCATTAAATAACAGTAGACGCCTGTCAGCTTTGGATCCGCACAGATGACGGAGGACAGGTGGTACGTCTCCGTCCCACATTCTGCAGACACCTCGATGGTCTGAGTGGCTTTGGTTTGGTGCTTCCTGGTCAACCTGTGCAGAAAAAATACCAGGACCTTGTTATCGGTCAGGCAGTGTTTTTTCTGCCAGGGTGACCCGCAGCCTGAACAACGGCGTTTGCATGCCAAATCCAACCAGTATTCAAGCAGTATAGATATACTGGTTGAAAATAACACCGGTGGAAGGGCAATCATGGCGCCGTTGTTCAGGAGCCTGAGGGAAGTGGCTCCACAGTTAGAGCAAGAGTCGTTGTCATACAACTCTCTATCTGTGTCGCCACCAAACGAATCCAGCCAGACCAGCACAGACTCCAGCAAACTTTTGATGTCATAGTCCTTTCCCACGTCCGACAGGAGCTTCTTATTCCTCAGCTCCATCAGAACTGGGGAAAGGTCTTGTTGACTAAAATGCTTGCTGGGCTGACGGACAGCTGAGAGGATGAGACTCCCACAGCAGGGGATGGACGATGCCTCCAGAAAAACCCTTTCCTTAGCGAGACACCGCTTGGTGACGCTCAGGTTTAGGATGCTCTGGAAGGCAGCGTTCACCCAGCTGTTCTGGAGCTCGTCTGAGAACTTGAAGAAGTTCTCCTCCGCTTGTCCTGGTCCTGCAGATGTCCTCCCTACATCTAGCAGATCTGAGCCAACGCTATCTTCTGAGTTAATTGCAGGAGAACAGAAAACCTCGACAGCAACGGAAATCTTCACATTCAGAGAAGGTTTTTCAGACAAATGAGCAACACTGTTTTCATCTGAATTACAACGTTCCCCGTCCGGGGAACGTTGTAATTCAAAGGACCCTGTGAAAGTGGCCTTCAGAGGACTCTCCTGCAAGGATGGGACCAGCGAAACCAAAGCTTTGGCTGTCACTTCAGCCACAGCTTTGGCTGCGAGATCAGCCGCAGACAAATCTTCCCCAGCCGGGTTAGATTTTTCTGCGACTGCAGTCTCACCCTCACGCTGTACCATCATCTCCGAACAAACCTCCCCAGCCGGGTCAGTTTGTCCAGAGACAGTACCATCATCCTCTGTACTGTCTTGTACAGAGGACAAGATGGAGTCCGAGGTCCCAACATCCAACACCTTTTCAGAACAAACCTCCCCAGCCGGGTCGGTTTGTTTTTTGGAAGTGGATGGAAATCCTTTCCAAAACAGATCGTCCTCTTCATCCTGATCGTTTCCTTCATTGCAATCCTTCCCTGGGAAGAAACGATCGCACACTTTCTTCATCCCGGTGGTCACGGCATATCCAATGCCCCAACCAACTGGGAAAATAAGGGGAACAAGCGCCGTCGCAAAACTGAACATTGTTGCTATAAACAAATCTGAAACTCCCAAGAAATGTCTAGATCCTGACTTATACTTAGAGATTCCAGTATTCAAGCATTAGAATTTCTTTGATCTACTGTGATGCACATAGACACTGATGAGTCTAGTGACCTCATCAGTGAGCTCACTAGACTTCTGGTGCAACGCCTTGCTTCTGATCGTTGCTATGGAAATGATCAGATCAGATCTGCATGACTCAAGCTGACATGACTCAAGCTGACATAAATATTTAAATAAAACGTTATACTTTTTATTTATTTAACATGAAGAGATTAATAGATTTGTATATGATTTAATTTTTGCTTTTTTGGTTTTCCATACCTGCTGTGGTATAAATGTTCTGAAGCCTTTTATCCACTATTATTTTTAATTACTATTAATTCATTAGGATTATTCATGTATTAATCATTGCACAGTGCTAGGAACAGACTTATTATATTTATTTTAATTAATTTTCGCAGACAATTTAATGCTGTGACTATTTTACCTAACATAAGAAACAAAAGCAGAAGAGCGATCCAGACCTGCACTTATACATAATTTTATTGAGGTCCAGAACCCAGAAGTTCTTGGCTTGGCTTGTGTCATTCAGGAGCCTTGGGGATAAAAAGGCTTCAGGATTGTATGAGCAACTCGGGCAAGAGTTTGGGTCAGGTGCTATTTCAAGATGTAGACGTGTGTAGGAATCTCCACGATGTCAGTAACACAGAGTAGCATGTCTTAGTAGGTGTATGTGTGCGTGTGTGTGTGTGCTTGCATGCATGCGTGTGTGTGTGCAAGTAAGATGCTTGCTACCTGTCTGTGCACAATAGTGGATATATATATATATATATATATATATATATATATATATAATTTTTTTTTTTTTTTTTTTTTTTTTTTCATAGTACCCCCAAAAATGTAAAACTACTTTCACCCCTGCATGTAAGGTTAGTTTTTTTTGTAAACTAAACATGTGTAATGGTCTAAAATTTAAAAAAAGGCCTGTATTTTGTCATAATCCCAGCAACAAAATAAAATCCAGACACACGTGGAAGTCTCTAGCTCCATGCAACCATGTCCCAACAGTCTGTTGTATTCTAATTAGGCTTTGGCATTGACATTGGCCTCAGTTTAGAGTGGTGCAAACAGACAGGTTGTTGACTAATCCAGTGCAGGCACAGACACGCTGATCATAAATAAAGAACTGATCAATGTTCTGCTGTTTGCACAAGCCCAGGAGTGTTTACCAAGACACCTTCAAACACAACCCTCCCTGCTCACATGCATCTGCAGGGGTGCATGACCTGAGACAATGGCGTAATTTAGCTTTTAAAATACACTTGCTTAGCTTAATGTAATCAGAAATACATTTGTAAATTGAGTATTTTATTTATATGTATATGTTGATGTTACATATTTATTATACAGTATTTAGAGATTATTAAGCATGTATGTTTTTTTACTTGTCACTGCGTCTTATAGTTTATATTCATTTTTTAATAATTCAAAGATATTGTAATGAAGTTGAGATACATTCGAAAACATGAATGTTCACAAATCAATCTCCACATCAGTCTGCAGAACAAAGGCTATTTGTCTACATCACTGTAAAAAAAAACAACGGACCAGGATTTTTCTGCACATCTCTCAGAATTTGTTTTTAAAATCAACACAAAACGTTACACTTTATTAAAATTGGGAAAACTAACAAGATCTGATAATCTCTAAAGTTTGTGAGGGAAGACCTTATTTTCCTATGAACAAGAGACACAAACATTTTTACCTTTGTATACTTATGAAATATACAAAATGACAATACATTCCTTTTTACTCCTTTATCTTTACAAAGCCTCCTGTCTGTTTCGACTGCGCTTTGATGGCCCAACAACAGCAGATAGTTTATGATAATCGCTCTGAACCAATAAATATAGCTTCCCCCTAGAAACGCACTGTTGTTTCAGCAGAGCTAATTGGTTTCTCTTAATTATTAGCAATTATCAAGTTCAGCGAGTATCATGTTTCCACATAAATGTTCATCTGCAAGTTTCGAAGAGCAATGCCCTTCACATCGTTTGTTCAAATGTAATATACCATAAAACACTGTGCCTTTCCACACATCTTGACCCTCTATTCTTACAGTCCTGCTTTCTGATGTATATAGTGGGGTGGGAGTGAGCACCATGGAGACAGCCTGGCATCCTGGGACTGGGGTATGCCGCCTGCCGCCAGGTCCATTTCACTCTAAGTGTCTGTCAGTCAAAACGGTCGGAGAACTTCCCTTTGAAGCTCTGTGAACTCTCTGGAGTGTTTCTTTGCCCCAGTCCCAGCCTCCGCCACCTATTCCCTGACCCATATAGGCTCCACACCTCTCCTTATTCTCCCCCTGCTGCCCATTCATTCCCCTCGTGACATCCACTTGAAATCCTCTCTCCTCTGTCCCCAAAAACTTATCCCCTCATCCCCCCTTATCTTTGTCTCAAGCTTTGCAATCCAAAAATTGAACTTCGAGAAAAAGGGGCTGAACTGAAAGAGCTTAGTTTTACTTTTGCAAACCAAATAAGGTTTAAAATGGTAAGGCGTCATGAGGGAGTAACTCTCAAGCCTTGAGACAGACACGCAGGGTGATTCCCTACAGTTCGCTTGGTTCTGTCATTACTGACACTCACAGCTCTGACGTATTTTCCTTAAAAAAAAAAAAAAACTAGACGGGAAGATATATGAAGCTGCATTTAATACTGGCACATGCTTCTTGATAAAAGCTGATGAAGACACAAATTTCATATGGCTCAGGTGGCAGCAACCAAAACTGCAGCAAATGTTGGTGTGTATCAATTAGGATGTTGTTGGTTTTACAAACACGTATCACGAAAATGATAAATTTGACTTATCAGCAGCACTTTTTGCAGTAGATGTATGATCCTCGAGTGTGAGAGGAGCGTGCTAAATGCTGATGTTTAAGAAAACGGTTTGAAGGTGTATGTATCAAAGACTGCAGTTCTCATGCTGGAGCATTAGACTTGCTGATGGCTTGTTTAAGAAGTGATGAAATGCGTATTAGATTTGTTGTGACTCAAACAGCTGTGTTCACACCTCACCCTAGCTTGTTAGTGTCACCAGTGGATTTCAGGCAACTGATCATTGACATCTTGGTTACCTACAGTAGCAATATTAAGCTCAATTAAATTACTTCCCAAAGCAATCAGTCTGATATTCTTTCAGAATAAATATGAAGGACAAGTGCTTTGCTTTTCCAGAGAGTAGTTTTTGCTATAGAAGAGTCATCAAGAGGTTTCTGTATTTTTTTATCGGGTTATAATTTATGTGCAATCAACACAAAGTTTAAATAATACATCAATTGAAAATTAAATATTGATAAAATCGTTTTATTAAAACCAAGAATTACATTTATATCCAGCCAAACAATATCCATCAACTACAGCTTAATTAAAAAGAAACAAACAAAAATAACACTAAAATAATTAATCCACACACAAACTGAAGGAAGACTAGGAGATGTTCAAAACTATCTTGCACAAACTTTACAGAAAATATAAGAAGTATGATAGAATTGTCCAACTTTTCTAAATGTAATCATTTAAATGTAGGAGAGCACAGTTGATCATTCTGTTGAGAAAGCTTTTTCTGGCCAACCATCAGGCAGTGATGAAGTATAATTGTCTCTAATTTGTCTTTTGATTTAACCTAGTCAAGTGAATGTGGTTGTGATCTATTTATTTCAAAGGTGTTTCCTTGAAGCATGTTACACCATATTTCAAATTCACACAAAAAATAATATTTAAAGTTACCACTAATTATGGATTATTTCAACCTTAGCTGATTTTCCTAAATAAGAAAATTCATAAAAGAAAACTTTAATATGTATCATCACATACAAGCAAATATGGTCATATATGGACTCCTAAGTGTTTATATGACCTTGGAATGCCAGCTGCATGGTTAGGAATGTACTTTTCCTGGACTAGGAATAATCTGAAAAAAATGATCCTCACATCCGAGAAGGCCGCCCTCTCATCACCACGCTAAGGAAAACATAATGTGTGTGTGTATTTACAATGCACTTATTCATACAAGATCGGTCTTTAAAGTATAATGCATCACTTCTAAAATAATTAATTAAAAAATGGGAAGACTGATGGCTGAATCCTTGGCCTGTTGAATGTCTGGTTTAAAGAGAATTCAGGTTAGTGAAGATAATAGAGAAAGACTTAACCTTTTTATTCTAAGAGAAGCCTTGAGTCCTGTTCATTAAGACAGAGCACAGTTGTTGTGGTCTTCTCTATTCAGTTCACAAATACAGTTCAAATAACCAACCAGCATAACAACTGCCCCTCTGTTCCTGGAAACCCAATGGTAGATCAGATCTTTAATGAACATTTGATTTCATTTACAGCAAGCCTTAGCACAACTTTAAAATGAAATGTTTGCTATTTGTGATGTTATCCAATCAATTTTCAGGGCTAAATGTGGCCATTAGAAAAATGACAATGATCCCTCAAATGGTTGGCTCCATGGTGGTAAGTCATCTGAAACATACAGGAAGGTATTGTGCACCTGACCCTGGGAGCTGATTCCACTTGATGGCTTTTCTCGAGCTCGTGCCTTTGAGGTGTCGCCCCGCTTTTCAGACACGTGGCTGGTAGGGCCGCTCATGGCCACAGGGTCCGCTACTTTGAATAACGGCAGGTTACGACATAATCATCCTCAGCAAGAAGAAGATTCACTTTGACCTCATCACCTTTCTCTCTTCATTCGCAAGCCCTCAGAGAGAGAGAGAGAGAGAGAGAGAGAGTCAGAGGCACAGCAAGAGAGAAAGAAAGAGGATGAGAGGAAAGATAGAGCAAATTACAGTGTGAACCCAGAGGCCAAAAAGAGACAGAGGGAGCGATTGAGGGTGAGGGTAGTTAGTCCTTGCCTTTGATGCTTAACTCTCGTCGACAGTGCAAAGACTGAGAATCAGAGAGATGTGCAGCGAAAAGCCTCTCTGTGGGTTGCCACACTACAACCCCCAAGGCTGCACAATCATTCTCACATGTTAATGGGCTGCCATTTGGCTCCTAAATCAACTGGGGGCTGGAGACTGAAGTGAGGCGAGCATAAGATAAATATCAAATTCATTATAGGAAGCCAGTGGAGAAAACATTAAAAAATTACAACTATAAAACTTTCATATAATAAACAGACATTTTCATCAGGCAACATCCGTCCACTGTAGCCACATGAACTGTGGAAGCTCCAATGAAATCACACAAATAGGCGCGCATGTGGCATAAAGGGGCACACATGAGGGAGGGCCACTGCAATTGATGAAGAAAAATTCTTCTCATGCACCTCGTCCCAGTTTTAGCCTTCAAATTCTGTCTCATGCTCTGTCTCACTCCCTCTTCCTCTCTATTACTCTCTGGTCCACTAACCCAGTTTAAAAGCAAGTGGCCAGACACCTCCTCCTGCAGTTTGTCTGGGACAGCAGACAGCCCTTATACTAGGAATATGCTCTAATGAGTACACTCCAGCTGTATACATGTCATGTTTGTGAATGTACTGGTCATTGATTGAAACTTTTGTATGTTTACAAGTAGTATAATGCAAAGAAAAACACATTTTCCATGAGAAGTTTACATACTCTCATGATGGACATATAAATAACTAATATTAGAATCTAACTGATAATTGTTAGTTATTGTTTGTAATAGTACAATAATTATTTATGTAATTCTTAAGAGATTTTAAAAGCAAAATATTTTTTTTTCCCACAAGAGTTTAAATATGGAGTGAATTTCTGTGGTCTACACAGGATGTATACCGACTCAAATATTATCCAAACACACCAACTAGTATTTGGACAAGTGTCCCTAAGCAAGTTGGAGTGAGACTATATGATTTTTGCATCCATGGACGAGTCTGTTTTATAACCATGCTTCTTATCAGAAATTGTATGGTTTATTTAAATTGACTGCCTGAGACGGAAGTCGTTTATAGTTTTTAGCCTATACATTTTGATTAATGTTTGAGGTTGGTGGATTTTCCAAAAGCATTCCAATAAACAGTTTTAATTTGAACTTCAGATCATTGACGTGCTGCTGAGACACCTGATTGTAACCAAGTTTCAGCCTTTTACTGGCATGCAATAAATAGATCCAGCACCATAGCATGAGAAACATTCCCCATGATTTCTGATCCACCTCCAAACAGTTTACTGCAACTGAAATTAAGTATTTGGGGGTCATCTAAGAAATTGTCTGTAGCCATTTTGGCTATTGCTTGATGCATCCATAGGGTAGTTTTCTATTTTATTTCACACTTTTATGGTTTTGGTTTCTGTTAAAAATCAGTTGAAGTCATTTTATCTGAGCATTTTCTATCGATCTTTATATAATTTTGCCCCTTCAGTCAACATTTTTTATCAACGTATGTTGTTTTTAGTCATTTTTTATTTTCCGAAAAGCAAAATAACCACAATGTTTATCTTCTGCCTTAACCCTTAAATAAGCATCATGTTTTAAAACCTTTTTTTACAGAATGAGTAACTATACTAATATAACTCCACACTTGTTGATTTGAACATGTCCCTTTCAATTTATGATTTATTAAGAAGCCTTTATGTATTTTCTGACTAAATGGGTTTTATTGGAAATCTGCAACAAATCAAAACTCATACACTTAATTTCTTTTTTAATCACAAACTTTATATTTTGTATGTTAAAGGGAATAATCGAAACATTTGAACTCCAAAACTAATCATGTCCAAAACGATCACAGAAAAGCTCCCAAACATAACTGTAAATTCATTTCCATGTGGTATCATTTGAATATTTTGTTTTGGAAAAATCCCTACATCTAAACTGTTTTTGTGTTGACTGCTCTCTAAATGTTAACAAACTTAATGAGTTTTGCATCCACGAGACATCTGAGTTGTAAATGATTCAAACATAATTGCTTTACTTGCAAATTGTAAAGAAGTATTAGAATTTGGCTGGTCGAATGAGCCTTTAACCATTCACAGAGAGTAGCACTTGTTTCTCCCATGAATATATACCAGCTAAGCAGCACTTAGGATTCAACACTTTCTAGTTCTCAGCAAGCTGGTCGGCTAACCTGAAGCACAAACGCTTTATATGCTTTAGTTACAGAAGATAAATTCATTATTGCACAATTCTAGGTCACTTATTTTGTGATATACAAACACAGTCACCTGTGCAAACATGTGGTTAGCCACTGATGAGGAACAATTTTTAAGTTAATTGATTTTTATCCACTTATTAATTTCCTCAGCCTTCCTTATCGCTCCCTCTCTCTGGCCTCATCAGCAGTCTGTCAATAGGCTTGGAGCTGCGCTCAATCTTTTATCGCCTCAGTAACGCCTCAATCAAATCCCAATCAGTCACTCATGCCGCCGATCAGCACCCAGCTCTGGCCGAGCTCTAACACAAACACAGATGCAAATGATGGATGACGAATGTAAATGCATAACACATTTTGGCCTCATACACTTTTGCTATTACTGAGCTCCCATAGACCGATCAATAAGACTAGAGATCATGCACTCATTAGTCTTAATTACAGTAAATAGATAAATTATATTTAACAGAGTGAAGAAAAATAATTGGTTAAACAAGAAGAATAAAAGTAATACGTTTATATACTATAAAAAGTTTATTTACATATATATTTAAAAAAAATACATCTGCATTTTAGTCTAAAACAAAACTCAACAGTGTGAAAAATAGCTTATCCATGGTTGGATGGTGCCTGCCTGCAAAGGTATTTAAGACACTTTTTCTTCATATGACATGATAAGGTATCATGAGTTTGATCATCGTCATGTTTTATTCAAATGCTCCTTTTTAATCTTCTTCAGTGCAACAGGATCCATTTAGTATAATTTAAAAGGTCAATCAATACATTTTTGCTCCACACTGACACATTTAAAATGTCCCACACATGAAACGCGTAGATCATTTAATGTCATGTGGCGTCTGGATGCTCATTAACTTGCTATAGCATGAAAAAGTTTTGCTGAACTCCCCACATACCTGTACATTTAAAGTTCATAAAGTACAAGTCGGAGAGGGCATAATGACAATTCACAATGAATTTTTTCATCTTATATTACAAGGTTTCTACAACTCACATTTTATGAACAAGTGAAAGAATCAAATACTGTGCCAGTTTAAACATTTTTAAGTAAACATTTGTATCCTGCAACTTGCTAATCATATTTTTGTTGGGGGTTTTTTTGTTGTTTTTTTTAATCTACATGAACTCTTCTCTTCTCTCCAATTTCATTATGAAAGAAATAAATTTGGCCTGTAGACTTTGGGAGTGTTCATCCCTCTCCCTCGCTTGTTGCCTCACACCTATCCTCCCTCCTTTGACTCGTCTCCCCATCATTCTCAACATGTCCCACAGATCAGCCCCACCCATGTCCAGCTCGCAGCGCTCTCTGGCATCCACCAGCGCTGTTTTGTCATCATTATACCTCCCCTGCTTGCCCTGCTTTCCTTAATATATGTCACCTGCATGGGGTTTGCCACCGCCAGCAGTGGAGGGGTTAACTTTATTTTGTCCTGGACCTTATGGCACAGTGTGAATATGCAAGCATGCGACTGCACGAGCGTCCCTGCCCCGCTTTGTGTACATGTCCGCACAGGCATGTGTTCCTGTCCGTGTGTGTCTGTTTGTGTGTATATCCACGCAGGACATTGGACTATTCTGTGTGTGCGTGCGTGTGTGTGTGTGTGCATGTGTGTGTGTGTGTGTGCGAGTATGTAAAGGAGAAATTTGCCTGTCCTTGCCTAAGTGAATGGCTAGGATTAAGCTGACAGCCCACCTTAGTGATGGCGAAATAATTGGTTGTTCAGCTCTGTCCTTGTCAGAGCGCTGACAGTTCTGCAGATGTCCTGTGCAGTTCTCCAAAGGTTAGGCTCAGCTGGGGCCGCCATTCATTAATCATTCCGCTCTGACAGTGCACCGAGCAGCCTGCAGCTGCCACCCCGTCCCCCTCAATTTCTGTCACCGCCTTGCACCACCACCGCCAGTACCCTCCACCACAACAATCCACCTTCTAGGTCCCCCCCCCCCGAACCCCCTGTGTGAGTGTGTGTTCATGCTCTTCTTCGGACACACAAACAAGTACACTTAAACATAAATTTGCATGACAACTCAGTGGATTTACACAAGCAACATCATGCCCTGTACATAAAAGGTTTGAACTGGACAAGGTGTATGGTAAGAATGTAAACAAAAACACAAGCTTACAAGGAAATCTCGCAGCCTACTACTTTTTCAAATGCAATGCTCAGAACCTGTATCAGTAGTGACTAACTCTTGCAAGTGCATGTAAGCACGATCAAAAATATTGCGCTTTGTAAATAGAACACTGACATGACCCATTCCACTTTTCTCAAGGTATAAATCAAAATCTCCAGGTCTCCTAAGCAA
This sequence comes from Poecilia reticulata, assembly GCF_904066995.2. NCBI lineage: Eukaryota > Metazoa > Chordata > Actinopteri > Cyprinodontiformes > Poeciliidae > Poecilia > Poecilia reticulata. The sequence continues at coordinate 9,996,305 of NC_088845.1, forward strand.
AGTTACTTTTCATGAAACAGTTTAGCTCCAGCATTAAATGGATGGGCAACAGATGCCTTATAAATATGAATAAGGCCCATATGTTTTTACCGAATGTGTCAACCTATTCCATTCAAAACCCAAGCTGAAAATGACTTTACAATCGCAGTCTGTTTAAGGTGGGACTGACAGTCTAATATTACCCCGGCACCAACACCTCTGATCATGTGTGCAGCGCTGCTCTGACCCCTTTCCCTTGTTCACTGGCTAACGAGCCTCCTTCAACCTATTTTGTAACTCATTACAACAGTTCTCTACCTTTACGCTTTTGTAGGAGCATTTTCTCTTTCCAGTTGAAAGGCAAAAAATGTAAGAAGTTACAGAAAGTAGGATATGCGCAGTTTTACGCCTGCTGGGACAGAAACTACTCATTTGGGTTATGTTGAGAACCCATTTACTGGGTTGACTTCATAGAAATCATGGTAGTTTTTATGGGTTTGATTTAGCATACTAAACTGGATTCATTCAAAAAACAGGTTAAAGTGCACGATAAACGAGTAATATTTGGGTTAGAATTTGTGAATGTTTTATCCATATATCCATTTACTATACCCACTTTGTCACAATGAGGCTGGTGACAATCCGCTGCAGTCCCATAGTAAGTTGTGGTACACCTTGTGAAGAAAACATCACAGAGACACAGGGAAAACCACCATTGATACACTCATAGCAAAGCACATTTTAGACTGGACAAGATTGTACGTTTTTGGATCAGAAGTATGTGATTGTGTCACAGTAAATGTGTCATCTGGTAAAAAAATTATCTCCCCTCCATTTAGTTCAGAGGTTTTGTAGAGGACCCCAGTACACAAATCAGATTATTTATCTCAGTATCACTGTAAACAGATGCCCTTATATCTGCCGGAAAGCTTCTCTTAATGTAAATCCAAGTTTTTTTGTGTGTTGAATGTTGTTTTCAGGTAGTGTGGGTTTCTTTTCCTAAATTAGGCATATCAGAAACTAAACTAACTCTGAAACTAAACATAACAATCACAAATATTTGATTTCACATTCTGTTCTCCATGAATCTGCTTGTCAAAAAGTGTCTCTTTCTGTTGACATCAGCTTCTAGTTGGTGGTAATTAAAAAACTAGTTTGAGGCAGCAGATGAAATGGTGCTAAGCACGGGCATCAGTATCACACTGGAACAGGTTGGGTGGATAAAACCCCTAGAGAGACCATTGTTATGGCCTGTCCAGAGCTGGCCAATCCACAACTTGAACCATCCTCATCACACATTAAGCAGCCAGAACAGTTGAAATGGTTTTGTTTTTACAATGATTTATCTCTCTTTTCTGTTTTACCATACAATGAGTGGTTGGTCAGGATAAGCAGGGGATGAGTGACTGTCGGTCTGTGACAGCATAAGCAACATCTTATACGTCATCCGCTTTTAGTTAATAGATCAGCAGCAGCAAGTTTTCTGGCTTCATCAATCATGGGCTGGCACCTGCACACTCAACTTTGCATATATTGAAAGCAGCATCTTACGACAGCAACCCTAACACTTTACAGTACCAACATAGATGAAATCTAAGACTCAAATTGTTATGAAAGCAACACTGGTAACATTCATTCCACTGTGAGGCTATTCATTTATTTCCAGCCTAATTATTCTAATTCTAAAGATAACAATAAAAGTTTAGATATACATATATAGGCAACAACCTAATATTTTTTTGTATTTTATAAAGAAACAATTGGGTTTTTGTTTATTTTTAACACTGTTTTGGAATATTGCTTTTCTGTGTTGACTTAAAGTGAAGTAATTAAAACAGTTCACTGATATTATGAGACTAAGAGCTATCGACAGATTAGTGCGTAGACTGCTTAAGAAAGAGATAAACTTTTATATTTTGTGGACAATCTCATCTTTCACCAAAACAGTCAAGTTTTCAGTAAATACTGCATTTTAAGCATTTTATCAGAGTTAATCACTGCATTCTACTTTTTGTATGAGCCAAATATATTGGTGGTATTTCAATTTTAAGACAGCCTTTATACCAAAACTACAAAAACTAATAATAAAATGTTTCAGTTTTGTGATTTTATAAACATAAAAGTTTTGTAAAACTCAAACTGCGTGACTCGTGAAACCTGATAGGTTTAGTTGAGAGATAATCATGCAGTACAATTTGATTAAAAAAACACAACAAATAAACTATACATTTGTCCATTAGTTTAGCAGCCATATGAAGCCTAAGCACCATTATCTTTAGCATCATTAACGGATAGTGGCTAAACAGTGGTATTCTCAAAGAACTTATGTTTTATTTTTTTTTTTTCTATCCCTGTTTCTTTTTTCTACCAGACACCAAAACTGTAGTGAGTGAGATAAACAATTTAATGTAAATAGATGTTTTGGTGACAATGTTGTCAAGCAGCAACTCAAAAACTATTTTTCTTTCTAAGAAAAAAAATCATTTTAAATTAAAAATAAGTCATAAATACAACATTTAGAGCCCTCATCTTAAATAGCATATCTTATATGAACAACATAGATATACTTGGCCAGGTTACCACATGGCTTAGTGGTAGAGCATGTGAATTAAATAGGGACCATAGTTGTCAGTCACTGGTTCAATTCCTGGTCCAGAACCATTTGCTGCATACCTTCCCCTTCCTCTTGCCCAGCTACTGTTGAATAAAGACCACTAGTCCCATAAAAAACCTTAAAAAATGTACTTGGTCAAACAAAGTCACATGCCGGCAGAAAATTGATAGTGCTTTGCGAGACACTTTGACAATAAATTTTGTGGCGCTTAACATTGCGACGTACACCCAGGTTGTTTTATAGTCTACAATGGCTATGTATGTAGAATGAGGCTCTCTTTATTATCCTCTCTAAACCATCTTCTGCCCCAAATTTGCTTAGAGTCACACTACTGCAGTGTGAGAGTACTACCATTAAAAAAATTGTTTTTCATAATTTTGGCTCACATTTACTTTTGTACTTACAGCAGCTTTATGAAATTAAGTACATGAGCACAGCTATGGACATTAAGTGTAGGACTGAGTAGAAAAGAAATATGCAGAGATTTTTGTTTTTCATGTTTTCTTTTTTGGGCAGTAGAAGGTCAGATCAATACATGAAAAAAAATGGGCACTTGCAGAATATGTTACAGCAGCTTTGCCTTTTTAATACCCACTTAAAAGTTAAAGCAACACTTTAAATGTCATAAAAATGCTGTATCGTTAGACTCTTCTGTGGCCTTTGAATACACACAAGTGAAAGTCCTTACACTCTAACCTTGAAATGGATGAATAGAAAAATTTCTATGGGCCACTTATGCATCTTTGAAGATATGGTATACATAAACTTTTGAAGTTTATGGGGAGTTAGATAGAAAGATTTGGACTGTGAATGTACAAACGTCTGACCCAGGAAGTGCTTCTTATTTTTGAGAAAAATGCTTTCTTCTGAAATGATTGCTGAACTATCGGTGAACCTCTCCAACACTAACAATACAAACTCTCCTGTAGCTTAAAAGTATAGCTTGTTTTTACAATTAGAAGAATTTTTATAAACCCATGTCAACTTCCCACCTACACCTGAGTTTTACCCTTTGAAAAAACTGTTTTGATCTCAAAGTGATGAAAAGCTATAGAACAAGACAGATGACACGTGCTTTCATTGAGCTCTTAAGAAATTCCTTCTCTCTTCATCAAAACAGGGTTTTGTATTTAACAAACTCAGCTCTACTTGTAAAGGTTGAAGGAAACAGTTGTGAAGACACAACAATGCAACCTCACAGATAGAGAAGGTCGCTGAGAGGAGAGTGCATAATTTTCATGGATGTCCTCAAACAAAAAGACATATATATTTATATTTTCCCTTAATATGTGATGATGTTGGTTAAAGTGTTGGCCTGCTGGAATGATGATGAATGGAGATTTATTGCATTAATATTCTATATATTATGACTGCCAATGGGTAATATTATTGCAATTACACTAATGAACTCTCAGCACACGGTGCCATGTTAACATCACAGCTTGAGGAAAGACATTCTTTAAGCGTTTCTTCTATCTAACCAAGTTTTATACAGCACATTTGTTCATATCAGTCACTTTATATATATATATATATATATATATATATATATATATATATATATATATATATATATATATATACTAAAGAATTGCTACACAGGTGCAAGGACATCTAAAACTAGAAGACATATCACCTCTACCAATAATGGCCATGCAAAAATGATGGATTCTTCCTGAATTCAAAGGGAAACACTGTGCAGAATATCACTGATTTGCCCCTCAGAGGTTACCTATGTATTATAGCTGTATGTAGATCATACACACCACCCCACCTTCTCCCCTTACCGACTATAGTATTAGAAAAGGAGCACAAAGGGGAGGCACATACAGTAGATGAGGTGCTCCAGTCACATGGTAAAGCCCATGGAGGATCTAATCAGCCTCTATGTAGATGTGTATGCTGAGTGAGTGATTGCCCATGGCTGGAAATTGGTGTAGAGGGTTTCACAGGGGAATTGGAGGGACGGGTTTCTTTCTCAGTCTCTCCTCACACCCCTCCCTCACTCTTTGGCATATAGGCACACAGCAGAAATATACACACTTATTTGAAAACACTACAGGAATACATCCGTGTACATGCACTCACATACACACACAGGTAGCTAGTCTTGTGCACAAATCTCCCTATATGCACATGCACACTGGGCTAGGATGATTAAGGTCCGATGCAGAGGAGACTCTGAGTGTTACTGTACAGTGGTTGCTTGTTTTCCCTGCTGAATACAAGCCACTGGCTCACTACTCTCTAACGGGAAGGAAACCAACCATAACAAATGCAAAATCAGAGGTAATTACTTGTAATATAATACAAAAAATATTTCACTGTAGCAGGAATGACATTCCCTTCCTAGTTTTGGTCTGTGTTAAAGAGTCATTTTGCAAATGTTTTACATCTCTTCCACATTTCTGTGTCTCTGTCATCTACTCCAGCTGGACTGGGGGATCAATCCTACTTCTGTATTGATCAGGTAACATTATAGGTATTGTAGAGATATCAATGTGATGATGAATGATTGATAATGCAACCACTGCAATCGATCAGTGCAATACTGCTGATAAGACTCTTGTTGCGCATCAATTTGCATTCACTACTCAGTTTGCAGGTCCATTGTCTGATATTTACCAAAACACAAAATGCAAACGTAGGATTTATCCTATTTGACGTTGCAAGTGTGTTTTACAGTATATCAACAGTAAAGGATGAAGTTTGTTTCTCATTTCATTTATAAAACTAGTGCCTTGCCAAAGTATTCAAACCCCATGATTTTTTGGTAAATGTTTGGTAAAGTTATAGCCACAAACTTCAATGCTTTTTAAAAGAATTTTATGTCATAGACTGACACCAAGTAAAAAAGAAATATCTATGGCTTTCACGATTTTCCAAAAATTAAAATTGGATTTGTGTTTTACTGAAAAAAGGAAGCTTACATTTCTCTAATATCATGTCTTATCATGTTACGTTTTAGTGAGTTGGGATAAGTGGAGTGTTTAGATTTTTATTTATATTTTTTACCCTTTTTGGGGCCTGTGTTGCATCTTCAATTTTCCCTGCTGCATATTCAGTCCCTCTAGCCCTCTCCCAAAACCACCACCCCTAACCCTCATTTTTGATCAATAGCCAGCCATATGAAACCAGTCTTATAAAGGTGATCTCACCACCAAGGTTACTGTCACCTGGATGCCACATCTGGAGGCTACCAGCTTCCAATTAGCGCTCCCGAGAGAGCCAGTGAGAAAAAAAACAGAGTGGATATGGCGACGGCAAATAGAAGCAACAGTCCAAGGATCTTTCTTTATAGGTTTTAAATCTGCATGGCAATTTTGGAGACTGGATGGAATTCTTGATTACTCCTCCTCCTTTGTATAGGTGCTCCTTCAACCAGCCCCACCCTTCTCCAAACCTCCTCCTGCAGGTTTATGTCTCTTTATTTAGCTTTTGTCACAGATCATGCAGCCGCCAATAAACTATGCCTTGATTACTGACTATCCAGCAATAAGGCTTGATCTGAAGGACAGGGGGGACTTATCCCTGAAGTGTTTTCTCTTGGACTAGACTGGATTTCAGAGCTGAGAATGTATTTATTTGTTGATTGGTAGGATTGGAGATGGTTTATCAGCACATTTGAGCAATACCTGCAGTATCTGCACACAAATAGCTGAGGGAGGGAATTGGGCAATTACTGTAAATGAGCTTTGGGAATGCATTGAGACAGCATTCACAATATACCTCGTCTAATACATAATACATAGTCAAAAGTTAGGGTACCAACTCAAAATCGTTTTATTTGAATTCGCAGGACAAGAACTGTATGAAAGTAGATGGCTGAGAGGACATATTAAAACTCATTAGTTTATCATTATTTACAATTGTTTCATTTTAGACCCTTGGTGATTATAATTAAGAGCCGAATAAACCATCATGCCAAACTATTCTCTCCCCAAAGGCTCCAGAACAATCATTCTCTCTTTCACCCACATCACAAGTGCCCAAAAGACAACCACATTACACAAATATGATACTTATCCAAAACTGAGCGATAAAAAACCCCTGATACATCCATTCAACGCCCCTGATCTTGTGTGCCTAAATATTTGCATATAAAGGACTAAACAACGCAGTTTTCATTCACTTTGTGAGAATGTTTGCTTTGCAAGACTCTCCAGCACCTCCACAAAATACAGCATTTAAAGCCTGAGGTACAAATAGGCCACTTCACCTCCAAGGTTAGACTGAAACAAAGATTGGAGTTTTTATCTTAACTAGGAAAAAAGCTTTTTAAAAAAAAGTACAAATAAATCATGTTGTTTAACCCCCTAATTTTGAGAAACAATGATTCACACTTTATGAACTTGGATCATACACTATAGAATCAGTAGAGTGAATTGTTGCACCTTTTGTTGCACCTTACTTTAAACCAGTGTTGTTTCAAGAGCTTTGATTCAGTTCACTCTTCCAGGAATTCATACTCTAAGTTACTACTTTAATGTGGTAACTGCAAATAAGTAATTTTATACCAGTGTAGGGCTGCACAGTGGCGCAGTTGGTAGAGCTGTTGCCTTGCAGCAAGAAGGTTCTGGGTTCGATTCCCGGCCCTGGGTCTTTCTGCATGGTGTTTGCATGTTCTCCCTGTGCATGTGTGGGTTTTCTCCGGGTACTCCGGTTTCCTCCCACAGTCCAAAAACATGACTGTCAGGTTAATTGGCCTCTCCAAATAGTCCCTAGGCGTGAGTGTGTGTGTGTGTGCATGGTTGTTTGTCCTGTGTGTCTCTGTGGCGACCTGTCCAGGGTATACCCCGCCTTTCGCCCGGAACGTTAGCTGGAGATAGGCACCAGCAACCCTCCCGACCCCACTAAGGGACAAGGGTGTAAAGAAAATGGATGGATGGATGGATATACCAGTGTACATAACAACTGTCAATCACATATTGTTTTGTGTGTAGGTGTTTACATTAGCTGTGAAGGATTATAGATTAATATATGATTAAACATTATCCATACTGTAATGTAACAGCATATTATTTTCTTAAAACCGTGTATTACAACCTGTTTTATTTAGTCTCAAATCCCATTTTGAGTCAACTGACAATTATGGAATATAAAAGATTAGGATCCCTGATGAGATGACAATGATTCTATGAGACCTTCTATTATTTATGGGAGTCAGAAAACCACTTTTCCATATGGTAAAATCTATGGACAGAATACGGAAAATTGCTTAAAATTATTGGTTTTCAACGAGGATATGAAGAGTCAAAAGGTTGGATTTTCCAAACAGATCAAGTTATTAATGAGTTGCAGCTGAATTTGTTGCTGGTCATTTGGTCTATACAAATAATTACTTCTTCCTCCTTTTTATCTTGAACCTTACTTTGGTGGTATGAAATGTTGCCATCTACTTTGGGACATTTTGTACTGACCATGTGTCATTTGTACCTGCCAGGTGGGGCACATCTTTTTGACAACTAACGATTTAAGGTCATTAAACATTTTGCAGATAGTTTGCAATAAAAAAATTTATTTTATGAAAATAATCATTGCAAATAAGTAATAATATGATTGGGGGATGATATGTCTCATTTTATCAGAGTGAGCTGTCTCAGATTGGGATCAAAATAACAAAAAAAATAAATAATGGAAAAAGTGTGATGCCATTGTTGGGTTCTGCAGGGGAGTGTTTTCTCTACTTTCTCAGGGTGGCAGGCTGATGGGATCCAGCTGGTGCTCATCATCTCCAATCAGCAAGGGCCTTAAATAGGAGTGGCTTCCCAGAAGAAGATGCCAGATGGTTCCGCTTCTACAGTGGTACACTCTAGCTCTTAGTGCTGTGTCTCAAGTGTTTTACTTGTTCCTGACGCCTCTTCCATCTCTTCCTTCCTCCTAGAACCAGCTCTGACCTCTCTCTGAGAGTCTGATCCACCTGGACCACCTGATCCTCGCTGTTTTGCTCGGCCTAGCTCCTGGATTCCTCCACAACCACCACCCTGCTGCCTGTCCACCCTGAGTTACCTGCTGGAACTCCTCCACCTGGAAACCCCCTCACTGCCCCAACTGCTGCACCCTCCTCCGCTCATCTGAACCCTCCAACCGTAAGCCTTCACCAGGTCACGCCTTCACTCCTGTCATTATTCCTCTGTCTAACTACTCACCCATTCCTCAGTTCCTCCTCTGGCCTGGTTCCCCCCTGCTGCCGCTGGTCTACACCTCTCCATCCTTCCCCCCATTATACAATAAATCTGTTAAACTTAGTTTGGTGTCTGTAGTTGTTGCTTGCCTTCGAGTCCTGGTACTTCACATTATGACAGAACCATCTGGCCATAGGACTACCATCCAAGGCAGCCACCTGGAGAGGAGAGGGTAATGCATGGACAGGAATCTGATATTGGGCAACTAGATCAGGGTGTATGAGATTTTGCTCAGATCCTGAGTCAACCAAGGCTTGGAATGGGTAGGAATCATGCTGGGTAGTGAGAACAGCAGGAAGACTTAGCCGGAGGTAATCATTCTCTTTAAATCTGCCCGCCAGGACCCCCAGACCTACTGGCGGGCCAGGGCTTTTGGGCGAACCGGACAGGAGGAGATGAAATGTTGAGGGGAGCCGCAGTAAAGACAACAACCTGAAGATAAACGGCGCTGCCGTTCCTCTGAACTTAGCCGGGCTCGGCCTAACTGCATGGGTTCTGGTGGGTTCTGGATTGGAGGACTGGGCGAGTCAGGACTGGGAGAACCCCTCCTAATAGGCGGCAGAGATGGCCGGGTATTTGAGGACCGGGATCTATCTCTAATTCTGTTATCAATCTTGATGGCCAGGTTAATTAGCTCGTCAAGAGAGTCAGGTTCATCTCGGCATGCCAGCTCATCCTTCAATTTGTCATTCAGGGCATGTTGGAAAGCTCCTTTAAGAGCTGGTTCATTCCAACCTTCCTCGGCTATGTATTTGAGGGTGGACAGGTGAAGACGGACCCGGCTAAGATCAAAGCGATAGAGGAGTGGCCTGTTCCGAACTCCAGAAAGCAACTTCAGCGCTTTCTAGGGTTTGCTAACTTTTACCGCCGTTTTATCCGGAACTTCAGTGTCATCGCAACTCCTCTCACTACTCTGACCTCCACCAAACAACTTTTCAGATGGACCCCGGAGGCTAATCTGGCTTTTGATGAGCTAAAAAGAAGGTTTGTGGATGCTCCAATCCTTATTCACCCTGACCCTTCTGCTCAATTCACAGTTGAAGTTGATGCATCTGAGACTGGTGTGGGGGCCATCCTGTCCCAGCGTTCCTCCAGAGACAGCAAGCTCCATCCGTGTGCCTTTTTCTCAAAGAAGTTTACCACCACAGAGAGCAGGTATGACATTGGTGACCGAGAGCTTCTGGCCATAAAGCTGGCCCTTGAGGAGTGGAGACACTGGCTTGAGGGTACAGAGCTCCCGGTCATCATCTGGACGGACCATAAGAATCTGTTGTATCTGCAGTCTGCTAAACGCCTGAACCCACGGCAGTATCGTTGGTCCCTCTTTTTCTCCCGCTTCAACTTCAACATCACCTACCGCCCTGGTTCTAAGAACACTAAGCCAGATTCCCTCTCCAGACTCCACTCCCCAGATGACCCTTCCGAGGCCTCTGGAGCCATCCTCCCAGCCACCTGCACCATTGGGTCTCTCACCTGGGATTTGGAAAGGGCCATCCAGGAGGCCTTAACCAGTGATCCAGACCCAGGTAAGGGTCCCCCTAACCGCCAGTATGTCCCGACCCCCATCCGAGCTCGTGCCATCCAGTGGGCACACTCATCAGGTTTCTCTGGCCATCCTGGTATAAGCCGTACTATCGGCTTTCTTCGTCGATACTTTTGGTGGCCTTCCCTTAATAAAGATGTCATTGAATATGTGTCTGCCTGCTCCACTTGTGCTAGAAACAAGACCTCACACCGCCCACCTTCTGGTCTCCTACAACCACTGTCCATTCCTAGCCGTCCCTGGTCCCACATTTCTCTAGATTTTGTCACTGGTCTCCCCACATCCAAACAGAAGAGTGTCATCCTCACTATTATCGATCGTTTTTCTAAGGCTTGTCATCTGGTTGCCCTCACCAAACTCCCATCAGCCGCCGAGACCGCCAAACTTCTTTTTCGCCATGTTTTTCGCCTTCATGGCATTCCCACAGAGATTGTCTCTGATAGGGGGCCCCAATTTACTTCTCAGGTCTGGCGGGACTTCTGTTCTGTGCTCGGTGCTCGGCCTTGCTTGTCTTCAGGGTTCCATCCACAAACCAATGGACAGTGCGAGCGTCTTAACCAAGAACTAGAGAACACCCTGCGCTGTTTATGTGCTTCCAATCCCACCTCATGGAGTGTCTATTTACCATGGGTGGAGTACGCCCATAACGCGCACATCTCTTCCGCATCTGGTTTATCACCATTTGAGGCCTCGCAAGGGTTTCAGCCATCCCTTCTACCTGAGTCCTTCCCAGACATGGTCATCCCGTCAGTCAGGCATCACATACAGAACTGTCAGCGTATTTGGAACCAGACTAAGTCTGCACTTCAAAGAACGTCTGCCCAAAATAAGCGTCTCGCAGATAGGAAAAGAGTTCCTGCCCCCATTTTCTCACCTGGCCAAAGAGTTTGGCTATCATCTAAGAATTTTCCACTAAAATCATGTTCCCGCAAGTTGTCTCCCAGGTTTCTGGGTCCATTCATTGTTGAATCCATCATTAGCCCATCTGCAGTCCGTCTTAAGTTGCCTTCTCATCTCCGTGTCCATCCAGTGTTTCATGTGTCCCAGATCAAGCCCTACCTCTCAAGTCCTTTGTGCCCTCCTTCCAAGCCCCCTCCACCCGCCCGGGTCATTGATGGTCACCCGGCCTACTCCGTCCGTCGCATTGTGGATGTGCGTCCTCGTGGGCGGGGTAGGCAATATCTGGTTGACTGGGAGGGATATGGCCCAGAGGAGCGGTCCTGGGTCCCACGGTCCTTTATACTGGACCGATCCCTTATATCTTCTTTTGAACATTCCGCTGCGTCTTCTTCAGGTCGGCCGCCAGGAGGCGTCCGTTGAGGGGGGGGTACTGTTGGGTTCTGCAGGGGAGTGTTTTCTCTACTTTCTCAGGGTGGCAGGCTGATGGGATCCAGCTGGTGCTCATCATCTCCAATCAGCAAGGGCCTTAAATAGGAGTGGCTTCCCAGAAGAAGATGCCAGATGGTTCCGCTTCTACAGTGGTACACTCTAGCTCTTAGTGCTGTGTCTCAAGTGTTTTACTTGTTCCTGACGCCTCTTCCATCTCTTCCTTCCTCCTAGAACCAGCTCTGACCTCTCTCTGAGAGTCTGATCCACCTGGACCACCTGATCCTCGCTGTTTTGCTCGGCCTAGCTCCTGGATTCCTCCACAACCACCACCCTGCTGCCTGTCCACCCTGAGTTACCTGCTGGAACTCCTCCACCTGGAAACCCCCTCACTGCCCCAACTGCTGCACCCTCCTCCGCTCATCTGAACCCTCCAACCGTAAGCCTTCACCAGGTCACGCCTTCACTCCTGTCATTATTCCTCTGTCTAACTACTCACCCATTCCTCAGTTCCTCCTCTGGCCTGGTTCCCCCCTGCTGCCGCTGGTCTACACCTCTCCATCCTTCCCCCCATTATACAATAAATCTGTTAAACTTAGTTTGGTGTCTGTAGTTGTTGCTTGCCTTCGAGTCCTGGTACTTCACATTATGACAGCCATGCTATCACACAATGATAAACAATTCAGGTAAATTACATGCGAGATACTGTAGGAGCAATTTATTGCAATACCTACCTGCTATGATTCATAAACTCCTATTTAATCTTTAAACTACATAGGTACAAAATGGTCTATTCATAGCCATGAGAATGGGAAGAGTATTATAGTAAATGTGTATGCAACCAATTATGGTACAAACTGAAATATGAAATGGCGAAGAACTAAAATGACCAGCGCCCGTTTTGAACAGAGTCAGACAACAGGATCAAGGCCTTGCTATGCAGAGAGGAGAAGCAAACAAAGCTCTTCTGCTGCTTCGCACCCACCTCCTGTTGACGACTGCTCCCTCCTTTTCTTCCTCGGTGTTTGTGAGTGTCTGCATGTTCATGTTCCAGTTCCTTTTTCACATCCGTTGCTTGCTCAGTCAACAAGCCCCATGGCTGCCCACGATTGGTTGCTAATTGCTGCTGACATTGTTTGGTCTCTCAGTGCTTAGTTTAGGACAAACCCCTCATTCATGTGCTGCGGACAGCTCGTTAGGGCTGACCTCCACCTTCCACATCTCCCACCCTGTCTCTCGGTCTCTCTCTCTCTCTCCCTCTTTCACTGACCTCCTTAATTAACTGGTAAGGCACTGCTGGGAAATTTGCACACAAAGGCCTGGTATCTAGCCTGTTAGCCTCCCACTACTAAAACTCCCCTCTCCCACCTCCTCCGAATTCACATCTTCAGCCTACTGCCTTCTTCCCTTGCCTGAACAGAGGTCATTGTACCATCACAGAAAACAAAGATAAAATGATTCAGAATACAAACACATTCACCATTTGTGCAGTTGTTTCCATGCGTGTTGCCAGCCGCTCCTGTTTCTTGCCGTCCCTTATGTATCCTTTCTCTCCGTTTCTGTTCTGTATTAATAGTGTACCTCATTAGAAAGCTTGTTTGGAAGTAGTACACTAGTGATACACTCTTTCAAGTCGTTCCTGCCTGTTTGCTTTCTATTCCCCATTTAGTTTTATTGCTATTATTCTTTCTCCATCTTGCCTATTTGTCATGCCCTCAGCTCCACAAACTCCCCCCTTTGCCTTTCAGGAAGCTTCAGCTGTTTTTGTGGTCTCTGTGGAGTGCTCCCAAAGAGTAGTTTGCTGCCTGTTGGCAACGAGGCCCTCTAAAGGGGCCCGCTGAAGAATGCTAGGGGCAAGAAGTGTAAACAGGTGTAGCCTCTCCATTATATAGGACCCTCGCTACACTTGCACACTCCACCTTTAACTGTGTTTTTATATGTCACTGTCTCTCATGCACACATTCTGACGGATTCCACAACCAACCACTCCATTTCTTTTCTGTGTGCATGTGAGTTCTGTGAAGTTACCTCTCTTTTGTCTGTGCTGCTGTTGGAACTGCATGGTTACGAAGTGCACCAGACATCTCCCATGGGGACCTTTTTCACCCAAAATATTTTGTCATTGTCTGCCCAAAGGCCCATCATGTGTTGCAAAGACAGGCATGAATCCCTGAGCTGCAATATTTCAGAAGACGCAACAACAGGATCCACATTTCTTTTGTTCATTCATGTTAATTTCCTCACTATTGCTTCCCATTGTAGTTGTTACTTCTGCTACCTGTCTTCTTCATTTCCAGTTTATTTTAACCAGAACTGGGAATTTTAAAATTGTTCACACGAAGTGTGCAGAAACTCTGAATGTCCACACTATATGTGGAGGGATGGGAGTGAACATTGAAGAGCAACAGAAAGGAAAACCTAACTTCTGTTTGCCTGGGGAGTACTCTTCATCCCATCTGCTGAAAATGCTCCACATATTGTGACCTAGAAAAAAAAAGATGTCCTTCTTAAAAGGTAGCACAGCCATAGTTTTTGACACTTGTCTATTTGTTTCACTAGAGTAGATGCCTCAAAATAGAACTGTGTTGTATAATTTTCATCTTTACATAATTATTTTACATCAAAAACAAATTTAAATTCTAATTCTAATTGTTTTTAAATGTGCTACCTGTAAAGCTTAGATGGCAATGCATACCCTGGAGAGTGGACTAACAAATCAACAGAGTAAGGGTTGAAATGTGCACCTGCCACTAGTCAATTGTGTGTAGTAAATGAAGTGGCAAGTAAATCTGATCGCCCTTACAAGCCAGTGTACAGATTACAAAAACAGAGAATTACTTAGACTACACTGCTGCACATGCGTCAGTAAAGGAAAAACTGTAACATTCCTAGTGTAAAGCCGTTTGCAAAAACTGCCAAACTTTCTCTTTAGAAATGAAGGCAGGAATTTAACCTTTTCCAGTATTTCATTTTTTATTTCATGAGAGCTTGGAAATAAATGAGAGCAATCAGTCAGTGTCATATTTTCAACATTAGCAAATAATCCTGGTCTTTAACTGATAAGCTATTTTCTACATCCACAGTTTGGTTACTTTTGGTGAGTTTCAACAGCCAATTTGAAAACAAATGATATCTGTTAGTGTACCAACATTAAGAAGTGAGGGAAGTGACTATTTTCTCTACACAGCTGATGTCTGGAAGTCTACTTATCAAGATACTAACTGATATTAGTCTTTGCCTGGCCTAGATTAAGTATTTATTTAAGAGCCTGTTTTTATCCTTTTTTCTCTCTTCCTTTACTTCCAAAAAGTTTAACCATTTTTATTGTCTAAAAAATATGCATGAGGAAATGTATTTGATGTGGTGATGAAAAAGAAAGACAGCTGCCATCGTCTAAAAAAAGATGAATGGGGATTTATAATTGACATGGGGATGGAAAAGAAAGAGAAAACGGTTAGAAGAGATATCCTTTGCTTAAATAAGGAGGTAAAATTGACTGGGCGAGTGTCCTTTAGAACTCCACCTTGACCTTGAAGGAGGACCAGGAGGAGGTCCCACCTTTTTTACAGACCGACAACAGAAGGTTAAGTGAGGCTGTCACGGCCGCACATTTCCACACACATGCACACGCACGCAAACATAATGTAAGTGTGCACACACCCTAAACACGCTGCTAAGAGGCTCCTTTTGTGAAACTCTCTGACAATATTATGTTTGGACAAGAAGAACATTAATTTGCCTCCTTTGAAGGAAAGTGCACTTCTCTACCATCTTAAGCCCACTTGAGCGGGAACTGGAGTGGAGTCCCACCATCACAGTGCTTCCCGCCACCCAACCATTCATTGTCTCTGGTCTTTCCCAAAATGAGGTCATCTAAGCCCAAGCTTATTCTAAAAGAAGGAGGGGTTCCATGGTACATACAAGCATTTGGTTTGGCAGATATACTAAGAGCCAGTTCTTGACTGCCCTTTCTTAAATTGTTACTGGTGGGAAAATGCTAGCAACTACATTATAATTAATCCAAGACTGATGTACAATAATAAAAGGCTTGGTTATTTTTGGTCAGTTTCAACAGCCAATTTGAAAACAAATGACATCTGTTTGTTGGTACTTCTTAATGTTTGCACATTAAGACGTTTGTGATCAAGTAGCAATCCATGCAGTGGCGCAGTGAGCATGACGCACTGCACGTAGGGCATCAAGCGGCCAACGATGCACCAAAAAGTTAGGCAAGTGAAAAATCATTAAAATTATAGGAATCATAACATATTAAACATAAAAGTATGAAAAGCATGTCAATAGATTAAACATAAAATAAAATTTTTACTTCAGAAAATGATGACTATTGTCCCCAGCTCTCCCCATGCTGATCCATGATGCCTCAGTCTCAGAGCAGGAGCATCTGATGCAGCACACAGACATGAGTAGATTCCTCAGGTGTCTGGTAGAGCAAACATTGTCAGAACTGACCGCATGCCAGAACACTATTTAGCAAGTATGAGATTTAAAGGAGCATGTCTCAAGTTATTGTTTGTTCATAAAGATATGTGAGCTCAGATCAGCTTCACTGTACGATCAAGTTGGTGGCATACATAACACCACCAAAGGGGGAAAGAAACAGGATGAAGCTTCACATTTTTCTACAGCTGGATACAAGAGCTGCAGTGAAGGATAATTGTAAATGTAGCAACACTTAAGTCCTTTGAACAAATGAAAAGCATGTAAAATAATAAAAATACTAAATCAGTAAAGACATGAGAAACTATACCATGTCCAGCAACTCACACACTTCATAGGGTATGTTTTTGTTGAGGAAATTACATAACATGACATAAAGCTCAAAAAGCCAATATAACATAACACCCTCCCTTTAAGAAAAGTTTTACAAAATACTGAAATGTCCTATTTTAGCCTAGCTTTAACCTGGCTAATAAGATTTTAATCAACTTGTCTTTTTACAAATGAAGAAACTCTCTAAAATGGCATAAAAGTAAATAATAATAATAATAATAATAATAATAATAATAATAATAATAACAAAATCAATAACAGGATCTGAGGACAGAAAGAACACTGCAAAGAAAGTAAAGAAAATGTAGCACAGGTTTTATGTTTAATGTGTTTCAGGTAGCCTTTAAAGGTAATTGCCAAATTTAAACTGTGACTTGCTGCCGTTTGCCTACCTCGAACTGACAACTCTTGTTGGACCTTAGAAATACATAAACTCAAACTAAGAACTACTAGAGCCCCGGTCATAATCACACCACCTTGCGCTGCCTTCTCTTTGTCAGTCGCCATGTACCAACATTAAATTTTAAGTGCGAATGTGATTATATGGAGGTATTCATTTTTAATGGGCTTTGCCTCTATGTGTTTTAGCATGCAGCAAGGCCCAGCAAAGGGCTGAGTCAGACCCTTTTTCTGCTGATGGCGCATATATTTCGCATATATACATGCACTGCTTATTCCTCCTTCTCATAGGGCTCCACTAGTCTTCCTGCTCCTCCTCCTCGCCTTCATCTCCATCCCTTTATCATTCCATTGGTAGAAGATGGGCCAAGGGGACTGAGGGTGAGGCAGTGCCCTCTGAGGTCCAACTATCCAATAAGGTTGTGTAAAGGTTTCATGTGTTTAAGGCAGAATGTGCCTGCTGTCCTCTGCAAAAAATCAACTAGCAAGAAAGTCCTTACAATTTATGTCTTTCGTGCAATTAGGCCAAATCCATTAGTTTAAATGTAGGAAAAATCAGGTCACGAATGAAAATATATTAAATAGTAGGGGGGTATAAAAATACCACACATCAAACTTGTGAGACATATTATTTCAAGAAATTATTTAAACAATATTTTGGGAAAAGTACACATTTTTATTTATAATTAATTGATTATCTACCGTGTTTAGTAACAGGAATCAGATTAAAATGTTCAAGTCCAGGTTTGACCAGTTCATATATGAAAAGACTGACTGAGGAGACACTCACTCTGGTGCAAGCTGTATGTTACATTTAAAATGAACCCAAGCAGTGATTTCGTTAAACACTGCTTGTAAGTCATGTGTCTAACAACCATTCAGAGGTATTATCATTCAGTGTTGCTTGGATGAACAAGCAACACTGATTCTTACAGCAGCACAAGAATCTGAGAAAAATTCAGACTTAGGTATTTATTTCCATAGCTTGATTAACTAAGGGAATTATATAGGCTTATGTTTCAAATAATTAACTATGGTACTTTTCCTCTAATGTTAAAAGGACGTTTAAATTTAGAATATCACATCAATAAAATGAACATTTTGATATAAAAATGTGATCTTAATGAAAAGTACATCTGACATCTACATAAAGGTTGTTAGTTTTCAAAAGTGCCTGACACATAAACCTCATTAGAAAACAAAATAAGTTCAAACCGACTGTCGATGCAAATTCTTCAGTTTTTTATCTGGAGTCATGTAGATAGAACCATAGTTTAACTAATGTTTACTTCTCCTAAATTATTTTTGCTTTTTGAATCCGAAAATACTTGACCTTTATCTGCCCTTGACCCAATCTATAAAATAAAAGATGATTGTTGATTTGAAGATTTGATGCTGATAAGCAATATTATATTCTTCATATAAAGTAACCAGCCGGACTTTAAAAATGGGTTACCTATACTCCTACACAGACTTAATAATGCCTGTAGGAAAAGGTAAAAAAAAAAAAAAAGAAAAGAAAAGAAAAAGAAATAAAGAAAAGGTTTCACATGAATCACTGAGAGAGCGATAAGGCCTTGAAATTAAAACAGATATACAGCGAGTCCGGTATGGAAATCAATAACATATTATTAACTGAGGGGCCACCCGAAGAGACAGGTGAGGCTTAAATGCATATATATTCATAATAACAATATTGAGATATAATATAAATAAAAGGAAAAGGGGGAGTAAATACCATGCTGGCTTTTATTAGCTGCCAGTCTCACTGCCAATATGTGCTGTGACTCTGATGTCCAAAACGGCAACTGTCCAATGCTGGGTGAAATTAGAGAGACTGACAGGCAATAAGAAACAGGCCAAGTTAAAGTGATTCCTGCACTCATGCACCCAGAGCTCTTTAAATATTAGAGCAAGAGCGACGCACGGTCGGAAAGGCGGGGGTTGGGGGTGAGATGGAGCAGAGGCAACTACCGATAAAGTCTTATTAAAGCCATGTTCATATTTTTGTCCCCCTCCCTTTTCACTTCTTCTGTGCCCCCAGATTCTGATAAGCCTTGACAATGACATTGGCATAGCAAGGACATACAAACAGCTCAGTGTCACTCGGATTCTCTTTGTGTGCTGTGTACACAGCATATGCTTGGCTGGCCTGGTTTTACAAGAACAATTCACTGACACTCGGTTAGAGGATAAGTGAGAATAAAACGAACTCCATAAATTATAAGAGTCATAGCCGTATGAGCACATAAAACCAAATGACTGTTGGCAGAAGAAGATTATGATAATTTGTTGTAGAAATAATGTTAAAATAATCTCCTATTCCAGCCATTTAAATAAAAGAGGAAGTGATTTGAAGTCATTTTCTTTATATTTCTTCACATATTTTTCCCACTGATGGTCTTTGTTAGTTTTCTTCCTTTTCCTTCTTGACTTTTAGCAAACAAGGCCACACAGAGCGCAACGGTAAGCCTTTTCTTATTGGAAAGACAAAATCCACTCCACACCCAGATGCAGTTTGACTGCGTCTCTCTCTCTCTGTGCCACACAGTTTGTTTTCAAATGAATAGCTGAAGAAACTCTTTGGCCTTTTAGCCCCACACATGTATACCAGTGTCCCGGTAAAACCCCCGCCCCCACCAATACCAGCACCACACACACGCATGCTCAGCTACAAATACTATAGTTCCCAGTAGGTCCATCATTTCTATTCTGTCTTTCACTATCGTGCTCCTTCTGCATTTCTGGCTGGCTCTTTGAACCAAGCATGGGGCCTGGTGGCATTGTATAGCTTGCCTTTTTCCTTCCCAAGTTTTGTCTGTGTGTTCTTCAGGCCCATTGAGGGCTCCACGGCCCTTTCCCAGCATACAGCTCCTTTGTAGCCTCCAGAAAGGCCTTCATCTTGGACTCGTTTTCCTCCAGACCCCACAATCACCCCACAACCCTCTTCTTTTTTTTCCTCTCTCCCTCCCTTTGGAAAAAAACAGGAAGTGAATGCAGATGTCGGAACCACCTGAGCTCATTGCTCATTCTCTCTGTCTCTTGTTCTCCAGCCCCACAATTTCTTTTATTTTTTTTTTTTGCTCTTTTTTTCCTCCTTCAGACCCCCACGGCTGGAGAACTTGCTGCATCACACATTGAACACATTGACATACTGAACCTCACAGTAGAGGCTGTCCATCACAATAGCAGCATGCTTGTTTGTTGTCTCTCTCTGTTGCCTTGCTGTCTAAACCTGTGGTTGTCTTTGATGCTACAGCATGCAGGCAGGTAAACGGTCTGTGTCTCCTGTCCGTGCCTGTAAGCCAAGATGGGTAAATATGGTGTTTGCTCTTGTGGATGAAAAAAGTATTATCTGACCATTTTTCTGTTAGAAAAGTATTCACGACTCTTGAACTTTTCCACATTTTGTTGTCAATACATTTTATATATTCTGAAATCCTTAAATAAAATGCAATTAGTTGCTTTAAGCAATCTCAAAATGTGTTAACAGGGTCAACCTATGTGTAATTTGATACAGCAGTTCTGTAAGCCCCTCAGAGGTTTGTTAGAGAACAGCACGATGAAAATCAAAAAACACCACATACATATCAGAAACAAAGTTGTAGAGAAACAATTTCTCTAGCTCTGAACATCTGACAGAGCACTGTTCAAATTATCATTAAATGTTAAATGGACTCTACCTGGACTACCCAGAAGACTCCAAGCGCTTTCCACAACAGTCAGTCAATCAACCCATTCAGACACACTTACACACAGATAGTTTTAAGGTACATTGTAGCCAAAGCTGCCATGGGGCAGACTGACAGAAGTCAGGCTGCCATTCAATCGATGCCACTGGGTGCTCTGACCACCACCAACAGGCAATGCAGGTGAAGTGTCTTGCTCAAAGACACAATAATGGAGACGAACAGAGTGGGAATTTAAACCGGAAACCCAACCCCAAACTTCTGGATAACTGTCGCCTCATTTTTTGACAGTGTGATATTCTTTCCATTGAGAAATAGAAAAGAATATGAACCATCAGAAAACTTACCAAGATCTAAATGATGCACATATGACAAGGAGAGCAGTAATTACAGAAGGAGAGCTGCTAACACTTGAGGAGCTTTAAAGATCCACACCTCAGGTGGAAGACTCCTGTGATACAATAATTATAAGTTGTGCACTCCATAAATTTTGCCTTCATGGCAAATAAGAAAGAAGAATGCCAAAGTTTCAAAATTAAATGAATAAGTCCTGTCTGGAGATGTATGTAGAAGAGAGTAGGATATTCAGCAAACGAACAGAAGGCTGAAATTTGACTTTTTGACCAACATGCAAGGTAGTTTGTGTTGTGTAAAGCTAACTGTGTAAAGAACATATGACTGGAGAATCTCTCTGTATGGATGCTTTTGAAGGAAGATAGATGGAGAATGTATGTACGCATGCATGATTTTTTAAATATGCATTGCTTTGTTTTGGGTGTATTACAAAATATTCCAATAAGCTACATTAACGTTTGTTTGTAACTCAACATCATGTGAAAAATTGCGTGTACTTCACAAAATATGGCATGCTCTTGAATGAGATATGGGACAGTAACCGCGGTGCCCCAGGGATCAAAGTTAAAAGCGCAGGCGGCTTGGTGGTGACACATGACGGTCGTCTGGCTGCAGTCACAGTGTGCACTGCCCAGCCAGGGCACGGGAAGAGATGCTGGCACCGGCTAGCAGCAACTGGCAGAGTTGGCACAGAGGACACATAGCATTCTTTCACATACCATTGTGGCATTCAGATACAGTTTTTTTCCCCCCTTTTTTGGCAAGAGCCCTAGTTGTGCTTCTGTTGTTTCAGGCAGTCCCCAGCTCCCTGAACTGCAAATGAGTCCAACATTTCAGTAGCCTACCGTTCAACAAGGTGTTGCCATGACATCTAATGGCAGAGAGAATACAGGGGGTCAACAAGACTTTTGTGTTACAGAGCTTTAATTGAAGAGCAAAGTCAACCGAAATTCACTGCTAATTGTCCACCTCACTCAGTCCCAAAGAGAATGGCAGCATTTAAATTGTGTGCTTGCCCTCAGTGGAAAAAAAGCAAGATCAGTCAATCAACCCCGATCGGCTGCTGTGGAATACCCAGAAAGACAAGCTGCAGGTGCAGTGTGGGAAACCTGTCCAACGCATTCAGTGCTTTTCTAATAATGCAGAAGGGAAAACTTATTTATATGATGCTTGAAATGTAGAACAGAAATGTAGAATGTAGAATGGAATAATTGCATGCTTTAACCTCTTTTCAACTCCAACGTTGTCCCGTGAGGGAATGTTGCTGCTGTAACTGCAAGCAATGTTGCCTGCAAAAGGTAGTGATAGTGGGAGTTCTGCAGAATGTCAAGGATGGGTGTGAGGAGGAAGATAGAAGGAAGATGGACAGAAGGGAAGAGAGATTGTGCATACCTGTAAGTGTGTGTCAGAGGTAGAAAGGGAGTGAGAATAAATGAAGAGGAAGAGCACGTATGAGTGTTTGTGTGTAAGCATATGTGTGTTCACTGCTACAGAGATGGATCACCGGCGCTTGTATCTTCTCCGCGGCCATGCCTAGTAGCACGTCAGCGGCAGCCTCCATTTACATTAGGGAGATTTAAGCTGTCTCAGGCAATGGTGACAAGTCAAGGTGTTTCACTTTAATTACACTGGGCAAGGTCACCCCCTCGCTAGCTCGCCTTCATACAGTAGGAGGAGGGAGGGCAACTGCGAAGAGGTGATGGGGGTATTTACATTCTCTTTTAGCTACCTCTTTAATCCATTGGAAAGCAGAAACGGAAAAAAGAAAAACGTATACATCCTGAAGGTAAAACACGAGAACTCATGTTTGTACACTGTATTTATTTTTTTATTTTTTTATATATCCCAAGCAGAATCCAAGAAAACACAAATAAACACACATTCCCCGACAAACCAGTTTGTTCCAAATAATCCCTAGTGACAAAATAAACGCCACTGACTATGAGGTTATAGCCTTAATGGGCCATACACCATTTAGGTGACATAGTGTATTACACACCCTTAATGTGACACCTATTGCCTACTGCACTTTCAGGCAGGTCTCCCTTCCTCTTTTTTTTTCCTGAGGCCATGGTGTTTTACAGTGGAAATGACTGACTGGGGTTTCACACAGCGCCTGCCTGGTGGGAATGTATGCTGACTTGAGAGTGTCAAAGAAACTCTGTGTGAGTGTTAAGGAGTCAAAGGGACATATGAAAAGGATGTCATCTTACCTAGCCTTTAGCTAAGTCCTTGTTTGCATATGTCTTCTTAACAATTTTTTTCCTGATACTGATCTAAATCCCCTAGCAAAAATGCCAAGTCCAAGTCCAATACTCTGTGAATGTTCATAGATACAATCCAATTTATGTAATTAGAATTTTTAATATAACACTACATCAACATTAAGAACAAACCTTTAAAGTGGCATCTGGTTGGCAGTGAAAAATAGCAACAGAAAAGTTTTTTTTTTTTTTCCTCCCCAAATAAATGTAATTTAATCCCAAAACAAAGATGTAAAGTATTTCTATTTTTGATGGAAAACTTTGAATAAAAACAACTGTTATTTTCACAACTAACAGAACAAACTTTTGAAAATAACAACAGCAGCAACATTTAATTTAAGTAATGGACCGTGTGGTTGACTTAAGACTCAACCCATCTTTAGGTCAATCACAAATTGTTTTCTTACAAAAATAACTACAACAATGCACCTTAGTAGGGTTTAAATATGTATAAAATTCGATTCTGGGCATTATGGTATGATTAAACGATTCTCAAAACTGCAAGTAACAGAAGCAAATAAAAACTATCCAGTAGTAATAATAATAATAATAATAATAATAATAATAATAATAATACCCTTCCTTGGGCTGCCACCTTATCGTGGTGGAGGGGTTTGAGTGTCCCAATGATCCTAGGAGCTATGCTGTCTGGGGCTTTATGCCCCTGGTAGGGTCACCCAAGGCAGACAGGACCTAGGTGAGGAACCAGACGAAGTGCAACCAGAAGACCCCTTATGATGAGTAATAACATTGGACTTGTTTTTCCCTCGCCCGGACGTGGGTCACCGGGGCCCCCCTCTGGAGCCAGGCCTGGAGGTGGGGCACGATGGCGAGCGCCTGGTGGCCGGGCTTTTACCCACGGAGCCCGGCTGGGCTCAGCCCAAAAAGGAGACATGGGTCCCCCTTCCAATGGGCTCACCACCTGTCGGAGGGGGGAGGAAGCCGGTCAGACCTGGCAGGCCCAAACGTGTAGTGAGGGTCTGCTGGGAACGTCTGGCGGAGTACCCTGTGAAACGGAGCTTTAACTCCCATCTCCGGCAGAACTTCGAACACGTTCAGGGGGAGGTTAGGGACTTTGAGTCTGAGTGGACCATGTTCCATGCCTCCATTGCCGAGGCGGCTTATCAGAGCTGCGGCCGCAAGGTTGTTGGTGCTTGTCGCGGCGGCAACCCTCGAACCCGTTGGTGGACGCCTTCGGTCCATGTGTCAAGCTGAAGAAGGAGTCCTATCTAACCTTTTTGGCCTGTGGGACTCCAGAAGCAGCTGCTGGGTACCAGAGGGCGAAGCGGCATGCGGCTCAGGTGGTCGCTGAGGGAAAAACTCAGGCGTGGGAGGAGTTTGGAGAGGCCATGGAGAAAGACTTCCGTACGGCTTTGAGGCGATTCTGGTCCACCACCCAGCATCTCAGGTGAGGGAAGCAGTGCAGCACCAACACCGTTTCTAGTGGGGATGGTGTGCTCCTGACCTTAACTCGGGACGTTGTGGGCCGGTGGGCGGAATACTTCGAAGACCTCCTCAATCCCACCAACATGCCTTCTGTTGAGAAAGTAAGTCGGGCTCGTTTCCAGTGAGAGTTGGACTCCGCCAAGGCTGCCCTTTGTCACCGATTCTGTTAATTCCTTTCATGGACAGAATTTCTAGGCGCAGCCGAGGTGTTGAGGGGATCCGTTTTGGTGGCCTTAGGATCGCATCTCTGCTTTTTGCGGATGATGTGGTCCTGTTGGCTTCATCGGAACGTGATCTGCAGCTCTCCCTGGAGCGGTTCGCAGCCGAGCGTGAAGCAGCTGGGATGAGGCTCAGTGCCTCCAAATCCGAGGCCATGGTCTTGAGCTGGAAAAGGGTAGAGTGCCTTCTCCGGGTCAGGGGGGGTCGTCCTGCCTCAAGTGGAGGAGTTTAAGTATCTGGGGATCTTGTTCATGAATGAGGGAAGAAGGGAGCGGGAGATTGACAGGTGGATTGGGGCCGCGTCTGCCGTCAAGAGGGCACTGTACCGGTCCGTCGTGGTGAAGAGAGAGCTGAGTCAAAAAGCAAAGCTCTCGATTTACCGGTCGATCTACGTTCCCACCCTCATCTATGGTCATGAGCTTTGGGTCATGACCGAAAGAACGAGATCACGGATACAAGCGGCCGAAATGGGTTTCCTCCGCAGGGTGGCTGGGCTCTCCCTTAGAGATAGGGTGAGAAGCTCGGTCATTCGGGAGGGACTCAGAGTAGAGCAGCAGCTCTACTCTGCCACCTCAACTGGCTCGAGATGAGCCAGTTGAGGTGGATCGGGCATCTAGACATAACGCCTCCCTGGTGAGGTGTTCCGGGCACATCCCACCGGGAGGAGGTCTCGGGGAAGACCCAGGACACGCTGGAGGGACTATGTCTCTCGGCTGGCCTGGGAACGCCTTGGGATTCCCCTGGAGGAGCTGGAAGAAGTGGCTGGGGAGAGGGAAGTCTGGGTCTCCCTTCTGAAGCTGCTGCCCCCGCGACTCGAATCCGGATAAGCGGCAGAAAATGGATGGAGGGATGGATGGATAATAATAATAATCCAGTAATACATGTCATATCTACTCATCAAGTCCCTGAAGCAGAAACGGCTTTATGGACAGTAACGTATTATGTTCCGACAATGTGCCGCCTTTGTTTTCCAAGCTGTATCTGCCTCGACAGATACAGCTACAGTCACCAGTATGCTCATAACTTACTAATGATGTTAATATTTTTGCCCAAAGCAACTTTGTAAAGTGGGAAGGCAATGCTTTTTTTCTTTATATGACTCATTGACAATTTCAGTGCAGTTCCTGTAGTCGTGTTCGGACAAAACCTCCTGAAATCTTCTGTCGTTTAAAATATTTTTAATGCTTAGATTTGAAGGTTGTAAAATTTGCAACTGTCACCCAAGGAGCAAAGCAGGTCAGGAGGCAGAACCAACACCTGTATGACTGTCATTCATACAGGTGTTTTTTACTGAGAAACTCAGATTCGGTCAGGTCAGCAAAACAATGTGCCAGAAACATAATACAATTTGCAAGCCATGCACATGGATTTTTAGAAAAAAATTGTCCAAACAAAATGCATCCGCAAAGCTCGCTAGGGGAATGAGACCAAAATAAATCACAGATATAACCTAAGTCAGGAAATCCAAAACTGTTTAGAAATAATTTCATTGAGATCCACTTGTTGGGATTAGATCAGGTCATCCCTATCTGTGTCCTGCTTTTGAAGTTGTTTCAGGTTTTACTAAATGCGAAGATCAAATCAGTTCAATAAAAAAATCACGGCTAAAGTCATCTCAGGACAACTTTATTGGAAAGAAACCAACAAACAGCCTTAAGACAACTTCTGGAGAGACTGATGTCATAGATTTTCTGAAATGTGAAAAAAAAAATGTGTTTCATGAAATCAGGAAAGCTATTTTTTATATATATATATATATATATATATATATATATATATATATATATTTAACTCCACAGCACACTCTTGTATGTTAAGAGTTTAGGTGCAGACATGTAAATAAAAATGTGAATCTTACAAGGCTAAAGTGCAGCTGAATTATTATTTACAGTATTTCATTTTGACTGTCTATATACAATCAGGCAAAATGCTTTAAAGGTAAAGCATTGCATATTGGAGGGTAGTTCTGTCTTAATGCACTTTTACTGAACCTTTTCAAAACAAACAAAAGAACACATTGACGAGTGGATTTTAATATAGAGGGGGGAAAATAAGCCTAATCTTATTTTAGAAACCCTCTATAGGGCCAGACATGCTCTTAAACCTCTAATCATTTGTGTGCCAAGTGTTTACTGCACAGATTTGATGTCAGGCTGTCAGTTAAAAGCAATCTTACCTTTCTTATCAGCATCACAGCTTTACCCATGAAAACTGCAGTCATTTATAAAATAAAATAAAAAATAGAAAGAGCAAGAGGGTGGGAGTGAATGAGAGAGATGGGGAAAAAATAAAAGAGGAGGAAAAGAAAAAAAAAAGAAGGAAGTGCCTTCGGGGGAAGTTATTAAAGAAGGTGCAAGCTGGCTGGCTTGGCAGCAGTTCAAAGGGGTGGATCCCCCTTGCCGCCCTGCACCCAAATGGCAGTTGCTGGCACCACTGCTAAACACACAATGCCTTGTGGCAAAACTGCGTCTTTCATTGACAGATGAGTGGGGAAAGGCAAGGAAAAGAGAGCGGGAGGAGGGAAGACAAAATGCTGCCATTCTATTCAGTTTTTTTTTCTCTTTCGATAAAAAAAGAAAAAAGAAAAAACTAACCTGAGAGAGGTGTGATCCCCCTAACGGGTTGTGAATAGCTCCTCTCATACGCAGAAGGACACACAAAGAAAATATGTTTTTAATCAGCTGTGGGAATGAGAACAGGAAGTGATGGTGAGTTATTGTCACAAGTCATTTAAAACAATGAAATGTCAAAAGCTATACCATAGACTTTAAATGCATCAAAAATAAAAGTGTTAAATGACACTGAAGTGAATTTTTTTAATTTACATTTATTCACTGAATACATATTAAAAAGCTTCACACCAATTTGATTTTTCTGCTTCTGCCAGCTTGATACCATTCCTCCCTCAAATGCACAAGGTTAACATATTTTATTGAATACAAGCTTCTGAGCTCCAGTTGAAGCTCCTGTTCAATACTTCTTATTAATAAATGGATTTCAGGGGATTTATTTAATTCACTGAAATGTTGAACAAGCATTAAAGTACACCAGGCAGTTCAGCTAACTAACTGTACATCAGTAACACATGGCTATGATTTCATTATTTTTTGGGACTGACATGCTAGTTTTCAAAGAGCTGTAGTGATCATCTGCCTCAATCGCAAAATGCTATGAGTATCACATGGAGGCATCAACAAATATACAAAAACATAAATATGTGTGGCCTGCACACACCATTAGATCAACCTTAAATTGGATTTATGCATGCATATATTAAACAGAGCATTTGTCTTAGCACTGACCTTGCATAGCCCAAGCAAAGCCATGAAGTGTATCTGAAAATTTGTATTTTTGCAGCATTCATAATACAGTATGTTTATGCTTGATGTCACATTGGACTACTGTGAATGCTGTCAAAACACATCAATGTATATATTGCTGATATTGTATCCCAACATTTTCCTTGATAAGTTTTCTTGCAAAAAGTACAAATAGTGGGTGACCAGCCTAGGTATGCTAGTTATTAGCATATCCAAAGCCAACGCCAACCTATCCACACTAACAGACAGCAAAAGGAGTAGTGTGACTAGCCAATGCATGCTAGTCATCAACCTCTAGAAAGCTATTGCAAATGACTACTCTCCTTCCCATTTGCTAAGACCAGCCTCTCAATTCCTGGTGCCGGCCTATCAATAATCAGATCAGTTGCTGGCTTCTGAATGGATATAGCCTCTTATTGCAAGGAGGTAGGCACCACTGGGTGTGCAATAGTCTTAATTTTGGCACTACATTATACTTATCCAGAATCAGACAAAAATTGATACGCAGAGTCAGCTAACAATAAGCTCTAGGAAAGCATTGAAGATTAACTTGTTCTTGATGCCACTAAGGATTAGTTGCAACTTTATCATGAGATATTTTGTCATATATTTTCTTTCTGCAGAAATGTCACCTCTCATCACAGGAGGCCATCTCAGTGGAACCAGTGATGCAAATGCAGTGTCTCTGAATCCATATCAGATGGGTTGCATGCTCAAGTCATGTCAGAAGTAACAGACAACTTTCAGTGTCAAAGATGTTTAAATATTGACAGGAACCCAAACCAAATGAATGGATTGTATGGCCTCAGAAAGATAAACTTATGTCAATGGTGTTGTGATGCAATAGTGTTGCTTTGCTGCATTTTGTAGCAAAGCATTCACACTTTTAATCTCAACTGCAAATGTGCAACTATATAAAGAGCATGCAGAATAGGACTGTAGTACAATGATTCTTTGAGAATATTACTGAGACTCCCACGGTACAGTATCGTAAGTGAGATGTTTGTTAATTGTGGTGTTAGATCTTGCATAGCTTTTATTAGGCATTGTATCTATAGATTTATGTGTAGAGTTGTGAATCAACAGAAGTCCATTATACAAGCCCTGGTCTGCTTTAAAATTAGCTAGGTTAGGTATACATCTAAAATGTGGAGGCACTGGCATTCCTGCCTACATATGTAAAAAAAAAAAAAAAAAAAAAGTGATGTAACCATTTTATTCAGAATCATGGTTGTTTTTCCTTCTTTTATATTTTTACCTTTAATATGGACCAGAATTCTGCATCAATTAAAAACATTAAAAGGTTTGAATTAAACCAAATTGATTCAAAGGTGTTACTTTAAGGTTTGTTGCCAAGATTTGATCATCATTTGCATACTACCTTCTCAAAAAAAAAAACTGCAGCCTTCAGCCACAAATGTTTGCCTTCATAGACTCAAAGGCATGTCTGCCTTCACCGCTGAAGGTTTCCTGTTCAAATCATGTCTTGGAGCTCAAACAGTAGAGTTGTTGTTGAGTTTCAAGTGATTTCCTGACTTCATTATATCATAGTTGAGACTGTTAAATATTGTATGCTAGATTTTTTTTTAATCTCAAATATGTTTATTCAAATATTGTGGGTCAGTGCTACCAAAATTGTTGAGATTAGGTTACTATAATATCCAATATAGAGCTTTTTGATAAGATCTATTTTCATCATGATGGCGAGATGGATGAAATATTAACTGTTTTAATATTCTATTATAACATTTTAGATGGAACAACTTGTAAAAAAAAACTCAATAAAATCCTACAGTGATTTATTGTAGCCAACATTTCTGGACAGCAGCTTAGTCCTAATTTGTGAAACTGAACTCGGTCGGATAATGGCACACCAATTGTGGCGTGCGTAGAGTGAGAGTGTCTGGGTATTTTCTCTCTGTCTGTGTGAAACAGAAACAGTTGTCAAGCCGTGACCAACTCAGTCACGCTGCTGCTACACTGCAAACAATGACCTGAATGTAATGACAGATGACACATAGGGAGTGTGGATGCAGCACAGGACAGAGCTCAAAACCCCATCTGTTACTCTACCATATTGGTGTTTACAAAAAAAAAAAGAAATACCAAACGGTTAAAAAATTTTAGACTTATTAAGTTTGTTGCACTGATATAAATAAATGTTTTTTTGTGGTGTTAGAACTTAGTATGAGTTTGGGTTATCGTTATTTGCTAATCTATTCATTGACCATATTTTCTGTGTCTTTTTGTCATGATTACACACTGTTGTCTATAGACTTTTGTAACTTTGTGTGTTATTGTAAGTGAAATCTGTTTAATGGGAGTGGGGAGGGTGTAAGGCCAAATCAGACATCCAAAAAAACCTTAATAATATATAGTACCTATTATAAAAAAGACAACACTATTAGCAATCGTGAACTAAACAGATTTCAATTTTGTTATAATCTTGTTTTGAAACTGAAACTATCAATTGTAATTGTATGTTACAATTACTATTTCTTGGCCATCAATATCTGTGCACATGCTTCCTGCTGCATATTATTATGATATTGACTATTTATTGTTTTGTGTCTTCTCTCTTTTCAAAAGATGTGGGCCGTGGGTGTGCCAGAAAGGTTACAAAGACGTAAGGACAAAGGGTGAAATTAAAGTTGATGCAAGTGAAAATGTTATTGCAGATGTACAAAAATGCATAAATACCTGTTGCCGAGGGTCTCTGTGTGTGCACATATGTTTTTATTTGTAGTACATACTTTTAAAGGTCTGTCATGAGTGAGCAGTTTTGGCCAAATTGGCTGAGATGAGTAGCTTTTTATAGTGAACACATCTGCTAGAGTTGGCAGCTGAGAGGGAGGGCCATGGTGGCTCTTTAAAATTTATTTTCAACAACACTTTCACAATTAAAGGCCCTTTTTACACATAGCACTCTGCTAATAACATAATGGCGAGTAAAATGTCATTGAGTGGTGTAATGTACCTAAATCCTTCACCCGCATTTTTAATGCTTTCATAATTGGAGTGTACTTTGGAACATAGTGGCACACAGGAAGCAGCATTGGAAAGGCAAAAAAGAAATGACTTGCAAAGATGTCTGCGATGGAAATAATAACTAGCCTTGGTGCTAATGCAGGGCTCTTTGCAAAAGGGGAGGAAAAAAACATGCTGCTAATTGAGTTTGCCTGAAAAAAGACATTTAAAACTCATCATTTCATTTTACAGTCCTTTCTGTGGCACATTGTGTTTAGAAAGAGGAAGAAGAACACTAGTGGTGTTTCACATCCATTTGGAGGTTAATGGTCAAGTTTCAGGCTTTTAAATGTGGTAAAAACTACACTGAAAGCATTTACTTTAATTAATTGCAAAGTGTGGATTTTTTTCCCAGTACATGTGAACTTTTGCCATTTAAAACTTTTCCACAGAAATCACTGCACTTATGCGTGATAAATAACAATTTTTGTCCCTTTTTGCTTGTAGTGAGGGTAATATGAACATTTTCTAAAAACACCGTGCAGGACATTTTTCATTTTTATTTTTTATTTTGAATAACAGTTAAAACAAACTACTGCACGCTAAAAGTTTTGCATCTGAAATCCTTTTTTCTCACTTTCTTTTCTCTTTGCTCTTTCCTAAAAAAAAGTACAGAGTGGACTGCCTCTGATTTGTGACTTCATCCTGACACTATACATTATTTTCTATCACAATGACCCCTGGCCCTGTCTAAACAGAGGCCTTAATGACTCATGGTT
Source organism: Poecilia reticulata (assembly GCF_904066995.2). Classification (NCBI taxonomy): domain Eukaryota; kingdom Metazoa; phylum Chordata; class Actinopteri; order Cyprinodontiformes; family Poeciliidae; genus Poecilia; species Poecilia reticulata. The sequence goes on from NC_088845.1 coordinate 10,028,180, forward strand.
TCTGGGCACACTCCTTGGTTATAGGGCTCCTCAGGCAGTAGACAGGGCAAGGAGAGGACACTAGACCACAGGATTGAGTGGACTCCACATAGACATTAGCACCGTTGCTTCTGGGTTCCATTGCATCAACGTCAGGTGGTAAAAACATGTCCTCCATCTTACAAACCACACCCTAAGGGGTGACAAAAGCACCTGCAGACCCCTTATCTATCAAAAGATAATGACCGAAGTGAAATCAGTCTTTCTCTGAAAGCACTCAGCTGTTGTGCTGCAGCAAGATGTGGCAAGTGGTACAAATTAGCCAAGACCTCGTTATTCCAAGATAAGGAATTGTCCTCAAGCAGTGTTACATCCTTTGTTTCGCTACCAGCTTTTTTCCACATCCTAAGGGGTGCTGTAGACCCAAAGCAAGGTCTACAGCAAAAATGCATCTTCAATAAAATGAAATTCCAAAAAGGGAGCTTGAGGTGAGGGAGCATGGAAATCATTTACAGAAGCATGATAAAATGTCTGTTCCTTGAAGCAACAAACAACTTAAAAGGTGCCCGAAGTAAAGGAGTTGTCCGACAATCGTAAAAGCTTTCTTGATCGTTTAACCTGTACGTCCTATCAATCAGCAGGGGGATGAAGACATGCATGTCTTTAGAGAAACGACACAGTGAAACACAAAATATATCACACAAATGGTTAATAGCTTGGAGAAAACGGGGATGTTAGAAAATAAATGGATAAGACAGATTAGAGGTACTAAAACACACTGTGAACAGAGAAGTGCTTAAAGAATATATATTAGCGTTTTTAGTTGCATTTGGTTTCCATGTTTTCTCTAATGATATTCATTTACATGTGCAGAAATAAAAATGAACGCAAGAAAAGAAAGAGCAGAGAATACAGCTAAAGGTTGTTCAAGAGAGTAACACTGAACTTGGGCGTTCATGCATAACTCATTGGCCAACCACTGGCAATATATTCATCGAGGAATGCTAACTCATAAGATGAATATTATATTTATCCATTTAGAAGAAAAAAGTCAGAAGAAATGTCAGAGCAGTAGCTTGGAGACCTAACAAACTGGAACCCAATTTAAGAAATTAAAAGCTCTCTGCAGTGAGCCCAGTCAGTTTTTTTTTATTACAGTGAAAATCGACAACATGCAAATATTTTACTTAAATGCACAACAGTAAATAAATAAGTATTCTAAGAACGCCATCTGTCATGATATTCTAAACTATAAATCTATCTTCCTACTGAAATGTGACTTCATTTGATTGTTATGCTTAGTAGTTTCAAGAAAGGTAAAATGCTTCTTTACAATACATTCATTAGTGGTTGTGTTGCTGGAAGAGAACTATCACAGTTATTTTTATTTGGTTTAAAAATAATTAGAAACGTGAATTGTGATTAACTTGTGTTCCAGATTTTTAGATTTTCATTCACATATTTTTTCTCACCAAGTTATAAATGTATGCATGTGAATCACTTAAAACCAACCTGTGTAATAAAACTAGTAATGCATAATAAACCATTGACAGCACTACATTGTGTTGTAATGTTCTGCTTTACATCTAAATCATGGGTAATCTATATTTACTCAGAGTAGCACAAGGACCCCAGGGTTAATTGCAATTGATGGGAGGGGAGTGAGAGGGAAATGGGTGGATCACAAAGGTTGTGACAGGTGAAACTGATGGCCTAGAGAATTGCCCAGAAACTCACCAGCTGGTGGTGGACCAAGTGCCAACTGCCCATCTAGAGTGTCAGCTTGCTCCAACAAGCCAGTTGAGATCTGCGAGTACTCAGCTCATGACCAGTGTAATGCCACTGGGTATTAAATGTCAAATCACAGAAATTCATTCACTCATGAATAAGGCAAGGCATAAATCTGTTAAATCCATTAAACCTATTCAAAAGAAACTCAAAGTTGTTTACAACTAAGGAAGAAATTATAAAAAGTCCCCTTCTTCTGTTTAAAAAAAAAAAAAGCAGATATAAGCCGTTTTGTTTTTTTCCGCAATTTAAAAAAATACATATATTTTTTTTTAAATTGAGTTAAGACTTTCATGGAGAATCCAGAGGGATTTGCTGATATGGGTTGCATTTACTCAATGCAAAAAGGTTTACACAAAATGCCCACTGCGAGTCTGTAACCACTTTGTACCAAGATATGAAGAATACCATCTCTCAACAAAAAACACATAATCCTCGAAGAAGATCACCTACAGCAGCAGAAAGCCACTCTCGGTTGCAGTACTAGCAGCTCAGAGCAAGAAATCCATTATTTAACACAGTCACAGATAAGTAAAACATTGCCTGGTGTAATTAGCTTTGATTTCAGCTGCAACATTCATATGGTAAAGTCAGAATTTCTCATAAAAAGCATAAAAATATTGGTCCATCCTGCCTCTTGTAAACAGTGGTGGTGGTATTTTCTTAATGAACTAAGGGCCCCACCAACCAAGTATTGTTCACCTACTTGACCCTACCTGAGTATTGAGTAGGGTGATCATAAAATAATTGTATTTTTTATGATCACAGTGTACACATCTTCAGAAAGCTACTACAGCAGGATAGCTTTCCTGCTTGACCTTTGTCCCGTGTCACAAGGATTAATATATTTCAAATTGTGTTGTTGTTGTTGTTGTCGGGGTTTTTTACATGACAGTATTCTCACTTTGTTCCAGCAGATTCCATTATGGAGAGAAGAATTTTGGCTGCCCAGCCTGCAAAGATACATGAACATCATGTCAACGTATTTACAAAATCTCAAGAATAATTTTTATTTCTTGTTGAACTTGACATGAAGAATTAAGGCAGCTTTGAAGGAATAAGGAGGTTCAACCTAGCATCAGCAATTTGGACTAGATAAAGTGGATGTAGCTACTAGTAATGCCATGATTGCTTGTTCAGAGACCAGGCTTGTTATCTGAGCTTCTCGCTCAGCTTCTCGCCTTGTTATGTAACTGCAGCAGCTAAGCTGTTAAAAGTATTAAGAATCAAGTACCAATTATAATCCGTTATTGCATTTCACTTATTTCCAAAAGTAATAAAACATCCAGGCTAAAACCATAAAGTTAATTCTAATTAGATGGTGGAAATGTCAGCCTCAGTACTAGTCAGTTTTATACACTGGTTAAGGACCTGTAGAGACACTTTGCACAGACTGACACTGACATACACCGGCAGAGATTCCAAGTGAACCTCAGCTACATGTGGAAAAGGCAGACAGATCAAGAATGTCGTGATGAGATGGAGGGGAGCAGTGGAAAAACACACCGAAAAAGAGAAGGGTAAATTCATAGACTTGTCAGTCATGGCAATGAACGCTGACAAGCTAACTCCGTGGATAATGTTTCTGTCACAGAGCCCTCTAATCACAGTGTTCTTAGTCAAAACCAATCCTCTCACATCAGAACACTCGCAAAGTGCATCAATGTTTACAGCAAACAGCTAAAAGAGACATACAAAGAGGCTGTCGAGACAAGCAGACCCACTCATGTCCCTGCCATTGTCATCCGCTGTTAGAGGAAAATCGAGAGGAACAGACAAAAACAGAGGAGAGTTGAGAGTTCTCTCTAAAAGGAAGGAAAGGAAAAGAGCGCAGGAAAACGATGGCAGTTTTAAACACACCCGAGCAGGTAGTGCCTGTCAGAACACATTGCCATCCTCTAATTGGGTCATTTTTGATACCCACTTGCAGTCCGTGCCAGCGTATTGATGGGGAGGTGTCGAGATGCCAAGAGCCTGCTAGGCCTCACTGGCACAGAATCAAAGCAGGCACAAACGCTGCCCGCAGACAATTTGGCAAGCCAGAGCAAATGCAGGGGTGAGAACATCCAAACACGGCCCCATAGCTCCCGCCTGTACCACCGGGGCGTAATTGGTACATGGGCATTCCAGAGCGTTTTCAAAGGAGGGAACTTAATCCACATGTGTACTATGAAATTGGCCATTTTGTACCCAGCTTCCCCCTGCTCTCTCCTCCTCTTACACTCCCCCAGTTTGAAACCCTATAACTGATTTTGCTCTGTGAATGTTTCATATCGCTCCCATCCTTTCTGTCAACACATCAATTGCATGTCTGTCTTCCTCCATGAAAATTGCCCCAGGTTTGACCACAGCAGCTTGGGCTGTGAGGGCGGACAAGGATGCCTAATCTGCACACAAGATTTCCATCGTCTAAGTTTGTTTGTGACTGCAGTCAGTCAGGCATGCATGTGTGCGGGCTGGTATGTTCCTCTCCAATGTAAATATGCAGATCTGGAGAGCCTTACACAAATTTGATTTGTTCATTTTGAGCTCGCATATAAAGCTCTGGAGTCGGGTTTAAGGGTGTGGGATGTGGACTGATGCTTACAGATGTGGATGAGCCAAACCAAGAACATCCCACTCCTCTTCTTAGACACACAATTTTGACATCTGAATACTCAAACAGTTACATCGTCTCGCGTGTAGTGTGCATTCCTATATTGAAGAACAGTGTGTCATCCTCACTGCCTTTGTGAGGCGGAGTGTGCCTCCGAGCCAGCCTGGCACTGACTGGCACATGGAGTAAACTGACTCCAGCTGCTTTCTGACCAAGGGGAACTTGTTTAATTAACCACGCTCCGGTTCCAATGAAAAGGTTGGTCTCGCCCCCAGCTGTTGACCAGTCTGCGGCACCCCGGGGCCCTGATGGCAGCGGGCGTATCGGCCGTGGCCCGGTCCGATCCATGTTTCCCAGACAAAGATGGACTCCGCCTGTCATGCCAGGATGTATCACGCCTGAGTCCTCCCTCATAAATTAAACATGAGATCTGGAGGAGTTCTTTTAAAAAAGGAAAAAAGACCCAGAGGATGTTTCTCTGCTTAAATTCACCCACGCTGTTTTTCTTTCCTTCTTCTTTTTTTTTTATGACTCGGACTCAGACAAGGAAAAAAGGAGGAATGGGTAGAAGGTATAAACAGGTGCAGAGGTGAATTAGAAAACAGTGCCCTTCATGACTTTCTCAAGAGTGTTTGTGAATACTTGTGTGTGGGTAATCCATGGTGGCCTGAAAAAGCATTTCAAAGAGCTTTCTGATCTGATGTTTGGCCCTTTCCATGTGCTTATGGGGACATACTCATATGTAAGAAATAGACTTGGCTTTAAAGCATTACTCATCATCATGTGTTTTAAGCTTATAATTTAGCTGCAAGTGAAATAGATTTACCTTGAAAGCAGGTGTTTTGTTTTGTTAATCACAGATGATCCTGTGCTACATAGTCACTGCAATATGATAACCCTTTTTTCAAAAAACAAAGAAGAAATTAGATGAACATTTCTTTTTTATATAAATTTGAACATTTGCTCTTTGCTTGTGCTGTCCATGTCAGGAACTCTGGCTCCCTCCCACTGTCTAAAACGTCATTTACAAGTTTTTTTTTTAGTTTTTTTTATATTCTCTAAAAATCATTTTCATTTCAACCATATTGTATCTCATTCTTTAAAAAGTATTTTTGTGAATATATCGATTTGTTTGGTAACTAAGTCACCATGTTGCAACTCATTTCTGGTGTGTGCGATGACACACACACCAGACTTTCAGAGATACTCTGGAAACAGCATCAAATTCAGGCAATACTCCTAAAAAACTGTGGTTCTTGCAACTTAGCGTTGATTACGGAATTTGACTCAAACACATTTATGCTTATGAGAATTACCCTTTCCTATTTCAGTGACTGTACATGTAAAAAAAAAAAACAATAGTATATTTGCTTTATGTGCAACTGATCAAACCTTATTTGACTTTATCAACAATTGTGCCACCACTCAGACAACGTCATCCTGGGCGAGTAGCCATATTGCCCATATCAGAAAGTGCCACTAGCCCCTGTCAATGTTCAGACTTCTATCCAAGTCTGAATATGTGCCAACATAAAATAATTATTCACAGAAACTTTCCAGTTAGTCTGACTTAGTTAGAAACTTTGCAAAGAAGATCGCAAAATTATTGTGCACATCAGCTGGAATTGCACCAAAAGACTGTTCTACAAACCTTTGGCTCCATGCATCTTTCCAAAAGATATCTTTCTGAAACAAAGGATATACCTTAATCCTGGATTAAGCCAGTTATCCCTGGATTAAGCCAGTTATCCATTGCCCCATCATCATCAGTGACAAAAGAGTGGAAAACATGCAAAGTTGACATCTCTGAGTTGACATCAGATATGATGCAACCTGACAAAATGACAACAGTCAAGAAGTCACTTTAGAGGCTCCTCTACTTGAAATGTTTGAAGAGGGTGCATCTAATGAAAAATGGTCTGTAGTTGCAATGTTTCTAGTCTAGATGACTCCAAAGTGTCATTACTACATTTACTAATTTCCATTAACTGGTGGTGATAAGCTACTAACATCGTAGTTGCAGTTGCCCTGGAGTAGTTCAACAGAAGCGAGGCTGCTATGCACCAGCACCACTGGAACCCCTGACCATCACCAGCAGGCCAGGTAAGGTGGCTGATGTGTCTTGCCCATGGACACAACTGAGACAGACAGAGTGGGGGTTTGAACTGGCAACCCACTTATTACATGACTAACTCCTACTGCCACAGTCGCAAAAAGCTGCTGGTAAGCTTCTATAAATGAGCCACTGAGTCGGTGCTCACATACTGTATTGCAGGATAATACTTTGTCTGTACTGTATTGTACAGAATAGAAAGACTCTTCATTGTATTGTCTGGACAGCGGAGAGGATCATCAGTATTCAGCTCCCAACAATGGAAGACACTCACCTCTGTTTTACCAGGAGGGTCGTAGGTATCATTAGGGACAGCATACTGGACCCACACTTTTCACACTCCTGGCCCCTGGAAGATGTAAAGGATATTATATGTCTGAGTGTCCATGCCCAGGAAGCCTTTCTATCACAGAACTGTGATTCCTCTTTACTCCACCATCCCTCACAATATTTTCTTACATACATGAAAGACTTAGTCGTTTAAACTTATTATATTTTATTTTTTATGTGTTTTATTCTCTGGCATCTGTAGTTACTCTGCAATGACACAGTATCTTATCTTAACTAATGTACCAACACACAATAGATGTATTCCAATAAGCAAATGACACAAATGTTCATCTTTAAGCTTAAAAAAGCAAGATGTACTCTGCTATTGTTCATTATGCACTTTCATGCAAGTATATATATGTACATTGTGTTTGCGTACTTGTATCAGACAGGCAAGAGTCATGCAAACATCTCAATTGTTAATTATTATAATTGCCACTATGTTCTACTTAGTGTTAAATCTTTGCATTGCTGATTGCACTGTTCAAAGGTTTCCACCCTCTTCACCACCTTGCCTACATCACTTCAGTTTTACAGGAGAAAGTGATTTCTAAAGTGACAAACTGAAGAGTAATGTCACAACCTAGCCTCACCACAAGTCTTTCTACATCTAATAAGGGCTGCTGTGCCATTGTGACAGCATCTAGATGACAGGTCGTACTATCACCAAGAGCAATTGTCACCTTTACAAGTTGTCAAGCAGCTTGTGTCCTTGATGCAGTGATTATACATAGTGGGTGGGTTTTTATGTTATCACCTGCACCCTTCAACAAATCACATGTGAACATATGAAAGAATCAATGCACATCAACACCCATGAATGAATAAATGTTCTGAGTCTGATTTCTATATATTAACTTTTTCATACATTCTCTCAGCTCCAACAAGACCACTTTTAATGATTGTTCCTTCTGAGCTGAACTGGCTTCTTCAGCTCATCTCTATCGCCCTCTTCATACAGCCCCAAGCCCTCTTCCCTGATCCTCCTGTTGTCCGTGGCAGGGTCCACGGGAGCCCCATTTGCCATGACATATGGTGAACAAGGCAGGCTCTGCGAGCGAGTGGCCCTGTCTGGAGCTGTGACTTAGTGTCATCCCTCAGTGCCTCTGGCAGCGCAGGGACAGAGGGATGAAGGGTCTGGGGAAAGAAAGAGAAGGGAGGAACGGGGATAGAGAAAGGGTGGGTGTTGGGGCACTGGGGGGAATTCAAGCTGGAGTTTTTGCCCTGGAGACACACTGGCAGTCCTAAGATTAGAGGGGTAATCAATCTCAGCGTGGAGCTGGCCAATCCCACCGCCCCACGGCCTGGCAACCTGGCCTCCGCAGGTGGGGGCAGGGCAGCGGGGAGCAAAGAAACCCTGACAAGGGGGACAGAGGGACGAGAACAAGAGAGATGAGGAGAAAGACTATGCTTTATTAAGAGTCATTTGTCCTTTAACAAGCCTTGGTGCTGGACAGGTGATGAAGCATAGCACCACAAACACATATGATTACTGTCATCGTTGTTTACTGGCTTAGCTGCCTCCATCACCTCACTAGGGAAAACTTGTTTTGGGTTCCTCTACCACATCATTGCCTGGAGGCGTGCAGGGCTACTCTTGGTCGCACAGTAATTAGGGATTTAATGATACCAAATTCAGTGTCTGAATCAGTCCAATTTGTCTTCATAAAAAGTTACATTTTCAAATTAAAGTGCAACAATTATCCGCCATTTTACTTCTACAGCTTAAAGTCCTTTTAATGAGATGCAAGAGAAAGTGCTTGAAAGACCTGAGTTTTTTTTTTGTCCTTTACGATACAGCAGAAATTACTGCAGCACTGACCAATGCACAACGGGCATATGTAGTTAACAAACTGTAACCTTACTATTACTAAATTATCCAATGCCCACATTAGGTATTTAAACTAATACAGCTATTAAGTGTAAAAAGCACTCTATAGATAATGTTGAACAGAATAACACTGCAATGACTTGCCATTAAATTTAACCAAGATGTGCTACCTTATAATTTGTTTCAATAGGTTATCTGTTGTGAATAAAAGTTTGCAGGTCTTCAGAGCATAACTTTACCAAATGAATCATGGAGGGTTTATTTTCATAGTATTCCTAAACCTTGATTTGGTATCAAAATGTTTTCTAAAGAACAAACAAGTTTGGATTAATGATAGGCATTCTATTGGTGTCAGGGAGGAAAGACTAAGTTTTATGTTGTTTTGTTTCCACGTTGCCTATCCGAAGGAGACTCCAATACCTTATTAAATTGTTGCTGCAGACATCTTAAAATTTCTAACTAGTTTAAAAACATTAAAGAACAAGAAGTCAGTTAGCTTTTTATTCTAATTAAATATACCAGAATTTAAACATAAACAATAAATAACTAAATTAACTTTAGACGTTGACTGGGTAGTAGATGCATATAAGCGCGCACAATTCTGACAGAAAATGACGAGCACAGCTGTTATTGTAGATTTAAGACAAGTCGTAAGAAAAAGATTGGGAATGTCTGACATAACGTATATTTATTTGATAACTCAGTTAATCAAGAATTTATTTCATAGAGTACTCCAAAAATATTTAGTAGCTGCATAAAAACTGATTACCAAATACGATACCCCACTATGCTCACTATCTGCAGAAAATTGGCATCCTCAAAATGTGCTTCAAAGGTATAACTGAAGGAAGAAATGCAAGGTTATGCAACAAGCAGGCTGCTAAATGTGTATTAAAGATGTAAAAATGAAAGATAAACACATCCTCATGAGACCTACTTTAGATAAACTTAACTCCCCTGTGGTTTTAGAGTTTTATTTCAGATTAAAGAATATAGTTATACATTCTTTTCTTTTGTTAAGCTTCCTATTTACTATTTGTTTTCTATTTATCCAGATGTTTAATAAGTGCTGAGCTTTTCCCTTTGGCCAACAAGGTGCTTCACATCAAGGTGTGAAGTGTAATCACATGTATCAGAGAGTCTGAAGAATTACTGATCTTCTTTATCAAATGTATGTATTTATATACAACTGAGATGTAGCACTGAGGTAGGGAAGACTGTTTTAATTGGGCTGAGCAGTCTGAGCAGAGTCCCATCTGTGGTGAGGTAGGGACTTAATTATAAGCAAACATGGCTTCCTATTGATACTCCACAAAACCTCAGTGAGGAAGAGGGTTTAGAATAATCTCGATGCCCTGCGGGTCATCGCACACTGTAAACAACATGGATTTATCCAAAAACACAACAGACAAGAAGAACATAACAAGTTGTATGAAATCAATATGAGCCAAAGCAAGAATCAAAGGTAAATCAGGATAAATTGGACTTTTTTGTTGTGTTCGTTCAAATTTGGTGAAGCTAGACAAGAACGTCCAGGGAGGACGGCGATAACAGGCTAATACCTAAAAGAAGAGATTGGAAACCTCCATCCAAACACGGCCAATTCAGCTCCTTATGACCTCACACAGTGGACGAAGGGAAAGATTTGAGGAATACTTTATGGTACATCTCATGGGCCTGTAAAACCATGTTAAAGCAGAAACAAAAATAAGTACTAAGCCAATGGATTGAGGGAGAAAATTTAACGTGTTAGCGTGTTGTTCGCCTCCAGTTGTGGTCCACAACATCTAAGGCTAGCAGCTTGGCTCATCTGTGATCCATGCCCCCAGGCATTTGCATTAATTGAGCTTGTAATTGAATAGTTGTCTTCATTAGTTCCAGTCCCCTGCTTGCGAGTCTCAGTTACGGATTACAAGAAAAGCATTTGTGGTAACATCTCCAAGTAAGCTTTTATGAGAGCATTCTAGCTCTTCTTTAGTGTTGTTACCAAACTGATAAAAAAAAATACAATTAACTTCCTAACACATTAAGATGCTTTGATATAAACAATTCCATAGACGCTGTAGCTTTATGTTTAGTGCCACTGTCCTGTTGGAAGGTGAAACTTCACTAAGTTTGAGTCTTTTTTCTTTTCTTTTTTTTTAAGGTTTTATTGTCTCTAGTGGTCTTTATTTAAAGACTATTTAATATTGAATTGACAAGAAAGGGGTAATGAGAGATGGGGGAAGACACGCAGCAAAGATCACCAGGCTGGGAATCGTACCTGCGACATCCACATCGAGAACTAAGGCCTCCATATCCGGGTTGCGCTTAACCCCTATGCCACCACAGCACAAAGTTTGAGTGTTTTTTTAGCCAGAGAACCCTATTCCACATGCTCTGTGGTTCCTTGACAAGGCTGCCAGGAGGAGTGGAGAGCCATGTTTTGGTAACTTTGAACAGGTGCTATTTTATGGTGGGGGATGAAAGCTGTCGTATGTGACTTTGATAAATAATGTGTGTTAAAACTGTCACTATGTCTTGATAGTATAATGTGAGATATTCTATGAAAAAAAAATCAACCAACTGCAGACATACACAGCTTGGTCAGAAACAACCAATCAGAGGCAGGAGGAGGGTCTTAGTGTTGTCAATAATGCTCATGTACAGATATCACACCCTCCCCTTGTTCTCAGCTAGTTTCCCACACCTGAGCATACCAAAAATATTCAAGCTAGTTATTTACTAATAAACATCTGAGATCACATACATATAAATGGTATGTACATACTCATTAGGTTACTTCTGAGTCATTGATTTTACTGTAATTTTACTGTAAGTGTTGTTTAGAAAGTATGTATGGCATACATTTACATTTGGGCTTTCAAAAAATGTTATTTTCCTTCTACTTCACAAATATGCTCTACTTCATGTCGATCTGCCACATAAATTATATTGTGTCCAAATAAAATACATTGAGAATTGCAAAAAAAAGAAAACGTAAAAAATAAATAAATAAATAAATAAATAAATAAGTAAAAATCAAGGGATGTGAATATTTTTCAAAACACCGACCTTCCAAGACACAGGGCCTGCATAATGAAGCAACTTGTGCAAAGGAAACAATCAATTGAAGAAATGATTGCTCTGACAAAAAGCCATTACCAGCACAAAAGCTCTAAATGTTTATGTAGACATAAAATTGTAGGAAAAGCAGTATTAAGGTATACAAGACTTATAGCAAAACCATGGGCCAAACTATGCACTGTCTGACTGAAAGGGAAAAATAGTTACACAAATAAACAGCATGCACAGAGACATGCCCGACATCTGTACAATGGTGTGCTTGAAGTTATGCAGCATGCCTGAAAAGATAAAGGCAAATTAAAGGAAAGGTCTCTGACCCTCTCTGATCTAAGCTCTAAATGCTTTGCAATTTCTCACAGAAGAAGGAAATCCTCCTTCACAAATAAAGGACTGTCTGACCTCCTCCAAGAGCACAGCAAGTTTAAAAGAGGTTGGCAAAAAAAAAAAAAAACCACTCAAAAAAGGGGAAATGGTAATTTGACTTTCCAGCAGACATTCGTAACCCCTTTATGGTGCATTTTAATAAATCTTTAGTAATTTGCATGTCTTCAGCTCAGCCAATTATCACGGCATGCGTCAGATTGATGCAACATCAACAAAAAAGTCAGGCTCTGTCAAATCTAGAAAACAAAATGGAAACAGAAAAACAAGGTAAGCAACACAAGTAGAATCGCTCTCTAAAAGGATTTTAGGCCATTTTATCCCTTCGTTCAAAGTATAAATTGATAATAATTATCTTTAAGTGCTCTTGGATTTGTAACAAAATCAAAAGTTCCCCTTTATAACTTAACAATATGAATTACTTAAAAGTGTGCCAAAGGTTATCTTCAGATATCAACTAGTTTGTGTCGGTCTTGGAGAATCAAGGCACACTTTGGAAACAGTCCACAGTCTGCCATAGACAAATAACGTATGTCTTCCTTGGTGCAGCACCACCTTTCTCGTCTCACCAAAAACCGATTTATCAATTTCCTGGTCCCTAACACTTTCACAAACTGAAAGTGACTGTGGCACCCTGTAACAAACAATGCATGAAAGCTTCAAAATTGATGTTATATGAATATTCAACATGAGAGCACCAGAAACTGATTTTCTCATTTTCACCTTCCAGCCTTTCCACCATTACAGCTTTTTCTCTAACTGCATAATTAATGTGTGAAAAGTAAAGTGTGAATTTGTTTGTGTTGTAATATAAAGAATGGTGGAAAAGTATAAAAAGAATACAATGCAATGTTTTTGTACTCTTGAGAAAAGTTGGTCACATGTGGTAAATAAAGTTAGACAAGTTTTTATTTTTTTTAAGCTGTGTGACTGCTGTACATGCAAGTCACGCAATAGAGTTTCACTATAAGGAACTCTATAGTGAAACTACACATCTTTTTGTGTACTTTTTTAAAACTTTGAATTTCAGAGCCTCCTCTACTGCTTTTAAAAACAATGATGATAGCAAAACTGTTGAACATGAAATACACCTCTGGCTGTTTACCGACAGATTTCTTAGAAGCCTCTATATTTTAGATTTGGAATCAGGAACTCTCTAGGTGTCGATCATGTCTGGCCCTTGTTGAATTTTCGCAGCAGGTAATAACAGATAGAATATACAAATTAACGTACATCTATATTCTTATTCCAACAGAATTTCTACTTCTCATATTACAGAAATAAATCAAAACTTACATCCTGAATGTTTGGTAAAGCCCTGTTAGCTTAAAGCCAAACATTGTCTTTATCTCCTGTTTGTCAGGCTAAGCATGGATATTGGAGTATAGGCTCAGCAACAGACAGCCCCCACACACAGACATACACACTGTGTCCACCCACCAACATTACCTCCTCAGCTTGTTAATGGGGACAGCTAGCACACAAATGCCCTTGCGGAAGAGAAAAATCTCCAACCCTTTGCTCAGAGTTGTTCCTCTGACATCAATCGTTGATCCGGCAATTTTTTCCACCTTTAAGGGGTTATTCGGCCCAGACACTGATGTGCTTTTAAAATGCATGTGTGCCATTTGCCTCCAAGTACACAATTGGGGGACACACACATACAAGTGAAGAGAATGACTTGTGGTGGTAAAAGGTTTTGCAAGGTGTCGAGATACCCTTAGGTATGGATTTACTGGCCTGGAATCATGTGTCAAGATTTGATGTATTCAGAAGTTTTGCAGAAATTAATCTAGACAAAAAAGCAATTGTGATTCTATCAAATATGTGAGTTTGTGTGTTGATGTGGAAGGAGTTAGTATTCTGAGGGCAAGTCAGGGGGCCGGCAGGTAAGTAGGAGACAGAGGAGAGTAATCAGGTTGTCCGTAGCCTGGCGGCACAGAAACATGCACAGACACACACACAGACCTCGAGTCGTTCATTTTCCTAATGATCCACAGAGCAGCACGAAGCAGGCAGAGCGGCTTTGTTGACTGGGAGACCTCCGCCTTTAACCTCACTGAGAGCAGCATTACTAATGATACCGTCAGTCTTTCTCTGACGTTGGGCAAAATAAAAATCTTCACATGCTTCAACACATATCTCTACTTTGACAATTAATTTGTAGGCATCTCTTTTAAATACACTTGTTTCATTTGCAAGGATATCCAGAATCAGAAATACATTTGCACCATATTATCAAATTGCCTTGCTAAAACTGTTAAGAGATTTACAAAGATCAGAACACAGCTCATACAGAATATCCTCTATGACCGCCATCAGACCTACTGAAAGTTCTGTAAATATCTCTGTTAGGAGTAGGAATTAAAAAAATAAATAAATGAAACCACTCACCCACCCAACGTTTAGGCAAATATCAGGACGGCCGTGGAGGCAAGGTGGCCCTGGGTGGCCATTAGGATGCAGTGTGCAGCGTTTCCATGCAGACACCATCTCCACATGGAAAGGTCACCTCCCTCCCTTCGCGGGTAAATACACAGACATATACAAATGTGGTTGCGTGCTAAAATGGCTCACCTTAAAAAGGCATTAGACTCTCTTTCCACTGAACTTTACATCTCCCCCTAACATTATCTTAACCAATGGCATTTCCACCTCCCCTTAAGTAGTGCACTATTTCTAGACTACTATGCATCTATAAAAATCTAGAATGTATTTTTCTTTTGAAAAGGATCAAGCTCAATAACGGCTGATTTTATGATCAAACCACTGTGTGTCAAAATAGTTAGTGATGTGAATGAAAAATATGAATGGCATGATTTTCTTATTCTACAAATTAATAGTAACAGAACTACTTTTACACTGTAGTTAGAAAATGTGACTTTTTTTGTGACAAATGGTCTACGTACTATTTTAAACCTAAGAACACACAGCGAGCTAACCTGTCCGTTGTTGTCATCATGAAGCTGCAGAGCAACGGGGAGTGACGCTGATTGACCAGCAGTTCATTCTGTTCGACTTGAGATGTGACTCAATCCTGCTCAGTGCACTTTTCTCCCCTTTTGACTCTTTTGCGCTTTAGGTGCACTGTAAGGCCCTTAGCACCCAACCTGCCAACTAGGCCCTGCAAGCCTCTCTGCTGTCATATTACATCTAACCAAGAGACTAACCCGTGCTGTCAGCACCCTGCGTCTACTACCAGCACACCTGAGCAGGGCCCCACCTTCCACTGCAGCCCCCAGCATTGCCAGGTCACTAGTTAACTCAGTCTGCTGTGCAGAGGTGGAAAGGGAGTCGGGTACTTCTACAGGAATTCTTGCCTTAAAAAATGGGGAGAGAAAGGGAAAAATAAAGAATTTACTTCTCTTTCTCTTCCACTCTCCGGTGCCAGTGAAAAGTTTCATTTTACTCATCATCGGCATGAATGCAGTAATTTTGTAATCATGTGTTTGTTCATTGTTTTACAAGCAACATCAGTTTATTTCAAAAACTAAAACAGACTGCACAGGTTTGCATTGAATTTGGATTTCCTTTAGACCAGGAACAGAATATAAGCACAATCTATACATTTTTAACACAGTTTAGAGCAGGTCATTTCTTCATGCTATTGTGTTTTACTCATTTCAAAACCAGTAGTGATGCATCTCAGGGACCATTGCCCAGTTGGAGTACTCCAATGTGTTCATCTGACCCAAACTATCATCGTCAGATTATCTGGATATTGGAGCGGGCCAAGAGTCCGACATTCCACTGACCTCAACCAAATTTAAAATATTTAAATTATATTTAAAAGTCAGTCTACTACCAGAAAATTATCCTTTTTTATAACTAACCAATTAAAACAAACCAAATCTCTGATAAATAAAATGATATGAAATTGAATAAAGTCAGAATGTTTTTGATTGCTATGCAAAAAGTGTGTGGTTTCTCTGTAAATTGCTCAGGGGCACTGAATCTAGTATTAGACTGAATGTTTACATTTATTTGAATATATATATATATATATATATATATATGTGGCAGGAGGAAGCTGGAATTGAACCTACAACCTTCCGATCACAAGACGACTACTCTACCCACAGAGCCACAGTCGCATACCAGGGAATCTGTCCCTGGTTAGCTTGAGTCATGGTCAGACATGGGATACAAATATGGTATTGAACTCAATTATTTCAAGTAAAGTCAAAGTAAAAAGGTCCTTTAAGGAAAAGATTTTTAACTTTTGAATTAGAGTATATTTAGAGGACACTGTAAAAAGAGTTTTAGGCTGCAAGCTAAGAAGTTTGCAGCCCAAAATATTTAGTTTGGAACTTCTTAAAAGTTTGAGTTGACTTTCTGTAGAATTAAGACAAATAGATTTTAAATGTTTATTAGAAGAAAATAAATGATTTGAGTAAAAGTGACTTAAATCTGTTATCTTAAACATACTTAATAAATTTGTTAAATAAATAAAATTAACAAATTTAATTGGATGATTAGAATATATTGAATTGGTTAAACCTAATAAATTAAGTTGGATAAACTTAATTGAATTGCTTGTTACCAATTCAATTCAATTAAGATGGTTCAACTATTTTCTTTTTAGAGTGTAAGTTTTGAGTTAAATGAACACAAAATAGTAAGTTGGCATAGCAAAAGCAAAAGAATTAATTTATTTAATGTAAATAAGTCCATAAGATGAACTTCAGCCCAAAAACCCTTTTTAGAGTGTATCTCTCCCAATTTATTTAGCTTTTCTTGTATATTGTATATATTTTTGTATGTACAGATGTGTAGTAAAAATTCAAATCTTAAACAGTTTTCACTGTTTAGAATAACATACATTTTATCCTTCCTTTTGGCCAAAGTTGGTGTTTTTTTTTCTTCATCTTAGCCATCTTTCACTTTTAAGGAAGTTGTTGTCACCTTCAAAATCCCCTTTCAGTTTGTTTTTATGTTTTTATCCATTCTCTGTCCCTCCTTTTGTCTATTTTTGCCAATTTTCCATTTTTTCCCCCTTTTGTTGTCTCTACTCTACTAACTCTCCTCGTCCCAAGGGATGGCCTTTTACCTCTGGCACCAGATCCCAGAGGATGGATAGGAAAGAGGTCTTCCACCACTGTGTTAGCTGCTCTGCAGTTAGCTTCATGAGCAATCCAGAGTCTTGTTCCTTTGGCACTTTCTCCCAAAGGAAATTCCCACCAGAGACAATGGGCAGCTTATCAGGGTAAACAACAGCCTCCTCTATGCCATCCTGCCACAAAGGCACAAAAAGGAAAAAAAGGGAAAGAAAAAGAGCAAAAATGCTGAAATACAGCACAGTAGCAGAAAATAAAAGCAACAATGCACAAAGCAGAGTCAGAAGCATCCCATTCTGCGCTTTTAGACATTTAGAATCAATAGCAACACAATCACACACACAATATGTAATTGTGGCTCCAGCTGCCTCTTTGATTTAGTCAAACAATTGCTTTAGTTTCTGGGAAAAATCAATAAGAACTAATTTTCAGTATCACCAAAAGAAAGAAAAAAGAAGTCTCATCAAGAAAATGCTAGGAATTATGCCACCATTCGAACCCAAGTGCAGTGAAAAACGTGAGCCCATCTGATGTCGTGATTATGTCAAATCGTTTAAGAGAGGAGGCTGATGTAAAAGGATGGTTTGGTCCTGAAATTCATATCCACTTACTGCCAGAGCAGGCCCGTATACCTCTTCAAGTAATGGCTGTTTACAAGATAAAAGAAGAGGAAAAATAGCCACTTTTCCCTGCTCAGACATGAAATCCTCTTATGAAATTAGGTTGATAAAAGGGCCTTGTGACGTCGGCCATTTTTCCCCATGTCAAGAAAACCTTGCGTGTGAGCATTATTAATGGCATCCTTGTGGCATGTCATTTTTCTACATCTCCAATGCATTTCTAACAACAGAAGAGGATCAGTGAGCTGGCTGGTCGCTTTGTCAGAGCAAACAGCAGATTCACCAAGCAGCGCTGTCAACTTTCCTAAAGCAGGTACTGTACAACAGCTAGCCACAGAATCCTGTTTTCCTTGCTCACAGGAGCCAGGGGTTAATTTTTTGTTGGTTACTGGTAGCCCTCGGAGGGGGTAGGGTGGAAAAATGAATCTGGGCTGAAACAAATAGCAGCGTCGGGAGATACGTGTGGCCTTCAGTTAAACAGAGCCATAAATCAGGAGAGTGACACGAGCCAGAGAGGGAGGGAGACAGAAGGCAGAGGGAACCAAAAGTGAGACAACAACTGCATATCATTAGTAATGTTTAGCACCAACAACAAATAAGCTTAGCTTCTGGATTACTTTCAGATTTCCTTAGTACTTTATATTTTAGCATTTCTCAATCAAGTAACATATTAGTTTATGTTTTAATTTCTTTAGATCTAATAGAAATTTGGTATCTCCCCACTGATACTTACACACTGATACTCGTTCTCTATTAGGTGGGAGTTGCATCTCGACAAGTTAATTAAAAAGTTATTTTATTTTAGAATTTCAATTCAAAGTGAAACTCATGTTAGATAATGTTATATATGCTCTATTTTAAACACATGTCTATGTAATTTTGATTTTTGTGTCACAATAATGATAACCCAAACTTACAAACAACATACATACAATGAAAAAATATATCCTAATTAGGGAAATTTTATATTATGTTAATAATGTGCCCTACACAACCATAAGTGAAGCCGCAGTTATCCCCGTTTGTGTACATTTGTCAACCAAACCTTCTCCTTCCACTTAGCTTTCCACTAATTTCCAAAGTTAGCTGTAAGCCATAATTATCAAAGTGAAAATATAATGCATTAATGTAACACATTAATACAAATTGATGTATTACATAGATTAATTTGTATTACAATTCATCTATGTAATACAAATTGTATTTTTAAACATTTAATTACTCCAATAAATTAGCTCTAAAATACACTTAAAAAAACTATTTCCTGTTTACCTGCACAATGAGTGACTAAGAATCCCAAATATGGTATTAAAAAAATAAAAGAAAAAAAAACAGAATCCACAAATTGAGTAAAATTTTTACAACTTACAAAAAGTTTGGTAAACAATTTTTATTCATTGTGGAATAATCCAGTCCAGGTTTGACTATTCCATTAGTTGCCTTTTTTACCATATTTCTTTCTTTCTAAATTGATTCTAATCCCAAAAGAAAATGTTTACTTTTTGTTTTAACATAAATAAGGTTTTATAATCCCAAACTGTGTCGTTGTAAAAATATGTTTTATCTAGAGATGATCAAATGCTTACTAAATTCATACACCACTTGGATACAGTACATGCTAACTTCAGCTTTGTGCACAACAATAAAAGTTTTACAGAGCTTGCAAAATGTTTATCTGTCATTCTATTCTTTTTTTTTCATCTTGAGTGATTTTGTAATCGGTCAGTACAACAATAGACTTTTGGTTAACTATGTCAACAATGAAGGACAAACCTGAAGAACTACTTCATTTCTTACTCCAATATAAGAATCTCTAACATAGATACAACAAAGTGTCAAGTTTAAAGCTCTCACCGTTCCATCAAATAATAGCTTACATGACTGTATAACATGTAATTTGATATTATTTTAAATTAATGTGCCTGCAATATTTGTCAGCTTGAGCATTCTCCTTCCATCTCCACACACGCAACAATTAACAAGCTTCCGCAGAGCCTTAAAGCTGAAGGGGGTGAACATGCATGTGGATTATTGTGAGCATCTTCCCGCAATGATGCTTTTAATGAAGTCCTGTGAGTTTCAACCTGCATGTGAGAAAGGCCCACACCGTGTAGCGCTCCAGTGCACTCGGCCACAAGGCGTGCCAAATTGCAAATGCAATCCGAGTCCATCTGTGAGCCCAGGTAGGGGCAGAATCTAGGAGATAACTTATGCACGGCGGTGCGTGTTCCAGCAGCGACCCGCCCTGTGTCCCTCATTTTGTCCTGACTTGTGAGGGATTACCGCAGTGTGGGCTTGTGCTGAGCTGCCAAATAGGAAGGGATAAGAGGAGGAGAGGAAGCTATACCAGGCTAAGCGTTTTTGTGTTTTACATACAGGTCAAGTCTTCAGGAAACCTGTAGCAGTTTGATTGGATCTTGGTGAGGGAAGCATTCATGTCGCTCATATATTGCTATTAAAATCGGAAAAAATAAGGTAAGTAAAAGGTTTATAGGAGTAACATTGCCAATCTTTTTTTAGGTAAAGCTGGGAAAAAAATTCAAACGGGATAGTCGCAGGTATTCCAATGTATGCCTAATGGTGCATTTTCGACAACAGCCCAACAGTGAAAAGGGAGATTTAGTATCTTTGTGTGATACAGCAAGGCATGCAATTGCCTGCTGGGTTTCCACCGTTTAGGCACAAAGTATGTGCAAATTATTTCATTCACCTGTCACCAAAGAACAGCGGATGCCTGGCACTTTCGTAGAAAATTAAATTAAGCGCTCAGAAAATGTTAGAGGAAAACTTGGAGGATATAGAATGGATTTATGCCTTTAAATCTGATGGAGCTTGATACTAATGCGGTATAAATCCTTGCCTTTCATTACAGTATTATATGAAATGCATTGGAATGGAGCGATGGATCCTATTTGACATTCCGTTACCGGAGCAGTTGTGCACAGCTTCACACTTAAGCCCTTTAAAGCTAATACATAAATGTAACAACACATATAGCAGCAGCGCTGAACAGCAAGGGGTTTTTTTGTGTGTTTTTTTTTCTTCTGACCAAATCAGCAAACATATGAAATAAGAAATATTTTCATAAAGGGTTTAATTACTCAGACACCTAATGATATTTTGCCTCTAAATAAAACAGCGCTCCTAATCGGCTCAGATACTATTCTTACATTAAAACTACATTTTTTGATGCTGCTCTTTTTAAACTACATATTAATGTTGAATAGTAGTTAGATTGAGCCAATTAAAGGCTAATGCCACGCATAAAAATCTTATATGTGAAATCAAGATTAAAGAATGGATGCTACTATATATATATATATATATATATATATATATATATATATATATATATATATATATATATGAAGGACCACTTCAGAAAAAAATCAAGACAGGTTTAGTGATACACATGTTTTATGGATTTAGTTAAATCACAAAACCTCAAAGATTAAATATTGTTGACAAGATGAGAACAGAGAACATTTTTAATTCAAGATTTATTTGTTATTGCTCTTATAAAACTTGTAAAAAAAAAAATTTTTCCAGAAAATAAAGTAAAACTTAAAATATTTTTGAACACATTATTTTTTTCCCAATGGATATACATTGCTACAAGGTTTCTGTGGATTAACAACATGAACCTAACCAAATATGTCTGTACATGCAAAGGAAAAAAACACAAAACATGTAGATAAATTAGAGAGAATCTGTAGTTAAGCAAGTATTTCAAAACATTGGGAAAAAAGCTAAAAAAGGTATTGAATATGAGAAATCTTCTGAAATTAGTATTTAAAAACAATCCTAGTTGTTTTCAGGGCCATTAAATGTGAAATGGTTTAGTAATTTGAAATAATAAAAAAAACAAAGAGATCTTACAAAACCTTTGCAACCTAATTGTTTAAAAAAATACTGGCAACATCGGTAGAAGATGTATTTGTAAAAGTCTGATTGCTTAAGTGAGTCCTACTGGGCTCATATTCCAGAAACGGAGAAAAAAAAAAAACATTTCCCCTTAAAACAGCCAAAACCAGATGCCCCCCTGCAATAATTCTGACAGAGGAATCAGAAACTTAATAGTTTTCCTGGAGCCAAAGAACTTCCTGAAATTATTCAGGAAGTTCAGAAATACCTGAAATTATTGACTCTTCAGTTCCTTATAAAGACAAATACTGTACTAATGACTAATTGTCCTCAGTATATGGAAGCGCACTGCTGATGAGACAGCATAGTTAAGCTTGTTTACAATGAAGTGCTGGGAGAGTAGAATCTCAGATGAGACCAACATTTAGGTCTTTGAACTTATTGCACTCACCATGTTTAGAGAAGAAAATGCAATTGCACATTGCCCCAAAAGTTTACAAGCATTAACATTATGGTGTGCTGGCGTTTTATACTACAGGAAGATTTTATATAATTGACAGGAAGGATGAATGAACCACTGATCCCAAACCTGAGTTCAGTCATCTACAAATTGGTGTCACTGAAAGAAAACCAAGCTGCTTGAAATTCCCAGTCAAGCACTTAACTTGAATCCAGTGGAAAATCTGTGGACAGAACTGAAGATCTGTATGCTCAGAACATGCCAAAAGAACCTTCAACTTTTGAAGACAGTTAGGTGTGGAAGAACCGGTAAAAAGTTACACCGGAGATTTGTTTGCAACTTATTCTTTTCCCCAAAATAAGGTTTTGAAATTGTCTACAAAATCTTTGGCTTGAAAATGTATTACATTCAGCTAATTATGCTTGGTATGCATTCCACTTTAATGCACAAAACCTATTAGCTACTAAAATTTAAAATTCAAAAATAAAAAAAAAGTATAAATACTACAACTAGCAAAACAAATAAGTTTCTAACATTAAAAAGACAAGAAACTATTTTGTATATCTCATGTATCCAATGAGTCTGGCTGATATCATTAGGCCATGCTGGTCTGCCTTTTTCTGCAGGTGGTGGGCACAAGATGGGGTCCGTTTTGTCCCAAGTTGTTTGGTGTGTGCGTGTGTGCATGTGTAGAGGGGTGGAAGTGGGGGGCGTAGATGCATTGTGCCCTATGGCGTGGCTGCGGCGGCAGCACGTATGGGCTCATTGTGCTGCGATTATGTAGGATGAGCACGCCGCCTGCTAATCCGCCTGTGGGAGGGTGCATGCCTGTGAATTATTGCACTTTGGGAGAGGAAAAAAAAATAAAACAAGGAAAAAGAGAGAGAGAGAAACTGAAAGAGAGGGAAAGAGAGACACGGAAAAACGAA
The DNA here is from genome assembly GCF_904066995.2 of Poecilia reticulata. Classification (NCBI taxonomy): domain Eukaryota; kingdom Metazoa; phylum Chordata; class Actinopteri; order Cyprinodontiformes; family Poeciliidae; genus Poecilia; species Poecilia reticulata. The sequence goes on from NC_088845.1 coordinate 10,051,194, forward strand.
GAAGAAGAGGAGGAGGAGCGAGAGACAGAAAGAGAGATAGAGAGAGCGAGAGAGAGAGAGAAAAGCCCCCTTGGCTGTGATTATGAAATGGTCTGTCACAGATTAAGGCTACAGGGATGCAGGCAGAGATGAGCCAGAGCCTCCCACAGACACACTGGCTAGTCAGGATGCATCACTGAGCCTACCTGAGGTTATACACGCCTCGCATCCATCGATGGCTGCATGGCGCACTCACACATTCGGTGGGGGAGACGGTGGAGGGAAAAGGAAATAAGAGGGAGGGAGAGATTGAGAACGAGAGGAGAAAGCGTGAAAACAAACATGCTCCAAATAGGCTTGCAATTGAGAGAGAAGAGAGAAAAAAGAAAAAAGACTATAAGCGAACTGGGCCCAAGGAAAAACACAAGAAAATAAAGGAAAAGAGGGAGCTTGGGAAGGTTGGCAGCCACAAAAGACAGTGACTAAAGTAAGACCTGTGTGGTTATTGTCTATTTGCGGGAGAGCTTTGCTGATAAAAAGCCCACACTGCTAATCTTTCTCCTGTTCAAGAAAACTGCATAGTCTTTATTAATTTTTCCTAATGTCTTCAGGGAAGCTAATGCTCCGTGTTCTCAAAAAGACGCGTCTTCTGCTCATCTGTTTAATTATGCACTGCATGTTTATCCTAAGTATCTATAATTTTCACACCTGAGAGGCTTTGGGAATGTGCAGTCTCCTAAGACTGGTCAGAAATAGTCAGCCCTTCACTTACTGATTGACAGCTACAGCCTGCACAGTTCTGTTCAATCACACGGTCCACTGTCAGGTTGATTTTTCCCCCCGCTGCTTCAAGTGAGAAAGAAAATGAATGGCTAAAGTTTGTTATAGCAAAAACATCTGTGTTTGATTGGCAGACTGTCTGTCTTTCTCAGGTCAGACCAAGCCAATCAGCTTAATTAGACCAATGGTATTTCCAGGTTTTGTCTCTACAATACTAAGATTTGTAGGCGAGGATTTAAGTTTCAGCAGTTGGCTCAAATAATTATTTGGCCTTGCAGGTTTATGACATCGTAAATTGGAGAGAAGATGTACGTTTAAAAGGAATTGGCAAAAGGAATTGAACGTGTAGTTAGGTGTCCCCCTTTTTTTTTAAATAAATACAGCTGATTGAGTAAGGGAATGCAATATTTTATGTCTCTGCTTTCTCTTCTTGATATTGCCAGCCATATGATTTTATAGTTAACATACTTTGTAACTTGTACTATACATTAGACTTAAAAAAACCTCAGAAAATATTCCTTATTGCTACAGTTACTGGGCTATATGTAAATGGATTTTAACTCTATTTCTAAGCAGTGGCTTTTAATTGCTTTTTTCAAATTAAACTCCTTGACCTTATCCGTGGATGCCCTTCTAGAAATAAACTAAATGTCTTTATGTTACCAGTATTTTGAGCAATTATTAGATCTTTCCTTTTTGAGCTTCTTAAATATTTTTTTATATATATTATAAGGATGTGTTCATTCTAAAAAGAAAACCTTAAAAGGATTCCGTATTTAAAAGTAAAAAAACAAGACAATACTGCAGCCAATCTGCTGGATATATGCATACTACCTCTTACCCATCAGACCACATTAAATGAGCGGGGATAACCCTTTTTAAGTGCTGAGTTATTACAACATCTTAGCTTGACATGCCTGTGACAACTCAAGCTGATGCTAGATAATTGCTCTCATGCTCGCCATTTAATGAACATAATTACAATGTTTCTTCTGTGTTCACAATGTGATTAATTGTTATAACATTTTCTTTGTTGTGTTGCGACAAATTACCCTCTCATACCACCACTGCCATTTTCACATCAGGCAATCATAAAGCATGCAAGCAGGCACTCATAAAGACAGCTTAAAGCCACTCGAGAGACACGTTGGGATTACTGGAAGGCGGAGGAAGTTAAGGACTTGCCAGTCAGTCAATTACGATCACCAGGGAAAGATTTCTGAAGCCAACATTTCAAATGGATGGAAGTGGAGTGGGATCTCATGAGTGTTGAAAAGTTGTTTTCTTTAAGCGCTCTTGGAGACAATGCCAAAGTGAGAGTCCAAATAACTGCAGATGTTTCATAAATCCTGGTTGTGCACATCCTGTATCCTGTTTTTTGGGGCAATTAGCTTGGCTATATTTCACAGACAACCTAATTGAGACGCTGTCACCCACTTAAGCGAGGCTTGTCTTAAGAGCATTTGCTTAATAAGCCATGGCCTAATGCAATAAGGTGCCTATTCCCAATCAGCCATGACAAAGTCTAATTTATGCCAGGCCAAATGAGCAAGAGGAGAGTGTCACGGGACTGAGTAATGATTGTCACCACCGGAAAGGATGATTAAAAAAAAGAATGAGTCTGAGGCAAGGAAACCTGTCCTACCTAAAAACAGTTATTATTCCAGTGTAAGAATAATAAGAAGCAAGTTCAGTTTGGCCTCCTGTTGAGAGGGGTTCCTTCCTTGGCTTTGCACCCACATGCACATATAATCATGTATTTTAACGCACAAGCACAGTTTCATGTTCACACACAGTGTACAGTACACACAACCCGCAGCGCTTCTGCGTGATTGATTCAACAGAGCATCAGATCGCTCACTGTGACAAATAGCTGGCTGACAGCCGAACACAAAAAAAGCCCACACCCTAACACCTAACCTGTGAGGAGGACTGGGGGGCAACGGAGGGGGCTGACCTAGCAGCAGGCCGCCACAGCTGTCTCCATCAGACCACCTATTCGCTCTCACCTCTTTCTGCCTCTGTCTGAATCAGTTATTCTTCCGCACTTTGTCCCCTCTGACTCATTTTAAGGTTGTCTTTCTTACTTTCTAGCTTTTTTTTTTCTCACCCCCCCCCCCTCTTGCTCTTTTCTTCTTCTGCGTCCTCATCAGTATCTCTGTACGGTATTCCGTCCCTCCCACCTTCTCTCTTTTCCTTTGCGAGGAGTGATAGATTCCCCCTCAGTTCATTTATCCTGGAAGCGGAGGAGACGGCAGTGTGATGTGATCCATCTCGCCGGCGATGGAGGGAGCGCGGCGTCCCTGATCACAGGCCCTATCAATCTCACTCATAGGGGCCGGATCAGCGCTGCTGTCAGACAGCAGACACATACAGGCCGTTTGAATGGCGAGGACTTCCTACTGTACCTTGTGCACTCACGCTCAGCTGGGATATAACTGCAGCTTAGGCAAAAGATGGTGCCATTTCTGAGCTCCAGAGAGAGAAACACTTAAGTTTTACCCACCCAGGGACATTTGGATGACTGTAATAAAAAGTGGGGAAAAAAAGCTAAATGCATTACAATAATTTGCTGGAAAAGCAAAAACAGTGCTGTGAAAGTAACTTGTACTTGAAATCTTTCCTGTGTTTTGTTTTGACTTGTAGTTGCCATCAAGATTTTCAGTTGCAGTTTCTACTACAACTAAAGATTTACTGTTTATTTTAGATGCTCTGATGAAAAAAACATTTTACATTTTACATCACATTTCACTGATTTCATGCTTGACCTACTCTGAAACAAGATCAACAAGTGAAAAGCTAAAACTCGGATCTTGTCCCAGTCAGCAAAGAAGTCACAACTACAGCATTCGGTGTGGAAGCTGTTATAGTCACTTTAGTGACTGTTTAAAAAAATCCAGAAAAAAAACAACAAGAAGAAGATTCTAGTAATTCTAGTAAGAAAGCCATTCCTTACATGTCTTCCTTACAAAGACATGTTGCCAATGGTAATAAGAATTTTATAAAACGCTGAATAAAAAATGGCTTGAACTGGGCCTGCTATCACCTGTAATGACAACAGCACTAATTGTGGTGGTAAAAGATGCTAAAGATGATGTAAAATGTCAACTCCAATATTTTTGTCTTTGATTTGAAACTTTATTGAAATTCTGTTTCACTACAGATTCCTGTAACACTGACTGCTCTCCTACCAATGTCTAGTCCTTATATTAATAAGTAATGTTTGATCACGACATTAAGCTACTTAAGGGTAATTTATTCTTAAAATATTTCACAATCACAATTCACATGACATGAAACTACAGCTTTTCTTTCTCCCTAATATTTCATTTTTCGCAGTTGTTAAATATTTTGAAACATGTGATCTTTCACATTTGGGGGTGCAAGAAAACTGTGAGCTACAATTTCTCTTGTAAAGAAATGAAATCCAATGTGCTGTTATCAATGTCTACTTCTCATAACCTGGAGAATTTTACTGTATTTACTTGAAAGTATATAATTAAATCAAATGTGATTTGAAATTCATGAAGTTCAAACAGTTCCTGTTTTAATTCTTGTATAACACTTGGATTTGACTGAGCTGTGAACAGTATTGACAACAAGACGGTTGCCCTCAGAGTAGCAACAATTCAACACATCAGGCCACAATTTCCAATATATTTGCCTTATTGCTGTATCAAAACACATCAAACTCTCTTTGACACTCAAATACACAAAAATCACCCTAACCCATGACATAAACCACCCTTTACACACACACCCCTTTACACACTCTGACACCCCTCAAAAAACACTTCCCTACTGACGTGTAACACTCTCATGCACTCATCCACAGACACTTCATAACCTGACATGCATCACCCTGACACGGACACGCATGCACACATGCACACACATCAAAATCAGTGGGCTGTAAAGTGCTGTCCCTATCCACCCCAGACGGCGTCGACCAATCAAATTAGGCCTGATCAAAACATGCCATTCAAAGCCAGGGCTTGAGGGTTAGGAAAGGGAGTCTGATGGGGGGTGGGGGTGGTCGGCGTTCAGGGGAGCGCAGCCGATGTGCTGACCTTGAGAGCAATTAGCATGACCAGAGAGAGTGAGAGACAGCGACTTTGAAAGAGAGAGAGAAGGAGAGGAGGTGTGGGAGGGTGTGCACAATATGGAAAAAGGTGATGCAAAAGCAACCCCCTCTTCACTAGACCTGCAAATAGGGGATGGAGTCCTCTGAGGGCCCACACAAGAAACTGATCTCACAAACCCCCCTTCACCTCCTCCATGGATTCTACACTCTTCTCCAATGTACGCCTTCATATTTATTTCCGCCTTTATCATTCTTTACTTCATCCCATTTATATAAGCAACATACAATTTTAAAGTGACAACAAATGTCTACATGTCATCTTGACCTCAGTGCATTAGAAAAATGCATTGGTCATTACATGGGCAGTTTACAAACCTGCAAAAAAGTCTTGAATTATCCCCCATTCCTTTGTGTTTTTCTTGGTCTTATGGAATATTGTTTCTGGCTTTCCAAAGGATTATCACAGTTTTTTATTAGACTGCGTGTTTGTTTTTCAGTCTAATACCTGAAAATTTTCAAATTTCAATGTGGCTTTTTTTCAGAGTAATACTTGTGTTAGTTTTTGTTAGTTAATCTCAATCTTATCCTTTATTTTCACTGCCGTGACTTTCAGATACTGCGACTCTGCTGCGAAGAGTTTTTAGACTTGCAGTAACTACATAATTTGTTTTCTCCACTTCTCCACTATCATCTTTAAAACGATGTGCGCTGTCATCGGGGATAAAACCTTAACAGAAAATGAGCTAACGTCCAAAGAAAACATCGAACTATCCTGATAAAACTTGGGTAAATATTTATCAAGACCATCCAAAAAAATATAAGATTCAAAAACATAAGTAAACATTGCTTGAAAACTACTGGTCTTTACAGTAAATGTTTATTGCTTTTTACATTTCAATAAACAATTTGCCATTGAATCAATATCCTAATTTGTACTACACACAACACTAAGCTGAGATCTCATTTCTAGCAAAACACTTCTGTCTTCATTCAAAGGCATAGCATTTGCTAGCATTTGCCAAGAGTGTTTACACAACTATGTATTCCTCCAGCGTAGCAACTGCACTCCTGACACTCCACCCGATTCCCTCCAGCGCTCTCCCGTCTACCTGGGAATCTAATTTCAATTGACTGCTAGACAGAAGAGGCTTGAGGTTAGAACCATACAGTAAAAGGCCTGGGCATGGCTGCCTAAGAGGGGTGCACGGGTTCAAATTGTTTTCTATAAGTCACCTCTACGGGGGATTTGTGTTTATCCCTGGCCATTGATTTGTTGCCGGGGTCCAAGACTTGGGAGAGAAGGGGAAGTAAGGTGGACGAAACACAGGAATCAGAAAATGGGTTTTAATCCTGCTTCTCCTTGGGTTCCAAGAGCAAAACTTTCAATCTAAATTTCAAAACAGTCAAAATAATTACTATTTGTCAACCTTAAATCTATTTACATGCTTAATTTCTGTATTTCTGTCTGCGAGTGCAACTTTGACAATCGACTTGCAACATTTAGGTTGGTGTCTGATTTGAAGGTCTCTTTCAGTGCCAAAGAGATCTTTTTTTTTTACTTTTTTAAGGAGCACTTAGTGCATTCGATGATCTCAAGTTCAAAATCTTACAAATTTAGAGCAATCAGATTTTTTCTTTACACTATGGGCTGACGTCCTTCATGTTTAAAATATCTCTCTGCTTGAACACGGCTGAAGCAATTAGCTCCTCAGCGTGATATAAAGTTTTTTAAGGAGCTTGTTATCCCTCATTTCCACTGAGAGGTATGCCATGGATCAGTGCTGTATTTTGTCTGTTTCCTTTGTAAAAGTGACACATACAACTGACATGTACCACACCATTCCTGGGCTGCCTTCAGTTGTAGGTCCACAGGACAATGATAGGGTTAGGACAGAGCTACTGGAATCATACAACGCACTCCATCTATTGGAAAAACACCACTGTTTGTGACAAGCGTACGAGTGCATCACATCTGTCGTCAAATTACTGCGACACCAGGTGAGGCATTTGGGTTTAATCCTACCTGGCCAGTGAAAGTCAGATTTTTGGTGGTAACTCTATTTGGACTATCAAATAGCATGTCAAACCACACCATGCAGAATCACTCAGTGGTGACAAACCATTAATGAGCCACTCATTTGTTTCAGTTCAGATGAACTGGATAAACGTGTAAAAGAAACGGAAGACTGACCCTTGAAGGCAAAATTTTGCCCCCCATCTATAAATTCCATCCATCCATCCATTAATAAATATGTCTTGCCACAATCTTCGTCATATCTTTCTGTGTCATCTTGCACTTTCTCCCGAGGTCTGAACCGTTATGGCTGCTTCATTATGTCATCATGTTTTCCATGTATTACGGTAAAAACCCTGGAATCCATCCGACCCTGGATTACTGTTTTCATCTGTTCTTTTTGTCTATTCTAGTTTTGTCTCCCTGTCACAATAGGATGAATCTGAATGGGGGAATGGAACAGAAGAGGGGGGAGATTTCCGTTTCTCTCCATTGTTCTGCCAAGCTCTTGTCTTTCTCCTCCTCTTGTTCTCATCTCGTAATGCTGCTTATTGAAGCTCGCCCCATCGTTCTGATGTTTCAGTTTCACTTATTGGCTTAATTACAGCAGAGCGTCCTTAATGCAAATGATGAGAGACAAATGAAAAACAAATACAATCAAGAGACTGTCTTATTAACCAGGTTGTCTGATCTAAATAAACACAGCCAAGCCAGGCTGGGTGTTTGTTGTGTGCAGTGCAATGTACTGGTGGAGAAACTGTGAAGAAAATGCAAACACAAGTCTACATATGCACACAGAGCAACACTGATTTGTGATGGGGTGACGGTAAAGAGGTGTGGAGCATTGTCAGGTCAGTCAACAAGGCAAAGAGTAGAGGATGAAATCTGAAAATGAAAATAGCTCACTGGTCTTACAGTAAAACTGCACATGGGGAAATGAATCCTTCAGATCCAATTAAAAGCCCTGACATTATGTTTGCAATTAGTTTAAGTGTTTGTTCTCACATTAAAAATATAATCAACAATTAATTATACCAGCAGAAGATTTGGACTTGAAAAGCATGAAAAAAAGAGTCAACCATAGGCTTGTTGACTATCCTTTGCATGTTTCTACTGGTATTTTGATGATTTATCTTTGACCATGAACATATAATTTTGGATTTATAATCTATAAATCTGTACTTCATCAGTTAGTTACAATTTTCCCTCCTTTATGTGGTGTTAGTTTTATCAGTATTATCAGGATTTTACCTCTTTAATAATTACATCTAATTTAAAATTCTGCCTCAATCATCAGTCTTTGAAACTTTTAATTTTTGCATTTTCTATCTTTTTAATCTGTTTTTTGCCCCTTTAATTTGCCTGATGCGAACCACTTTCGGTTGCCTGAAAAGTATTTTGTAAATAAAGATTTATTAATTGAAAGAAATAGCTTGGATCCAAGGAAATGTGTTAAAAGTGGTAAAAACAAAACATTAAGCAAAGTGGTAATTAAAGTTACCTATTTGTAAAACATTTTTATCTCAGATGTTTTCTAAAACATTTTTTTACTTTTTGAGTTCATACATCAAAAGACTTTTTTTTTTTTTTTTTACTTTCCTTACCAAAATCAACCCTCCTGTCATGACCGAATGTTTTTAAAAATCAACCTCAACTACTGGGAAGTTACAGTGGATCTATGAATGTATTTTTGGTGCATGCTTGATCAGTCATGCATGCTGCAGATATCAACTAGTGTGTATTCATTTGTGTTTGTTTAGTGTGGGGAGCAACCCTCAGCCTGACAGTCATCTGGAGAGGCCTGCTTGCTGCAGCCATAAACAAGTCAGGTCCAAATTAGCTGCTTAGAAAACCCGTGGCCTTGAGTCCTGCTGTCCTACCCCCCAGCTACATTATTGAGCAATGCTAATGATCCCGGCTCTACTCATTTACTCTCTCTTCAACACACTTTCGTTGGCTCTTGGTTTAGATTTAGCCAGACTGAAGTTGCGGGCGCTGTATCATTTTAGACTTTACCCCCTTTGCCCCCCTTAAAAAAAAAAAAAAAAAAAAAGAAAGCCCCGAAAAACACACACCCACTGGGAGTGGGACTCTTCTCTCTGACTCTTGCTGACTCTCTCTCAAGGTTTTGGTAAGCATTTCTGCTCCTCCAGGTTTTAATAAGCAGTGGAGCAGAGGGCTTGTGTGTGTTGGCAGAGTGTGTACATGCATGGTTGTTTCTACATGTGCAAGTTTGAGCCGGGAGCTGGTAACGACACACACAGCCCCCGTCTACCAGTAGCACTACGAGTGCCGCACCACTGTTTACTCTAGCAAATCCTGAACGAGGCCGCAGTGCTCCGGAGAGAGCTTTGCTCCTGTTAATTGGTCATTAAAAGTAGTGGTTTGTGGGCCTCACTAAATCTTTAAACAGGCCATGAAATAATAAGAGGAGAGGTTTGTCACCGGTGTTAGCTCCCCAGAGCGAGCAGAGAAGCAGAGGGGAAGAAGAAAGGAGAACAGGACTCGGCTTTTGATCATTATCTGTGGAATTAGCATGACTGATAATAATTGCTCTGTTCATTTCAGACCTTGTAAATACATCGTGGATATGGGGCGGCACGTCGGCAGATGAAAGGAGGTTGGCATTGATGTGTGAGGGCGTAGAAAGAGGTGGGCTGGAGGGGAAGACTGTGGCAGTAATTATGATTAGTGAGAAAAATACAAAGTCTTGTTAGACACAGGTTGAGCCAGCAGTGGCTCAATGCTCATTGCAGTGAACTTTGAGTGCTGCGCATTGCTGATGTGAAATATGCCAGATTTAGCCATACGAGCTCATTTATGTCTCAGGTTGACAGGTCGATCATTTAAAATAGAAACTATACACAGAAATAAAATAAAAAACTAACTACAAAAACAACCTAACACAAACCAAGGACTTTAACTTTTATCCTAATATACTGTGGTATCATTTGAAATGATTACAATAGTAAGGCTTTTTTAAATATTCATCAAATCAGGCAATTTGTCTCAACTTATCATTGCTGAAGATTCAGTAGATTTGGCAGACAAGCCAAATCTACTAAAAAGCTATTTAACACAAATTATGGGAACTGGATCACAGTTCCACAATGTTTTCTGATTTGTTGTTTTTTTTTACAGAATGGCACAAGGGAAAAAGCACAGCACACATCTGATTCTTACTTGACAGCAAAGCTGAGGGCTCCACAGTTGGACTTTCTCTGGTCCAACTGTGGAGGTTGATACCTGAAATGACACACAGGCACATTGAGTTATCACTGCGTAGTAGACTGAGTCAAACATAGTGATTTTCTAGAATCAAGGAGGCTGCACAATTTCAGGAGAATGTATGGTAAAGTTGGTGAATGTTCCAATGATGATATGATTCAGAATATAAAAAGAACATGTCTAGCTTCAAATGATCCACCTCAAAGACTGAAAACGTTTCCAGTTCCACGTCGTCTTGTCAGTCTAGAACTTTCTGAGCTAAACTTTACTCAAGTCTGTGAATCCAATTCATCATTTCCAGCTACTAAAACACTGAAAAACTGCAAATATTAAGCAAACCTTTTAACAACACATATCTTTGGAAAAAGAAAAAGGTAAAAATAATACCCAGCACCCATTTGGTATCTTTGATGATGTTTTCAGTGTCCTAGTAGAACCTTTACAACGACTGGCATCTCCGTGAAGAAGAGTGATAAGAATGTTTTTAGATTTTAATGACTATATTACAATTTTAATCACTTACTGATGTATTTTATTTTAAATTGTCAAACATTTATTTAATGACTTTAAGCAATAATAATTTATTGAGTTGTGGGCCTTTTGCTACATGACAGGATATCTGCTGAGAAGAGAAAATCTGCCTAGTTACTACAGACTACAGAATTTATGATTGGCTCATCACTAATGCAAAATCAGCAGGAGTGGATGTCAGATGGAAAACTCTGAATTAAGTTCATTTTATCCTTGTTAATATAGAAATGTTTTTTTCCTGATCATCTTATTTTGAATAATTTATGACATAATATGTTTGTTTGCTGTTGTTTTTACTTAATTATTCATTTAATTTAATTTATTTCTTGGACCCAGAGGGGCTTCTCTGATGGCCTTGAGAACTGCCACCAGATGAGTGTCTAGAGGGTTAAATGAAGTTCGTGACCTATCTGCTTCATTTGAAGAGAATGGTTGGTGACTTGAAGGGGCAATCTGATTTATCTCCTTTTCGTATCTGAAAAGATTCAGTACCATTGAATTAGGAAAACTGCAAAATCACAAAATCAAAAGGAGCAAAATGATTTGCCACCCACCCATTTGGACCTGGTGACTCGTGAAATATAACCGATTATGGTCCCGAATAAAGATTAAAGGGGACCTATCATGCTTCCTTTTAAACAAGTCAGGACAGGTGTGTAGGCCATACAAAACATGTTCATTACAAAATCGCTCTCAGATAATGAGATTTCACCTGCTTAGTTCTGTCTATTTTGAGCTTGTTTTAGAATGAGCTGTTTTATGCAAATATTACTTTTTAACCTATTAGAACATCTCAGAATCGATATATGCACATAGGATTTTTATTTATTTATTTTTTTGTGCTGATGTTTCATGTGCTACTTGGATATATTTAATTTTCCTCGGGATAAATAAAAAGTCCCTCAATTTATTTATCTATCTAAAACCTGTTGCTGGTCACACCCAAATCTCAACGTTTGTACACGTGAAAATGGTTGCAAACTGATGTGCAATTGGACAACCATGCATCTTTGACCTCATGCAGGTCAGAGAAGCAGAAGATGGAGTCTTCCGCACAGCCATCAAAGACGCAGCGGTAGTTTCTAAATGATATGTCAGCACAGCAACAAAACAAAGTGGTATAACCGGCTGACCAAACATCCTCATCTGTGGGCGGAGCTCCACTTAGAGTAGTGAGGTAAGGAGCAGTGCCCACTGATCGTGACAGACGTTTTTGAATCAGCTGGTTTTCCAGCCACCAATAAACATTAACTTATTGCCAGAAAAAGCCTAAATGTTGTTTTTTTGTTGTTGTTTTTTTTAGTCTGTGGACTGTTTCTAGAAACTGTAGTACAAGAACGTGAAAAGAGAATTTTGCCAAACAGGTCCACTTTAAATAATTATAGGTGCCCTTCTCTGAACAGGCACTACTTATTGTAGTGAAATGTGCATGTTATATACATTCATTACACATAGAGGTATGTTCACCACAATTTTTCCTAGCATGTAACTTTCCACAAAGATACTTGGATAAACTAATCTCTAAAAAGCCAGCTTCTTCAGCTATGACCTTTTGTGGTTTATCCTCTTTGTGGAGGGTGTCAAGTAAGCACTCTTTCCCATGTGTAAGTCATGGCACAGCCAGAAAATGAAATAAAAATGTGGCTTATTTATTTTTTCAAATTTAATAAAACCTGAATTTTGGGGTTTTGTAAGTCATAATCATCAATATTTCCAGAGAGACTGAGGAAAGTATCACTTTGTAATAAATCTATATATCCAAGTTTAGCTTTTCTGTGTTAAGTTCCTGGAATAATTGCTAATTCATTAAGACGCACTTGTAACCTCTTTCTTTAACTTACAAAATATTAAAATAACTTACAACCGTAGGATCCAGACAACAGGTGTCAAAGCACAGTTAAACACAGGACCTCACACAGACACACAATACACTGTGTATCATAACCTCCTAAGCCATCTGAGAGTAATGATTCTGTTATACTTGCATGGCTTCTCATATATTGATTTGTACCAGGAGGAGGCCCCTCCCCGGAGGGCCCCCCATTCCTCGGATCCCCGTCTCCCGCTCCTATTGTGTCTGAGTGTGCATGTGTGCAAAATACCAGCAGTCTATGTGTGGGCAGACACTGTGTGAGTGGGTGAAAATAAAAAAAAACCCAGAAAGACCAAAAAAGAAAAAGGGAAGGAATCTGAAGCCTCAAATTTAAACTTGCACACAAGCATGAGTTCTCACAGGCACATGCATCATGTGACCACGCACACCCTCATTGTTGGGGTATCAGTTTGAGCCGTCAATAATGGCGCAGTGGACTGTGAAGGGACAGGCATGACCCAGACTGCCCACGCTGCGAAGTGAATACATGCGTGTGGTGCCATACAACCACACAAGTCCACCAAAAGACTCACACACAAGATTAAGAAAGCCTGATCGCTGACCTGCATGACCTTTCCCTCCTTCTGTGTGTGTGTGTGTGTGTGTGTGTGTGCCACCTACCCCCTCTGCTGCTCCTGCTCCCCTCACTGGTCCACCCAGACCTCCCATTGTTTCCTCCTTCTCCTCCATTGTCTCAACTCAGAATAGAGGGATGAGCAGGCGGTAAAAGAAGGATGCGGATGCAGATAACCGGTCCTTCAAACAAGCTGTAAAAAAAAAAAAAGAAAAGAAAGAAATTAGTTTGCTGATGTGTTTTTTTCTATGCGAACACTTGCCAAAAGTTAGACTTTAAAATCCATTTGAAAGCTAGATTTCAATGCCCTTTTTTATTTTTTAATTGGAAACAAATTCATACTTTAATTGGAATTAGCATAATTCTTTGCCTTTTTATTTAATGCACATAGACCTTGAGTGATTCTCATTTTTTAAGCCATTCCCCTCTAACAAGTTCTGCATTTTTATCTGTGGAAAAAAAAATGATAAAGAAGCAGGCAGCCTTCATCCATTTTCTCCCAAATCATAAAAATCCTCTTTCTTCTGTTTTCACAGCAGCAACTACAAAACCATGTTCTCTTCATGTCATCCATCATGTTTAGCTTCTCTTTTATTGCTATGTGCTGACAATACATCTCACTTACAAAGAAACAAGCCTTAAATTTGTCTTGTTCCTACTCTAACTTATATTTCTTAAGTGATATGAACACATGCAGGTAAAACATGATTCTAACATGAAGAAACATTTGACCTGTGAAGTAATATTTTGAAAATGGGCCTGTAAGTGCACATGACAGCTAACTAGGTTTTGGCTGCCATCTTCAGGTTGTAGTGAGTATTATACTGTGAGTCCATACATGTGATTTAAAAACCCCAAAGCTAAACATGCCGATTGTTCTTTCATGAAAATTAGACATCCCCACCCCTAATCTCTTTTAATTTTATTCAAGGATTTGTAGGAGCCATAACCCTAAGACTTACATTACACATAATCATTAAGTGTGGCACGTGTTTACATAAATCCACATCATCAGCTTGAATGTTTTTTGTTTTTTTTGGTTTTTTTTACAGATTTGCACACATGTTAATCGTTTTCCTCGAAAGCGTAAATGCCGAATGACTCGCCATGATAAAGCTCTGTTAAATGATGAAAGCAGAAAAATAACCGGTTTTACAGAAATAACGAATCTGTTTTCAGGTGCAGCTCAGGCAAATGTAGCCAAGTTTACTGTTGGTATGATGCAGAACGTGTTTTTTGTTGTTGTTTTATTTGTTAATGTGCAAATGTTTCTCGAGGATTACATATAGAGAGAAAAGAAGTCTACTCCAAATCATGCTCTGAACCCTCGGGGAGTTGTGGTATTAAATAAGACCTACATTTGGAGCATTAGTGGAATTCAATATGTGCAATGTAATTATTCTGCTCAATAAGCCACTGGAGGAGGATATTCCATTTACTACAAGCTCTGAAGCAGGTACATTCAGGTGATGTTACGTGTTCATGCAATATCAGCCAACTTGCTTCGAGTAAAAAAACGAGAGAAAAATAAATGCATGCTTGTTAGTAAAAAAAAAAAAGCATGTATAAGCATGTAGGTAATGTATTTTTGAGTTGTTAGTATAAAAACAGAAGGAGGGACTGCAAAATTATAGATTAGAAATTGAGCTATTTTATTTTATTCCACAGAAGAGTCGGTGTGAAATTTTTCTTAAATTCACTTTACTCAATCACCCTGTAGTAATGTGGAAAAAATTAAAAGATATTCCTCAAAATATTGATTTCTGGAGTCTTCCCAAGTTAAAATATTCCTATTTATTTGTTGAAAAATTAAGGAAGAAAGAAAACAATGCACTTATGTCCATCAGTCAATTTCTGCAAATAATTAAAATGATTTTATGTTTCATTTGTAATATTGGGGAACTGTTCTCACTAGTTTTTATGTATTTTCTTAAGCATACACATATGCTTAAGAAAGCATATAAAAGTAAAATTAGAGATACTGAATATTTCGAAGCCATCTCTTAATTTTTTTTTATGCTACATGTGAGTTAAATGCTGTAATCTTCCAGGTACTTTCATAGCAGTTTTTAAGATTTGACAAGTTACAAGTTGAATATTTCATTGTTATTTCCATTTATTGAAATGTAAAGATTTGCTCAAAATCTTTGCTTTTAATCATTGGACAAAATTTATTTCAGATTTGCTCATATTATTTTTGTTATTTTTACACACACATCGGGCTTTACTTGGGCAATACGACTCGATGTTTCTCTTTGGGGTCTTGGCTCCCAATTTTAGGCTTTCAAAAAGTGTTGCACATAGAAGCAATAGTTTTGAATCCAAAAAAGATGGAGGAAATGTTAAGGTCATCCCGTAGTTATGCATCAAATCATTCTTGTCTTTGATCTGAAATGTTTATCAAACGCAAACTGTTTATCAAATTCAAACAATTACATACACAATATGTGAATGTGCATGTTGTTTGGTTAACACATTTATCACCTAAAATCTGTGAATGTTTTTTAGTTTTATATCATTACATAAACTGAAAAAAAGCTTTGATTTTCAGTATTTAAACAGTGCATTACTGATCAGCGCTGATCAAAGGTTAATTGGCCGATTTCAACCTTTCAGTGTTTAACTGATGGATCACTGAATCCATATAAGTGGACTAATTAGCATGAGACGCTGCTTTTGGTACCACCCTCTGTGTTGGTGCTAATCCAGTAATATTTAGATCTGAAAATGCAGCGAGAACAACATATGTCAAAGGATCAAAGCACAAACTCAGAGCTGTAGCCTAACTGCAGCATCATCAACCCAAAACAGGAGTTTGAAAAGAGTGAGAGCAGGAGGGAGGGCTCATAGGGGGGTGCGGGGGGGAGTTGTGTGCGTTTCATGCTGTCCCAGTTGCCTAAAGTGATTCTCTCAATAATGTATTAGAGCTCTTGTTTATTATTTACTGTTTACACTGCTCAAGTCATGCTGCTTTTGTGGAGCGACACTCTCACCCATGCCGTCTGCGCAGAGCAGAGCAGAGCAGGCGAAACAACAAGCAACAGCGCAGACAGACAAGCTGGTGCTGCCAAAGCAGGGCAGGCAGCCAACCAAACCGGGCAGCCGCCCGCTCTGCACCACGCTCACTTGATGCAGAGGCACTGGACTGAGAAATAAAGTACATCTCGGTTCACAGGAGCCGTTGTACATGCAACCTGAGGTTGTCAAAGAGAAAAACATGCACACATGCAGAAGGTTTTGAAAAATGGGCAGAGGGAAGGTGAGCAGCAGGTACAGTGAGAGGGTTATGATAAGAAAACGTATGCAACTATCTAGCTAGCACATACCTCAAGCCCTTGTGAAATAAAACGGTTCCACAATAAGAGCAACATTGGAGCTGTAGCAATTCATGGCATAGTCTAAATCTTAAAATTAATTTTAAATCTCCAACTTTTTTTTTAGATATATGAATCAATGAACCAGAGATGAGAATGTAAGTTTTCTTGTGACTGGCTTTGATCAGTAAAATACAAATCTGAATCAAGATAAAATATCAATGGCTTTTGCCCATTTTCTGATGTTTCATTTAATGAATGAAAACTGGGAACTCCCAAGGACGTTCAGGCTATCAGTGCATCAACGAAAGGCATGGAGGTTGATGCACTGATGGGTTTTGTTTAATATAAAGTTGAGAAAGCAAAATAATTTATAAAAATGCAACTTTTAAATCTAATTTTATTTTTATTTTTTTTACCAGATGTCTCAAAACTTTCCTTATTTCGTATTATGTATTGTGTTGATTGAGCAGCAGTGAGTTTTATTATATTTGATTCTTAATATTTGTTGGAAAACAAAGTTGATGAGAAAATGTTTGTTTACCATCACATTAGATTAAGAACTTTTGCTGATGTTAAGTGCAAAAAAAAGAAGAGATTATTCTTTGACTATCCTCGTAGACACAAATTCGACTTAAAATACATGATAAGTATTCCTTCTTTTTTCATTTTTCTACTTCTTGTATGAGGGAGGAACCATATCAATATGAGTCTGCTAATTACAATTAAAGAAGTCTATCTCTGGTCAGACGATAATTATGTTGTCTAGTGCAGACATTAAAGTCAATCAGATCCCAGGCCGATTTCTCAGGGAAACAAAAAAAAAAGGAGGTAGACATTTGTGCACACAACAAACACTCTCAGTACCCCCAAAACAAAAACAACCACACGCACTCTCTCACACACATGCAGGCAGCATTTTCAAAGTCATGAAACGAGGGGACTTCAAATGCAGCTATTTGTTTGGGGCCTGTTGTCGTGGGAATAGGCAGCGCGACTGTGCTGGTTCATTAGAATTCCTTTCAAGTTGTGGAGTGCGGCCTCCCTGTGTTCCTCTCCCCATATTCCCTGACCCTGACGCATCTCCGTGGGGCTGAGGTAGGGCGGGGCGCCTGGAGAGGAGGAGGAGGAGGCAGGGCTTGGAAGTAAAGCACAGTAGATTACGCTGAAAATACACACAAATAAAATACACTTCTGGATCCAAGAATACAGTGGAATTAGAAAGTAGACTGGTTCTCTACCAGGAACACACAGGGAAAAGTACTTGAAATAGATGTAAAGGCAGATAAACTCACTAAACTGCTGCTGCAGCACACATCCGCCGGCGCATTTAGGACGTATAAACAAACGCTACACCATCAAGACTTCTCCTCCCAAAAAGTGTCACCTCACTGCATCACCCTCTCAGGGATTCAGAGGGAGGTTCACCTCAGCAGGCGGATCTCGACACTCGGTCACAGGAGAACCTGCGACGTTATGTTTTTGCCACCAGAGACGGTTGCAGGAAAACTATTTGTATGATGCACCTAGATCTTTCTGGCACACTGATAATTAGAACTGTCATCTCCTGCAAGAGCATCTTAATGTGGAATGTTGAAATCTCCGATATTACACTTTACATTTGGATGATGCTAAAAAAAAAAAAAAAAGAGTGATATTAAAAATATAAGATTACCAGAAGATCTATTAGGATTCGTACTTTACTGTGAAAACAATGTTGAAAGAGCAAGATAATGTAAAACTGATTCAATGAAATATATTTCTACCAAATGCA
The DNA here is from genome assembly GCF_904066995.2 of Poecilia reticulata. Taxonomy (NCBI): domain Eukaryota; kingdom Metazoa; phylum Chordata; class Actinopteri; order Cyprinodontiformes; family Poeciliidae; genus Poecilia; species Poecilia reticulata. Next base: position 10,069,345 of record NC_088845.1, read on the forward strand.
AAATCAGAATCTGTTAAAGTTTTTTCCAAAATAAGAGACAAAAATAATTTACAAATCGCTCGTTTTTTCACTTAACCTATCCTGAGAAATGATCATCTGATCGTCTTTTTTAACCAGTGAATGCGCCACACTTAAACCTTAGAAGAATACAATTATTCAAAACCCTTTCCTCTGGAAGTTGTCTTTGAAAGACGCCGACTTGGATGGAGGAAAAACAAAAGGTGTTTCAGGCTTTTAGAAAAGAAGTTAGAGTTTGTAAGTAGATTGTTTCTTCAAGATGAAACTTTGAAAAAGAGAGTCTTCTTCAATACCAGGAATACCAGAAAATACCAGAAAGAAAAATTGCTGAGCTTTATCATTTTGAGCTTGTATTTGTCTATTATGGAAAATCTTGTATCTGGAAATATCATAATGTTAAATGCTTACCAAGACAATGCAGTCTTGGTTATGCTTATCAGGATCCTTTCAATCTGTTAAAGAATTAATCAGATCAGTAATAATCTGCTGGAAATCCTACAATGTGTTTACTTTAAAGGGAAATAAAGGCACTTAAGCTTGCAGGTAACTAAATGAAGCAAACTAATTTGGTAATAATATAAAATGTTCAAAATGCCAACTCTGTAATCATTCAGTTTTATTTGAAGGCATTAGTGAACTCTGCTCTGACTTCAGAGCTCTGTAACATCGAATGTATGAATACGCTTGTCATAAATAATTCATTATATTCTGCAGATCCTTTTCAATAGTTTTTATTTATACTGTAAATATATTTTTGCTCTAATTGTAGATTTTTAGGGTTGTGGCCACCTGTGTAACTTTAGGCTGCTTTTCAAGATTAACATTAATAACTTTAATAACTATTTAATGTTATTAATGAAAGATTTTATCACATAGACTGTTCCAATTCTCAATACATTGAGAAACGTTTTTATTTGTGGTTTTTAAAGATAAATGACGAGCAGTCAGAGCTTTACAAAATATATCAGATAAAATACTCAAAGAACCTTTGATCAGATCATCTCAAACAAATATCTAAGCTTGTTATCAAAACCATACATGATAGTGACAAGATTTTTTTTTAATACAAAAACATTTACTTTAAAATTTAACATTTTTTTAAAGATTCATGACTTCATTCAAAAGGGAAGATTTAAGTCAATTTTGGCACCCAAATTTTAAATACTTTGTATACTTGTGTAAATTATATAAAAATAAAATTATGTTCTCTGGGAAGTCACCTGGACTGTCCAGTTTGCGCAAAGTAAAAATTATGTAAACTGTGGCCTTTTTTTTTTTTTTCCTTCATCTCAGATGGACTGAGGTCACTTTGGCAGTCTGGGCTCCCGGACAAGACCCCAGCGGGTGCCAGACTGCAGGGAGAGGGACGCAGAGCTGCTGCCCGTCACAGCCCACTGGTCGCCTGACGGGCCCCAAGGCCTGCCAGACTGACACTGGCCCCGGCCAGGCAGGAGGCAGAGTGGGCAAGGGAGGGGGGCCAAGGAAGAGGTGCATGGAGGTGGAGGTTGGCATAGCGGACAGTCAGTATCCAATGCATTTATCCATTTCATGTGGTCTCATAGCGGTGAAGGGATTGTGTTCGTTACTGGTGTATGTAAGTAAAAAGAACAGGAGTTACTTGGCGCATGATAGGTGGTAATACATAAAATAATCAGCAATACTCCTTTTGTAGCTGAGTTGAAAAAAAAACTGCCTGATAAAAGAAGACATGGGCTTTCTGGAGGGAAAATGAAAGAATGTGAAGAGAAAAAAAGGATAAAAGAGAGAAAAACTAGTTGTGTGTCCCAGCATGTGTCTGAGGCTCTCATAGAGGAGGGAGGAGGGCAACACTCACAGAGTCACTCAGGCGTGTCCAGAGCATGAGCCAAGTAGCTCTACCATGTTCAAGTGTACACACATAAAAACACACTCACACAAGCACTGTCCTGGAAGTGCCCACCTGTACTGTCTCTCCAGCACCTGACACACACACGCCTATACACGCGCACACAACACACAAACCTTTTACCCTGTAAATTTGACGTTCAGGCTGATTGAATTCTTGCTTGAACTTTTTCAACAGTACATCTTCTAGAGTGTTTTTCTTGAAGCTCTTTTCAGGATAACACAACCCTCACTAGGTTTGAAAACACAACAGACAGCACCGCTTTGTGTGTTTACATCTGTTTCTAAAAGTGTCCCACCTTCGCAGGGTGTGTTGCTTTTAATGTAGAAAAACTCAAGAACATCACAAAGCAGCAGATTCAACATGCAACTTGTGTGCTTGCAGCATGGTGCTGTTATGAAATGACAGACTGAGTAAATTTTGCTACATTTACTCAATAATTTAAAATGCCTTTGCGAAAGGTGTACAGGTCTGCAACTCTTTGGCATCACAGAAATAAATAAATAATTTCTTGACGTGCTAATCTCATAATTCCCATCCCAAGTTCCGTCTAAAAATATATAATAAAACTTTAATTTAAACCATAAAAATATTGATCTTAGAATCCGGCAGACTTCTGATAACTTTCAGGTATTTGATCAGCTTCATTCTTAGAGGAAAAGAGCGAGAAGTCTGTTCTATGTGTTGCTTACAATAAGATGTTTGTCCTATTTATATTTTAATTGAGCTATTAGTTTCTTAGCTTTCTTTTTCAAACCTTACTTTAGTTGATCAACAGCATGAGTCAGACATTGGTGCATTAATATTAGAAGTTAGATTGTTTCCAGTCACTAAGTAAACTGTCAGATTTGTCATGCTTGTGCTATCAAAAGCATAAGGATAAGCATACATTTTTTTCTTTAAAAATTTAAAGAAATCTGTTCTTAATCTGTATGTGGACAGTTTTGTGAACTTAATAAAACTGTGTCATTCCTGCTTTTGACAAGAAGTAACGTCACGTCTACCATCCTCCTGCTATTATAATATCCATCCATCTATTTTCTTGCACCCTTGTCCCTCAGTGGGGTCGGGAGGGTTCCTGGTGCCCATCTCCAGCTAATGTTTTGGGCGAGAAGTGGGGTCACCCTGGACAGGTTGCCAGTCTGTTGTAGGGCAACACAGAGACACACAGGACACACAACCATACACACACACACTCATACCTAAGGGCAATTTGGAGAGGCCAATTAACCTGACAGTCATGTTTTTGGACTGTGGGAGGAAACCGGAGAACCTGGAGAAAACCCACCATGCACAGGGAGAACATGCAAACTCCATGCAGAAAGACCCCAGGCCGGGAATTGAACCCAGAACCTTCTTGCTGCAAGGCAACAGCTCTACCAACTGCACCACTGTGCAGCCCGCTATTATAATATAATATATTAATTTGTGTTATAATAATATCAGTTGTGTTCTGTAGTTTTATTGGTGCTCCTTAAACCCAACTATGACTGTCCATTCGTTTTTGTTGCTTTTTTGCAAACTGCCACATTTATTTTCCCTCTGAATGGGAGAAAAGAACCATACTTTCAATAAGCTGCTGAACTGCGCACAGCAACAAGTGAGAAAAGGGTAGCCACACTCATTGCTTGTTCCACACTTTCTCCAGCACATCATTAAAAGGACAAACAATGGTTTTAAAACAACTTTTAAAAACTTTGCTGCACCTTAAAACCTATTTCAAGCCCCTGCCTTAAAGAGAGTAGATTGCATCTCGTCAAAGTACGATCCCATGCTCCACAACAGTGTGCGGTGTAACTTTGCAATTAAATAGTAAATGAATCAATGTTTCTATATGTTTGTGTGAGAACGTGTGTGTTGGCGGGCCTCAGGGGCCCATTCTAATGAGCTATCTGTGTGCATTTCTAACAAGAGCTCGGTACAGCGCCCACGGCACTGTCATCCTGGGCCGCAGCTGACCTTGCTCTGCTGCTGAGGCTGTGTCGTTCGCTATATTTATGGCGCCAACACCACCTTGCTGTGTGCTTGTGTGTGAAAATGTACGTTCACCAATGTGTGTATTCAGTAAGGGGTGGGAGTGCAGGAAGCAAATACTGTGTATATCAGCATAATGAATCAAGTGGCAGGGAGAGAGCGAGGAAAATACGGAGGGAGGGTGGAACCGAGCAGTGGATGGAGAAAGCCATTTCCCCTCCACTGTTTCTCTCCTCGCAGCAACCAACCCCTGTGGTGTCTATTCCCTCTATTCGCCTTTTCCCCTTTTGCCACCCCTATTTTATTTTTCCCTTGTCCTTTTTTCTTAGCCTGATTTGATCAGATTGCTACAGGATTAACACAGACCATCAAAACATTGTGACCCCTCTATCTGCATCCTGAACGTATAGCATCAACCCTCCTGGTGAGAAAGGGAGATTGAAATAGTGAAACAAAAAAAAAAAATATATATATATATATATAAATATATAAGCTGCAAGCATGCACTAGATCATTTTAATCGACCTTGCATGTATTCATGCAGCACAGTGAGTTTGGCACCAACCAAGCAAGCCGAATCACCAATGGAATAATAATAATGCAAGTGCATGGAATCATCTGGAGCGCCTGTGCACGCTCACACATTTGGATACATACATGGCCTCAGTATGCAAAGCTCCCCTGTGCTGGGTTAAGGGAGTGGGGCATGCTGCTGTGAATACTCATCTGAGGCGTGCAGAGGGAGCTGTGTGTATCCCCCCATAACCTCGGGGCGAGAAGTAGGGGAGGGCACTCAATTTGCACGGGACACACATACACACATTGGAAAAACTCATTGGATACACAAACAGAGAAGTCAGACACATACAAGTCCACGCACCACCACTCGCACACACAACAGCCCATGCTTGCACACACATTTGGAAAAGCAGGCGATAAGCAAAAGGAGCACTAGGGGGAAGGAGAGAGGAGGGATGCGGGGTGGGGGTGGGGGCCGTGACCAAAAGTAAAGTTTTAATTCGGTCCTCGGGGACACTGCTTACTCATCCAACTCCCCCAAGGACCGACTTCCTCTGAAATCTATTCAAATCACATCTCTCCACCGCCTTTTATTGCATTTCTCATATCCCCCCATCACAAAGTGACAAATCACCACACACTTCATAGAACCAACATCACTTTCTCTCCATTTTGGAGGACAGATTTGGGGGGATTTTTACTTTTAAACTGATTAGAGAAACTCCCTTCCCACTGGAATTTCCATTTATTTCCATGAGCATTACTGTACACAAGATAGTCCAGAGATACCTTTAACATCCAGCAGAAACACACCTGGAGTTATTTTTGAGTAGAAGGGATTATTTATCGAACAAATTTCCTCTCAAACACAGTACACAGACACGCAGATGTCCGGAAAAATGTGGTATTTTAAGTCTCTCAAACACTGCCGAGGTAGCTTGTGCACTTTCAGACTCCCTCCGAATGCGCGTCAAACATTAATTTCATTGCACACTACTTCTCAAACATGCACACACACATAGTCTCTGCTACTCAAGCCGCACACTTCCTGCCACTGTTCTCCCCTCCATTCTCAATAAAGCAGGTGATGGGAGCGTCGAGGTCTAATTAGTTTATGCAGACGTATGAAGCTGGTGGGACAGGCAGCATTGTTATTATTTCTCTGCCAGCCCACTGCATACACACACACGCTCGCACAACAAGTGACACTTAAACAACGTTGCTTGCCGCATCCCCGACCACGCTCATCGAAGATGGCTGGGGGGGAGGTGGGAGAGCCTGGATGAGAAAACGGGGTGTCAGAATGAGGAGAGCCGGCATGCGAGTGTGAGAAGAGAGGGAGAGGAGCGCCACTTGATATATTCGTAATGTTCCTTAATATTTTCATTTTGATGTAATTTGTGGCCTCGGTTTTTTAAATATCCGCTCTGTAATAATGTTTAATTTCAAGGGTCAGTCTGCCAAGGAGTATATTAAAGCTGATAAAACTCATTTTCCACAGGCCCAATATCGCGCCCAGATCAGGTTAGGAGGCCAGCCTCCCTGAATATTTCATCTTTTATCATGCCGATAATGGGAAGATGACAGAGGCACATTATTACAATGAGAGAATTGCTCATTTTCCTGACGGGGAGGGCTGCCTGGCTGCCTTGGTTGCCTGCCTGCTTCCCTGAGACTGCCTGCGTGCCGAAGACTGGGGCTGGCGAAAGCCAAGGGCTCCACAGAGTGTTTGTTGCAATAAAAGCAATTCTTCCCCGGGAGAGGAGAGGTGACGAGGGGAGAGGAGGTGCAGGGAGGGAACAGAGGTGGAGAGAACGAGGGGAAGGTAAGGAAGTAGAGGAGAGAGAGAGGAAAACAACTTTTTCCAACCACCTCACTTATTTGATTGCGATGAATAATAAATGTGTGGGCTTGAAGTTTTACCGGGGGTGCGGGACAGGAGGGCTTTTCAGTGAAGCAAGAGCAGCATGTGTGTGGATGCATGTGCTGGTGGCAGTGATGTGCCAGGGAAATGGGTTTAGGTGATAATCACTGATTCAAACGGGGTTCCGCAATTCGAATTAACCCATTTAATTGAGCCATTAGTAACGAACAGCGCTTAGTCTGCGGAGTGAGGCAGGGATCTGGACTGTGAGGGGTGAGGAAGTGGGGAGGTGGGGGGGGGGGCACCATCGGGGATGGAAGTCGCTCCACACGCAAAATGACTAGCCGGACCGTCTCTGGCGCCAGAGTGCCTTAATAAATGGACCCAATCAAGGCTGTTCTGGGGACCACCTGTGTCCCATACAGGTCAGAACCATTAGACCCACATTAGAGGACCATGATAGACGCGAGCGCCTCTCCAGCCACCCCAGTAATGAGGATAATAAGAATACCATAATGGCATATTTATGGGGCTGGCTTGGAAAGAGGAGTCTAGCGTTTCAGGTTATTCAGAAAGTCAGAGAATGAAAGAGGAGAACTCAAGATTCATACACAGGTGGAAGAGGAGAGGGTATGGCTTCAGTAAACGTATCATATCAAAGTCAGCAATTTCAATTAACATGATTAAAGGACTTCAACCCTCACGTTCGGAGCTTCTATAAAAGAATCATAAAACGACCATACCAGGAGTGATCAGAATAAAATTACTCACAAGAGGCCTAGTTATGATACATTTCCATTTCCACTGGCTGCGCTGCGTGGGAGATCTGTCACACACCAGGTGGGCTTATCTTGGCATTTAATATGTTAATCTGTAATCTTCCTCTTTATTCCACTATTTCACTACAGGGACCACATTGAAAAAAAAAATTATTCTGCCTCTCTATTCTTGTAGCTGTGTCAGCTTCATTGATGCAATGATGACTAGTGAGGAAGATTTAAATTCTGAAATGTCAAATCATTTAAACATTATGAATACCTTTTCCCAGTTTTTTGGACTTTAGGAAGAAGATGCAAGAAATGATATTGGAAATAAAGCTTAGTGTCAGTTAAGGCGATTTCCCTGCATTTTTTGTTTTTCCTCAACTTTTTTCTTGTCTTTTATTTTCAGTCGGTTTGCAAAGATGCGATTTCACAGCTCATGTATAACAGCAGGAAATACCCAAAGATTAAAACTCAAGAGTACAACCATCAGCTTGTACTGTGCCTTGCAAATTATCCACACCTCTATAAAACACTATTCAGTCTATAACAAAAACATTTGAAACTGCATGGCATAAAAGCAAAACTGGACTTCTCGTTTCTATGAATGAGAAGTCCAGCTTAAAGTTTGCAACAAGTCATGTAGAGGAGACAGCAAACACACACACAAGGACAAGATGCCCTGGTAAGGTGAAACTAAAATGAAGTATTACTCTAAATTTTGCAAAGTTTGCAGACGCTGCTTTCAGCACATTATATCAATAAACAGATGCACTGAATTTCCTCAACAGATTAACATTAAAAAGTCCAGTAATATTCTTTTAGTTCCATTTTTCTTATTAGGTTGGAAACTACATACTATTTGGAAATCATTTTTCACAAATATCAACATTATATTTAAGAAAATATAATGTAAAATGTATTCTCTTTTTGCATGTTTATCTTAATTTTTAAAAGTAAAAGTAGAAATAAAATGGTGTCCAGTAAAAAAAAAAAATTACAACAAATTATCTACAGAAAATAATTATCAAATATGAGTTGCATTTTTTTCCAAGAAGTCGTGTAACATTTATGGGTCTAGTTTTATGTATGTAAAGTCTGAGGGCAAACTCTACATTTTTGGATTGTCATGTTGCAGTGCCCTAACCAAACTTTCCATCTCTTGATATATATATATATATATATATATATATATATATATATATATATATATATATATATATATATATTTTTTTTTTTTTTTTTTGTAAAGTTCTTAATTTTGTACTACTCTCCTGTGGTCTACAACACAAAATCCCAATGAAATACATTGAACTGTTTGTTTGTAATGTCAATAAATGTGAAAAAAGTTCAATGGGAGTTAATACATTAGTAGTCTCAGTTAAATGTATGTCTAAACAACAACACATCCACCTTCTTGTTTCGTGTTTATTTTGTTATCTTTGTGTGTATTTGTTTAACTCACTAAATTTTTAATGAGGTGTGTGAAACGGGCTGCTTGTTGTTTCTTTAATCAACTTGGCTGATTGTAGAAAAGGTTAAATTAGCTGATTATGTATCAGGTAGAACTGAAAGTCTAAAGATTTGTCTTGATGATGATGCTATGACAAATTAAGGTTTAGTACAAAAGCAAAAAAGAGACAAGCAAAGGGTTGTAGTGGCAGTTCCTAAATTTAAAAGCTCGGAACTGATTACAGACCAAAACATTAAAGTAAAGTCTTAAAGAAAGAAACAAGTATTCCCTGTTGAACCCATCCAACTTTGTCCGCCCCTCAGAAAAGGTGCCAGACATTGTAGGTGCATCCCCATGGAGGGGAAGAGGAAGTGATGAGTACCCCAAAGGGCAACAGAGGTCACCAATGACCAGTGCGACTGCCAAAAACTCCAGGGAAGGATAGGATGGAGTCGATGTGTCTGGACCCCTACTCAAATCAAAAAAATAAAAAAATCTGTCACCAATTCGGAAGGAGTGAGGGTGAGGTGTTGGGCTGGGTCGAAGTGGGGGTTAAGTGGAGTGGGTGATGGTGGGTACCAGACTGGGGCACCTCGGGGGACTTTTGGGGAGGAAGAGCCATGCTCCATGTCTCCTGCTACAAACCGTTGTTCCCTCATTTGATTGTGAAGCCATGAATAATGCATGGCGGATGGGACTGGAGGAAGGGGGAGGATGGAGGGATGTAGAGTGTGTGTGTGTGTGAGTAGGGTTGGGGGGGGGGCTCAACCTTAAAGGGGCCCTGCCACAGTGGGAGTCATTACCGATGAACAACCACACTGATGAGCCACAGAGTGCGAGAAGGATAGGAGAGAGACCGCAAAGAAACAGATGAGGGATGAATGGAGGAGAAAAACAAACAAGATATTAAAAAAAAAAGAAATCAGGCTTCCAAAATATTTCAAGCGCTCATTGACTCTGTTTTCAACACTCTAGATGTTGTTGTTTTCATCTCTTCATAATTTAGGACTGGAAAACACTTTTCATATCTTTTCCCGTTTGTATTTTTATGTTTTTGTCGTTCTTTGTAAGAGTTTTTATCAGTACACAGACATGTGAGCAATAGGACTATTTATAATATTAAAACTATAAAGACTGGTGGTTTAGCATTGAGTACATAGTTTCTTTTGTGTTAATACACAATGACAATAAAGGATTCTAAATTGTGGAAAACTGCAAAACGGGCATTTGTGGTTGCTTTCAACAATGTACTGTATTTCCTTTTGCTACTCTTCCATAAGGGCCATATTTGTGGAAAGCACGAGAAGAGGGAGAGACAAGAGAGACCAGCTTCTGCATAAATTAATAAACATGCAAATAAAATGAAATGAAATGAATACCTACACAAAAAATACATATTCCTAAAATATTTGAAAAAACATGAAGGATGGACATAAATCTTCAAAAAGAAAAACAAACAAAAAAAAACTGTCATTTTTTCTAGCTCTCCAAAGTTACCATGGGACTCTGCACTTTCATTGCCGACTCAGTTGAGATAGACTGGCCTGTCTTAGTAGATTTGCAGTATTGCCATATTCTTTCCATTTGAAGATGATGAACAGAGCTTCAAACATTGTGGAGAATAGACCTCTCCATAACATGATCCCTGACCTCTCAGGCATGTCCATTGGTTTCCGTCATACATTTTGTTCATCAAAGTTCTCTAAGAAACCTCGGAGTCGTTCAGAGAACAGCTGTATTTATGCTTTGATTAAATTTCACTCAAGTATCAATTCAATCCAGTACAAATATTCATCCAAAGTCAGCTGCAGACAATCAAATACAATCCTCTTTTATTATCTAAAGATTTTTTTTTTGTCTGAAGAATTTCAGCTGACTTGTAGTGATCCTACCTCCTGAACAAGCAGGTGGAGCTGAGAGGCAAACTTTCCTTTAGCAGGAAGAAACATCCAGCAGAACCTTGTTTGGTATGACTGGCTATCTGACGACTGGGGTTCTGAGAAGAAAGCATGCACAAAAAGCAAAGGAGCACTGATCCAGGAGTACTTTTGATTTTAAAGAAAAAAAGAGCATCCTTCAGTGGCTTTGAATAAAAAAAAATCCAGCTAAATAAGCTCAAAGCCAGTAGCAAAATATGTGCAGTGAAAAACATATGTATATTACAAAATAATTCTTTTTAAATTAATGTATTAATTAAATCTACATGTTTAACCAGCTAATATAAAATTCCATCACTTTGGACATCAACAAAAAGTAAAAAAAAAAAAAAATGAAATCAGCTAAAAAAAGAAACTCAAACTTTTCAAATCCATAGAAACACAATTTCTCTCCATATATGCTGGAGTTTGTGGAACAGGAGGTGGGTGTGAGGGAAATGAGCAGAGCCATCCTGCAGTATTGCTGCTTCTAGCAATGTGTGCGTGTGTGTGTGTGTCTGTGCAGGTGTCTGTGATGTCTTGTGTGTGTCTGAGAGTCGTTCCAGCAACAGCAGCAGCAGCTAAGGCGCTTCAGCAGCACTAGGTGTTATCACTCATTTTGATTCTGTATTACAGCATGACGGATGGGCCCCCGCGGGCCGGCGAGCGTCGCTGCACGCTTATTACCGCGGCTCTTAAGTGGGAGTTGATTTAGCTTAAATAGGTTGTTTCATAAGGAGAAGACACCGGCGCTGTCATCACTGCTCTGCTTCTCACTACAGCAAACCACCACTCTAATTGAATAATGCCTTCTCTACATACCTATTAGGGTACTTAGGTACAGACTGTGCCCCAATAATTGCTTATACAACCTGGCTAATTTGGCCTTCACCCCCTGTGTGCACACACATGCATGAGCATGTGCATGTGCACACACAACTGTCTCTTCCCAGTGTGCAATATGCATGTCTGCCCTGTAATCCACAGTATGTGTGTATTCTACTGGTTGGCATCTTGCAGTATTCACTGGTTGAAAAATTTTCATGGCTCTGGTGAGGTAGAAAAAAACAAAACAAAAAAAACACTTGTATCATAAATCAGCTCTTGCATATCTAATTTGATATTCCTTTAACCTGAATCAAATGGAATCTCTGTATTCTGAATGCTATAAAAGTGCAAATAAACCTACACCATAAAGGATACGGGTTTTATTAGCATATCACAGGAAAAATGTTTCAGAATCCATGTTCCAATAAAGGTGTTTACGCATCGAGGTGTTTACAATGGGAGGAGGCATGGATAAAGGCATTTCCGATTTTACAAAATGTTGATCCATTTCCGTGTCTCTGTTGGCTGTCAGAGATTATTGCTGATGCAACAGTGCAATGGCATGTGAATTATGCGCCACTGTGGAGTGGAACCAGTGCCAATGCTCTGCAAGCGAACAAGGCACCATGGAATCCTGCCAGCTACAACCTACTCCTGGGAAAGCTGAAGTTGGCTGTCAATCATTAACCCTAAAATGGAAATGTACCCCATTCTCACTGGGTTCATGTCTAATTCTTCTAGACTCTTGGATAATAACGCATAAGCAAACAAACAAACACCAACAAAAAGGGACAAAGGGAGTAAGAATTTTTTAGAAAGAGTTTTAAAAAAAATAAAGCAGTTTTATCAGTAACCTGGATGTCTTAAATAATCCTGGACAGCTGCAGAGCAGCAGGATGGAAATGTTACCTGCTCATTTCCCGTGGGTTACAAATGATCCAGTTGGAGTATAACTTGAGTTGCTGAACAAAAATTCAAAAATATATGTGGAGGAGAAATCTAATACAAATTTTTTAGAATGTTTCAATTATTTCATGTAATACAATTTAATAAACCTCAGTGGGTTCAGAAACAGGCCAAAATTATGTTCTTTATGTTTGGAATTAATATTTTTAGGTGGATAGAGTGAGATTGGCATTCAGATTTCTAGAAAAAACTTTTAGTGTAATAAAAATTACTGTCAAACAGTTTGCATTTTCTGGAGGCTTCAAAGTGTTCGAGGTGATACAGAAGATAAAAATGATCATGATGCATGCATGGCTTTTAAAAAAGTTGATCATCTGGAGATCTTTTGTTTTAGACTGTAGAATTACTTAAATGCCCCGCTAGGCATTTAAGTAATAATGCATCCCTGGTAAAGGATGCATTGTCAAACATTTATAAAGAATGGCAAATGCTTAGCAGAAAACTGCAACAGGCACCGTATGGCACAGCAGTAATCTGTTGTGATCAAACTCTCAGACATGTGTCCTATTTATGATCCCCGCATTCTGTATAAATCAGCCTGGACAATATAGTTACAGCTTTATTTGGGTCGTACATGTTTTTATTTTGTCTTACACTATGTATTTTTGCAATGCAACTGTTAAATATGTTTTTTAGTATCTAGGTTTCCATTTCATCTACATTTCTGTTACACGTGTAAGGCTTGTAATGTTTGTAGAGAAAAAGTGACATTTAATTTCTCTTGCAAAGGGAACAATTTTTAGATTTGCCTCCCAACTTTTATATTGCACTCTACTTTTATGCAAGTAGGCTACAGTGCTGCTCTGTGCACCAGATGGATGGATAGACAGACATTTAGATGGATGCTCTGTGGTCAGATATGTAGGCTGAGCATGACAGCAGACAAGGTGCTGCAACATCCACACCATCAGTGTAAAGGATGAGATCACTTAAGGCTGTTAAGAAATACATGCAGTCATTGAAAAATTCATAAATTCTATGATATGCCATGTTCAGGATGAATTCCATTTTATTTATCAAATTGCGCCTTTCTGCACATGTTTTTTGCATCACATAAAAACATGGAGATTCACTCACTTCAGCATGCCAAGTGCTTGAGGAGGCTCAGACAGGCCCTTGGCTTATTTGCCAATTAATTCAGTTCATAATTTTCTCACCACGTGGGAGTGGAAGACTGTAGGGTGATGAAATTTCAGCCTGAGGTCAGATGAGAACTATACAAAAAGGACAAAATGGCAGTGCCAGTAATAACACTGCAAAAGTAACTTGATAATTTGCTGCAAACCAATTGTAAAAAGATTAATATTTTAAAGTGTGCTTTATTTCTAGTTGTTTAAGATAATTTTTAGATATGCACAAATGTGTCGAGATAAACAATTCTAGTGCATTTGTAAGCTGAAAACCTAAGTGATGTGCAATATAAAATTACTGTGTTTTCTCTCGTTTATAATCCTCAAGAGAAAACACAAAAGAATGATAAAGGTTGCAGATTTAAGAATCAATCATGCAATCATGAGGAGACATTGAACTGATGGTCTTAACTATTGCTGCTTGAACTTTATAATAAGCTGACCTTTTGATTAAAAAAAAAAAAGACAATAAGGCTGGTGAATTACCAGCAGGCTTGTAATGCACTGTAGCAATTAGTGATTAGATGTCCAAATTTAAAATGGTTATATTTATGTTCTTCCACAACAGTCACACATGTACTTCTTTACACTAAATACCCCTTCTTCTGACAAATACACAATAAAGCAGAAGGGAAAATTAACACACAGCATGCACACGTTCTCAAAAACACGCAAGCATTTTGACTAAATTTGTTCAGAGGGTAAACACATGCCCATATTTGCACAGAAGCCTGTGGGTTCTTTCGTGTGCCACCTCACTCTCCTCCCTTCGCTGCGCTTGCTGTGCCCTCTGGTTGGCGGTGATTGATGATGGCCATGGTGAGGCAGATCATTTGGGTGGCCCCGTCTACACAGGACGTAAATCAAATCAGCTTTGCTAATGATTCTCAGACGCTTGTCTGGCAGATGTGGCCAGAACCTTCTCGCGTCTTGCAAAGTAGGACAAAAAAAACATCAATAAGCCCCAGAATGATTCCATTTAACCATCATTTCCAAGGATTGACGCTCAACTCTTTAAAGATTTCCAATTGAAACAGATATACTTCTGTCATTATATGTAAACCATGCATACGGTACATGCATCGGTATGAAGCCCCATGCATTCTTGAATAAAATATGCAACAAGAATGTAACAAGGAACATGACTGCCACATCATGTTCACACACCAAAATATCTTGTGTATATCTGTGTATGCTAAGACACACCAAAGCATCTTGGAATGGGATACACTGAAATATCTCAACCAAGGTGATCATATCAACATGGCAGAGGAAATTCAAACAGGTAAAGCCGGTGATCACTGTGTCTGTGGGTCCTGTCCTGTTGCTGGCTGTAATGTGATGGATAACCCTGGCACTTTAGAGAACCTAGGCCCTCAGCCCTCTGGGGGTGACCCATTACAACTTTTCATTAAAACGTCTGTTTGATGCAGCATCTTGATTTGTCCATAATTTATGATGCCATTACAAGCTAATTAGAGCCTTGATCCCTCAGCCCTGCAAAATATGCAGTTTAGAGAGGGCATAAACTGCTGGCATTTGCTCCACAAGTATTGGGGAAGGCTACTCTTAACGATTCTTCACCAGATCTACCAACACCACAATTTGAACTTATGCATCAACTGGTACAAGTGCAGCCTGAAGCCTTTTTTTGTAGCCTGAAAGTATCAGCATATTCAATGATTTTTGTCTAGCAAATAAAGGACCAAGCTGCTTAGAATTACATATTTCTATCTGTTTGACCTTGCTACCTCTGGTCATTACTTCTGTAGTAAACCAAGGTTAACAAAAATCAATTTTTTTTTGTTTTCAGTGGTGTAAAGTTATGTTTTCTTAAGGTCATTTTTTGGATCTGCCTTATATCTGACTCTGAGATTAAAATTTTACAAAAATTACCACCAGACATGTTTTGGGAGGTCAATAAATAGTGCCTTGAAAGTATTCACACCCGTTGGACTTTTTTTTTTTTTTTTATTATGTGACATAACCACAGATTTAATGTATTTTATTAGATTTTTTGTAATATGCCAACAAAACCTAGTGTCTGAATGTAAAGTCCAAGAATTTTTTTCTTTTTTAATAAATACATATCTGCAATGATGCATCGAGCATCATATGGTCAGCGTTAGCATGCTTGTCATTAGTAGGGGCAGGGACTCTGGTCCTGCAACTTTTAGATGCATCCTTGATCCAATACACCAGAAACAAACGGCTTAACTGTCTTCTCTTTATGTTATCAACTTCCACAGAGTCCTGCTTGTAATTATATTACTTGATTCAGATGTGTTTTAGCAGAGACACATCCAAAAGGCACAGGCTACCATCTGTAGATACTGGAGTTTGACACATGCTTTAGTCAGAGTTGATAGGAAGGTGGATGGAGCTGAAACGGGGTAATTCTGGAGACTTGAGACTTCCAGGAGGACTATAATCCCAAAGAAATTAGCCAGAGTTGCAACAGAATGATTATATCAAAGTAGGATAATACAATGGAAAAAAGTACAAGAGCTATGGACACTTTTACAAAGTACTACCTGTGACAGAGTAGCACATTCTTTAAAATCTGTATGAATTAGGGATATATTTAGCTCTAAATAGATGTGCATTTACTATTATTTGACCCTATGATGTCTTGTAAACCAAAAACTGTGCATAATATCCATACAAAACCCTTTTTTCTTAGATCAGTCTCACAGAGAGTACCTGTCCTCAGCCACTTGTCTATTTCACTGAAAGGGGTTAAGTGGGGAGGGGATTGAGGGGTACTCATCAAAACCAGAGCACCCATGCATGAAAGTCAATCCACTGCTTGCGTGTGTTTTATTTATTCATTAGTGACAACTGGCTTGAAAAGCAAGAATGAAAAAAGACAAGCAAGTTCCATTCAAATAAGCATCGCATCCCTGGAGCAGAGAGAGAAAGAAAGGAGAGGAAAAAGTGTGTGCGTCAGGAAGAAAACAGCTCATGGAGGAAAGAGAGATGAAGGAAGGGTGGGATGGCTTCTTTTAATTTGGGGAACCCCTCGAGGGAAATTGAGCCTGTGAACACGCAATTAAGACAGTCATCAGTGAACCGCGCGCGAGGAACTGGAGCGATGACCGTAAAAGAAAATATGATACGAAAGAGAGGGAGGAAATTACACGAGGTGTTATTATCTGAAGTCGCACCAAAGCCATCCCCATTGATAATTGCTCCAAAACAGCTTCAGATGAGCTTTATTTTAGAAATGATGAATGTAACTAACACTCAGGTAATCTATTACAATTACGGACAGTTTGGAAGGAGGGGAGGGGTGAGACTATAATCATTGGCCAATTATCATCCTATTATAAATGTTAAGTGGCCTCATATTAGTGTCAGCGCCCCTCATTTGATGGGAGAAAATAATTGTTAACCTCTCTAATAGCAATACGCAAAGTATTTAACACACCCCAGGGGGTCCTCTCAAGCCTCATAAACAAACTATGCTGAAAGCCTGGATGGAAATTTACAGGCTTCCTCAATATTTTTTTACTTTATGTGTTGGACTGTTTGAGGTCTGCCTTTGAGTTGGAATGAGTTTAATGTGTAAAGTAGTGTTACTAACATACAAAATGTGTGCTAATTTTATCCATCTATAGCTTTTTTTGTGAAAATAGTATGCCTTAGCCAAGTTACAAGACTCATATTCAGGTGTTTACTTTGAAAAACATTAAGTTTTGAAAAAAAATATATTTTTTGAAAGAAAAAAACTACTAATTTTATAGGGTGTTTATTTTAGGCAGCTCAATTAAGTTGCTGTCTTGTACCATTCCCTTTTGTTTTAGCAATGGGGGACACAAAATAAAGTTTTTAGATACAAATATTTTCCCATATTTAAATTTCCTTCTCCATACCAACTGAGACCTGGAAACTTTTTAGTTGCATCCCTTTGTGAAAGAATCAAAGTAAGGACAACAGGAGGTTTGGCCTCCATCTGATACAGTATGGTATAGAGTCAATAAAGAATATTGAGGAGGCTTTTTTTATTTATGAAAATGCAATTAAACACAATCTAATTAACCAAAGTGCTGTTACAATACCAATATATTTGATTCATGTTAAATAGAGTTAACTTAATTGGTCAGCTTGGAAATGAAAGCCTCAGAAAAAGTTATTTCCTTTTCGAACAAAGATGGAAATGGGAAATCCAGTGATAGTATACGCAGCGCTGCACTTCCTCTCTCCAGTTCACAGGAAGAGACAAGAGATTCAGGAAAGTGTATTTTTCAATAACTTTTTCTTTGGAGTCAGGTGAAACCAAATCCATTTAGCTTGTAGATAACAGTCAATTTTATATGAATGACTCTCCTAAGTCGACCTGGGGTATATGAATTTAGGAAATCACTATTTGCAAATAACTTTCAATTTCTTTCCGACTCAAATCAAGTTTTTCAGGAAAATCTCTTTGTGGTATATTGCATCTAGCTGAGTGGACGTTATTGTGGTGGCTCTCAGGTGGGCTTTTATATAGTGAGGCTGGACCCTGGGGTCCTGTGTCGCCTCTGGCTTATATTGAGAAAGACACCAGAGTGACGATCTTTCCCAATAGCCTGACTCTCTCATTCAGCAAATCCTCTAAGTGAGTTACCTGTCTACGAGGGTGGCTTAGATAGAATGAAACACTCGCTTGTCACTTTTATTAACCCTCTTAGACCCCCACAGCACCCCTCCATCCCCCATAACCTCATACAACAGCTTGAACCCCGTCTTCCAACTCAACAGAATCCCTGTGTTTCTTTTCCTTTGTCTCCTACATTAACCCGCAATTCTCTCTATCGCACCCCCTGAAGCAAAAAATCATCCCCATTTTGCATAATGCTCCATTTAAACGGATAGCAGTGACATGAACAGAGTGAGATGGAGCGAATAGGGACGTGCTGAAGCTTTGTCCTCCCTCTCCCCATCTCACACACACTGCAACTCCCTCTCCCTTCTTAGCTGGGTGTGACCCCTGGTGGCAGTTATCATCCAAAAGGTCATAGCTGGTCCCTTGTCAGATGAGCAGGACAAAACCCTTTCCAAAAGCAGTACCCCACTAGACTGCTCCTGTGAAGCCACACACTCACTGCACCCCTCATCATCAACACAAAGCTTCCAGCCCATCCAGAGAGCTTTACCCTCTTTAGCCACTCGCTTGTGAAAGTGAAACATGATTCCTGGAAACCGCAGATGTGACAAAGAACAGAAAGTCAATAATGGGATCAATGAGACACAAATTAATAATTTAGGGAATTTAAAAGTTATTGCTGGATTATTTTGAAGGGGCAGTATTAGGTATTTTCCAGGCACATAGTGTCTTTTACAGCCCAATCAAGGAACTAAGTTACTTTCAGTTGTTATAAAAATGCTGTATATATCAAACATGACAATATAAATTTGACTTTGTAATTTAACACCATGAAATTTGGCCTCTGTCTCTTTAAGAAGCACCTTCTCTTTCCAAAACTCTGCCCACATTATCACAGCAATGCTTCTCATTGTGCCGTTTACAACTATTCTTATAGGAGTGTTGAAGTGAGAAGTAGTTGGTATAATAAACTCAATAGAAGCACAGGTGCACTAGGTGTTTGCTAATTGCTGCCACTAGTCTGGGGGAATTGAGTGGGGAAGGCATGGAGGAGGGACAGGCGGAAGCTCAACTGGAGACTGCAACTTTGAAGAGGAACTTTGTGGAAATAGGCCTTTGGGCACCCAAGAATGACTGCCACAGGAGATTCACATAAAATTCAAAAGAGTCAATTGTGGCCCCTACTCTGCCCTTTAGCATAAAACAGCTGTAAAAGGGGATACCTTTATTAGTATAACTGTTTGGTAAGACATTTCAGCTACGTTTCCCCTTATTGCCTTTAGTCTAATGCCAAGGTCCTTAAGCTATGGTTCAAGTAAAACTGGTGGTATTCGTGTTTTATTACTTTAGTGGTGCTCAGTAGTACTTTAGTAGAAAACATGCTGATTTGCATGGTAACATTGAGCTTACAAGTAATAACGGCCACAGAGATTAGGGGTTTAGGGCACATTGATCTTTGTCAGGGATTTCTATAAAAAGTAGTCCAGAGGTAAAAATCTCAAAAACCAACAGTACAAACGGAAGTGGAAGTCATTATACCAGTAACGGGCCCTGGTGGCTGCTTATGATGTGCTTTATTTTGCTTTAAAGTCAGATCTTGTATCTGAGAGGGACATCAAAACGGCCTGAAATGTGGCCCTGCTTCCCTTTTGGGCCGTATTTGCAATTGTCATGATGGTCAAAAAAATCCAGAGTTCTGTTAATTGATGACTCAAAATGTACTGTATTCATATGTTGCCTCAAACATGCAAAGTTTTCTAATGTTTCATCTTCTTCAGGTCTTAAAAAGCTGTACATATTTTAAAAATCTTCAAAAACTTAGTAGTTGACAGGCAATGCGTGTATGCATCAGATTTTTGTAAAAAAAAAAAAAAACCTGAACAAAACTTCACAAAGACACTCAGAAAATAATGACAGAAAGTAGCATTGTCGACAACTCTATCCATCTTTTCTTCTGTGGCACAGTCTTAAATATTTCAACTGAAGGGTGGGCAGAGACTAAACAGAACCTCATGCATTCAAATGTGAGATGCCTGGAATGCCAATAGTTTCATTCCTTCCTGCTGCTACCAATTTATATTTTCCATATGAGTCCTTAAATGGCAAATAGAAAGCAGTTTGTGCCCTTTTATGGCTCCTCGTTTCCACCCCTGGGGACAGAAATGGTCAAAAGTCAAGGAAATTCCGATTCCCCTGCACAGCAGACCAAGGGCAGCTAAACACAAACCAAACAGCTCCCATAATGCTTTAGAGTTGGCAAACTTGGACTCCCTCCCTCAGAGATCTGCAAGTATTCTAAATGGTAATTATTGCGCACAAACACACATGCATACACAGCACCTGGACCGCTCAAATGAAATGCAAAAGACAAAGAGGGGAAAGGGAGGGGCTCTTGGAAAGTCAGAAAAGAAAATGAGGTGTAGTGTGAAAAAAAAAATGGAGAGAATGAAGCAAACCAGGAAAAAGGACAGTGCAGGAAAAAAGTGGAGGTATGTAAATGTGAAGTCAGAGAGTTCAGATGGAGAGAAGAGGTATAATGTGCTGAGCTGACCTAGGGGCCATGGGGCCAAGTGTCCAGGGGCCATTTGGGGACGATGGCCAGATCTCTGTGGTTATCATTATTTTGAGGGGGAGGTCTTTTCTATCCTTCCTTTGATCCTTCCCGCTCTTCTAACTCAGACTCTTTTCCTCTCGCAGGGCAAAGGTGAGGTGGCCTGGGGAGCCAAGCAAGGTGAAGGGTAACATGGGGCAAGCTCTGGGTCGGTGGCTGTCGTTAGCGATGCAACTTGACCTGCTCACCCATAACTTGAAGTTTTACTGCTCAGGTCTCTTTTCTTCTTTTTTTGTCATACACCATCTTGCTCTCTCACCGCTGCCAGTCCATGCTGAATTTTAATGGTCTTAGAATGCATTGAGAGAACTTGCTGGAAGAAGTTTGCCAAAAGTATTGAAATAACATGTTTGGAAATGTTTTATCTTTAATCAGCTTAAATGTGATCTTAAGTCTAGATTTACAAAAGTTTGCAGTGAGAGAATATATATATATTTTAAAAAAACAGTGTTTGCAAAGACTGTTTTGAAAGCAGCTGGACACAGAGCGCAGTGTTACATTAATAAGATTAAAACCCTTTACACGGGTAAAAACTACAGTGCTTTGCAGAAGAAAAACAAAGGAAACATAAAAATGCAAGCTAGAAACCCAATAGGTACAAGAGATAAAAACATCTAACAGTGTCTAAAAGAACTCAGTCATCACATAAAACACAGCAAAAAAGTTACAAAATTAATGTCAAGTGTCATCTTGTTCATTTAACACCTGGCAGCCGCATTGTGAATAGATTGGAAATAGTCACTATCCTTCTTATTTAAGTTTACAAAGACGAAAGATTGAAGCATGAATGATCTTCTATAGCAAAATGAACAGGAGCAGAAACAGAGAATAAATCCTATGTTATTGTACATATGGTTTATATATTGAACTCATTTTATTTATTCCAAATGTTGAAAGAGACCAAAAAACTGAAGAAACTGGTTCAAGTGGGAGATTAGATAGTGGAATGACCCTTGGACCTTAAATCTATGAGATCAAAAACACACTTTCCCATCTAAAACATGTGGCACTTTCCTTAGATTAGAAATTGTCCCAATTTACAAAACCTTTACTCCGCAAAAGGTGTTCTTTTCACAGACACGAAGCCGATGGCACAAAGAGCCCCCAGCCCTTTCATTGTCAAGCTTTCTTTTCTCTTCTTTGCCGCCAACACCACCCTCTTTATCAGTGCAATTACAGCACAAACAGACTCATCATTGGCCCAACTGTCCTCTCCTATCACCTTTATTTCCACAAGCAACCTAATTAGTCCTAAAGAGAGAAAAGCCAATAAGCAGAGCAGAGTGGAGAGGCAGCAAGAGAAAGGACCAGCTATCATGTCTGTGTGTGGCTTTGTAAGTGTTTGTGTGTGTATGGGTATATATTGCTCTTCTGTTTTTTTGTTGTTGTTGTCCTCATGCTTTCTATATCCTTTTTTCCACAGAAAGAAAGCCTTCAAAGGAGCGATTGTGCAGAGCAGCTGAAGTGGTCTGTTGGTAAGCGGACGGCGGTGCGACACAACAAACATGGCTGGCACTAATCAGGGCCCTGGCTAATGTAAACAATGTCATTTTTGCCCTTAATGAGCCAATTTTGCGCAGATATGAGAGGGCTAACAATTGGGGCATCGCCTTTGATGTGATTCATCTGAAGGTTTGTTTGTGATCGCTTGGCACTTTTTGTTGGAAGCCCTGCGCCCAGCTGCTTTCATCTACCCCTGAAAAGGGAGAGGGACGACTCACTTGGGTGCATACGGGAGGGAGGGGGGTGAGGGGGGTAAAAATAATAATTTTCTTTTCGCTAGCCTTTTTTTAAAAGACATGAACCCTCCCCGTTTTTATTATAAACTAGCACTAATCAACTGACCAGCCCCCTCCTTCTTGTCCTCATCTCCTCTAGCTCCGCACACTTTTGTGAACACGGATAGCATCATCTATGAGGGATAAAAAAAAATAAATAAAAAATGAACATGGTCCATGCTAGTTGTCTATAGTGATCAAATAGCGAACTCATTAAAAGGCGCCCCGGTGTGCGAGCAGTGGACACTGACAGGGTCTTCATTAACATGATGCTGACAAAAGGTGAGGCAGACCAAAGAGGCAGCCGGCAGGCCAGGTGTGTGTGCCGCGGCGCTTTTCAAGACCTCACTAGCCAGAGGCAGGCGAGCACACTCCATCAAATAGTATACTGACCAAGAATAAACGGGCTATGGAAAGAGAAAAGAAAAACAGAAACACGGCTAGATAAATAGTTTACAGAGTATATTACAGCCTCTCACCATCCCAGTAGCAAGGAGTCTGATTCAGATTATTCTTGTAAATAAGTGAAACGACTTTTTGCTACTTTATGTTACATGTCCACACATCAATTAGTCTCACCAGTTATCAAATCATATCAGCCTCATAGGTTATTAATCAAATGACTGAAACTATAGATTAATTCTTGACTTTTCAAGGGAGTTTAAAACTGCACTTAAGAGATTTCATCTATTATTCACTGAAGGAATACAACTTAAAAAAAACAGTTTACTGAAACTATTGTCAAAACATTTGGGTTTTTTTTAATCCAAACATACATGGATTTCTGTATTTAGAAAGTTTATCAGACTGATGTAACAATCTAATCTATCCTAAGAAATTGTGTAGTATTTTTCTTACTTCTAAGCAGAAAATCATAATTAACAACAGTAGAGGCTTGAAAACATCTGTGTGGACTTAATCTACATAATGTGTTTCACTTGGTGAAAACATTTCCTCAAATAGATGAACCTTAATAATATTCAAATTTATTATGTTGCACCTGTATGTGTTAAAGCCGTGGCTCTTATGCAGTGGATCTTTTTGTTTTGTTTTAAAAAAATCTTTACAGGCTGGCTGATTCCTGTGGATATGAGCCTGTTTTTATCTGTATTCAAAACACATCTAAACACAGAAGACAGCAGTGCTTCTACTGAGTCAAAGGAAGTTACTTCAAAACAGGACTCCAGACCTTTTTTGCTCCAGGTTTGGATGACTGAAGATCCTTCACTTAGGATTTGGAACAAGGTTTTTAATGCTGAGAAATCTTCACTTCAAGTTACAAAAACGTTATGGATAACAAAAGCACATCAATGAGAGGTTGACCAAAGAAATACAAATTAGCATTCCATACAATGTAAAACAAACATTTATCATAACTCCAAATATCGGCCTGGTCCTGGTGACTCGGTTCGCTCTAGTTTCTTGCATGACGGAAAGTTTTGTTCAGAGACTTCATTCTAAGAAAAAAAGAGATACAGATACATGTGGGAACAGTAATCAAAGAGCTAATTTTCAGGTAATGTGACAGTTATATGCTGTCAAACTGGCAATATGCTAAAGTGTTTTTATTCTGTCTGAACTAATGGTTCATTTTGTCCAAAACATAAAATTTAGCTAGTCAGTTAAAATCAGCAAAAGAGCAAAGAATCTTTTGCAAAGATAGGTCAAAGACCAAAGGCTGATTCACACTTTATGTACCATTTTTAAGGAGGATGTAACCTGTTGCTAAGGTTTCATTATGATAATAAAGTGAACTCTTTAAAGTTCACAAAAAGGCCAAAATACCGCACAAATAACAAAAATAAAGCAGGACAGAGGAGAGATATTGATGTAATGAAGTTAGTCAAAGAAGGTGACCACAGGCAATACTTCGCCCCATGTCCATGCCCATTGAAATCAATCAATGGAGCTGAAGTGAAGTCAGCTCCAGGCCAGTCAGCCAGGCAGGCCCCCATTACAGCTACCTATACACATATACACACACATACACACACACACCTTTGTCAACCTCTCTGGCCATGAGTCAGGGGCCCTCTGGGGCCAACACACACATAAGCACACACTGCACCTGCTGGGCCCTGCAGTTACCAGCTGTCAACTCCACGTGTTCAGCGCCGTCTGTCTTGTGTGTGTGTGTGTGTGTGTGTGTGTGTGTGTGTGTGTGTGTGTGTGTGTGTGTGTGTGTGTGTGTGTGTGTGTGTGTGTGCGTGTGTGTGCGTGTGTGGGGGTGTGTGTGTGTGTGTGTGTGTGTGTGTGCGTGCGTGCGTGCGTGCGAGTGCGTGCGAGTGCGTGCGTGTGTGTGTGTGTGTGTGTGTGTAGGGGTGTGTGTGCGTGTGTGTGAGAAGAGCAAAGACGTGCAGCAAAGTTACAAATCAAAGCTGGGCACAGAAAAAAAAAATCGTGTGGGCCCTTCAAGGACATGCACTTTCTGTCAACATATGCTAAAAATAAATTAGCAAGGCATCAATATTTGTTTTCAGTTAGAAAGTTCAAATTAAAACTATAGTTTTAATTGAAAACAAAGCATAGTAGAGCAGATTAGAGAGAGCAATATACAGTGCTGAATGTTCTAGATGGGAGGAAGTATCTGGAGAACAACACATGCACAGAGAGGACATGCAAATTTCACTAAAAAAGGTTTCAGCCAGGATTTATATCCATAACATCCAAGACAACAGTGTGAGCAACCGAACATACCAAGCTAAAACGATAGACAGATTTCCTCTGCCTGATTTGATTTCTAAATTTGGCTAATTTCAGCATGAACCAATTATACAACAACATGTAATAAATACTATTGTTAAAATTAATTACATTTTAACATGTTGACAGACATAATTTAAAACAATTTCTTTTACTCAACAGCTTCATCACTAAAAACACAAATGAAAAATAATTACAATTAAAAATGGTAAACAAACATGCTGGGACCTGCTTTATTTAATGTGAAGCTTTGCTCATTTACTTTCTTAATCTCTTCTGCTGATCAGTTATACAAAGTAAATTGGAATCTTGGCGACCACAAGTAGCAGCAGGTGCCACCATTAGCCAGCAAAATGGATAGATTTGGTATAAAAATGAGAGACATTATAGAGTTTACCTTCAGGGCATGACCTTAATCCTAAAACCCTTCCCCACCTCTGTAAGGGACGGTGAGATGGGAAGGCGGGTTCACCAACAATGAAAATCGTGTCTATTTTGGAAGGAGGAGGGCAAAAAAAAATCAATAATGTGTTGTGATGTGAAACTGATTCCCACTGGGTTTAGCTGTGTTCTGAGCAAGCCTGTTCTCTGTGTGGCCCTGAGGTAAATAGTGTACTTTGTTACAGTGTGCAGCAGTAAGCCTTGGAGACGTGTGCAGTGATTAAGCCGCACTGGAGCACATTAGCTCCGACCATGTCAGAGCCGACTAAAGCAGGGTTGGCATGGAAGGGAAAAGGATGAAGAGAGGGGCGCAGCGGAGGGAAGTGGATAAAGAAAAGGTCAGAAGAGAATAAATGAAAGAAAAATACAAGGGAAAATGAGTAAAAGACATGTCATAGAAGGGTTCCCCACTACAGATACAGTTTCACATGAAGAGGCAGGTAAGGAGCTAAGGAAGGCTAATACCCTGGACTGTTTCACTTGTGACAGTGAAGAGAAAGGCTGCAGGGACGGTTAGTGGGTGGGACAGTCTAGAAAAGAAGGATGAAGAGGGAAATAGACACGGGACAGGGCCGGAGAGAGTGACAAATTCCCTGCTGATGACTATTTACAGGCAATTCCCCTGCACGGCATAAACCCAGGGCCTCAACCCCCTTTTCTCATTTTCTCCTCTTTATTTTTCCCTTCCCTTCCTTCTCTGGTAAATTTGTCACTTTTGCATAATGGTGCTATGTGCTGTTAGCGTGGAGCAATGCGTGGTGCCGGCCGGTGGAGGTGGGACTGGCAAGATGAGCAGACTAAATGTGTGATGGGGAAAGTGGGGATGGTAATGGAAGACAAGACGTAGAGGAGCTGATAGCAGCAATTCCTATGCTCAATCTCTGACCATCTCCCTAAACTCCCAACCCCCCTCTCTTGTTTTGTCCCTCTTTGGCCCCTGTCACCCACCTCTCGCCTCTATCCTACCGTAACACCCCTCCTTTTTTCACTCTTTGCTTTCTCTCCTCTGCCCTACACCACCCCTCCACCTCCCCCTTGTCTCTCCAGGAGGCAGTTGTCAATCAAGTGCGTCTCCCACAATCCCTCTGGAGCTCATTGTGCCCGCGGTCGCTGGCGGAGGCAGGCGTTGTGAGGCGGCGGAGAGCCGCAGATGGAGGGAGCGCTGTCAATCATTGTCACTAATTATTAATTTCTGTCACTCAGGCCCCCGTGGCAGCCACAAAGTGAGGTCCTCTCACACTCTCCAGCCCTCCCTCCTTTCCTTCTCCTTACTCCTCATTTCACTCATTCACCGAGCCGGTCTGTCCCTCCCAAACTCCATCCCTCTCCACTGCCTCCCAGGTCCCTCGTTAAAGTCTCTGTTGCTCCTTCGCCTTTGCCTCTTTCATTCGGGTCAAGTGATGCCTCCGTTCCTCCCTCTTCTTGCTCTCTCTTGTTGCAGTTTGTCTCTCCCTCGCCCTCTCCCTCTCTCAACAGTCCCATGGTGAGCTGATTTGGTATGCCACCCTGGCCACAAAAAGTTCAACCTTTCATTATGTGGTACACGTGCACTCAGAACTGCCCTCTACCCTCTTCTCCTCTCCCATCACCAGGTCACTCCCCTTGACTCTCTGCTCCCTTTTAATTGTATTCTGCCCTCCACCTCGCTTACTATCATTTTTCTCCATCTGACCCTCCTCTCTACATTACACCAGATTCAGCTGCTCCTCTGCGTAACTGTTTCTCTTTTAGGCTTTTGCTGGGGTTCTGATCTGATTCGGTGAACTTAGGCATTTTTGATCGGAGCTAATTTCACCTGTAACATTCCTGTGAAGTGGCTTAATGAGGTAGGCCTGACCCCATGTAGAGGCAACGAATGTTACAGGGCCAGTTCTGATCCAATTCCCATATTTAATTATCAGACGTCCTTGGCCGGGAGGAGTTAAGCGATTCACCGTCATACATTCACAATGAGTAAAACACAAATTTCCGTGTGATGTATAGATGCATTACCAGAAAGTGTGATCAGTCACATGCACAAATAAACACATGCACTTCATATATCCTGTTTTACCCAACAGGAAAACCTTAAAGAGCACATTCACTCTTTGGCTTTGGTTCAACATTTACACCCACTAAAGTTTGGGCAAACCAAGTTTACAATCAAGGCGTGGTGTAAACACTCACTACACGTAATTTAACTGGTTGTTCATACAAATAGCAAATCAACCAATCGCAGAGAAGCAGTTTGAATGCAGGCAGGAAGTTTAATGCAAGGATCAGAATAAGATAGGAAGGAGACACCTTGTTGAATCTACAATACAAAGAATTAATTTCTGAAGGAAAGATCTAAAATTAAAAAACGTTCACCCTGAAAACACTTACATGTTATCCAATGGGTCTATGAGAACAGTTGAGGGCTTCGGCTCTTTTTGTTTTTTTTTTTACAACTTCTCCTTATTGGTTGCTAGTAAAAGAGTCCAACCCAGTTCTAGAAAGGGAGACACGATAAAGTGACCAGGGAGTATAGATTAGCACAAGCAAAAATATACAGGACAACAAAAAGTTCACAAAGTAACTGATTTCATTTAAAAAATAGGTGCTTTTAAAAATTATAAATACTTTTACTTAAAGTCCATATGCCAAAGTCGCAGATTCAACTACATTTTAAGAAAATTTTATTTTAGTTATGCTTTTATCATCAAAAGATTACAAACTAATCTAGATTATTTCACACTTTCCAACAGGAATTTAAACAAAGCTCTTCCAGTTAGGAAACAGATTAATTTTTCACAAATAAAATCCAACTAAAAATGAATTGCAATACTTCCATCTTAATCTAATATTAGAAACATTGGAGATAACCCTTTTTTGTAAAGACTTTGGAGAGTTCCCTTCTTCCTTTGCATCTGCTAGATGCAATCGTCATGAGAGTCCTGTGTTATTTGTTCAGGACAGGGAATAGATTGCATTGAAAACGAAGCTTCAACTTTTCTAACTCAATACACTTAAACCAGATTTATTTGTTTTTTAACAAAGTTTTAGTTATGAGTTATTGATTTGGGAATCTTAAACATGTGAAGCAGCGGCAGAATACTTCCTGCTCCTTGGAGGAAGACTCTTAGTTTACACTTCTCATGTGCTCATGAATTAACAGGAGAACATATTGAGTTTTTGAGATAAAGAAAACTAGCAAGAGTTTGTTCTTGTGTGGCGTACGGTATACCTACCCTTTACTTTATCTGAGTAAAACTAAGCTGCTCATAATAAAAATCCATTAGCTTAACTATGTTACTAACCAATTATCAGACCATTAGATTTTCCTCCAAGTTACAAAAACATTTGTTTGGCTAGTTGCTAAAATTGACCATTCAGTCCAAAAATATTGACCCCATGTTTTCTGTTCTACTAAAAAAATATTAACCACTTCTGTTAGGTTTTAATATCTTAAGCACTATTTAAAACAGGTTTTTTTTTTAAGTTTTATTGAAGAATGTCTTCATTTTTACTCGCTCTGAAAACTAAGAATTTAAAATATTTATTACTATAATCTTTATTTAGAAGTTATAATATTATCATGAAAATAAATAATATTTACAAACAGAAGGTCTTTAAGAGTTGCTTTGGTTTGAGTAGGAATAATTTGTTAGATTTTGTAAGTGTCAGCAACCCTGAATAGTTACCAGAACCAAAATCAGCAATAAATGTCATTTAAAACAACTTAAGAGAAAATATTTACAGTCATATCAAAATTTATGTGAGATGTTATCTTCAAACTTCATGTAAAATACTTAGACCACTGAATTACAGTGATCTAAGAACATATGCATGAAATGGGACACGGAATCAGTTAAATATGAAAAGTGGGAAAAACTTGGGAAAGAGGCAAATTCACCCAGATCTACCATCACCAGCAGCCTGTAATAAAGATTCAAATTCAGATCAACAGGGAAATAATATTACATACTTTAACAAGCTTTTAGCTACTTCTGTGCAAATAAAATTCAGAAACCACATGTTCACAGAATTAGAAAGACATCCTAGAAATCCAGTGTGTATTTTCAGCCTGATTCTCCTCCAGGAGAACATTTTGGAATCCACCATTGTTGCTAATGAGGTTATAAGAAAGAGGCCAGCTGGGCATCACCGATCCTTTGCTTTCCTCCCACCACTCCATCTATACTATCAATCTATTCATTTACCCTCCCACTTTTCTACCCCCTCAGAACCGAACAACACCCCCAGAAGAGACTTCTACCACAAACCTTTTGTCTCCAAGTACACACCACTTACTCCTAGTATTTAATGCTCATTATATTCTTTCAACTCTAGTCTCCTATTTTCATTTTTTTTCCCTATGAATCTGACTTTTCTTTTCCTCTCCACTCCCATCATTTGTTTTTCATTCTTTGTGTTCTTCCATTTCTCATCTCTTTATGCCAGTCACTCTCTCTCTCTCTATCAGGTTGTCTTTAAACTCATCCCTCTCTCTCTGTCATCACCTCATCTCTCTTTTCCTCTGAGTGTGTGTGTGTGTGAGTGTGCGTGCGTGCGTGCGTGCGTGTGTGTGTGTGTGTGTGTGTGTGTGTGTTTCTTTACGGGAATGTCAGCATTCAGCACCTCAGCGGAGACAGGGTTTATTGGAGTAATGCATTTATCACTGCTGCAAGCCAGGGCCTCACCTCCTTCTTTGAGCCAGTGAGTAATGAAAATAGGATCACATCTGACAACACTGCAACACACACACATTTACACACGCCAAGCCACACAAATGCAATCCTGCACACTCTAAAGCCAACAAACTGCATATTTGTGCCTAAAAAAACTGCTTTCATTTAAACACGTCCTGATAAGCACTCATGCAACACAAACCTTTAAACCTCAGAAGTGATGCTTGTCTGCGCAAACACAAAAGTGCTTTGATAGATTCCATATCATTTAAACAAAAACTTGCCATTGGTCCATAATTTACAAATTGTTTGGGAAATATAATTAATTTAATCTAAGCAGCAAATTAACAGTGTTTGCTTAATTACACAGAAATGAGTGGAACAATCCATGGAATATATAAATATGTTGTGAAATCCCCTCGAGTTACGCTGTCTTCTGCTTCTGTGTTTGAAAACTGACTTTATAATTCCTCTGTAGTGGGCAGATTAAAAAAATGCAGTTTAGCAATTTAAATGGCTTAGATCATAATTTTCTTAACTTCTCCTTTTTAGTTGAAACTTCAGTTGTAACAAACTTCAAAAAATCTTACAGTGTTGTATCTGCAAAATGAGTATTCTGAAAATAGTGGAAGTTGATTATGGGTAACAATTATTGTTTTAATGCTATCAAAGTTTGTTACTAGATATTTCATACTGGCAGAGGAAACATCAAAAGCAAAAACTACTGTAAAATGTTCTTACTTGACAAACTTTATGCTCACAAACAATACATAGAATGCCATACATGCTTTGGCTAGTTGTCCTAGTCATGACACCAATATTGCCATAATAATATTGGTGTCAAAACTGTGTAGCATACATGTTGAATATATGTATTGACAGCAGATGGTTGTATCTATGATAAAAGTTTGGGCTATCAGAAGATAAGGTTTTGCTTAAAGAGGTGCTGGAAAGGTAAATGACACACAAACACAATTCAGATTTGATGTTGGTACCATATATTAAGTGATCTGAATAAAAAAATAATAATAAATACTATTCAGTAACCCAAATTTTTACAAACTGAACAAAAGTTTGATTAATTTATGTTAAAGTTCTCTTAGAATTCTCAGCTAATTTCGTATATCACAAATCCAAAAGGCATAGAACCGCTCCCAACCCCCAAAACGAAAACTTTCTTAGAGATACTCGTCTGAAAGGCAGCAAACATCATGTACCCATGTACCATGTTTATTCACAATTGTGAAATTATTACAGTGAAAGAATTGAATGTCCATATAAAAAGAACAATCCAGGGAAACAATTATGGTCCATAAAGAGAGGTGAGTGTGTATGAGTGAAAGTGGAGAGGCAAAAAAAAAAAAAAAAGAAACACAGACCCCAGTAGCATCCTACCAGTCATGCAAAGCCCAACACTGAAGTCTGCTGAAGGTTTCTTTCACTCCGGGTCTCGCCATCATTTGACCCAACTGGGTGCACCTGGCTTGAATTTGATAATCAGAACCCATACTTTAGTTATTATGTTCATAATCTACTAAGTTTGTTTCATGTACTGTACACATCCAAAATATTTACATACATGTCTTGAATAAAGGATAGTTTAAGGCACATAAGTAAATATGCGTGCATTTCAAATCATTTACAAACATTCAATACATTTTACATTCAGTATCTAAATTAACTGAACAGAATATTACACATGCCAAGCTTGCATCGTCAGCAAACAAGAAAATAGAAAACGACAGAGCACGTTAATGAAGACACACAAGAAATAGTGAAATATTTCCGTTTTATGTATTATTTGAGTCTGGAGGATATTTTATTTTGAAAATCCTTTAACCGGATTCTCTCGGTTACTTGCGCACCAACATTGAGGCCACAAGCAGCAAAATGAGTAAGAAACAGATCAGATGACTTTGGAAAGTTTCTTTGCGAAGGGGAAAAGGCCCAGAGAAGAGACAGGAGAATGGATTTATCCGGGACCGGTAGGTTAGTCCCACATTACAAGCTGCTCTGCGTAACATGCAGCGACCGGCTGCTAATGAGGCAATGAAGCTTCAAGCTGCTTCGCCACGTAGAGACCAAGCAGGCTGTGCATATAAGCAACACTTCGGGTGTCATTGTCTCCCATCGCTCCCAGATCGGACCGTCTCGTTGCAGAGAACTAAGCTCAGGGCTCCCGTTAGTCAGTATCGTGAGTTAAAATTTTCACGAAAGTAAAATGTTCGTTTTTGTGGCGCATCTGTATCTTATTTTGAAGGGATGTATAAACGTTACCAGAGTCAAAGCGTTTGGGCTGCGGTCGAGAGGAGATGAGTAGAGCTTTTAAGTCTTAAGTCTGGTTTAGACGGAAAGATTTAAGAATTGTCAGCCGATTCTCCGAACCTCTGTGACCACAGAGCTGATAAAAGTCCAACAGGTTCGATCGGTTCGTGTGTCCAAGGCAGGAGCAACACGAACCGATTCCAGGATAACAGTCACGAACATCCCGATTCCAGAGGATAATCCAGTAAAACCCCCAACATAGCGGGAATTTAGAATAACCAAACACGGATGACGATGTAGAAGCAATAGTGATAGTTTGTGGACTCATTTTAAGAGATAAAAGACGTAACTAAAAGAAAAGGCGGTGGATAAAAGACAACGGGAGCAGCCGCTTTATTTGCTGCACTATTGATTTGGAGGTGAATATGTTATTTCATAGTTAACATTTTTAACTGAATAAACATAATAATGACCTTTAGATTTAATAATAAACATTTCCACATATCATCTCCGATATCCACCGGACTCAGTTGCGCGATATGTCAGCTATTTGGGATTCCCCTCTGTTCTTACGTCACCGCGCTTTTTGATTGGCTACCTGTCACATTCAGCAGGTCGTATTCTCGTTCCCAGACAGGAAAAACCCCACAGGTTGCGATAAAAACTCCAAGACAACCCAAATTGGATATACTTAGGATTTAGCGGGAACACCAACATCTCCCCCCACTACCCACCCCGGGCCGCAGCAAACTTTTCCAAGTCTTGACCAGTCCGCGGTAATAAAAAGGTTGGGGACCACTGATATAAACAATGCTATACTTGACGGAGTTCGGCTATATCGGGGCTCACTGCAGTAAAAAAAAAGAAGACATATGGAGCGATCAGATAGCAGGTAAAGCAGCGCATAGCTACACTCGCCCGGATTAGCATGACAGTCAGAAAGCTAAACAAACGCAAAATTATTTAAGTCAATCAGCTGCGGTGTAAGATGCTGGTTCTGCTCTCGCTGTTGAACCGCTGCTACGTGGCGAGCCGCTTCTGCTCCACCTGGTAGTGACTCTCACACCGAACCTCTGTTTAAAGGAGCGCATTGGTTGTTTTTGCTAGCTAAAGGCTAGAACTGTATAACAGCTGTTTAACAGCTTCTCTCTTCTGGTCGTCGATATTCGTGGTCTTTGAAGGACCCGGATGCAAACCCTGAATTCGGACACAGCTTTTAACATAAGTCTAGAAAACGTGACTTATTACGCGAGAACATAGAATTCGGCTGGTCTTTATTTGCACTTTCTTCTTCTCAAACCCTCACTTTGCAGACCTTTGTCTCAGAGCCCGGAGCAGTTCCTGTTAATCTAGCGTTAAAGCAGAAAACGTGAAACTTTTCCAGAAATCAGTGAAGTCTACAGCAATTATGCCAAGCGGAATGAACCAAATCATCACAGCCAGCATCCTGAGGTTTATAGTCCAACCACTTTTCTGGAACTTAACTTGGATTGAGTGGATGCGATGCATTTGACAGAGGGAGACACCGCTCGATCCACCACCTGCGTTCTGGTCAGGATTTTGGAAGATATCTTAGAGCTCTTTGCAGCTAATGCTCAAGTTTGTCTTCCAAAGGACAGTTGCACAACTGATGCCATAAAAGCAATCGTTGGCAACAAGGTGCCTGAAGCCTTTGCCATGGCCGTAAAGGTTAGCGAAGATGTCCGAACAGAGCACACTGGCAATCTAAACGATCTAATTGTCAAATATGTGGTGGAAAGAGTCAATTCCAGCGTAGACTCTGACTCTGACGACAGCAATCACGTTGATCAACTGATCAACACTATGATTGACGAAATCAAAGTGATGGTTAAGGATCTTCTTGTCAGATTGCATGCGTCTAGTAAGGAATCCAAGAAAGCCGTTGTCCGACTAGTTGAGCCAACATCTACGTATGCTCAAAGGTCTGAAAGGGAGGATCAAGGGTTTTTTTATTAAGTTCACTCGGAAACATTCATCTAGGGTTGCTCCAGTGAACCTACCGAAAAACCCAGAGACCTCTCACACCATGGCCAACAAAACTAAGGCCATGGCAGCCTTGACTCCTCCAGCAATCTTGTCAACAAAAGATCTGCTGGACGAGGAATTTGAACTGGAGCCCAGGTGTGATGAAATCTCACCTGTGGAGGCCTACATTCCTTCAGATGATGTGTCGGACAAAATAGATCTTGGAAACTATCAACCAGAGATCCTGTCAACCAAAGACCCACAGGAATTTGAACTGGAGCCAAGGTATAACATCGTACCCAGGGAGGCCTTCGTTGATCCTCTGCAGAAAGAGGATTTCAAGCCAAAGCCCAGGTTTGATGAGATCACACCTGTGGAACCGTTCATGCCTTCAGTTGGGTCATTTTAAATTTGTTTAATATTTAGGTCATTTTTAAATTAGTAGTTAGTTAGGTCTTTTTTAAATTGTTTGCTTAGTAGGTAGTTAGGTGTTTTTAAATAGTTTGCTTAGTAGTTAGAGTGGATATAAAAAGTCTATACAGCCCTGTTCAAATGCCAGGTTTTTGACCAATGATTGACCAATGGAAGTGACTCTTAATTTTGCACTAGTACTAGATTTAATCATTTAAAACCTCACTTTAAGAAAGAGCTAATTATTAACTTACGACCAGAAAAAGAATAAAGATTATCCAGCACAGATGATTTTTGGCACACACCGTTTATCTGTTCTTTTGAACGAAAACTGTTGCACCATATGTGGCTAAACCTGGAAAGCACAACAGTGCAGTTTTTATGCATTTCTGAGTTTTAAAAAATGAGTAAAAAGTGCAGGGTGCAAAATAAAGATGAGATTTATCAAAGGCTTGGACCACTCCGCATAAAAGGCTTAATAAACTAGCAGCAGTGAGTCCTGCAGAGGAGATGACATATCAAAGACCTTTGTGCTCATCTTCACCAGGGGCATGGAGCCTGAGAAACACCAACATGATTTATATCACTATGTCATAAACACCGTTTCCCCTTAAACCGGAGAAGCAGTAAAAACGTACAAAAGACGAGATGCTAACCAGTTTTTTCCATACATGCTAGGCTAAATGACGGTGCGGCATTATCTCTATGGCTACCAATGATTAGACGCATACTATTTCCATGAAGCAATACGTTTCTAATCATACTTACTTATAAAGTATATGAACGTTAGTATTCTTACTTGATAAAAACTGTTCACTGCATATCCGCGGTTACACCGAGGGCTGCCAGTCGCTATGATTGACAGCTGCTATCCTTTGCCGCCGCAGCGTTCCACATTAAAGGTTACGCAATAAAATTACAAGTATGGTTTCCGTTTCTGCAGCCGACCGTGCAGCGTCCTGTGAGCATTTATAAAGTGAAATAAACTGAATAAAAGCAATATTAATCTACCACATGTCTGTTTTCTTGACTAGCTTTAAAGCTGCAGCATCTAACTTTAAAAAAATTTATTTTACATACATATTAAAATTTTTGCTGTCCTAACATGAGACAGAAATTCTCTGAAAAAATAATCGATCTCCTCCCTGTTCTGCATAATTACCAGTCAGAAACAGCCACTCAGAACTAGCAGTAATCAGCTAGCCGCCATGCTAACAGGAAGTTTTCATTCAGTAACTCAGGTTTGTTTATTGTAATGGAACCTGTTTTTGCCTTTGAATGTTAAGTTTTATACTTGAATTTTTTGGCAATGTTGAGAGGTTTTATTTTGACTTTTTGCATTATTTAGCCTCTTCAGAACCTTCATATGTTTTTAGTTTGTTAAAGATAGTATTACTGATAGCAGTACAATTTGCACAATGCCTGTTTTGTTTTTTTCTTGGAAAAAGTTATTAAAATCAAGTTTTTGTCTAATTTAAGGTGAATTTGTGGTTCCTTTTTCCACATAATGTAACCAGTAGTGCTTATGATTAAAAAAAATAATAATTATGTGATCGGTATTGGTGATCGGCCGTGATCGACCCTCATGGGTGATCGGAATCGGCAGGAAAAAACCTGATCGGCACATCTCTACAAATAACCATTTGTTTGAGACAAACCAACACAGATACTTCAGCAAATTCTCGCACTTGCACTCCGGATTAACAAAACGTCACAGCAGCTTGTAAACATCATAGCATAACTTCTTCGCTACCACGTGGCTGACGGTGTGTTCCAAGTAACCGGGATATTGGAATAATACCGTCTTTAACCTGGATTACAAATACTTCAAGCAAAGTGTATTTGTGTTTGAGAAGAATTTATTCTTTACCTGTTCCTACTTATTGGGGTTTGACATTGGTTCCTTCATATATGGTCTTTAGAGTACTTACTCAAGTATTTTTTTTCTGTGTGCCTGTCACTGATGAATGCGAATGAATCCATTCAGTATTCCGGATTAAAATGTCTTTAGTAAACAGACATTGTGGATTCAGATTACATCATTATATGATATTAATTTCCTACTTCTCAGGGAGACATAGGTAGACAGTTTTTATATTTGTTTAAAAAATAGAGCAAAACATTTTAATTTTAAATGATTATTTACTGTCTACGTTAGATTTTTTGTATGTTGAATATAATGTAAAATATGATGATATTCCCCCCCAACAATCAACCATTGTGTGATGTAAGTCTGAAATGGTGATTATTTTTCTTCAGCTTAATGGTACAATCACAAGACAAAGGTTTAACATGGGGTAAGTCTTATTATTTCTGAGAAACCTTCTGATATTACGTAGCTTTACTAGACTATTAATATGCTAACATCTTTATCTTCCAATTTAACAGAAATGTGAGCAAAACATGTCCAAGCATTTCAGCCAAGGTTTCATCTGGAGTAAGAACTCAGGTAAGGATCAAGTGTTAATGGCCAGGGGTGCCTGTCTAATCTCATTTGTTCTGGCAGTGTCGGGGAGATGGGGGAGGTTTTCACCAGTTTAAAACGATACCATCACTACAGGTATTCCAGCAAGGCTCAGATTGGCCTTGACAGGACAAAACATCGCCCCAGTAAATGACTTTAACTTCTCCCACTGCATCAAAGTTAAGCAGGACAAGGTCAAATCAGTGGCGACGTAAAGTTTGATCTTGGAAAACAAACTTATATGCAGTGTAACACTGCAGTGAAAAGTGTTGTTAATGCACAAAGTAGTGCAAAGGACTGCTGACTAATGTACTGAAATGGTTGGAAATACTCTGTGGTCTTTCAGATGGGAGAGGTATTTGTTATTCATATGGCCCTCGAGGTGCATCCTCAAGACTTGAAAGTGTGTATCTTACATGTGCACACATGCATGTCTGCGTGCTTGCTTTTACACGTGAGTGAGTGTGTGCGATGCTGCATCTGCAGTGCTGAGGATGCCATTAATGCTCTCTGCTGATCGCTCTCCCACATTTAAATAACAATGGTGCAGTCAAAGAAAGCGTTGATGTGTATCCAGCCCTCACGCAGAAGCTGCAGGCACAGTCCTGTGCTGCGTGCAGCTACGAGTTTAAGTGAAATTGCTTAAACAATTTGAGTGTAAGAAACAAAAAAAACTGAAACAAAAAAAAACACAGAAGAAGAGCAAGAGCGTAGCATAAGAGCATATAAGAAAAGAAAGATTGCAGCTGCTGAATACAGAATACAGGGTCACTTATTGTACAGTGGAATTTGAGCGACCTCCACTCTTATCAGCATCCATTAATCAAATAAAGTGTGTTTATTCAAAATTTTAAAAGAATGCCTGTTATAGCCATTGCAGAATCTTATTCTTAAAATGATAGTAAAAAAAATTTAACCATCATTTATTTACTGTTAAAGAAATTGTTTTGCTTTGTTGTTTTTCTAAATCAGAGTTGGCATTAAATCAGATTTAGTCTCCCATAATATTTTCCAGTGTTGATGCTTACAGAGAGAGACCACTCTGTTTAGCCCTGTGAGATCTCAAGATATAAGGGACATTATAAATAAAATGTAATATTGCTATTGTTATTGCTCAATATGTCAATAAAGTATTTTTGAATTTGAATTAGTCCTTATAGGAGAGGCTTCTCACATATTCACTCTTCTCTTCAGCGTCTGTTTTGTTTTCAGTGTGATTTAGGTCCATGTTATTTTTGCCCCATTTAGAACTACCGTGTTTCCCCGATAGTAAGGCACCCCCGATTGTAAGACTTATCGGGAGTTTCAGGGGGGTCGGCTAATATTTCGGGGAAACACGGGGGTATTGCCGCCTCCCTCTCATCTAGCTGCGCGCCGCTTCCTGCCCACGTCCGCACCGTCCCCCTCTCCATACGTCACCGCGCCGTCCCCTGTACTTGTCACTGCCGCCTCCTGCTTAAAATACGGTAATACAATACTGTTCAGGTTGTTAATAAATGTTAATTTTATGGTTAAAACAAAAAATTCGACAATTTTTTTCCAATATAAGACATACCCCGAAAGTAAGACATAGTGGGACTTTTGGGGATAAAAGGAAAGTAAGACACTGTCTTACTTTCGGGGAAACACGGTAGTAGTCTGTTGAATCACCAAGTCATTAACAGATTTTTTTTCACATACTCTACCATACTTACTGTAATTAATATCTTAAAAATGCTTTGTATTGCATGTTCTTTAACAGTGTTCGTAGGCCCTTGGAAAAGAAACAGGCCTGATTTGCTTTTGCAATTCGAATTGTTTAAAGTATTCTTTTTTTATTGCTCTTGTTCCTGTTTTCTGAGACACTTGCAAAATTAGGGAGTTTTATTATCTGTAAGTCATAGTCATTCAAATTACAAGGAACAATTGTATGAAATGTTTCATTGTATGTGTAATAAATCTATATGATATATGAGTTTCACTTTCTGAAATGAGTGAAAAAATGTAAACTTTTTCTTAGATATTTTAAGTTTCAGAGCTCTATTGGTCTAATTCAGTGCAGTAAAAATGTTTGATAGATATCAACACCCTGGAGATATATGTTTCAAGATGATTTATACCAATTGACTGTTGATGGAAATTTATATGAAGTGAATTTAGCACTGGTTTTGTACATATATAATAACTGAGAGTACTACTTGAAAATGCCATGAAGGGATGTCCGTAGCTCACCTTTTGTACCCTGGAAAAGGGCTTTAAAATTACCTCCCATACATATTATATGGTCTCTATACAATAAACATAGTCTGTCTGACCTTTAACCAAACTACATTTCTTTTCTGCCCCACAAGCACTGTGGAAATGTAGCTGACCTATTGTTTATGGTTGATGTGGTCCAGAGGGTGCGTGTGATAATGTAAAGTGATAGCGCATTCAAGAAATATTAACTTTTGTACAAGTCTTC
The DNA here is from genome assembly GCF_904066995.2 of Poecilia reticulata. Classification (NCBI taxonomy): domain Eukaryota; kingdom Metazoa; phylum Chordata; class Actinopteri; order Cyprinodontiformes; family Poeciliidae; genus Poecilia; species Poecilia reticulata. The sequence goes on from NC_088845.1 coordinate 10,108,998, forward strand.
ATAAAATACACAGCTGACAACTTCAATATGTGTGTCTGTGTTGGTAAAAAAGATTTCTGTCCCAGAACGTTATCTTACAAATAGTTTATCAGCCTTGAATTGTAGATTTTATTCTGGTTCAGTAATCTACCTGACTGAAAGGTCTTATAAACAGGACACAAGAGTAAAACATTGTCGTTTATTTAAATAACTATCAGATTTCTGTTAATGTTGACTACTATGACTGAAGGCCGACGAAAACCCGTAATTCAATAACTCTTAAAATTTTAATATCCCTAAAGACTTTTGAGAGAAACAAGTTGGCTTAATGAAAGTATGTCTTTGTGTTGTTGGCAAATCCATTCCAGGTCCTGCTAGCGTGGCGTTCAGATGTTGGTGGCAGATAAAGGCAGAAACAGCCATTCTAAGATGCTGAGTATAGCAAGATCCGGGAGTCGCTGTCTGTGCCATTTAGATCCATTTGAATAGTGGACATCAGCAGCTTTACCCTGTGTTGAACAGGTCTTCACTTCACCATTAGGATTAAAGCAGTGCTGGTCATAGTAAGCTGAAGTATTTTGCTGCCGCACACACTCGCAGAGAAAAAACCTCTATGTATATCTGTGTGTACGCGTTCGTGCATGCGTGTCTGCGTGTGTGTGTGTGTGTGTGTGTTGGGGAGTAACTTCTTCCAACAGCTTCTCGGTTCTCATTACTCAGCCACTGTAACATGCTGTGCTTTCTACCTCACCGTATTGGCTGCTGTTTCCAGAGAAAAAGGGAAGGACGAGCCTCACCTCTGCTCTGAATGCATTAGCACACATCACATTTTCAATCTGGACCTCGGCACTGGTTCTCAGCAAGTCTACTGAATAGTAACTGAGATGGTAGGCAGGGAGGCTTGTGTGTGAGAGAGCAGGAGGGCTTAAAAAAAATACCCATACTCCTGTCCGGCGCTGATAAGTTTTGTCACAAAAAACTTTCAGGGCAGACAGCAGGGTCATTAGCATGACTCCCAGATTGAGAGGTGAGGGGGAAAGAATAAGGGGAAAGGAAGGAGGAAGGTGGGAAAAGTCGAAAAGTACATCCAAGTTGGCAAAGTTTTTTTAGGAGAACAAGTAAGCGCCCAAGCAAGCCTGTGTGTGCATATTGTTACATCCAAAAACAAACATAATCTCTGACCTGTCTGTCTCTCTCTTTCTGACACTAATACACACGATGGTTGACATTTGTATGTTCCAGGAAACTTGATCATCTCCCATCTACACAAATTCCTGGATGCTCATAATGATATGACAACTTTTATGGCTGGGATCCATGTTTGTTGCTGTTCACCATCATCTGAAAAGTATAACAAATACACATAAATAAAAAACCCTTCAAAATGGAAGATTCAATCAGAAAATAAAATAAAATCCAAAGACAACAGATTGGATTCATTCAATAAGCTTCTATAGACTTTGTATTTTTGATACAATTTGCAAAGAGTGATGAGCACATTGAAATTACGACATGTCTCTGATGACATGTAGAGTCACGTCATCAGAAATAATCATCACAATATTCAACAATCACACGTTTTTCTAATATTGTGCAGTTCTAATCTAAATACTTACAATAGGACTTTTTTGAGTCAATAGAGATTTTTTCTGAAATACTTTGAATTTTTAGCCAAATAAACCGCACAAGAAGTCATATACATTTGAAAGTTTATTTTACATTAAAATACAAGCTTTTTCAAATGCAAAAATGACCAAAGCAACTTTCTTTTTTATCTTAGTTTTTTGGGTTATACCTGAGCAGAAGTTTTTTTTTTTTTTACCTTCATCTTAAATATAAAGTGCATTTTATCTAAATAACATGTTAGAAAAACAACAAAAAAAACCCATCAGAAATGTTTCAAATATTTTTCCTAAGAAATAAATCTGAAATTTTAATGCAATGAATATCTTAAATTGTGATTTGTATGTTTTCTATTTATGCATTTTCAGGTAGATTTATGCTTGTCTGCACAGCTTTAAAAGTGCAATAATGTCCTGCAAAAAAAAAACAAAACATTTATATTTATTGGTTTATTGCTTTTTCCTGAATACTATAATTTTTTTTCTGACAAGAATTCATCCAAGTCTAGATTTCTTTACTGAGATTTGTAGTGTCGGCTTATAAAACCCAGATCAAATTTCTACTAATTACTCCACAATATTTAGCATGACTGACAGACAGCTTTTAAATAAATTAATGTTTATTGCATTAGAAAAATCTCACATTTGACATGTTAGTAGAATGCAACTTTAAATTTGAATATATTTCCTTAGCTGAGGGGAGAGAGGACCCCGCATTCCTATGTGTAACTACCAATCAGTTGCCTTCTGTTTTCATGAAAGTCTAAATATGAGCAGAAACTGAGGTCAGTTTCTCTGCCACTCTATAAAATGGAAAAACACAAGAGAACATGTTCTTCCAGTGAGGCAGTTGTGTTTATTTTCAGCTTCTCACAAATTAACACAGCAAATATTTTAAGTGAACGCAGAGTAAAGAGAATAGAAAAGCTGGTTAAAAATTTCTCTAGACTTTACTTTTACTGAATTGCTGCACAGAGCAGCATCTTTGGGTTAACACATCGCCATAGTTACTGCCTATTTAAAGTCTTCTGTGGACTTTTTGTCTTAGGAGGGTCAATAATTATGGGGGTTGCTGCACAGGCACAAAAGAGAGAAAACAACGCTCAATGTTCAAGCAGTGTGTGGACCTATTTAAGGCAGGTTACCAACCTGTTTGACAAAATAAATAATGAATTAAAAAATGATGAGTTCAAGATGAAAACCTCAAAGCTCAAATCGTCACTGCAACGTCACAACTGTCTGCTTTCTCCTCTAACACTAATGAGCAAGTGTGAGAGGGAGTGTGTACCCTGATTAGCCTGGCAGCATCAGTGTCAGACACTCAGCGGGAAGTCCACGACTCTATGTGTGTCCGTGTGTGTGTGTGAGCGCGCTGCATTGGAGCATTTACATGACTGCCAGTCAGCTCTCCTTGTCTGTTTTTAATGCTACCCCTCTCTTACTCGCTTTCTTCATCTTCTCTCTTGTTTTCCAAGCTCCAGGAACTCTGATCCTTGCATTCGCTCAGTTTGGCAAATGACTGCAGGGCCTGACAATCCACTGTCAGCACGCGCCGCCACAGTCAATAACGCTGTCCCATGTCACCGCACTACACTGGCTAAAGCTCATTTTTCTTATCCCTCCCAAAAACTGCTGCTTAACAGCCTCTTTTTCCTCGCCTCTGCCAAGCAGGCTGAAAGCCTTGCCATATCCATCCACCCTCCACCCCCCCATCATTCCCAGCCCTCGCTCAGAAAACCCCACCCTGACACATTTTTGGTTGTCCAAATGACCAGAACATCCTTGGTTCAAGTGAATGCTGCATAATTTGAGTCCAAGTGAAATTTGGAACCAAATGTGATGCCCCTGAATTCTGAGCAAGTGATGGGTGACTGATCCAGCTGTCTTGCTGTAACAAGATGAGGTCATGTTGGCTATACTCAGATACGGGCGTTGTAAGTATGCATGCACACACGCCCACGTGCATGCATGAAAGAGGTGCAGCAGAGCTCAGAGTGTTACAGAGAAACCGCAGTCTCCACGATAATCCACTTCTCCTCTATCCTGATCCATTAACCTCACAGTGTACCCGCACACTCACACACACACACACACACATGCACACCGGGATCAGAGCTCGGGTTGTCCAGCCCCATTGTATCTGCATGAAGCTGAGATAATGGCATCTGTCGCTGCTCCTTTTGTCAGCGCTGTCCCCAGCCCCTGCTCGCTGCTGGTCCCCATTAGCTGGCTGCTGGCCCGCTGGCCTCTCTGCTCCACGCTCTGCTGCCTGACCAGAAAATACAGGAGACGCCTGTCCCTTCCTCTAACTCCCACTGTCATTGTCTCTTCTTTCTTTCTTTCTTCTCGTCTAGTCATGCAACTCCTCTTGTTGCTGCAGATCAGTGTTTCACAAAATAGTTCAGTAAACAGGAGAGCTGTAAGAAAGACGGATTTCTGTCTGATGATACGCCTCCATTTGGTTTTTCCGTTGCTTAAAAGAAAAGATTGAAAAGTGAAACTTATATATTTTATCCATTATTGCCACACACAAAGTGATCGTAGTTTACAGCTAATGAAAACTCCAAATTTGAATATAACAGTCAGTCAGACATTAATAAAATACCTTAATACTTAAATGTTGTGTTATTGCCTACATAATCGTGGGGGGGAAAGCACGATTTTGACAGATGTCCAGCAGACAATGAACAGTGAACAAGTAAGCTCCAAAAGTTTAGTTAAAATGAAACTGGATGTACATAAACCTCTGTGGGCAATCATTTTAACAGAAAGCTAAGTGGAGGGAAAAAGTGTGGAAGTTAGATCCAGCCCAAGTCATTAGCAAACTAAGCCGATGCTTAGTAGCCTCAAATCATCGAATGGCTTAGTTTTAACACAGAGCAGAAATTTAAAAATGTTACAGTTGTTTTTTGATGTGATTGATTTAATGTGATTGTTCTAAGATGCATAGATTCAAATATTTTAAGTTGCTTAAAATTGTGATTTCAGATTTGTAAGAAATTGAACGTTTAATTTTGTAAACTATGAATCTTGTTTAATTGTTGTGTTAAATCTATGTTTTTGTGTTTTTTTTTCTTAGTGCTTTGTTCACAAATGCATCTCAGCAAATGAAAACCAATCTATGATTTCTTTTAAGTTCATTCATTTAAACAAACCTCTCTACCCCATTCCAGATTCTACCAAATCTGTCTTGGAACACATTGGGGAGGCGTTCTTTATGGGAAAAGGAGCCCAAAATCAAAATTCTGCTTAAGGCTCCACACGACCTTGGGCTAGCCCTGGTGGCAGTAATGGGTGAACAAGCAACACCTCACAGCCATCGCCTTGAGAGGATTGCAAAGTAAATCCTCTTAATGAGTCTGGAGGATTCACAAGGTATAGATGGTGGAGGGATCGTGTTCTTCCAGAGCCACCACACATAAACGTATCCAGGATATGGGCTCCAAGCGTTCCTTCTTCCACAACTAGAAACCGGGTTGCATATGTCCTCAGCAGAAAGCCGGCGGGGTTGTTGCTATGTGATCCAAAGTGATACTCCTTTCAGGTGAAACAAAGTTTTGCATTTCAGCTGGAAATCAATTTTCCTAGAGTCTGAAGGAAGAGTGATGAGGCACATAAACCAAGATGTCTGAGGTTCCATTGTCGTCTATTGTTGTTGGTTCACTGTGTTTCATCCATTTCAAAGTCAGAACATACATCTACATGTACTGTAAATTTTATAGCTCTGCACGCTTCCCTCTGCTGACAAGCTTTATGGAGATCCTGATTTCATTTTCAAGCATGAGCCGTTCCTTGCTCACTCTGCCAAAAGTACCAGCACTTGGTTTATTCGCCATAGTTTCACTGTGCTTGACTGGCCTGAGGAGCCATATGGACTATTGTCAAGATGAAGATGGAAAACATCAGACCTGACAATGCAACTGAAGTGAAGGCAGCTGTTAAAGAAATTTGGGCTTCGAAGTATTGAGTGAAGGTGCTTCACAGTAAATGGAGATACTTACATTTAGTGGATGTTTCTGCATTAAAGATTGTTTTATTTGCATTAAAAAACAATACAAATTAAAAAAAAAGGGCCAATAAGTTGCACAATTTTCCAGGCAACTTATTTTCGGAAATTTAAAAGCTGTGAGCAATAATTACCATAATGACCAAATAAAAAAATTGAAACATGAAACTCTAAGTGGAATGAATCTTTATATTAATTGAGTTAGATTTTTTTCTTATTAATTACTGTATCTAATTAGCTCTTAAATGATATTCTAATGCATTTAAGTGCAGTAGATTATTTTACAGCAAATGTCACTGCTGTCCAAAAAAAAAGCGGCACAATCCTAGAAGTGAAGCAACAATTCTGCTTCTAAAAACAATATTCAATCATATTAGTTGCTTATTCATCCACTGATTGCTTTTTTCATCAGCTTATTCAATCAGCTCTACGTGATATCAAATGAGAGTCGAAGTGGAAAACAAAAAGGTGTTCAGTCTGATTAAAAGCCTTTTCGAGACTAAAATAAAAAGCACAGATGGATACTGTCCTTTAAACTCACCTGGTAAATTCGTTTTTGTTTTGTTTTTTCTGATTTTGGTATGTTTTCAAATCTCTATCGTTTTGTGCCGCAAGCGATATTTTTGAGACACCTCCGCAAGAGGCAAGTACTTTCATTACAACAGCAGCACCACCATCAAAATGTGCCAAACTTGTCAGAGACATGCTGTCTGTTGTACAGACAGCGAAACACCTCAGCACCATTAATCTCAGCTCCAACTCGCCTCGTATTTGCTGCATAATCTGCACTCACCGGAGCCACACCGGCTCAGAATATAACAAATGTAGCCCGTGTTACATCTGTCACCTCCCTGGGACGTCTCACTTAGTCTCATCATTTTCCCCCCTCATCTCTCATAAGCACGGCTAATAAAATGTAAAGATGGGAGATAGTGCACCGCTGACTGAGTTTTATTAAGAACATAATGGCAATATCCCCGCTGTAATGATCTAAGACGCAGAGCGGGCCGTCCGAAGGAAGTGGGCATGACATCACAGGGGAAAAAGTCTGTTCTGCTTGCTTTATTTCATTATATTGGTTGAGCTCCCTTATTAGGGACGAAGGGGGGGGACAAAGCAGCTCTGCCTTTGATAAAGCAAAGCAATTTCAGCTGCTGTTATAGCGGCAAATTACAGTTGTACATCATGTAGCTCTCTCTCTCTCTCTCTCTCTCTCTTTTTTTTACTTCCTAAACTTCTCTCACGTTCTCCTTCTTCAGGTCTCTGTGTGCGAAAAGTCCTCGGTGTGGATGTTTATCTTCCTGTTGCCTGCACTGTGAAGCAGAAAGACTGGCAGAAGCAAGAGAGACAGTGGTTAGAACTGCAGACAACAGCCCCATCTACAGATACCGGGAGGTCAAGGTGTCACCATAGATTATATATTTTTCATATCTGGAATTTATCTTGATGGCATCTTCTTAATATGTGGTTCAGATATATTTAAAAAGGCATATTTTTACTGTGATGGTTAAAAAATAGTTTTTTTTTAGATGTTCAATAACCAAGTAAATGAATAAATGAATGAAAATGTTGTTTAAACGTGCGAAATCAAAAAGGGCAACAACAAAGTTGAAATATGAGGTTTTTTTTCATTTTGTTTTTTTTTTTATAAAACCTCTTATCCACTATTTTGTGTTCACAGTATTTAATTGACATTTTAATGGTGATTTGTATTTTATGCTTCCTTAACAGATTTTAAATATTACATCCGGAAACCAAAACTAACTCCCCGATTTCATATCTCACATACACCTCTCACAAAAACATGTGTACGTACAAACACCCGGATTAATAAATGAAAATACATACAGTTAACTTCAACATATTCTATGAGCTCACCCAATAATGCATCATTTTGGAAGTTCAACAAGACCAAATGTATAAATGTGATATGATGAACAATGTTCCAAGCTTGGAAAATCTCGTGGAGCATATTTCTATCCGTCATCTGAAAACAGTTTCTCACAGCTGTTGCTACAAGAAACGATTCAACTCCAACTCCTGTCAGCAAGTTTTACAAAGGTTCGGTCATTAATTGATGCATCCAAAGGTTGCAGAACTGGAGTTGCAAACTCCTACTCCAACAAACTACCTAGAGGGCACAGCAAACTTGGTGGTGGCAGCATCATGCTGTGGGGATGCAGGGAAAGTGAAGCTGGTCAGAGTTGATTGGAGGATGGATGGAACTAAATATAGTGAAAACCTGAAAGAAAATCTGTTAAAGGTTGCAAAAAATAAACTTGAAGCAGAATCCTAAACAGAGCTACAATGAAATAGTTCAAATTTAAATATTTTATATTTAGATGTAATCTCTATATTGTGCCAATTAAAAAAAAAATTCATTTCCTTTCATTCTGTGACTTTTAATAGAAGAACATAAAGTAAACCATGCACCTACCTTTTTCGCTCTTGCATTATTAAACATTTTAGGTCTTTCTTACAGCTTAAGTTGCCAAAACATTGCTACAATTTTGTTCTTGAAAGTAATATTTTATTTAAAAACAATAACAGTAATAGTCTTGTTTCTGTATCACTTAATCTTTGGCATATTTTGATTTGTACACTTATTCAAGATGTCACTTTAAAGCAAAGATATTCTTAGTTTTCTACTTTACAGAATGAACTACCTTCTGTTGTATATATATCCCTAACATTGTTGTTTAGAATAAACTTTTAATTTTTTACCACAACAAAAATTATGTATCTGCGAAATCATTTGAGACCCCCTACAAATGCCATAGATGCAGAGAGTGAAAAATTACACTGGTGAATAAATTTCACAACGCAAATCCAAATTATTTCACAGTATTTTTCTCTAATATTACAGAAAGAATGAAAAATACAGTCGGTAAATATCCCCAGTTTACATTTTTGAAGTACTTCATTAAGGTGCATCATTGGTCTTGTATTCAACCCAGGGATTTGAAAAAAAAAAAAAAAAACAGCTCGCATTGACCTTCAAATCATCATAAACACGACCCCGTCCCTTTAGCTGAATATGAAGTGACTTGCAGATCAACAAACCATCAGGCTGACAGCCCTAACCTATCTGCCATTAGCCTGTCGAGATACCACACTTTGCTTTAATTCACCATCTTTCAGAGTGTCACACTTTATATTCCCTGGCATGGTCGGGCTACATGCAGATGCATAATTTATCTCAAATTAGCGCCTATTTGAGTAAGCATCAAAGCAAGGCGGCTAAGGTTGGAGGAGAGCTTAAGGAACCGCAGGGAAACCATCGACAGGATTAATGCAGGAGATTTTTATAAGAAATTACTGGCTTAATGAAGTGGATAAAAAAGCTGTCAGTGTTTTATTGCATCTAAATTGTGTGGAAGTGGTGTTTAGCTGTCTCGCCTACATCCCACATAATGGGTCGTGACAGTAGCTGTGAGGCTTATTTAACTTAACTGGTGAATAACTTGCATGGCGAAGCTATTCACCGAGTTGTTTTTAGATGCACTACACCAGGGAGGGGAGTTGTTTCCCCCGTACTCCTCCTCATTTATTGTGATACCTCATCAGAAGAACAGTCAGCTGAAGAAAACTGATAATCAGCCGTTCTGTTGTGTGGAAAATTGTTTTTGTTGAAATTTTAATGCTATAGGAATAATAATTATTATTATTAATAAGGAAATTACAAAGCAGAATAAGGTAAATTTAGCATTTTTTATTATTGCCATAGTGAATATTCATAAGAGACTGTTATTTTAGACGCTTCCTAAATTACTGGTAATATCCAATAACTTATGACTGAGTTGCATAAGTAATTGCAGAGGTACAGAAACTCTTGCTTGAACTGGATCCCATTGGACAACAAAAAAATAAATAAAAGACTGAGCAGGAGGCATTTCAGCGGTCCTGCATCGCCATCTTGTGCCTGTCTGAAGTATTACCTTCCAAGATGAGGTCTACCCAAGTCTTCCAGCTGGTAAAACGATGCTGAGGGCCAGGTGCTCATTAAAGCTTCAATGTATAACTGTGACCAAATGCGGATTAGAGAAAATCCACAATAAACTCAAACTTGTGTAACTTCTTTGTTTTTTGATTATTCCACCATGACAAAAAATAAATAAAAATTGTTTCACTTTTAAGTGCATAAAGCTCCGAGATGAAATGCATTCGTCTTACAAAATTTCTATTTTATACATTGCTGTGAACTCTCCTGTCCCCGTTTTTCTGCCCCACATATTTTAGATAACCAAGATGGAGACCATATTTAAAGGATTATTTCATTTCTGACAGGGAAAGACTGTCCTAACCATCAAGGCATGATGTGGAAAAGGTTAACCACCCACTTATTAACTGCAATAAGGAAGCAGCCTAATACAGTTTGATTGGTTCTGTTGGTTCCAAATCTTTTAAAGTAATCGGTATCAAATAATGAAGGTTATTTTAGCCAATGTCTCTTAAACCAAAACATCTTTTTTCATTTTAAATGTAACAATTGAAGACATATAGATATAGGCAGACCTATAAATTATAAAAATGAAGAAATAAAAGAATGGGCATGATATTAAAATCAACTTTGATAATTTCTTCCTCTCGATATATATGCATCTTTTTATTTTTTTTCAATTCATTTTTATTTTTGATTACAATGAGCAGTGTTACGGCTGAGAACAATACAAGTTAACAACACACTGATGAACACATGCTTGGAATGGGATCTTGTTCTTGTGAACCCTTGTGATTAGAATTAAAACACAAAATATGAGTAAAAAAAATATCTGGGCATGTATTCGAAATTACAGGTTGAGACACATGCAAGTGTTAACCAGTTTATTTTAGAATATGAAAATCCTTTTCTGTTGCAATTGTGGTGTATTTTTTTAAAGAATCAATCATTTCTCACATTTTTTGGCAGTGCTTTAAACAAAAGCCAAACATCTTTTTAAAGCCATCACAATCCCAATAAAAAGTTGAATTTTTCAGCAGAGCATTACAGCAAAAAAAACAAAAAAAACCAAAAACAGATTTTAACTGATTGAGAAGCGTTTAATTATGCTGAGCTGCTGTTATCGAGATGAAGGCTGTAAACTTTGAGTAAAAGATGCTTTACTGCAAGAAGCCCAGAAGGGGATTAAATCAAAACCTTTAACTGAAATCCAAACACTCATACACAGATATCCACTCTCTCACAACGACATGGATAGATGGACAGCACAATCCCTTTTGAGTCTATTCACAACACCCGTTTCCCTTCACAAGTGAATCCAAAAAGTGAGTTTTGGGCAGCATTAGGTTAGGGGGCGGTGTGGAGTGAGGTAGGAAGAAGCTTGCGCTGCCGTCAAGCTCCATCTACCTAAGGCCAACTCTGAACGTGTGCGTGCGTTAGGACTAGCAGTTCACATCCACAGTCTTTTTTTTTTTTTCAGCACAGAAATGATCGGGTTCGTCACTACACAGGATGAGGACGTCACAATTTGTCCAGCAGAGGTCAGACAGTGTTGTTATTTTCCTTCCTCCTTGAATCGTCCGCGTAAAAACAACCAGCAGCTCAGTGTTGCAGCCAAAGACTGTTTTAGGAAATCAGAGGGAAAAATGCTGAACCTGTTCCAATCCAGGTGCGGTTTCTCCACTTCGACACAGCCAACACAGGGCTTTACATTCACCTAAAGCAGATGCCTCCGTCCGTGCGTCGCTGCTGCTTCCTTCCTCGAGGCATCCATCACTGCTTTAGGTGCTGGGAGATAGGGGATGCGACTGGAGCGCCAGAATCGTAGTCTCTCCTCCACAGACTCCCCCATCTTTCCTTGTTCCTACCTCCATTTTTCAAGTTTTTATCTATTCTTTGTTATTGAAGCAGCAGTGTTTACAAGGTGTTGCGCGGCGTGCCGTTCAATGCGACCGCCTTGTTGCAGGGGGAGCCAACCGCCTGCGAGCCTAAAGGACGCTGAGCGGAAACTCCGACTTCAAATACTTCGTGGATGGCCTTCCGGAAACAATGGAAGTTGTAGTCTATTAATCCTGCGGATATAATAAAATAAAAATAAAAAAAAACACGTATTCAGCATATGTGCATGAATTGAGAAGTTTCTAAATACAAACAACTGAGATCACCCAGGCAGGACCCTCAGTTTTAAGTATGGTTGATGCATAAATACAAAAAATAAATAAAATAAATTACAGTGGAGTTTAGTTTTTTGTCAGCTTTAAATATGGGGCCAGGAAAATCCAAAGACTGCAAGAAGGATGAAGAACTGAGAGATTCCAGGATCAGATCAGTACATGGATGGACAGACAGACAGATGGATAAACATACAGACTGAAAGCTTGAGGGGTAGAAAGAGAAACTGACGAACAGATGAATAGATGGAGATACAAACTGACAGATGGACGGACGGATAGATGGATAGCAATTTATTTTTATAAAGCGTGACACTTAAAATTGCCTTTGAATTCATTTGAGTTGATTCTTCATCACACTGATGATGGAACATAGTCCATCTCCCCTTATCCAATAAGAAACTCTCTACTATTTAAAACACTATGAGAATCTTGTCATTTGCAGAATAGTCTCACAAGTCACAACTTTTAGTAGAAGTCCACACCGCTCACAACCAGAAGGAATGTTTTTTTTAGTTTCCACAGCAAGATAAAAACACCCTTGCAACAACAGAGCATTGCTTTGGCAAAAACTTGCAAAATTCATCGAGTGCAGAAAGTATCAAGGATATCAAAGGATGTCCAAGTTTTTTTTTTTCGTAGTAAATTTTAGGCTTGGACTTTAAATTTTCTCCTCTTTAACAAATTTGTCAGGCAGAGCATGAATTACTTACCAAATGTCATCAAACCAGAAAGAGATTTTTCATACATGTCTCTCATCCTGAATCTAATTTTTTAAAAACATTTATTGACCAGGATCACTGTCCACCTCCTGTTAATGTGTGGAAACGTTTTGGTTCTAGCGTACGTCTGTGTTGGTGCAGGTTTACCTTTACGCTCGAAGCTCTCCTCCCTCAGGATGCAGACCAAAGCGAGGAACTTTGTGACCTCTTTAAGGTACAGCACAGTTGTGTTGTTGAGCTTGATGATCGCCATGGACTCCTTGTCGTAGGCGCTGCCGCTGCCATCCTCCCTCAGACTAGTGCAGCATGAAGACAGCAGTGTAAATTTAAGAGCTGAGGAATTTACTGCAGCTCTTTTATGAGGTCATTTTTATCCATTACCAAGTTATTATAAAACAAAACATTCATGAGCCCCCACACATACGTCTTGAGGTGTTCAACATACCCGTATATACAAGAGACATCAATCACCACATCGATCATATCACAGCACAGTTCGTAGGACTGCATATCTACAGGCGAGCTGTCTGTGGCGATGTAGATCTTGCTGACCACGTCGAACAGAAAGGCCTTCTCGATCCCTGAATTCTGGCAGGAACAAAGAACGAAAGATGACAAAACATGAAGAGGGTATAAAAAAAGAAAAGAAATGTCATCATGTGGACATTTATAATGAGAGTACCATCATTAAAAAATAAGTTAATTCTTCTACTAGTCCAGTGGTTTTCAAAACAGATAACCAAGGAAAACCAAAAAACAAAGAAGGATAAAGCTCATCAAATCCAGCAGTCGCATAAAGAGAGCTCATATGTTGCTACATGGACAAATCCTTTAGTGTTTTATTACCTCACATCTTTAGTAGAAGATAATCAGCTGTTAATAGGAATGACCCGGTAACAGAAATCAGCTGATTTTCAGTTGTTATTTTTTTTTCCTAATCAGTGAATGTGTCACACTCCTTAGTGTGGAGGTTGCTATTGAGTGAAGAGGATTAAAACTTAGCTTTTTTTTTTTTCTGCTTCCCCCAACCCCACACAATTCTACCCCAATTCAATTTCATCAAAACAATTAAAGTACATAGCTATGGAATATCATTGTATTCATTTAATTAGTATAATGATTATGGATATAAACACAAAAATTCTCAAATAACCACATATCCTTACAGAAGATTTTTATCTGAGGCAGGACATAATTAGAGTATAGTTGCTATGCAACTTCTTGTTTTGTTTTTTGTTGTTGTTTTTTCCCCATGTACGTCATCTGTAATGAAATATTTGAAAAAAGAAAATGAGGGAGAAAAAAAAAAACTTCCTAAAACATTGGAAAGACTAAACCTGCAAATGTATAAACGGACCAAGAGGCAAGATGACCAGCAACCCTTTATGTACTCTGTTTTAACTTACATCTAGCTAAAACAAACCAATCACTTAAAGTATATTTGTGTTTATAGCTCATCATTTCAGGACAAAATATTGATATACATGTCCTAAAAAAAAAAACCTCAGAGGTTTTGCACAGTCATATCCTCAGGATCAGCTGTGACCTGCATCAAGAAGAATGCCTCACTTAAATCACAACCAGGGACACCGGAGAGAGTTGGCCGTTTTCTACTTACAGAAATGAAGATATTTAAGAGGTTCTCCAAGGTGGGCAGCTGGGGGATGAGCTTCTGTACCACTTTACTGAAGGCCTCAAAGATGGAGTGGTCATAAATACTTGTCAAATAGAAGCTGGATGAAATGGGCATAAAGGAAACCAATAAGCCGTTAGTCTTGAGTCACTTCCTTGATTAATGATTAAATAACCACTTAGGAAAGAAATTACAAGATCACGAGAAAACAGATAAATGACAGAATTTCAAGCTGATAAGAGACAGATAGTACAATGAACTGCAAAATGAATGGGTTTTAGTGACAGAAATATAAAAATAAAAGCTTTATTTCCATGAGGAAGTGGTGGTTTGATCCAAAGAGAGTTTTCAGCAACCACTGCAAAGAAGTGTAATTTTACCGAGCAGAGCAGTTGAGAAACAACCAGAGACCTTTTTGCTCCATCATATATCCAGAACGGATCTGGCCGTCTAAAAGAAATAAAACAATCTTACCCAACATAAAACACACTGCTGCCTATGTCACCAGGGCTCCAAAATGATCTGAAAGGCTGCTGCAGAGCCGACCACAGCCAGATGAAATAAATAAAATCAAATAGTTGTTCTCTTTTAGCGATGTTTTATTGTGGTCGTTTTATTTATAGAGCTCAAACAATAATTTAGAAATAATATGAAGCAATTTTTTTTTTTAAATTGGATAAATTATTTCAGTGTTAAAAAAAAAAAAAAAAAAATTCCTTCCCTTTTATTTCCACTGATCATTCCCAAAAGGGAAAATAAATAAATGAAATCACACAACACAACCAATACTCAGTTTATTTTAAACAAAGACAAATATAATCATGTCATTAATAATTTCTTTTTTGAGGTTCTAATGCAAGTCAAAATACATCCCGTAAAAATAGAACGCCACATCAGACAGACGTTTTGTTTGTACATGTAAACTATGAGCCTGCTGTGGCAGTGCAACAGTATCTGACGCATGAGTCAGTGTCACTTCATTAGAAGAGCAAAGAGGAATTTGATAAGAATAGCGGCGTAAAACCTTATCACTGCACCTCAGTCAGGTTTCACACCATGCCATACACCTATAAGTTTTAAAATTATATTGATTTGACAGTTGAATCAGGAAATGTTTCACTACTTTTTATCAGCAGCCTTTGGTACTGTGGATCTTTAAATTCTGGCATCATGTGCATTGGTATTAAAAAATATAACATTGTCCTGGTTTATATTAGAGTTTTTCCTGGTCGTTTCTCTACTGTGGGCCCCCTCTACATTGGGGTCCCTCAGAGATCCACACTGGGCCCACTGCTGTTTATCTTGTATTTGTTGCCACCGGCGCCTCTTTTAGGAAGCACAATGTTCCTTTTCATAGCATTTTGCTTATTCTTTTAGACTGTATGTGTTAAATGGCTGTATTGTGAAGCACTCTAGTCAGCTGGTGTTTATAGATTTGCAAAGTGAAAAACTTGACCGTGTTGAATGATTGAGTAAAGTACGAAATGACATAAGAATCCACAGTCCTACACATACAGTACACATCGTACTTTAGACCTGTTCAAAAAGAAGCTAGCTTTGACTCAAAATAAGTCATTGTGTTTGTGGCAACATGTGATTGTGGTTGCCACTACTTCCAGACCACAAACCAAGATGAACACAATAGTTCAAACCTTTAAGCTGAAAAAAAAAATGAAGAAGCAGGTCACGTTTGTCTGACGCGAGTCGAGCTCACGTGGAGAGAAATTACTACAAGCATCAAAACTTTTATGGACTAGAGTGTCTATAAAAAGTATTCAACACCTTAGATGTTTTACTCCTTTTACAAATCAATCATGATCAGCATAATTTGGATGTTTTTATAAAGAATACAAAAAAAGCTTTAATGTCAAATAAAGGTCCAGTCAATTGATGCTATGTACTATGCTGTGAAAATTATTTACCCCTTTAATCTTTTTGATCTTAAATGTTTTGGTTTTTCATATTTTTATATGTGAAATGATAATTTAGTTATAATAAGGGCAAAAAATGCTGTCTAAACCATCCTTCACCATCCATTATTTATGCTTTTCAAAACAATAAATGTCTCCATGGGGAATTGTAGGGTTCAGACTCACATTTGCCAAAAAACCCAAAAACAAAATAATAAAAAAATAAAACCTTCCAGATGATTGCCATAGATTTTGAGAAAATATTCTGGGGATTGATGAGAGAAAAACGTAACTTTTTGGAAGGTGTGCACCCCGTTACATCCGGCTTAAAACTAGTACATCGTTTCAGAAAGAGAACTTTATACTGACAGTCAAGGAAAGCGGTGTCAGTATAACGCAGTGGTCTGCTTTGATGATCCAAGATCTAAATGAGATGCAGATCCATGAATTCTGCTCTCCATAAGATTTTGAAGGAGAATCTCTGACCATAGTGTGTCACTTAAAGGTCAAACATAGTTTAGTGATTCTGCAGGACAGTGATCCACAGCAGACTGACATTTTTTAAGGATTCCCGTTGGTCACGGGATTTCCCCAGGACTCCCCCTGGGTTTCCCCCAGGACTCCCACAGGATGGGACTAAACTTTACTGTTAATCATTTAAGAGGATCAAAAGTTAACAGGAGCAGACAAGAGTGGAAACCAGCCAAGAGACAAAATCACGATGACGACAAATGACACATAGGACAGGCATCGTCAATTTGTTTTTTAATAAGCCTACCCTTTATTTACGGCATTTTTACCTTAAATAAAGTCACCATTTAAAAACTGCATTTTGTATTTAGTTGTTTCTGTCTGACATTTAAATAATTTTTTCAGCACTGCTCAGTGAAGAAAAGACTCTCAATACCCTCTTTGCGATGGAGCAATAGTTATATGGAAGTGTGGAAAGAGAGGGTCAACTGCACTCGACTGAATCTTTCAGATATATTCTAATTAATTATTTTAGTTTAATCCTTTACTAATGTCAAGCAGCCACTTTGCTTGCGTAACAAATATTAAATCAGATTTACCTAAGATGCAGCTTCTCTAAACTTGCATCCGCCAGATCGTCGTTGGCTCTCTGATGGATGTCTCTCTGCGTTTCAATCTTGTGATCGTCCGAAAGGCCATCCACTTTGTGAATAAACACCTCAAAGTTGATCTCTGGATTGACCCTGTAGGCCCGTGACACGGTGAGATGGAGCCGTCCCAGAGCCTCCATGTAATCATCCTGCAGTGGAGGATTTGTGGTTTTAATAATGAGTTTGCACAAACAGAAAGTCGGTCGCAGCATAGCATGAAGACGAGAAAGAAAGGAACATAAAGGCCAAAACAGGTTTAATTAAAGATGTCTGATGAATTCCAAGTTAGAATACAACAGACATACAATGTTATAATATAAACTGTTTTATGCAGCACACCATACTGTAAGGAGCTGTGTGTTGCAGCTTCTGTCATAAAGGTAGCTTTCAACCTAATAAGCATGTTTCACCAGGTTGTAAAACATGAAGAAATACACTTCTGCACTCTTTCGTGAACATCAAGAGGAAAACTGATCTGCTCCAGTAAAAACAGCTGAAACAGATTGAATTGGATGCACCTCGACCACAAACAAACCCTGAAATCCGATCAGCTTCTGCTTTTAATGGAGAAGAGATCAGTACTTGAAAGCATTTTGAGTCATGTGGACCGCACGCTCTAAGAGCCCATTTGTTGCTGGTAATAAGCTTCTCGTAAACATTAACTGCAAGAATGACATAGTATTTTTTTTATTTTCAATAAGTAGAAAAAAAAAAAAAAGATGACAATGACTCAGATTTTCTTTGTTGATTTTACTGAATTAAATAGCTGCTCATAGCAAACCCCAAAAGGAAAAAAAATGAAATGAAATTCAACATCCTGTTTGTTCCTCACCTGAGCATCGATGACAAATATCAGCGCTCCGGTTCCTCTGAAGATCATCTCGTAGTCAAAAGTGGGGTCGAGAAAGTCCACCTGGCCAGGGAAGTCCCAGATCTGGAAGTTAACAAAGGAGCTGCTGGAGATGTCATCCTTGTAGATCTTGTTGGTGCTCTCCAAAAACAATGTCTCATTGGGGGACATTTTGTGGAACACCACCTGAAATGACAGTCATGTCTGTAATTTAGCAGAACGAACGCAAACAGCTTGTTTCACTTGTGTAAAACACAAAGTCTTGTAACATCTGCGAAAATTACTGCTGACAGTTTGATTACTTACGCTTAATCAAATGGAGAGCGACAAATTAGCCAAGATACGTCAGAGCTAAAATATAAAAGTTGTTCAGTTTGGTAATTTGGCACTTTTAAAAAGGCAGTTTGCAACACGGACAAAAACAGAAAACAAGGAAGTTCAAACTTCAATAGAGCTCCAGCATCTACTCAGCACTAGCTGCAATCATTAGAAGAGCATGAGGTTGTAATCAAAATGTCAATATTGTGCTCTCTCCACAGCTTGGCTGTATAATGCTGAATCATCATGTTTGGTTAGCTTTAATCAAATCTGTTCATTTATTCATGTCTGATTCTTGTATTCAGTATTCCTCTAACAACTAAGAAATAAAGAAACTTGCTACTTTACTCGTTACAAGTGTAAAGTAAACTTGTTATTTTACAACAATTATTGTTGTAAAAAAAAATCATTATTTTCACCAATTATTTAAATTCCTCCCCATACTTGCAATTTTTAAAACTTGTTGTAAAATAAATTGATTAGATTTATATACATTTTATATTCTATGATATACATGTATTATATTATATAGGCAAATGTAATGTACAGTCTTTCTGGACATGTCATTGTTGAACTCGTCTTTGAGGATTCAAAAGTGTGTCTGATATTATTCTACTTTTGAAGGGAGCATAAAACTGTTTTACAAAGTCGATTTTTTTAGTGAGTAAAATTGTATGAATTTCTTTTAATACCAAGCAAATTTGTATGTGACAACACATTTGGCTTTGGTTCCACTTTTTGACAAAGAAAAGGCTATTGGAGCCATAAACTTTTTATTTTTATTTCACCGTTTCACCAACCTGTAGTTGCTAATTCTTTGGTTTACAATTTTAAAAAAGAAAAACCTAGAAAATTTACAAACTAAAAAATGACCAAAAATTAGCTTACTTTTTTATTCAACAAAATAAAATGACAGAATAAAAATGTTTAAAAAGCATAAAAGATTTTATGAATCCGTGTTTAGATTTTTTTTTCTCCCTATTAATTGAAATAAAAGTTTTTTTTAAGTCCTCAAATAGTTGAGAACCACAGGCATAATACCTGAAAATGTTCACAAAACAGCAAGTTTATATCCATTGGTTCACTTATGACACTCAAGATTGATTTGAGAAATTTATGTAAAAAGTTACATATCGCTTTTAAAGACTGATATGGTACAAGATTGAAAAAATTTTCTGTAAAACTTCCAATTTTAAGCATTAATTCATGTTTTTCCAAGCAAAACTACTAACTGCATTTTGACTCGATTCAGGCACAAAGCTATCATTTGAGCGTCACATGTCAAACAAAAGGGAAAAAAGGTCAGAAAACTGCAGACTTGCTCATGCTCATCTGACGCAAGACGCCACTGCACTCAGCATTTTTCAGTTACATGCTTCAGAGGCAGATAGTAAGATAATAGCTGTCAACTGGTTAGGTATTAATCAAAGCTTTGACCAAACGAAGCCTGTAAAGCAAAGAAAAAAAAAACAGACAGCAATTTCTTAATGGATACAAAGTATTGCTCCACAGCTGCCATTTTGATTCAAAGACCAAAGGCCAACTAGCAAGCAAGCAAAAAGCCAAATCACATGCTCTCCAAAGGCCTCCAATAATCTCCTACTGGGAGCTGTGTGGATTAGAAAGGAAAAATTTACTTTTACTTTTATGTCTTTGCACTCTCAAATCACGTTGAATTTTAACATAAATAATGAATTATCACAGACGGAACAGCGGCTTCTTATCAATTATTCAAACACAGCATCAAGCTAAAGCAAGACTTTAGGAATCACATTGTAACACAATCCAGTTTCAGAGTTATTTTTTGTTTTCTGCCAATCAGAAAAAAAGGTGGCCGACACCTTCAACTGTAAACAAAACTGGGTTTTTTTCTAATATGTGATTTCATGTAATCATACTATATCACACAGAGTGGAGTAAAGCAAGTTTGAACGCTGAATGGAGGTGGTTGAAATCTCAAAATCAGTCAAGAGGAATTTAACCCAGTTCATATACAAACATATACAAGAGACACGTTTAATAAGTACTAAGAGGGGGTCTACCCTTTGTTCTTTTCTCGCTTGAGCTTTGCTCTTTTTCACATCACAACTGCAAACTTTTATTTATTTCAACAGGATCTTACGTGACAGGTCAGGCAACGTTAAAAAGTACAGTTTGCCAAAAGTCATGTAGGGAACAATGCAAACATGGAAGAAGGTGCTCTGCTCAGGTGTGACCAAAATTACATTTTTTGCCCACATATAAAGTAGAAATTATCACTATGAAAACAACATCCCCTCTTTAAACCATGGTGGGGACAGCATTATGCTGTGTGGATGATTTTCTTCAACAGAGCCAGGGAAAGTGGTCAAAGTTGAAATCCTGGAGAAAAAAAAACATTAAAAGCTGCACTTCAGACTGGAGTGGAGGTTTAATTTCCAACTGATCTACAAGTATTTCTATGTGTTAGATTATCCTAGACAACTTTGAGACCTAAATCTAGTTGGGAATGTTTTTTTGTAACTTGAAACTGTATGTACGCAAATTATTTCAGTGCAATCTGAATCAGCTCTAGCTATTTTGCAAAGAAGAATGGGCAACATTTATCATCTCAAACTGGTTCAGACATACCCAGAAATACTTCCAGTTGTAATTTAACCAGATCAATCAATCAACTTTTACTTATAACGCACATTCCAGCAACAAGGCATTTCAAGGCATCATAAAAACACAAAAAAGTCATGCAATATAGAATCAACCATCGAAACATTACATTAAGTCAAGTGCTATCGTTGAGTTTTTAATCGATTATGCTTTAAAGACAACTCCAAACAGGTGAAGTTGCCTTGGAAATTGCTCACCTAATTTACTAATTGGGTGAGCTACTGATTATAATTGGTCACAATGCGTTTTATTTAGGGACGTCAGAGTAGAGGAACTGAATACATTTTAGGATGCATTTGCATTTTGTGTTGCTCTAACACACAAAACTCAGATAAAATACACTGAAGTTTGTGGTTTTGATGAGACAAAGAGTGAAGTAGAAAAAAAAAACAAAAAGAAAACTTTAGAGTGTGCGAATAATCTCGCCTGTCTCCTGACTCCAGCGGTGAAACATTGATTTAAAACAAAAGGTAAAGGTGTGGTCAGTTTGCTACCGAGTCTTTGGCATGTGACATACTACTTGTCCTCATCTCATCGACTGCCTCTGTCCACCTGGTTAATAATTACCAGCCGCAGCTTTCTGGCCATCAGCTTGCTGTAACAATCCTTGTAGTTGCACACATTAGATTCACTGATCACAATTATCATTAGCGACATGCTAAACTAAGTTGCTAGCTATTTTAACTGAGAGAAGCAAATGAAAGCGGCCCCTAGCCTCGCAATGCTAACACTTTCAAAAAAAACAGGATATCTCTCCCCACCTTCTGTATGGATGACTTGCCGCTTCGCCTCAAACCCATGAGCAGGATCCTCGGCTTGCTGTCTGACGGAGACGAGCTGTCCTCGATATCGGGCTCCTCTTCACCATAACCGAAATCTTTGGGGAACGAGTCCGAAACCCCGTAGCTGTCAGCCAGCTGTTCCACCTCGTACTGAATCGACATTTTGACCTAACAACGGTCGCTTCCGCTGTTTGCGCCGACTCTAAATATATCTAAACACAGTTGTGTTTGTCACCAGACGCTATAAACCTGTCTTGTTATGAAAACAGGTAGTCAATATCGTATTAGCCTCTTGAAAACACAGTGCATGATGATCCCACACATTTCCTTAGGATTTCCTCTTAGCTGAAAAAAAAAATGCTGATCGTCCCGCCTTTTGATTCTGATTCGTTGTTTGGATTACATCTCAAACAATGATTGGCTGGTGATCCTGTCAGTCTTTTGAGGTTTTTCACTGTCACCTGACTAGTACCCAGACTTGTTTTGTGAACTAAACCATAGGAAACAAAATAGTTGCTTTTGCAGAATTGAACAACTTAAACCAAATCCCGTTGACCAAACCTAGTTAAACCGTGTTTTATGGTTTTTATTTGTTATTTCGCAAGAGTAAATATTTATTGAAAGTTATAAAATACTACTAAACAGAAACCGATATGTATTTATCAAACTACCAGCAGATGGGGACAGACACACGCGTCAGTAATTCAACACTTTCAAAGTCTATCTAAAATGTAGGAAATATCATAATTAAAATATTTTATATTTATTCCAGAGAAAATTTGTTTTAAGATAGCATAGGATGTAAAGATATACGTTGCGATTTCATCAATAAATAAGAAAGAAAGAAAGAAAGAAAGAAAGAAAGAAAGAAAGAAAGAAAGAAAGAAAGAAAGAAGGAAAAATAATTTTGTTCATATGTTATTTTATTTGCTTCTTACATTGATCAGATTAAGTGGGGTTTTATTTAGTTACTTATTTTCTTTTTCTATTCTCTTATTTTTTAGTTTAATCTATAATGACTTGTTTGTGCTGTGATAGAAGTTCAATTTGTATGTTTTAGAAATGTAATGTTTTTATTTTTGTTATGATTTTATTAAAAGTGTTCTGTCTTTTTATAATATTTTACTGTAGTCGTCAAATAATCCGTTTTATCTTATTTATTTAGTTTATCTAATGAAGGTTTTCCTTTTGTACAAACGAGGACCTGCTGCGTTTTACATGAGATACATGAAGGCAGCACTGAGTTCAGTGCAGCTGTATGCTTGGAGCCCTTAAAACGAAAGTTAACTTTACCGACCCGGTGGTACTTTACCTGTTTTTCCATTCGCTTCGATACCAAAGCGGTAGACTAAATATACAAGCTTTGCATTCAGTCAGCTTTACAGCCGATATCATCATGGCGCATTATAGAGTAAGTGTTTTTAATGTCGCTTTATATTTCTCCAGGTAAAGAAGAAATGTTAGAAATCCTGCACGCTAGCTGCGCTGTTAGCACGCCAGGAGGCTTCAAAGTAAAATAATGTCTTTTAAATTACTACGTTCTCTTCCCACAGGCCTCTGACTCCAAGAGAGAACATTTCAGAAGATATTTGGAAAAAACTGGAGTTGTTGACAGCCTCACCAGTGGTGGGTGGCTTATTTTTTTATGTGCACTACAAAGACTGTAACTTCTGGGTTTTTATTATGGAGTTGCAAGCCAAGATGGGCTATGCTCACGCTTCTTCATCGCTACGCTCTTTTGTTTTGTAATTTATGCAGGACTCTTGGTCATGTTTACTGTTTAGATTTGACAGCGACAGCTTTAACAACAGTTTTAGTACACTTTATTTTTTGCAAACTTTTCCAGTTTTGCAATGAGAAGATGACGTTCTAAACCTTACATAATTCACTGCGTAGTGGAGCACAGCGCTCAGTAGGCTATGCTGAGACCGTCTAATTAAATTATTGGACTCAGGTGTGTTTGAGTAGAGACGCATTCAAACCAGAGGAGCAGATGTGTCGTCACCAAGACTTGGGGGGGGGGGGGGAGGGACAATTCATAGTTTAAATAACGAAACTGTAGCAAGAATTGGGCTACGAGCCGATGTGAAATTCTCACTGTATAAGTAAAAATTCCAGTTTTACAGTGTACGCAAAAAAAAAAAAAAGAAATTATTTATATATATATATATATATATATATATATATATATATATATATATATATATATATAAATAAGAATGCAAATTATAACGTAATATAGCTTCAACTTAAATAAGAGAAAATCTACAGTTTTTAAAGTATGCAAAATTAAATGTAAAGTTAAAATTTCATAGCATTTATTAAAACTTCCTGAATTTACGATCAGTTTTCAAGCATCTATTGCTTAGATGATACACATTTGCCTACCCTTAATAGAATAACACAGTTATAACTGACTGCTTTTATATTAGCCTTTTTCCTTTATAAAATGAAGAAGTGTTTTGGTAGGTGAGGTAAACATGTCTTCCAAGAAACAAGAGTTGTATATTGTAACCTTCTTCTGGTCCTTTTTAGTGTTTGTGTCTCTGTATGAGCAACAAGAGAAGCCTCCCAATGCTCTGGAGTATCCTTCTTTATGCACCTCTCATTTCGCCACCATGATTTATCTTTTGGTGTGGTAACGATTTCAAATTTTTTGTCGAGAACTCGCTTCCTGTAGATTCTTTAACCAACTCCTTCCAGATATGTGAAGGAGCATCTTGGTGCTGTTCCCCTGACTTCAGCAGACACGGAGGCTCTGCAGCAGGAAGTGAACGACCTGAGACAGAGATGTGCATGTCTGGAGGAGGAAAACAAAGATCTCAAAGCAAGGGTATGTTTGCTTGTTTTTTGTGTGTGTGTGTTTGGGGGTTTTTTTCTAATAACATTCTATATAATTGGTCTGAATAGTTATGAAAATG
Organism: Poecilia reticulata; assembly: GCF_904066995.2. NCBI lineage: Eukaryota > Metazoa > Chordata > Actinopteri > Cyprinodontiformes > Poeciliidae > Poecilia > Poecilia reticulata. Next base: position 10,133,616 of record NC_088845.1, read on the forward strand.
TACCAGCACAGTCCACAAGAGAGAGCACTGTATTCTTACATTTTACTCCAATGAGTACAGTTCATCCATCATGTTTTTTTTTATGTGCAAATGACATTTGCTGGTTTCCATCAGTAGTTTATTTTTTCATAGCTTTTAAAAAATATCTTTTGACTTTATCAGTGAATAAAAAATGGATTTCAGAACCAACATTGGTGTAATCAAAAATAATAAACTCCCTTATAAAATCTCCTCCCATAATTGGCCCAGTTTTAATCAGGATGGAGTGTCAGGATTGTTTGCATGTTTTTTGTGCTGCTCTGATGCCTGTCTCTTTAAATGGGATGTTTTCTCTTATTCTAATGATTCTCATTATGAAAAAGGATTACAGTAATTGTTCAAATGAAATAAAAGCTAACACCAGTGTTTTTTTGGGATTTCTTCCTAGCTGCAGCAATATGAACCAGCTTCAGAAGATGGAGGCGCTGCTAACTAGATTTCAACAACAAACCCGTCTTTGTTTTGATAAAACATATTATTTGTTTATGCTGCTGTCAGTTTGAATTTAAAGATAGGACGACACTGTAAAAGGTGAAAGCCGAATGTTTTATGTGGCTGTGATGTTTATCTGTAAATCGCAACTTTATTCTTTTCTTATATTCTAACTTATTCTGTATATGTTTGTATATATTTTTCCTGAGTGTTCAGTCTTTTGTAAAGTACGTTCAAAGTGTGGCACCTTGAGTGCAATTTATTTTGCTCCTCGAAATGGGAACACACGTAACATTGTTTAATGTTTTGGATTTAGGCAGCCAGTGATCAGAAACTGGCATGAAGGGGAAAAATAAACCTTCAATTATTCTAGCTCTGCTGGCGATTTGCATTTCTGTAGAATACTCCAACCATATTTTGACCCTGATCTTCTATCATTGATCATACAAAATGCATTCAGAAACAATAATGCATTAAACTACAGAAGTGAAAACGGTCAGGGTCCAAGTATGTCTTGCTCTATACGAGGTTAATTTTTTTCCAGAAGAAAAGTTTGTTGCTATCGAGGACAGCTATGTTCTGCTATTTGCTTACCAATATGCTCAGAAGTCTTATTTTTTTAAACCCTCACTGCACAGCTTTTAGTGTCCAATACCAGCTTTCTCTTTCTCTGAGGGTTGAGCCCCTAATTCAGATTTCCACAGGGATGTACAAAGAGGTTGTACAAAAACTGACTTATGTTGAACTTTTCATTTGAAAAAAATAACTGACATTTACCATAAAACAAAACAAATACTTCAGACTTCTTGATAGAAGTACAGCTGCATCTCAATGTATTTTTAAAAATCTGATTTGAACTTTTAATTCAAAAAGTGAAGCTCCTCTAGATAAGTGATTATTTTCAAAGGCTTATTTGCTGATTTTACTGATAATTTAAGAAAAATAAAAAGCTTCATTTCTTGAGCCATAAAAAAGGAAAAGGTTTTAAAAATCCCTGATGTCTTAATCTGTGAACAAGCTCTAATGCGCTCCAGCATTTCCAGAAAGACACAAAAACAGGTGTGAAAGGACAGCTGTGAACAAGCAAGAAAACCTCACAGCTCACTGATGTATATAGGTCATGACCTTTAACTTTACAGGTTTAGACATATTGTGAATAAACTGGAGCTATAAGAGTTTTTCATTCACTAGTCTTAACTGTTTCGAGTTTAAAGATAATCTTCATCTTTTTTTTCATGCATGCGTTATAGCAATCCTATTCAGATTGGATGGTAAATGTTAACAGATCAGTGCAGTCCAGTGTTTTGTTAAAACAGGCAAATCAAATTTCTAGATGAACTAAATGTTCTAAATTGTTCTGTGTTTAGAACATTTGTTTCTCTGTTCAGCTTAAGAAGGAAAATCTACAGAAACTGCCTCATGCCTATGTTATGCATTATTTGTTTTTGAGTAAATACACAAAGCAATTTTCAAATAATTTCAATTTCAAACATAACACGTTAAGTATTTACGTACTAAAGAAAAATCCAAAACCAGTAGTTGGAGGGAATCAGAGGGTTGGACTGCCGGTGCACGTTTGCCAAACTGGATCCTATGTATGTAGTCTTGTGTTCTCAGGAACTCTTAGCCTGGATTCTTTGCTGCACTCTTCCTTGAGAATGAACTCAGAAACTGATGAACAGGACTTGCGTCTGGCCCGGTATTTGTGTTTATGTGACACCTTCCTGGAGCTGCATCAGCTGCGCTATCGGTGGCAGCTGTATAGATAAAAATGTCTTTTACATGTCGGAGAATAACGGCTACTTACAGTAGGAAAATGTACCATATCACAAGGCTCAGATAATCTTATACTGGCTTCTTGAGTTGCATGATGTCTTGTGTCTGTATGGACATTAAAGCATTTCTCTAATATCTATATTACAGAAAGGCAATTCTGAAAAGGATGCAATCCTGCATTAGGTGTCACTGATGGAAGTGACCAGTGAGTGTATTTTGAATCATGTCAAAATACACTTAAATCTTTAAATTTATATTAGCAAAGTACAGGGTGTTAGTCTGGCCCCAGGATGTTTTATTGATGTCAGCACAGAATTGGTCGATAAGTAATTTATGCACATCTCGTTTCCAGAAGCATTTACAGAATTACATAAAAATTACAAACATGGTCTCTATTTTTTAACCCTTCTCTTTTTCCAGAGATGTGATAAATGCATTTTTTCAGTATAATTGAGCTTAGTTTAGAAACTGCAAACTTTATTTATACAGATAGTTATTAAAAATGACTACAACATGAAAATACAAGTATCTTGACACATTGATGATAATCTATAATCAGACAAAACAATCTAGTAAAGAAACTTTAAAATGCTTTATTTCAGAAAGCCAGGTTGTAAAACACTATTAAACTAACTTTATTTGAACACCATGACATGAAAATTCAAAAGCAAACAAAAGTCATATTTGGACTTCAGTTTGAAAGTCTCCATGGCCTCTTAGATTAGTGGTATGTCTTCTAAAACATCATGTTTCTACATTACCAAACCTAAAAAATACCCCATCCCATTTTTAAAGCTAGTATTTAGTTATCACCCTTACAGAAAATATTAGAAAAAAACAAAAGAAATTACAGTTAACTTTTAAATGTGTTTACAAAGTTCACATGAGGTAACTGTATTAGGACGCAGTGATGTGTGTCCACCATCTGTTTTACATCTTACTGGATATTTCATTGTTCCTTTAACAGGATACAGCACAATAAATGAGGCATAAAATGAGACCTGTTGATAAAAGCTCTGTAGTACTTTAGTGTTAAGTTTTGAAAATGTGATTTTGTGAAGAATAACTCATATTCACAGGAGTTTTGTTAATACTGGATGAGAAATGTTGATGCAAACAAAACAAACAATTGTTTCCATCAAATCCGTACATGGAAATTAAGAACATCTTATCTGGAAAAAAACATGATTTGATTAAATATTCAAAACACCTCTTTTTTGTCAATAGTGTTTGCAGTTCTATGAGACACCACTAAATTGCCCTATTATACACCAGGTCAAAATACAAGCTTTAAAACTGGAAAATCCACATCAAGATCAAGGTAAACAATTTGTTGATATTCTCAAAGATTTTTAAGACAAGTCAAAACAAGCCTCCTGAGCAAAACATTAGGTGAAATTTTCTCCAGTTCTACGATGCAGGAGAGATGAAGATGTTGAAGAACACAGCAAAGATAATGAAGACAGCATATCCCAATATGCAAATCCAGAAAAGTGGGTTTTTACACAGCTTCGTATTGAAATTGATGAAGAAGACGTATCCGATAGTCAGCCCAGCAACTATTCCTCCCAAATGAGCCACAAATGATACCTGAAAAAAATATGATAAAAATCAGGTTTCAGTTCAGGCCTCTAGGCTAAAGCTGCCACTAAACATTTAGTGACTCCACTAAATGTTGAGTTAAAAATCACAGGAAGTTTAACAGACAGTCAATAAACTAAATGGATGAGGGGGTAAGGCAGTGGTCCCCAAACTACGGCCCACATTTGGTCCAGCCCCCTGAACAATACCAGAGAGCATTCAGATTTTTTTTCATATACCGTGTTTTCCGGACTATAAGCAGCTTATATGTGGATTTTTCTTCCATCACCAGGGGTCTCTTTAGCAGGAAGTGAATCATTGGAAGTCAAAATTGGAAATAAAAAAAAAAGCGCCCATTAAAACGGAATTAGGCTTTAATAGGGAATTGAAATGTGAGAATGTTGTTGAAAAAAAAATATTTTTCGTTTTTTTTTTAAATAATACTGGGATCATTATGGCAGTAGTGCAACAATAATGGATGCAAGCTGCCGTTGAAATCTAAAGAAGAAGAAGGAAAGCGCACATTTTCATTTAGCACATGCTAGTAGCAACACGAAGGATCAGCACTTTTACAGTTGCAGTTACCGTTCGGAAACTACCGTAATCAGTTCTGTTAAATCTTGGCAACTTTTTCTTTTTCAACGTAATAAATGTGATATTCAATTGACCTGTTATGACTCAAATGTTGGGTGTCCGCCCCCCTCTGCTGCTACTGCTGCATCGTTGTGGAAAACCTGGAGAGGCAGAGATATCTGCGACTTATTTGTGTATGTTTACTAGTTTAAAAAAATTAATAAATAAAAATTTGGGGTTGTGGCTTATAGTCCAGTGCGGCTCATAGTTCGGAAAATACGGACTATAATCCTTCCTGGATTTTTTTTCTGTGAAGAACCCAGAGAGGATTATTTGGTTATTATTTATTTCATTAATAGTGTTATTATTCATTTTATGGCTTTTGTTCTGTGAAAAACCCAGAGAGAGTTATTTGATTGTGCTTTCTGGAAAACAATACATTTTTACATTTAGGCACTCCTGCAATCGTCACACCTTTTCTGTTACAAACTGACTCTGGCCCCCCACCAGAGAAGGGAAAAAGTTTGGGGACCCCTGGGGTTAGGAGTCAAGTTTTCAGTAAACACCATTTGTGTTTTTGTAGCCATGAAGCCAAGAATCAATTTGGTTATTACACAACCAAGTTGAAACCATAATTCATGCAGATGTATGCAGAAATGCATGCATACATGTATGCATACAACTGCATGAAGGACAGCTCGTCACAAAAATACTCAGTGTGGGTATTTTTGATCCTCTGTTTCCGAGGAAACTCAGAAATATCTGGTTTGTTATTCATTGCACTGTAGATTTCCTACCTGTACACCTCCCTCTAAATTGGCAAATCGTCTGTACAAGGCATAGCTGAAATCTGCAACAACTGAACACAAAGCGGCGTTAAATCATTGCTACAAATGATTGTGCACTACCAGACATTTAAAAAGAACACTGACAATAAAATGGAGGGGAACCTACCAATTGAAACGATGGCGAGGATTCGAGCCACTCCAAAAATAAGCTTCATCTGTTTGAAATTCTGTGAAAAGGAAGAAAGGAAATCAGATGAAGGTATTTCCTCTAAAAGTTCATTTGTTTATCTTTAGTACAATGTGCACCGTGTCACAAAAGTATTGAAATTACTGTAACTTTTTCACGTTTCATCACAAAAGCATGGCATTCAGTCCCCAAGAGTGAGTGGTTGATAAAAACCACCTTTCACCGGCATTCAGAAATATCTCCCTCAGCTGACTTTTGTGCCGAAAGAAGATTCAAATGTAATTCCCCCTGCCTTAAGCAATTTCCACATGGAAGAATGTGAACAAATCCTCCCGTCAGGCTGTTTCTCAACTTACCACCACTGCATTTATGAAATAACCTCCGTACAGGGCATAAACGCCCCCAGAAGCTCCAACCAAAACAGTGAGAGGATCAAAGATGGAGCTGGCCAAAGACCCTGGGGGGGAACACACAGATAAAATCAACAGGACGTACAGTTTTAACTCAAACTTGAAAAACAGGCTTCAAACATTTTTAAACAGCACAAAATGGTTTTATTTCCTGTTTCAGAAGAAGAGAAGCTCAAGATAAATTAGAGAAAGGCGACGCTCACCTGCGAGGACACCAGCCAGGTAAACAAATCCTACTTCATGCCCTTTGTGGACCATTTCCAGTGGGATCCCAAGCAAGAGCTGCATCACTAAGTTGCAGAAGATGTGCCCCACACTGAAAAAACAAAGGCTGCAGGTTAACAAACACTGAACCAATATGCAGATACAAAAATGTGACTTCATCCCACACAGGATAGTTTTTTTGTGGTTTTAATTGTTTTGCAACAGCAGAGTGTCTATAGTGGACAAGCTCTTTGTCTAACTAAACGGTAAACGCTTACTGTCAATTTCCTGCATTGGAAAAACAGCTGCTGGGTGTGGCTGGGCAACAGATCAACAACAACTGATCATTTTATACATTTTCACTGAACTGCAATAATCTAATCAGAAAATAAATCAATAACTATTGATATTGAATCACTTGTAAGTTTTTCATCCAGTCCTAGTGCTAAGCAAAGCAGCTAGCCCAAAAGACAGCATCCGATGAACTATTAGCTAATGCATTTTCCTGCTTGGTAAATATGCTTGGTTTTCCTGTGTGGCTTGTACTCACGAGATATTATGGTGTTATATATATATATATATATATATATATATATATATTTGTTTCACTAATATTCCTCCTTTATAGTGTAAATGATGTCTAAAGTCCAAAAGCCGTTGCACAGATATAACACTGATATAATCCTAAGGAGATGAAAACTGAGGGTGGTTTTGCACTTCCTCACCGTTTAGTGAAACTGTCACTTCATCTTTGAAGTATTTTAAAATGTCTGACTATCCTCACCCAGCGTGGACGAACATGTAGGAAAAGAACCGCCATGCTTCCTGTCTTTTGGCAGGATCGTAGGTGAGAGGACTTTTCCAGAGGCTTTGATCCAGGGTCACCCACTGCTTATGAGGCTTCCACACGGCATAGTAGATAAACACTGCCAGCTATGGAAGAACAAGCAGTGGACACGCAATAATATTTTTAAAACTTTACAAAATTAATACATCAGGAGCAAAACTGAATGCAAAACAGCTGTGATGACATGACAGCAGGAGGGAAACAGACTCACTGAGGTTTGTTTAACTAAAATGTGGGGGCCTTTCAAGATTACTCCCAACAGTGTTCTCACAGATGTCCTGGAACTGTTTACAAAACGCTGCACACTGAGAGACTAGCACTCCAACATATTGCAAATCCAGCAATTATCAACGTTTTAAACGGTGAAAAGACGTAGATAAAAAGGAGTGAGCTCTTTATATTTTTAGACAATACTAATTTTATGTAAGAATATCGATATAAGATTTTCTTTTGTATTTATTCTTACTCAGGCAGACCTCTGTGTCACCTCCTATTTATCCTTGTAAATAAAAGTGGAACTATACATGAATTCAACAGCAAATCTTCCAGAATTTGCTGTTATGTATTACATACATAATCAGATGTGGATAGAAATGAGTTACATTTACTTCAATAACCTTTTGGTGAAAATGTACTTCTAGGAGTAGTTTTATACCCTACTTTGATTTGTGTATAAATTCGGGTTACCCTTTCTATAGTTACTTCAGTAAATTAAAGTTACACTTATTTTACTTCAATACAATTTGCAGCTACCCTACCCAACTCTGTGTGTGATATTTATAGCAAAGGCCTGACTTTTCTAGCATTTATTAGCGTGAGATCATGCTACTGCAGTAAACTTCATGAGTTAGGACGTCAGAAGGAAGCAGCACAGATGTTAACATTTAAAGCCGCCGGAGAACTTTCCAGTTTGGGGATTTTTATCCCAGCCTACCTCTGCAATACTGATGCCAATGATGAAGATCGGAGGTGGGCAGCAGTTGGCGCGTTGCATGTACCGGTCCCGAAACTCTGGTGGGATGATCATATTCTGGAACTTCCTAAAGCATCCCGTCTCTTTCCCTTGATCTAGCTCCGGCTCATTGTTGTCCTCTTGCTCCGCCTCTTCGTAGTCAATGTCACCCATCTTTGTTGCCACAGTCGTTCACTGCAAAGCTCTGAAATGCATGAGGAAAAAAAATTACCTTTACGTGACATTTAAACAGGAGGTGGAAGAGCATAAGTTACTTATCTAAACAACAGGAATAAGCCATACAGAAATCAACTAAATGTTTCCTTTTCATGTGTTGATTCAGGATATCTCACTTTTTGTATCAGTTTTGAGTCCATTATTCACAACAAGTAATAATAATTTTACATTACAATTTCATCTTATTACTATTTGGATTGCCTCGGTCATAACACATTTCTTATTACTAGTTATATAAAAGGCTACTTTACATGTTGAGGCCACGTTGCTGTTTGCGTTTCACTGAACTGATCAATCAGTGAAATTATTAATAATGTTGCCACTAATCAGATTGGAATAGGTCAATTTTGTATCTGAAAATATATAAACATATATTTTAATATATGTTTATTAAAATCAAGATACATTGGATTTATTCACAAAATTGCTTTTTCCAGAACCAGGTTCTAGTCTGGATCAGGAACAAGAAAATGTCTGTGCTTAACAAGCTTATCTAAACACAAATGACATTATAGTAAAAGGGAACTAATCTTAAAAATTTCAAAAGTGAAAAAAAAAAATCTATAGTTAATTAAACTTCTAATGAGAGAAAACCTGGAATTATTTTATGAACTCAAAATGTAAACAAGGCTCCAGATAAGTGAAATAACTATTGTATTACTGCTTTAAGAGATTAATTGTAACTTTTTTACAAGATATTTAATAACTAAAAAGAGGTTCAGTGTAAATAATTATAACACTTGAGTAAACCATGTAAAACGATTTGCATCCTTCTAACAAGGATATTATTTACTGTAAAACTGAAACTCCCGGCTTTGCTCCTGTTCCCTACAGTAGCTTTGCCCATGCTGAGGCATTTCCTGTTTGTTAAGCTTCTCCTCTGCTGATGATGCTAATATTGACGCCAAGTTGGATGGCCGTTTAAAAAGAAATATACAGAACTCGCTTTTGTTTTAGGCTCTTCCTGGTAGAAAACAAAGCGAGACCAACTCACCTGAACTTTCAGCAGGACCTCGTCTGTTGGCTCCAATTAGAAAACAGTGAGAGGTTCCCACGATAATTCAAATGTAAAATTTGAGCTCGAGACAAAAACAAAGCAAGTGACTACCACAACCCCTCAGTGGTTTCAGACGACCTACGGAACCGCGTTCTTTTTCGACCTGGCCCCAAGTGAAAAGGGGCACCAAAAAATCGGTCGGAGATAATTATAGTCTTTGCTTTCTTTTCTCCCTCCAAGACGCTTCCTTCCTCCGAACAAACAAATCACGAGTGTCGGCCGTTCCTGGTTCCTTTCCGACACTTGAACGCAGCTTGCAGGACATCTAGTGACTGTGCTACCCCAGTCGTGCTGTCTACAACCGTTTACCTGTTTCCCGTTGCCACACCTGTGGTCAGTGACGTCACGGACCACATAGGGCGGCAAAAACAAAAGCGTACAAATATATTTGTCATGTACGGGCATTGGTCATCTCTCGTCCAAAAGAAAGGCGTACTTTTTAATTGTTTACGCAACAATTAAGAAATTATAATGCGGTGAATTAAAACCACAAATGTGTTAATGATGCAGCAACTACTCAAGCGTACCACATGGTGGCAGTAAAACTCTTAATTAGGAATGACGGACGTTTAAATGTTTTTAACCCTTTTTCTAACAAGGCTAACAAATTACAATTTTTGCTAATTTTGTCTTGGCAGCAAAATTTTGAGGAAATGCTTCGAGTATACGCGCTTCGATCCCTTTTCCCAGGAGTAGTTGAACTTAACTTTTCAACATTTGGTTAATGATTTTTACGCTTAAGAGATGTGCGGAAGTTTGATCTTTGATGACTAATCTTTATTGTACAACTTCTAAAACCCAATAACTTATATTGCTATTTTGCCCTCTGCTTTAAAATATTAATGGCTTTTACAATATTAAGTTTTTTATATTTTCCTTTTCATATTTTAAAGGCACAATATATATTGGACAAAATGTGTGTATGATAAATTAATGGTGTAAACAAATAAAAGCAGAAATGATAAAAATAAAAGCCAAATATAGATTGTGTCTTGCAAAAGTCAAAATTTTGACTGTATTTTATTGTGATTTCAATCATATATATAAAGGTTTACTCCAATTCCTCTGATTCCAGTATAAATGCAGCTGTTCCATGAAGATCCCAGAGGTTTGTCAGGGGGGAAAAAAGTAAACAATCACATTATGAAGACCAAAAAATGTACAAGACAAGGAAAATTCTGTGAAAAATATCAAGAAAGAGCTAAGTTATAAAACAATATTCAGATTCTCATTGGGCACTCTACAAAAAATAATCAAACATAGACATAAACATCCACCTAAACTGTAAGGTTTTGCAAAGACAGCATTACAGAAGGAGCCAAAGTTTTGTGCTGAGCAAAACTAATAACCTGAATATACCATTCACACTCCAATCCACGGTCCTTGCAGCATCCTGCTGTGGGAAACTGATCATAGTTAACAGGGAAGATGCATGGAGCTAAAGGGAGAACATTTGTGAATATATATTATAGACTAAAATACTTGAGGTTCAGTTTACAGTAAGGCAACAACTTTAAACATAAAGCTGGAGCAACGATGCAGCAGCAAAACATGGTTCAGAATATTGACCAATAATGGCAGGACACCAATGCATACTTCACTTTTTAGGTTTCTGGTAAAGAAAAAAAAGGAATGAAAACTTGCATTTCCAAATCATCTATGGGTTTGTGTTAGTATCGGATAATATGTGCCATTTGTTTTTTGTAACGAACAAGTTGAGGGGCATGAAGAGTTAATTTTGTGGATCTGTTAACTCTTTGAAAAAGGCAAGTTGGAGGTTAGATTTCTGAAGGCTAACAGTAATTAAATAATATTTTCAACAGAACCAATGTAAATAATTACAGTCCTAAAATAATGCAAAAGGAAATGTTTATTTTGACAAAACAGAAGGCCGAGTTCCTGGTATTCTTCAAAACTAGAATGTCATCAGCATCAGTCACCAGTGACTTGTTTACTTTCCTGGCTGATTTGCAAGAAACCTTTGGTCACATGGTTGAGTCAGTGGTCACTGCCGTTTTGAACCCCATAAAATTCATACAATTACCACATTTGGACCCTAGGAATATTTATTAAAACAATGTGTTCCATCTCTGCAATTTGTAGTAATAGAAAAAAAAACAAACTTGTAAAAATCCACTAATTCATAAAGCTCCATTTTCTTAGGAGAGATTTCTATCAGATACATTTTAGAGTCCCATCTAATGGTCGTTGCTGAGCCAGACTCGCATGAAATTAATTTCTACAAGTAGCTGCCATGATTGCAAAGCATTTTCTCCGACCAGCCAAGAGTTTTACCTCTGGTAAAACAGCTGAAATGGGACTTTCTTGTGGCTTTTCAATGCTTTAATTTGTCCATTTTGCTTCTTTACTGAAACAAACCATATGCCTTCAAACCCTTAGATCATAAAACTATTGTTTTAGCCCTGCATTCATCTGCAACTGAGTATTTTAGAGCAAACAAAATCAGGTAATGGTATAACAACTTGAAAAAGAAAAAAACTGTACAATTTACCAAAATGAACAATCCAGTACAACAATTTTTTAATCACAGAACTTTTATTGTTTTTCTTTAAAAGGGAGAAAAATCCACATTCTCAGGAAGAGTAGTGAGGAAGGAGGTGAGGCGGGTAGAGCAGGGGAGAAAAGTGGAACATGGTGAGAAGCAGGAGCCATTAAATATAGCTGCTGGGAGGTTATACAGCATAATCACACAAGCCAATAAGCTTTTCTACAGCGCCAGCTAAAAAAATTTTTTTATTAACATCTGCTTTTTTTTCCCCCAGGATGTCTGGTAAAAGATGTTAATAGCAAAAAGCAGAAAAAAAAGGAAAGGGAGAAGAAAAAAAAAAAAAAAAAAAAAAGCAGGCTTCATACATAGTTCTAATTATTTGGCCAGCAGCAATAGTTTTAAAGTAAGAAACTAATTTTTGGATTAAAAACTGGATAAACCATGGCACCCAAACTGAGCGTGGAGAGGGAAAGGGGAGGGAAAGGTTAGGGAAATAAAATTTAAAATCAACAGGAAGGAGGCAGAAGAAGAGCAGCCATCATGTGAGAGGAAGCCAGGATCACATCGATGTGAGCTCAGGAGACATCTGAAACGGATAAAAATAAGATCACATGAGCTCACCAGCTTCAGGAAGAACCACGCAACACACAAACTGCTACTTACAACTTGCAGGCCGGGCTCCATATCTTCGCATGATCTGGTCTTGCGTGAATTTCACAAAAGATTCATATTGTTCTGAAATTACAGATGATAGATGTTTTAAGAGACGTAAAACTCATTTGCAAGTATTTTGTAACCAGTATCTTTCCCTTAATCTCTCTTCTCTTTTTTTTTTTTTTACACCCAAACACCTAACTGCTATTTTCTGCCATTATGCAGTTTGCGTGACCCGTTTATTCAGATTATAAATGCTGTTTTTTGTCTGGTATAAAGTCCTTTCATAGACATCAATGAAATTTAAACACAACAGCTGTAAGAAATGATAATTTTGTCACGTTACTGCCACAAATTGCAAGATATTTTATATTATATATCAACCTCAAGTAAAACAAGATAATTGTATGTGTTGATTTTCCACAGATAGAAATAAGAAAACTGTGGAAAAATCCATCAATCTTCCTAAAAAAAAACAAAAAAGAAAAAAAAGATTGAAACCATTTCATTGTGGGTCAGGCTGGATGTTACTGTATTATCCTCCCATCTGAGCTGTAAATGTCTCATCTTGGTCCTGCAAGTTTGCGGCAGGGCCAAAAATCTTCCCCATTTTCAGGTGATTGACTGAACCTTTGAAACCGTCATGCTGAATTTAGAAGCTTAAATTACAAATGGATTACTAACAAATGCAAACCACACTTCAGATTTTTTTCCATACTTTGGAATGAAACTAAAACTAACTTCAGAAAGCGCTGACATTTATCTTCACCTGCGAGTTTTGTGTTAAGGATCTGTTCGTACTCCTCCCTGATCTTCTCCTCGTGGTCTTTGAGCAGGCGCTCACACAGGTAGCTGACCTGCCTCAGTGTGAACGAGGGCTGGTCCTTTCTTGAGGCACCTGAGAAAAACAAGAGATATCAGTTATAAAAAAATGAAAATAAAAAAAAAAAAGAAGAAAGAGAGTTTATAGCTTTTCTTTCTGTTCAACACAAAACATGCAGCCCTGATGCTGGCACTGTCTCAGCACCTCCAGCGTCTCGGTCACTCTGAAACTGGAGCCAGCGTTAGCATTTTTGATTCATCACTTTATGGTCTTTGAGGTCTGCTGTGAGCCAGGTAGAATGAAATGTGAGTAAATCACAGTCAGCTCAGAGCCAGAATGAGGCTGGGGTAAAAACAGCTCTGTCATGGTGAAATACAAGTCCGCTCTGCACATGGGCCTGGACACCAGAGGATTACATTACATCACACACACAATAACTGACTTTTATGTTCTTAACCGTTTGATTTTCAGGGAATTTGGAACAAAAAAGACATTTCTTCCTCCCATGCTGCTAAAATAAAGTATTTACAACATTTTGTCGCTGGTGGTACCTTTTCTCTGAGCCTGTAACTCAACATAACCACCACCTCCAAGGTCAAGCTGGCAAATGCCTCAAAATGTAGAAGATGCGTTTTTAAAGTACCAAAGGCTGTTTAGGACCAAAATATCCAATCAGCATGAACGCCTCATCACCTTTTATAAAGATCTTGGTTATAAGCAGAAACATTCTTGAAGACTCAGTGTCTGTATAATCATTGCTTTATTTCACAAGCAGATTTTATTCCTCTTCATATCCGAGACAGGCCTGCAAGTAATTTGTCACATTCATTTCGTACACACTTATATTATCCACCTTTCTTACTGACCAAGTTATCATAATGAGCGTTCTCTTGTCCACATGTTGTTCCATGAAATGTTTCAATTAGGAGCTGCTGCATCATGTTTGCAACAATGCTACCAAATACTCACCATAAAGTTCTTCATCACCACATAGAGTTACAGCTATACTCCTCTCCTCCTCCACAATTTTTTTTTTTTTTACTAATACAATTCCTTCACTACTAAAAAAAAAAGTTGCACTTTCGGTATTATACAACTTGTAATTTAAAAAGTGTTTTGTGCACGTGTCCTACCAGGTGGGGAGCTGGGAGCGGTGAGGGAGGTACTGGGGCTGGGAGCGTCACTGGAGCTGCAGGCCTCGGTCTGGTTGAAGGCCCCCTCCAGCTGCCGTCGCCTCTGGATCCGGCTGTACTCCTGGCGAAGGTTCTGGAAGATTTGCTCTGGAGAAAGTCGACAGGAACAAAGTCAAAAAATAAAAATAAATTTAAAAAATGGCCAAAACAAAAATGAATAACTATGACACCTAAAGCAATATGAACTTTGACAGCAAAGAAAATGCTTCCTTGGGAAGAAATTTTTTGAGCATCAACTAGAAACATCCTAAACAGTCAGAGGTGAGAAATGGGATTTAAGGGGCCCAATTTTGATTAAAGGGAAAAAAAAAAACATCTTTGAGGTTTTTAAGTGCCAGAAAGCTTTAGATCATTAGCTTGGTCTTTGGTGCCAGTTCTTTTAGCTCAACTAAAAGCATGTTTATACAATGCTGGAGGTCTTCCAGTGTAAACAAAACTATTACAGGAAAGCTCAATCAGTCGACCTACTTCAGACGAACTACAACAGTAACCACTTCCTGCGTTCTCTCAAAAGAAACAAAACATTCACTGACAGGAAACGGCGTTCTAGATTAAATACCGGCAGCTTGACAGATAGAACAGCTGTAACCAACACAAACAGCTGGCGTAAAACACTATGATCTTGTGACCGTCATTTTCACTTCTGTTTTCTTAAAGATGTTAAAGTTTTTTTAAAGATGTCATTTCACGAAGGCTAAGCTGCCTCACAATTCCCTTTTTAGTTGGGTAGAAATGTAAAAACGTTGGTCTTCTTTGAAATATTTACATACAATTGATTCAAAGCTGTGAAGTGGATCGTATCAATTTAAAAACCCCAATGTGTAACTTTATTTAAAAAGTGACTACAGAAAGTGGAGAGAAAAAAAAGAATGCCACATTATCCATCCATCTGTGACAGAAAAGCCATTAACCTAAGTTTAAACGCTGAAGGTAAAAAACACGCAGCGACAGTCTCTGCTCAACTGCTGGAAAAACAACTAAAAAAAAAAAAAAAAAACACGGCTTCAAACTCAGTCGATAACCCAAATATAGGAGAGGAACTTTATCTTTCTTAGTGAACTTTGTGTACGTGGTGCACTTCTATCTGGGGGACCGTGCCTCATTTATCTTGGGTGGAGAGCGAGAGAGAGAGAGGGAGAGACAGTCTTCATGTTATCACTGCAACCTGCTCATAAGCTGAAAAGGAGCTCAAAGTTTTTCTCCACTGAAACCTGCAACTTGGATTTGTCAGGAATGACCATCGGTTTTTAAATGGATCTCACAGCTTTACCAATGGCTGCATGATGTCAATACACACTCCGACCAATCTGAGAACCACAAAGCGTTGGCCGTTTGCCTTATATTGTCCAGTTGAGATATCAGGCATCAGTAAGGCAATGTCAGCCAAAAGACATGTTTCATCTGTGGTGCGCTACAAATAGTTCCGCATGATTTAGTGATGGCGAAACGGTTTATAAATATTGTAATGACTAGGTCAGCTGCAATATATATGCCTAGTTTCTGCTTCCATCACTCTATGACCTTTAGCATTTTGGGCAACGTCATATGTGTCCCGTGTGAACATCTGCTGCCGTGAGACTGTCCAACAGGCTAAGTATCAGATCAGCATTAAAAATGCAAGTTGAAAACACTTGGAATACATTAGCCAACAAATGCTGCACTCCACACAATTGTTCACAGCATGAATATTGTTTATAACAAGTCTGCTCGGTTTTCTAAGTCATTAGGACATGTGTACGAATAGAGCACACCCAAAAAAGTTGCGCATTTCCTATAAAAGCATTAAAAAAAAATTTTTTTTTAAAAACCTTGCTGCAGGTTAGCAAGCGTTTACATTTAGTCACAACCATCCCCATTATATGAAAAAAAAAAAAAACTTGATGGGATTTTATGACAAGCTTTAATTGCACTCAACCTTACACACTGCATCTAGACAGCTTGAAAATAGACACTAAAATAATTACAAGCTTTGATTTCAACTAAAATCTCTCAGTACGACTCTGAATTAAGTCCACACAAACCTTCTTTAGAGATACTCCTGCCACGTCCAGAATCAGTCTTAAAATCAGCACAGCCAATTAAAGTCAAGGCCTTTCTGACAGATTGATGTATAATGGAAACAATGTTCAGTAAACTTCAGTTGTTTGACGCTAAAAACAATCAATGAAGCCTGGTGCTAAAAACAAAACCAATAAGTTGATATATTACAGGCGAATTGACCAATAAGAAAATAAAGCATAAAGAATAACCTGGAGGATTCTGAAACATAACTGCAATTTGTAGCAACACGCAGGATTGTAATTTCACTGATTACAGGTAGAATTTACTTCTTTAATTTAGTTAGAAGCAATATTTTAGAAAGAATGTAGTTCAAAACGATTGAAAATAATTTTAATTTCAATACAAGGGGACAAAAACATAACAGGAAATAATTTATGAAATGCCAGCTTCCTTTCTCATGTGCAATACAAATTTTATTTATGAAAGCCCTGTATTTAAAAAAAAAAGAACTGAGCTGTTATCAAGAACAGACAACCTAAAGAAATCAGATGCTGAATATAGAGAGAAATAAACCCAATTATTAAGACCAACACTACAGTATTCATTCATTCAATGTCAAGTTGTAAGAGCACAGCCAGTGAACAGGTCCAGTTTATCCCAGCAGTCCTGCTGCATTCATTAAAAGTAGAAGGAAATTTTGTACACAATGTAATGAAAAATGACAGACACTTTATACCGACAACTGCTGGGTTCATCTGTGAGGGAAATAAAACGCCTCTTCAACTGTGCATCATGTTGCATCCAATCCTGCCAACTTCGCTGCTCAGCAGCAGGCACCGCTTGGCAAAAACGGCAGCGACACAACCAGGTGAAGCCATCTGAGGCTCCTGGGAGTCAGAGACACACAGCAGAAAAAAGCCTCAGCTAAAGAGTTTAGCTGACCAGAGCAGAGCGTTAATGGATGGACAGTTAGCCAGAGAAAACAAAGCTGGCTCACTTTATTTTCCCTTCCATTTTTAAAAGACTTGTGCACGTTGATAGGAGGTTTCCGATGTTCCAAACACCTTCAAGTAGGGCTGGATAATATGGCTGACAAACTTACCATGATACAAGCGTTTCATATCAGTCAATATCAACAACTGTCGAAACCTGAGACTTCTAAACTTCTACTGCACAAGTTGCTCCACAGGTTGTTGCTAGACAACCAAAGAGTGAGTAAGTTGAAGCCAACCACCTTGCTCACATGGCAGTGAGAGGTGGAGCTAAATCCTCTCCTCTGCCTACATGCCCCAGAATGATGCACGGTTCTGGATCAGAGTTCAGTGAATATTCCATCAGATGTGATATCTTTTGATACTGACCAAGTGTGTATTGTAATACTGTATATTATTGATTTACTGTCCAGCTCTACTTAAAGTTGCGATATGTTCCGAGTCAGCTGTAGTTGCGCCAGATCAGTCAGGAGGAATAATACCATCAGTTTCAAAACGGCACAAACAGCTGTTTTGAAACTTCCTGTTCTTCAAAGAACAGGAATCAAGTTTATCTCTTGCTGGTGTCCAACTCTGATTACACATCCAACAGTTACCACTAGTAGCTCGTCACATATTTGATACAATATATAAGTGAATGTGTCAACATATAGATAAATCTACTCCAATTGCAAGTTTCAAGATCCTGTATTAGGCCTCCAGGTAAAGTGTCCTCTCAACAAAACTGGAAAGCTTCAGTGCGCAGAGCAGGGTGGGGGGAGGACAGCTGACCTTTACCAAATGCAAAACTTTCACTTAGCAAATCACATCAGAAAGATAGTTTTACAGCAGCACTCCCATGCCGTCTCCAGTTGTCTGGAGACATAATTTGAATTTGAAACAAATTCCAAGGCGATATAGATCTATATGTGCAAAATTGGACTAAAAGTATAAGTGATCTGAATTTTTTTGTTGTTTTTTCTGCAAACAAAAGTATAAACCGTTGGACCAGCCAATGGTAGAAGGAAATATGAACAGTGTTCGAATACGTAGACGTGTCCTGGATTATATCATCTGAAACCAAAGAGTTTAACTTTCTATAAACTAAACAGTCCTTTCTCTTCAGGTTTCTGCTTAGTGATGCTGAACATTTCACATGTTTGATATAACATGTAATGTTATATCAAACACACTGACAAAACAGAGCTAAAAAGAGAACAAGATTAATTGTGGGAAGCCCAACTGATTTCTTCACCATAACTCAAAACAAAACTGGTTCTGATAATTTCACCACTTCATAATCTTGGTTGTTTCACATTAACCTTTTTGTTGGAAAATGGTCAAGTCTACCACAGTACACTTGGTACTGACCATGCACATACCCCAGTGGGACCTTTGGTACCCATTCTGACAACAAGAGATATTTAAATCATAGTCTAAAGAAACAAAACATAGCTTAAGATTTTAAAATCTACAAGCATGTGGAAACTTCGGGGCATTTTAGCTTGATTACCAAAATGATTTATGTCCCAAAAACAGAAATCAGAACTTAAATAAATGCAAATGGAATGTAAAAATGTTCAGGAATGAGTTAAATATACATAATAATTTACCTGCATATTAAAAAAAAAACTATAATAAAATAAATAATGGTCTTAGGTTTGCAGCGACAAGATGATGATCCATAAGGACAACATTAGTAAAAGGACAAACCGCTCCAGAGCCCCTCACTGCTAAAAACCAAAATTGAACCCAGCAAATGTCAAATGAAGAATTTGGAAATATATCAAACAGAGACTTGCCCTTTACTTTATGTCATGAAAAGAGCATCAACTTTCAATTACACAAGACAAAGAAGCATCTCATTGCTATTCAATTGCAAGAGAAGAATTCCAAGGACAACCAGCAATTCTTATTGGAATTCAAAAAGCACAAGCATGAGGCCTGGCTGCTGCCAAAAATGCACTGGATTACAGTGGAGATCTCCAGCTAACTATCTGGTGTCCACTTGTGCACCATGAACCCATCCAACACCAACACAATGTAGTTGCCAGTGGGAAAAAACAGGCAATAATGAACAATGCATTCCAGCTCTGTGGAAAGAAAAACGGCTGTGGTCCATAATAGTAACCCCCCACTTAAATACAAGACAATTGTGGTTGTGGAGCCAAGGAACATTAGTCAGGCAGCACCTAATTAGCAAGCTGCAGTGATGTGCTGTAATGTCATCTATCTTTTTTGTGCTCCATCAGATAAGATTATTAGATGTTAAAGTTGATGTGTTACCATCTGATAATGTGCCATTTGTGTTCAAATCAGGTGACTAGTGACTTGCGCTGTCTCCTCAATACAGATTTTTATTGCAGTTTTGAGAATTTCTCCAAGTACGCATACCAACAATCAACAGATTTTATAAATAAGCAATAAAGATAAGCATTTATCATAGGGAAGTAACATAATAACGTACCATAAACACTAAAGCAAAAAATAAAAAATTTAAATTTCACAAAAATGAATGTCCTTATCTTTAGTAAGTAGATATTTAGATGGCCCACATGCGGTCCAGACTCCCTTAAAAATTACACTAGTTATATCTCAACTTCCCAATATAAATATAATCTTTCATATTAAAAAGAATGCAAGCCAAAGCCCTTTTGTTTACAGGAAGAGCTTTCACTGTCACTGCTTTCAATTGTGAAAATAATCATACTTTCCAAGAACCTTAACTTCTCTTCAAAGTTACAAGTTAATCAACTAAAATTTCTTAAAGTAAAAAAAAAAAATAATAATAATAATTAGATTCAATTTCAAAGCTCTTTTTTTATCATATGCCCAGAAAGTAAACATGTTTCCCTGAGACTATGAAATTCTTATTTACTGGGCACACTGGATACCAAAAGTATTTAAAAAAATACTGTTGGTATTAAACAGATAAGATAAAACAAACCATGTAAAAACACACAAAAAAACTAAAATGCACAGAACATTTATCATCTGAGGAGGTTTTCATGGCAAAAATCTTTTTGTATTGCAATAATTTGTGTTTTTGTGGACAAAACTTTTAAAAAGGTTTTACAATTCGGAATACAATTTAAAAGTTATTTTTAATTTCTAGTCACATTTTTTTGGAAGTTAAAATTAAACCTAACAAAACGTTAGGTTTACATGAACAACAAGAAAATAACTTAATTCAATAACATATTTAGGCAAGTTCAATAGAACTTGATATTTTCACCTCCTTAAGGGGCTGGTTGTGGATAAGGGTAAAACATCGTTGTGCTTTCAGTTCATTAAAGGTTTCTGGTGCTGATTTATTTAACAGCATCTGTAAAGAAGACAAAGGATTCATGTCTGGCAGTTACTTTTTTGAAATGGATAATTGCTGAAAATATACGACTTTAAATAAATAAGTAAAAACGCCTACGAGAACTTCCTAGCATACCTACAGTATTGACATGGCTGCTCATGTGATACCATTTGCCCGTTTCGTGCCTCAACAGATTAGATATTTGTGTGTTGAAGCATAGGCAGGCCCCTTTAAATAGTCTGTCAGATTGTAAAGAAAGTTTAACATTTAATTCAATTGGCTAGTCTCATAGACAAGGGTTGAGCAAACATAATAAGAGTCGTGTATATTCAACGTTCACATGACAAGAGAAGGGTTTTGAACGCAGCAATAGCCATTATTTACCTGAACATTAGCCAGGACAAGCTAACACAGGCGGGTATTAGAAGCTGGCAAAACGCCACTAACCAATAACTATGAACTCACTTTTACTTTTGTTCTTAATTTGTTGTATTTAACCATCAAAACAACCATATGCGAGCTTGACTTAGCAACGATATTCATCACCTTAGCCGAGTCCGGCTAACGTTTAGCCTCCAACCCCCATTCTGATTCTTCCACTCCACCCAAACCCCCTCCCCCCACGACACCCACCCTGAAGCACACAAAATACGTAAAATTATTTTAAAATGTATACCTGGAGTTAGCCTGTGTTCGCCTCCGATGGGCTGAGGAGACATCGAGTGGCCCGGACTATCTACCGGGGTACGGAGGTTGCATCTTTGCGGGGACGGAGTGCTCGGAGTCCCCGGTAGTGGGTTGCACCTTCTCCGCTTGGGAGACTGGGGACTGAGGAGGGCCTCAAACTCCATCGACCGCTTTAACGTCGCACCGCAAGCCATGTTTGTTAAAACAAACCAGGAGAGTAGCAGTAGATAGAAAAAAAACACCCGCCGAGAAGGGGTTTGACGCTTGCTTTTAAACGTTTCCTCGAATTTCTGATTCGGCTTTCTTTCTCTTCACAACAACGGATTTTCTGCTCTGAGTAGTAACAGCCGACACTGCCTGCTGAATTTTTAAACCGTCACAATGGCGGATCATACCACTGTACGAAAAGAGGGGTCATGGTGTTATTTTTGACATTATATTTAATGTTATTAATAATTTTTGCTCATAATTAAATTTTGAAACATGCTTTTAACAATATCTACAAACATCACCTTTAATAACACCGTACTGTTGTGCCCTTTATTTGTTTTTTTATTTTTCAACTTCCGGTCATGAATGCCCCGGTGTTGGTGATTCCTTCCAGTTGAACTTACATCCAGGGTTCATGAGACGTCTGGTGGAGGTGATGAAGTAGAAGGAAAAAAAATAATAAAACAGTAGCAAATATCTATGTATTGACTGGCAATTAAAGGATCCTAGAGGTACAAAATTGGGAGTTGTGGGCAAATATAACGGATTATACCATAGCATAATTCCCACAATTGAGTTTTGTGGGAATTGGAATGGAATGATGAGGAAACGTTAAATGTATTGTAAGAGTCGTTCTTAGATTTCAAATGATTTAATATGGAGTTATTAGAATGATGACAAACTACATACATATTAAACAAACGAGAAGAATTACAATTTTAACCAATCTGTAAACATTATAGTGTTTACAGAACATTATAACATTACAATGTTTCCAACATTCCAATTTAAAAATAAATATTAAGTAGGCTTTGATAAATAACCCAGACTGAGATGGTACAGAGGAGAGACACTGAACACATCGGTAGAAGGATGCTGTGGATGGACCTGCCAGGAAAGAGACCTAGAGGAAGACCAAAGAGAAGATTTATGGATGACGTGAAAGAGGACATGAAGGTAGTTGGTGTGAGAGAAGAAGATGCAGAAGACAGGGTTACATGGAGGCAGATGATTCGCTGTGGCGATCCCTGAAGGGAAAAAAACTGAAAGAAAAAGAAGAAGAAGGCTTTGATAAATAAGTACAGTTTTGTCACACTATATTAGTGAAAGCATGTCAATGTGTGTGATGGCTGGATGTTCTCTCAGGTCAACACACATTTACAAAACCAGCTGGGTGCTCTGTAGATGTTGGGTGGGTTTCATAGGTCACACATGGGTCCCATTTTTGACAGTAATTCTTCTTTATCAGGCAGTTAATTTCACACCGTTAAGAAATCTGCAGACAGGTTCATGTGAGGAGCATATGCTCATGTTCCTTAATGGAATTTGTACACATTAAGACAATAAATGATTCTTGATTGTTGTTTTTTTTTTCCAGCCCATTTTCCACCAGTGCACTATTATCATGATGGGTGCAGGGTCTTGACGATGTGTGCTGTCAATTCCTAAGATCTGCAACACTTACAGAAACTGGGACATGATGTTTTGGGAGCATGCAAAATGCAAGAAAACTATTTTTTTTATAATGACGTATGATTAGACCTCTTGAGGACATGTCAGTTTTTAATTGTGATTGTTTAGGGGTTAAGCATTCTTTGTTATAAGCATTTGTTGGTCTACTAAATTGGGCTTTCCAAGGCAGATAAGTTTGCAAGGTCTACTCCAACTTAAACAACAGCAAAAAAAAAAAAAACATCTCACAGGTGGAATGAGCAGGATCTGAAAGATCCAAAATAAGACATAAAATCTCCAAAACCTAAGACATATTAGGCCCAAAAAATGTGAAAGACACACCTAAATCAACACAAAAATCCCCCAAATGATTAATGCGATTTGTAATTTTTGTAACTGTCATTAAGAATACAAAAACTGAAAAATATTTACATTTGTAACTTTTTCAAAACATAACTCGAAAAAACCTAGAAATGTGTGTCCCACTACTTATAACTGTAAAGTTATTATACAGAAGATCAAGAGGTGAAACAGCATTCAGCCTAAATTAGTTAAACCAATGGTTAAGTGCATACTAACACACAAGTCTTTTTCTTTACTTTTATTGAAGTATTTGCAACATTTTTACTGGAACTGTTTTAGTTCCATGGGACCATGAAAAAAAAATCATACAATAAATAAGAAACTTATTTAATAAAAGAAAAAGCTTATTATGTCTATCTTGAAATAGAATAAACTATTCTATTCTAAGTCAAAGGTTAATGTAATATTACAACATTACTGGTATAACAATTTGCTTAAATACAAGTTACACAAAATTTTATATGTTCACAGTCTTTTATTAGAAAAGGCAGAAATGCAAGACTTCAATTGGAATTGTCATTCTTGATCGATAATACATTTATCATGGTGATTACAGCAGTGTTTAAAAATACATTTTTGTCAGCACCACAAATCCCTTAACCTTTGAATCCTTCTGTTTATTTTCGAACTGGACTGATTTTATCGAGTGTTCTCTTGCCTCTCACCATGTTTTCCAGAAGATTTCCTTATTCTTAGTTCTATCTATGTATTGAATCAGTCCATTTAGTTCGAATCAACTTTCCTGTCCCTGCTGAAAAAAATACGACCCCACAGCATGATACTGCTACTACCATGTTTCACTGCGTTTCTAAATGTTAGCTTTCCTTCATGCATGTTTTGCATGAAGTAATTTTTTTTTGTTTCATCTGACCAGATTACATTCTCTCATACGTTTGCAGTATCCCAACAATATTGGCTTCAACAATCTTGCCATGCATTGGTAAAAATACTGGAGTTTTTACTAGCTGCATCTAACATCATCTAGGCAGAGGCCTGGAAATGAGCAGTTAATTTTATTCAGGTGGGTTGAAGTAGCAATGCTGCAGAATGGTGGCTCTTGAGGACTGGATTTTAGCACACACATATTTTCTTCCAACATTGCTCTGTGTTTAGCATTACAGTATACATCGTCATCAATTCTGTCCAGTTTCCCTCTCCTGATGAATAAAGGTGTTTGAGCTTTTAGCTCCATTTGTGTTCTGTTTTGGTCATATTATATTGGTTTTCTTCTCAATGCCAGATTTAAATGTTTGCTTATTACTTTACTAATTATGCATTGCATCTAGGCTCATTGTTCCAATGAAAATAAAACAATGAATAACAAAATGTCACTCTCAGTCATTTTGTCTTTTATAAGAAAAAAAAAGTACAATAAAAATGTAAGGTTGTATTTTGTATTTTTCTTTTTTTTAATCAAAGTATGTAAACCATTACATTGTGTTGATGGCTTTACAGTCTTTCACCAGCACCCTTCAAGTCTTCGTCCATCTGAGTTGTTAATTTATTACAATGTTCCACTATGTTTACTTAACTCGACTTACTGTTCACTATTTCACAGACTGAGTGGAGTTGAGGGGTTCTCGCTGCCAGAGTGTCATCAGACACTGTAGCACAGTTGTCTTCTGCAAATTGCCCTGCGAGATTTAAGTCATTTGTAGAGTTCTGACACTTCCAGAAACCGCATGACATTGGTAGACACTGCAGCAGAGCAATTCTTAACTCTCTGCACCGCAGGGCATAAAGCAGTGGGTTGACTGCAGAATTCAGTAGGCAAAGGGTGCTGCAAAAGGCAAAAGCTCTCTGCTGGTTACGAGTCAAGTATATAGAGACATCAACCAGCATGAAGGTGAGTACAGGGAGCCAGCTCCCCACCAGTATGAGGAGAATCAAACCAAAAGTACGAGCAAGCCGAATATCAATTCTCATGCGGGCCTGGCGGGCACCTGATGACCCCTGGAGGTTGGTCATGGAAGATTCATGACGGTGGGCCTTCCACAGGATCAGGGCGTAGGCCACCAAAATTAATGTGAGAAGTATCAGGATAAAGGTAGTCCAGCAGGCCAAGTAGGCTGGACTGATGAAGGGGAACAAGCATGAGCACGGAGGGTTAAGCACTGTGGGGCACCTCCAGCCCATGAGCGGCAAGAAGGAGATGAAGATGGTGATGCTCCAGAGAATCAGGAGACTCAGCGTGGCCCTTCGGCGGGTTAGCAGAACCTTGTAGCTGGATGCCTGGTGGATGCAGAGGTATCGGTCCAGCGCAGTCAGCAGCAAGCTCCCAACTGAAGAACTGAAGGCCATGGTAACCCCTCCTAACTTGAAGAGATATCCAGTTGGACCATCACAGCGGCGGAAGAGATGAAAGTCTAGGAAACTTGTGGTGAAGAAGCAGCTAGCGAAGACATCTGCCAGGGCGAGGCTGCCAATGAACAGATAAGAGGGCTTCCGTCTCAGCATCGCCGAGGAGGCAATAACTCCGAGGACAAGGACGTTCTCCATCAGTGTTATCGGACCACCTAGGAAACAAATGGTGCCAATGGCTTTTTTCTCCAGGTCTGTCAGAACCATGTAGATTTGCAGACTGTCACAAAATTCGTTGGCTGGAAGAAAAAACATTAAGGAGAAAGTTTTACATTAGGGATGCAAAGCCTCTTTCAACTGTGCAAGGCTGTCGTATTAACATGGACATAAATCTCAGAGAAACATTTCTGATGCATTTTAGTGCCAACATTGTGTCTCTTGATTGATCATTTCTTGCTTTTCTCTTTCCTCTGTTGTTATGTTTTGCTTGAGCTATGATAAAATATGGGACTATTTTATTATCTAATACTTTAAATGAACTCAAAGGAACATACCTATTTGTGATGAGGCGTTGGGATTCGAAGAATTTGAACAAGTTCTTTCCTTCACTTCCCCCATTTCAGATCTAGCCTTCTGATCTGCAGCATATTCAGGTAGAAACATATCAAAGTGTAAGTTATTTAAATCTGGAAGTCTTAGCATTGTTATACCAAAAGGAAAGAGGCATTACCAGAAGATTTAACATCCTCCTTTGATAACAGAAAATTACCTTGAGTGTTTTACATCCAGTTGATGACACTAGCAATTTCCTGTGGAAAAATAAATAAAAAAAGAGAATGTGCTTTTTACTTCACGCTCAATATTTATTCTGGAGCTTAAAAGAAGCATTAACATTTGAGAGTAAAGACAAAGACTCATTTAGAGGAGATGGCAAACAGACTGTGATCGTTACAGTGTCAGCTGATGATAATATTGCAGAGATAGTTGCCTGGGCTGTAGATTAAAGTGAGTTATAAAGCACTTTATGCTAAAGCTTCTTCTTGTTTGTTCTCTATAAATATTTTATTCCATAAGTTTCATCCCGATTCTTCCATGCTCTAATACCATCACGGGAACGCAATGTAGCTTTTATCATTGTTTTTATTTATGCTAGAGTTAGATTCACTTATTGTTTAATCAACTGAAATTACCATCAAAAGCGAGTGAATTTTAATTGCTCTTTAGAATACAGAAAAGAATCACAATTTTATTGCCTTTTCTAATTTTTATAACTGTGAAAAATGTTTGGATTTTATAAATATCAACCCTTAAAATGACTATGATAAAAAATGGAAGCTTACGTTGCATTTCTTGTATAATTTCATATCTATTACTTATAAACCAAACTATTTCCAGAACACTGTGTAAACTAACTGAAAACCTTTTTCACTCCTTTCGATTTTCTGGTATTTAATTAAACTAAACAACACACACACAAACCTTTGTTTACCTTTGCTGTGGTGCATCACGTGCATGCATGTATACATGCATGTACACACACGCACACACACACACACACACACACACACACACACACACACACACACACACACACACACACACACACACACACACACACACACAAACAGACGTACATAAAGTTGACACTACAATGGTGTTGTATCACCAACATGAAAGTAGGGCATTTAAGTGGCACACAAAGTTGGTTTTCTTATTTCAGGCCACATATTGAAACAAAAGCCAACAACCATGATGGATATAATTCTGAGGTCCATCAATTTATTCTTGGCCCTTGTTGGGAAAGTGATTGTCATGCCTACAAATTAAACCTAATCTTTATAATCTGTGTTTGATATACCTGATAGCGCCCTCCTTGACATCTGTGACATCATTTCTGCTCTATGTTTAATTGACTTTGTGGTGAGCGGTGAGTTTCTGCTTGCTGATTAGAGAAGAAGTTGTGCAAAACGTATTGCAATGTTGCACGGTTGGATATTGACATTTAGATAATTTCATCCTGAAATGGTCACTATTGGACAAACTGAATTCTGAAGTGATTAACACAGCCTAGACAGTAAAATGATTTAGTTTTGCTTAATTTACTGTTTTAGTATCATATAAATACAAAATGAGTATGGCCATGGCTATAATTTAACTTGTTAGCTGGTAAACGAGTGTTCTTCTCATGCGTGCTGTGTTCTATCAATCTAAAATCTCCCTGTTCAAAACGTTATTCAGATCTTGTGGTGTCCTATCTGTCTAGTATGCCTCTCCTGTGCTCCTCCTCTCGTCAAAGCTTCTTGCTCATAAATAGGCACAGAAATTGTGGTTACTTGGTTTCTTGACTAAATTCCAAGAACACGTCGATTTAATCTTTTCGTTTTGCTTAGCCTTCAATATTTCCAGGAATAGTGGAGTTTTAGCATTTGTAGATTTTGCATTTCAAACTAGTCTGTTACCGTTTTCTAAATTTATTTTATGGTTCAGTATTTTGACCGTTTTTGCCAAAATATTCCAATGCCAGCTGCTCAAAGCTTCCTTGTCTTCAAAAACACAGTCCTACAGTCTCAATTGTATCATTCTGAGGAATTGTTGAGTAAATATAATTCTCCACTACTCTGAACAGACCAATTAGCCATGACACTATGAACCCTTCTTAATTGTGTGTTGATCGCTTTTTCTGTCAACACAGCCTTGACCCCTAGAGGTACAGACCTAAAGGCGCTGTGCTGACACCAAGATGTAAGCAGCAGATTTTGAGACTTTGGACCCAGATTATTCTCTCTAGACCAGGGGTGCCCAAACTTTTTTGAGAGCAAGATCTACTTTTTTCTCTCACCAGCCGCCTGAGATCTACCTCATGACACAAAGACATAAAAATTGCAAATTAAACTCCATTGATTTATTTTATATGCGAATATACATCAGCTATAGCAAAAATAATAAAGTGACAGAAAACCTAATGCAGTTTCTTCCTCAATGAGATTCTGACACTGGGAGGAGGTTACTGGTTTCTAAGTCAGAGGCTGGTTGCAAACCTGACGCCAGCAGGTGTCAGTCAGTCATGGTAGATCTGAAATTTGGTTTGATGACCTCGATATGATTAACTACAGACTGATAGGAGGAAACAAAGAGCCCATTAAAGGTAAAGGCAAATCTTCTGAATTCGGGATATGATTAATTTAATTTCACATAATTATCGCGGTAGAATTTGTTAAAACTTATATTTGTCCTATTTGATGTTTGTTGTAATGTATATTCACAAACGAACGAGATAATTAGTCCAAGTATGTCGATTATTGAATGTTCAGAAAATACAGCGGGTGTATCGAGCCACAGCAAAGGTAAACAAAGGTAAAACAACAGACGATCAACTCAAAACCACTCCTACCTTTATACTGTCTGTCTCTTAGACGTTTAAGCACACCCATTGCCTTGGCAACCGCTTGCACCCCCCCCCCCTGCCCCCCCACAAGCCGAGCAGAGATTACTTTATAAACATAACATTCAGTCCGTTACAATATCACGTTTCCAGACTTTATATTTATTTCTCGATTATTAATAAGCTCTCAAGAGCCTTGCCACCCCTGTTGCCACCCCAGCTGGCGACTATGAATTCAATAAATAGTTATGGGAAATCGGACATTAAGCGCATGAATTTCTTTTTTCCGACAACTTTGAATGCAACACAATGTAACCTGACACCTACTGCTGAGTAGCGGGAAGTGCGAGAGAAGGACAGAGCGCGAGGCAGCAGCATGGACCTTACCACAGGGTCCGCCTTTCATTGGCTAATGCCCATTTTACATCACAGCGCAGCTGTCACGTGGGTTACCGGCTCACAAACTAAAAGATTTAGTGGGGGTAGCAGTACCCTCAAGAGAGGAGCGGCTGTCTGCTGTAAAAAAAATCAATGGATTCACTGTGCAGCCGTGAGTTCACCCACTAATCAGCCTTGACTGATTAGTTTTTCAAGAACAATCTAAAACAAGACTTAATCAGTTAATAAATAACTTCTTTTCTCATTTCATATTGTTTCTGAACTGTTCGTGCTTCGCAGAAGGTTTTGAGTCGATCTCGACATTAGATGATAAACTGAACGCCGCCAGGACGCTGAGACCAGCACGTCCTCCTCTGACTCCTTATTTAAACGTTCATAACTTTATTAAAGAACAACAACAAAAAATCAACATAACGTGCTCAAACAACAATTATAATCTCAGTGATTATTGTTTCAACAAGGTGTTGCGCAATTCTGTGCGTTTCGGTTCCGTTACTAGCAGAGCGGGAGTTTCAAATGAGCTAATCAACCACTGCTGCGTTCAGGAAGGCTTATTAATGATCGCAAAATAAATATCAAGCCTGAAAACCTAATATTGTAACGGACTGAATGTTATGTTTTTAACGTAATCTCGGGTCGGCTTGTGGAGCGCAGGAGGTTGCCATAGCAACCGGTGTGCTTTAATGACAGACGGAGAGTAAAAAGGTGCGAGTGGTTTAGAGTTGATCATCTGTTCGGGTTGTTTTACCTTTGATGCGGCTCATTGCAGCCGCTGTAGTTTCTGAACATTCAATAAACGGCAAACTTGGACTAATTACCTCGTTCTTTGTGAGTATACGTCATTTACAACAAACATCAAACACGGTAAATATGTTTCATTAAGTATTTAACAAACAAATGGCTTCTACCGCGATAATTATGTGAAATTAAATTAATTGTCTGATATAAAAAAATGGTTTGGTGCTTTGAGCTCAGAATCTGAGAGGCTTTTCCTCCATCAAACTATTTTTTTGCCTCTTATTTAGTGGAAATATTGATGCTAATGACACTTTCTCCAAAATAATAACCTTTTTCAAACTTTATAGCTTCACTGTTGAAAATGAGGCTCTAACAAATGACATTGAAATAAAGTCCAACATCTGGTTTGAGGTGATTCCTCTGGAACCTGTTGGAGGAAAAATATTCCAACTTCAAAAAATGAGCTTTAACCTAACAAAGCTCTGTTGTTCCTCCTATCAGGAGGCGCCATGTTAGGAAGAGAAGTGGAAGCTGCAGGATCTTCAGAACAAACAGGTCATGATGCTGGGCTACTGATTATCCCTCTGTCTGGACACAGGATCATTATAACCAGTTTAAAAGCTAAAATGAATGGTTATATGCCAGACATGGAAAACTGGGATGCACTCCATGCCATGATGTTCAGGATTTAGGTCTCATGGCTTCTCAAGATGTCAACATTGCAGCCAGTGGGCTGAAGGAAATACAGCTTTACTTTATAGCAATTCAAGAACTACCAGCTTTTATCGCTTTGCAAAAAAATTCATTAGCACAGAAACTCCAAAGCACACAAAGATTATATATATATATATATATATATATATATATATATATATATATATATATATATATATATATATATATATATATATATATATATATATATATATAAATTTTTATTTTTTTGTCATAGTACCCCCAAGAATTTAAAACTTTCACCCTTGCATAGGATCAATAAGAACAAAGTGTCTGCTGGAGTAAATATTATTGCTTTGCTTTCTTTGTGTTTAGTGAATGAAAAAAATAAAGTCAATAATAAACACATCCATTATGAAAACCTTTTAGCCAAGTACAGCATAATGGCAGTATCGATACAACTTCTACATCCTGAAGCCTGTCTGTTACAGCCTTACATTAGCTGAACAGATCAATTTGCAATGTGTGCCGTATCTGACATACATTAAAGATTTTATTTCACCTGAAAAGGCTTTTTACTAAACTGTAATCGTGTTAGCCACGCTAGCTTTTACTAAACTGTAATCGTGTTAGCCATGCTAGCACAGAGTACCGTGTATAAGTCCTAGGCACATTCGAACCCTCAAAACCATGAATGTCCGACTCACTCAGCCTTGCAAGAACAAGGCTGAACATTGTCAGAGGCTATAGTTCCTGACACCAGGTGTCAGCGGCTGTCCCTCCTGACACCAGGTGTCAGCGGCTGTCCCTCCTGACACCAGGTGTCAGCGGCTGTCCCTCCTGTGGACAAGATCACTGTGGACAGTGATCTTGGACAAGATCACTGTGGACAGTGATCTTGTCCACAGCTATATTTATGCTGAGGGTCTGAGGATCTGCTGTTTTCCTCATTGACTGGTAGCATTTAGCTGCAACTCTCACAATGTTAGAGGCATCGCGTGGCTAAAACATCTTGATGTCGTCCAAAAAAGATGACATGAACTTGTTGGTTCCCTTGTCCATTGTCGTGGCTGATATTTTGTGAAAATCCGGCAGAAATGCTAAACTAATCGACTCAGAAATCCTCTGCAGAGTCAGTCGAAACGAAAAATCCCATAGAAGCTAAGCTCTGCGAGGAGGTTAATGTGAGACATGAAGTCACGTGGGACTTTCGAAGGGCGTTTCTGGGCGGAGCTTGGTAAGGTCCATTGATATGGATGGATATAATGGACTGGACATTACGGGACTTATCGTGCGCCACACATGCGCCATTGCTGTCCATTGAGTCAACATTATGGGTGGTCAGGAAAATACCACAGTCACGCAAAGAATCTGAAAAATAGACGCAATGACGCAAGAAGCGACAAAAACTGAACTAATCATCAAACTACGGCTCCTACAGCATATTTAAAATAAAATGATTTACCAATATAAGAGAAATGTGCCCCTTCTTGCATCTTGACAGAACTAACAGAAACAAAATTGTTTATAGATTTGTATCACAGAGAATTTTTCAGTTTTCTCCTCATTTTAAGTCGTATTTAATAGATGGGCTATATCTGATAAATGATGGCACTACGAATATTTTTGTGACAGATTTCTGCTCGTCCTGCATTGGGATAATATGGTTTTCTGGACATAACTCAAAGAATCACATAGCGACTAATAGGTGCTGTCCAATCCAGTAATACAATTACCAGGAGTATGAAAGACATAAAAATAATTAACTATATTATATTAAGAAATTTGCCTATATTTAATCCTCAGTGCTACATGAAGCTCATTTTGAAACAAATGAAGTCCAATGTTAGGCCTGTGTAAGCTAGACGTGAGAATGAGACGTCTAGCTCATTGCAGCCGCTGTAGTTTCTGAACATTCAATAAACGACAAACTTAAATACTTTTTTATCTATAAAAAGTATTTAGAGCATACGTCATTTACAACAAACATCAAACACGGTAAAGACGTGTTTGATGTGTTTGATATATATATATATATATATATATATATATATATATATATATATATATATATATATATATATATATATATATATATATATATTTTTTTTTTTTTTTTTTTTTTTTTTTTTTTTTTTTTTTCTAGATCCGCCCCTGCTCCCATGAACACTGCGGTGGTTTAGTAGCTAATTTAAACTCCTGTTCTGCTCGTCAGTCGGTTTTTGAGTTGCCCTTTTTTTCTTTTTCTTTTTTTTTTGTTTGTTAATGGAACCGAAACGCACTGAACTGCGCAACACCTTGTTGAAACAATAATTACTGAGATTATTAATTTTAACACATTTCGTTGATTTTAAAAAAAAAATATATATATAATTATTCTTTTTTTTAATGAAAGCTACAAACGTCTTGGATCTTAGTGAATATTTTTGATCAAGCTGTCAGAAGAGGAAGTGCTGGTCTCAGCGTCCTGGCGGCGTTCAGTTTGTCACCTGCAGAGATCGACTCAAAACCTTTCCGCGATCGACCCCGGCCGATCGCGATCGACGTATTGGGCACCCCTGCTCCAAACCATTCCTAAGCCAAACCCATGTCAATCTCACCAGTTCACCACTGTTCCTTCCGTTAACTGGTTGTTTATAGATACTGGCCAATAAAGACCAGGATAATTCCAAAGGAGCTGGGTTTTGGGAGATGCCCAGTCGTCTAACCATTCAATTTGCACTGGTTCTGGCTTCCATAACATCAAGTTTGATGACAATATGTTCATTGCGGCAAAGTAAAGTGACTCTCAAAAGTTCAATTCTTTTCAAAATGCTAGTTTGTCTGTGATTAAGAAAAAAATAAAGATCAGTCACTAAAGCTTAGGAATTTGATGTGACATGTATGTAATTCAAAAGAAAAACACATTTTTATTTGGCAGGCAAAAAAAAGTGTAAAAAGCTGCAATTATCTGGTTATATTACTGTGAATACTTTTTAACAAAACATTTTTCAAAGCATGATCTGATTCAGATTCAGCATGTAAAGTTTCAAAGGGCCTAATTATACAAAGGGATCAGTCAGGAGAAGAGTATCTAAAATCTCATGTCTTTTGTCTACATGGGGGCATATACAGCAGGCAGTTATCAATATTTGGGGAATTATGGGGCAAATTTTAATTTAAAAAAGATCAGATCTTTCTCCAATTTGAATAAAACGGTGTAATGTAAACTGCTCAGAGAGGCAGCCAAGAAGACAAAAGCAACAATGTAAAAATTGCAGAAATGTTCAAGTTGTGTTCTACATAAGAGCTACAAGACAAAGTTATTTTTATCCATAAAAAGTATTTAGAGTTGGCCTAGATCTTCTAAAACTTTGGGAGGGGGGACCACTAACTGTTGAAAACAGTTAAAGTGAGTTCAGAGATGCTCCTCCTTGTTTATGCATTTAAGTTAACATTGTGCATGATAAGCAAATATGTCTTTTAGCTGGTCTCGCCATCTTTTGGTTTTGTAAAATTCATTTAAGAAATGAAAGTTTCTAATAAACTTATTTGAATGCACACATCACATCACCTGCTGTTCCATGGGGCAAAAACATTGTACATTGTAATTTTAAGATATGTTTATATTCCCGTTGCTTTAAATGCTTTTTTCTATACTTTTCATATTTCTGGGTTTAAAAATTACTTTTTGAAGCAGAAATTCTGATGCTTGCCCCAGATGTGAACTTGCTGGGCTGCCAGTCCATCTCATTTATCAAACGTGGGTCACATCTGGTGTAATTGTTGGTGACTTCTAGTTTCCAGACTGACTCAGGAGAGTCATTTAATGTAGGATATGTGCTGGGTGACTGTGACACATGGGGCCAGATATGATCTAATATGTAGTGCTGTGGCAACAATTACATCGTGATAGAAAGCACCCACGTATTAGTTTTTTTTCTAGTCAGTTTGAAACATTTATAACATGAAAATAAATTAAGCAATTTTTGGATTTCTAAGCAGATGTGTAGCTATTATCCTAACACTGAGGATTTTCATGTGGATCAAATAAATATTTATTTTTAAGTATTTTCTGTCCTTCTCATCTTTTCAAAAGGATCTCATCTCTAATGAGGTCTGTGCCTTGAAAAGTATTTAGTAAAAATCTTAAGCGGTAGCAAAATAATTACCTGTGATGGGTACAGGCTAAACATTTATAAGCAAAGTTCATTTGATGCCATGATACCAAGTGATGGTGCACTGCATCGTTCAAACATATATAAGGGAGTTGATCAAAGGAGTTTTCAGTAAATTCTTTATTTTTTTGAATAAAGAAAATACATTTGATCCGATTGGTGATAGTATTTCTTAACGTGCAAACTGCTAATGTTACGCCACCTATGTTTTCATCAGGAAGAGTCTTGACTAACAGGGGTTCATGTAAGAGCCATGCATTCTTGCAAAAGCTGGGCCAGCAAATAAAACATTATTTTTAGAAGAAAGCTAATAAAGGTCAATTTCATTTTCTCCATTGTTGAGACCAAAAAAGGAACATAATTCCAAAACAACATAGAGAACAATATGAGAAGAATAACACTAGCTCTTTCAAAACTGATTAAAGGAAAAATAATAAAGATAATTAGATTATATTAAAGAAGGTACAAAATGCAGAACTGCTATTGTGATTCATAA
This sequence comes from Poecilia reticulata, assembly GCF_904066995.2. Classification (NCBI taxonomy): domain Eukaryota; kingdom Metazoa; phylum Chordata; class Actinopteri; order Cyprinodontiformes; family Poeciliidae; genus Poecilia; species Poecilia reticulata. Next base: position 10,169,017 of record NC_088845.1, read on the forward strand.
AAAAAACAACAAAAAACATCAAGACGCTTTAGAAAGTCATTTCAACTAGATATCTGTTAAACTAAAAACAGAGAAAGTGTTGAAAGCTTACCTTTTTTTATTTCCCCCTGCTTGAAAATGTTAACGTGACTACAGGACTTCACCAACTCAGTGGGTGGCAAAGTGAGCGTGTGAGAGTGAAGAAGATAAGGGGAGGAGACTGTGGTGACACATGTAAAAGGAAGGAGGTGTAGCCTGAGAAAGATAGAAAGAAAGACAGAGGTGAAAGCAGAATATTGGCTTGCAAAATATTAAGGCTGCAAAAGGAGTATGCTATTAAACTAAAATTGCTTAATTTACTGTGAATATACTGTATTAATAAAGCTTACTTAAAGGTTTCTAAAATCCTATTTCTGTAGTGATTATGATACACTATTGACAGAAGGAGGGTACTTGAGGAAGATTGAAAGGTACAAGCTGTGAAATATAATCAGGAAAGGATACAAAAGCACAATTCTGGATTAAGCATTACCTTAAGACAAAGAGCATTTCGGTTGTGCATGAAGTGTGTTTTCGCACCAAGCTGTGGTTTAAAGCCACAAATCACCAAGCATACAGTTCAGGAAACATTTTTTTGCATTTTATTTTCATTTTTACATTTAGCAGCTCAGCTTCCTTTGTCTTCTGTCACAAAAACAACTATAGCAAACTATTTAATCAATGTTAGTGATCAGTAATCTGCTTTTTGTGGATAAGATTCACGCTGTAAAACACTCAAAAACGAAAGCAGTGATTGGAGGCATGTATACAGAGAAAACAAACATGTATGAACCGGTTTTGATTTAAATTTGGTTTCTTTTTCAACACAGATTTGTTTAATTTTGAAGGTCAAATAAGTTGTAATACATTACATTACAAAGAGAAGTAAGCGCATTAACATCGAGGAAACAATGTAGTACTGCTTAAATTTCAACAGGGGGCATTAATGCGCTACCCTTATTGTGATGATGCTGCCTTACAAAAAAAAAACTTTGCTCTGTCAATCATTAGATAAAAGCTGTTTTTGCCACAAATTTAGGTCTTTTAATTTAGATTTTGTCCCCTGGGTGAAAAAAAGAAAGAAAAAAGTTTAGGTCATTTTTTTATATACAAATTAATCACAAACCTGAGGCACTGCAGATAAATTAGAAACCTACTTTTGACTCTCAAATAAAAAAAAGTGTATTAAGTAGAGCCATTGGTTGAATTAACAAATACAAAAATAAAAATGATTAAAAGTACAAATTTTGTTGTAGATCTAACCAGAATGTGCTACCGGGTGGTTTTACTGTTTTAAAAGCAAAATTAGGTTTTGTAAAAAGTCATTAATAGCAGATAGCACCCAAGCTGTGCCTTCTTCTTCAGTGACCCAAGAGATGAAGCAAACCAGAAGACAGAAAATGCAATTAGGAGTTGCAATAAGATTTCCTCTTTGTCTGTCCAGGTGGAGCATAAACACAACAGACAACAGGACAGACTAAAGCCAATAATGTCCAATTATTTGTGAGATTACATCATGATGTTACATAACCCCACTTTTAGAAATCTCTGGACGCTAGCATCAGGGCCAGCTTTACAACTTCAGATTGATTCGGCCTGAATCCATTAATCAAATTTCCTCCCCTCATTTCCAGATAGCCAGACCTTCAGGGAACGGTATCAGATCAGTGATGTGACAAACAGAGGAAATCAAATGACACATCAAACAAAAAATGAGATTATGAACTGGTAAAGACTGTAACTGCGTTGGATTATTTTCCCTTTTTCTGTACTGACTCAATGTTTCTACAAGGAAATTAAGTGGGACATATTACAACCGTACTTTTTCATAGATAAATATATTTTCTCTTGAACAGAAAAGGTTAAAAATGACAAAACTCACTTTGACGTGTCATTCAAAATGGATTTTTTTTTTAAAACATGGACCATTAATCTGTTTTCTTTTGACAAACTTTTACTTAGATTTACATTAAACAGAGCCGTTTTTAATCAATTTGGTTGTTCAAAATAACAGGAGTTGTTAAACCATATTAGGTATCTCTGGTTAAAATCTTGGGGTGGATTCCCGTTTATAGATGAGCAGCTTGAACTGTTTGGCCATGATGACCATTGCTACGAGGAAATATGGGGAAGCTTGTAAGCCTGAAAACATCATCCCGCCTGTGAATAGGGGTGGCACCATTATGTTGTGAAGGGACTGTGCATTTCACAAATTAGATGTCATCATGAATAAAGAACATTAAACGGAAGTACTGGAGCAACAGCTAAAGACTTCGGCCAGTGGGTTAAAGCTTGGGCGCAAATCTGTTTTTCAAATAGACAACGACCACAAACATACAGCCAAAGTGGTTACAAAGAGGCTCAAGGATAAAATCGATGTTTTGTAGAAGTCATCACAATTTCAATCCTATCAAAGATTTATGGGCAAAGCTGAAAAGGCATGTGTGAGCAAGGCAGCCTACAAACATGCCTCAGTTATGGCAGTTCTAGAGGAATGGGCCAAAATTCCTGCCAACTATTGTTAGAAGCTTGTGGGAGGTTATACAAAATGCTTGACTCAAGTGGCACAGCGTAAGGGCAATGAAACGAAATTATAATGAAGTGTATTTAAACTTTTGGCTTTGAAGAAGGTAATACTAATTTTTTAATTCTCTCTCTCATTTGCATTTGGCAAATAGAAAACATGTCTGTAATCAGTAATTGACCTAAAACGAGAAATGCTTATTCTGATGTCAGACTGTGTGAAATAAATGCATATGTGTTTTTTTAATATAGTATATGTAAACTTCTGGTTTCAACTGTAAATCCTCCCTTATGCCTCATCCCAAATGTAATCCAGTGGATTGAAATCTGGTGACCGGAGAGGCATACAGTAACTAAACTCACTGCCACGTGTAAAAAAAAAAAACACTATTTGAGATGATGTGAACTTTTTTTCCTGCTGAAGTAGCCAACAGAAGACGAATATACTCTGTTCATAAAGAACTATAATGTCTACAACAATACGCAAGTAAACTGTGTTTAAATGATGCTCAATTTCTAGGGGACCAATTTGTGCCAAGAAAATATCCTGCTCAACATCACCCTACCACATCAGCTTTGACCAATGATAAAAGGAGTGATAAATTCCATGTTTTCAGGTTATAAAATGCTGACCCTATCTGAACATTGTAGCTGAAAACCAAACTCACTGGACCAGACAATATTATTTTATCTTTTATTTTCCAGTTTTAGTGAGCCTGTCTTATTTGTAGCCTCAGATTCTTGTTCTTATTACAGGGGCGAGTGTGTTCTTGTAGCCCATCTGTTTCAAAATTTGACATGTTATTAGTGTTTGAGCTTCTATTTACTTTTTATTATCTTGACCAATTCTGTCAATAACTACACTACATTCAAAGTCCTTCCTTTTATGCACTGACAGAATGTTCAGCGGATTCTGTCACTTGAATGCACCGAACTGCTATCATGTGAATGTTTGATATGCTTTTTGTGTTAGGCATTTGTGAGCAAAGATTCTATGTAAAAACATATAAAAGAAAGAACCCGAGGAAGAGGGAGGTAAGTATGCATCATCACTTTTCTGCAAAGATGATGTTACACATAAAACACGAAAGTCTAGCACAACAAAGCAAACCAGCAAAGCAGTGACAAATTTGTTTTGGGTGAATCTGGAGAACCCTCCTCTTCACCAGTTTTCACCAATTGTCTTTCATGAATCTCAGACATGTATGTTGCCATACATCTATTCATTTTATTTTCATGTTAAAGGCCAGCTTAAGAAACAAAACCATCTGAATGCTGTTCAACACACTGTTGCTCTCTCCTGCTACTTCACCACTACATGTGATTATCTAACAGCCTGCCTCTAAGGAATTTTACTGTCAGAAAAGTGTGTTTGAAAAATCGATTTGCTGCTCGGAAATACGTCAGAAAGGGTTGGCTGTATTTTATTTCTGCAAGTACTAGATTTTTCTAACATTAAAATCTGAGAAGTTGCCCTGGTAGTACTATATTTTGCCACTAGATGGCGGTGATACTAGTATCACTTGGCAGTAAAACATGGTAGTCATACGGTAGTCACTTTTAGTTAGTTGGTAATGGAAAATGAATACTACGGTTTTATATTTTATTTGCCCATCAATTTTGCGTTATCTTATGAAATTATTGGTATAATAATGTTGAAGCATTAGACTTTATGGAGAATAACTAAGGGGTAGCTTATTTTCAAAATACTTCCTTAGGGATAATTATGTCTGACTTTTTATTTCACAAACTCTATTTTATATGGAGGGTTTTTAGAGGAAAGAAGCAAACCTAATCAAAAATAAAAGAAATACAACTTTTCTTAGATCGATGTAGTTTGACAAATCAATGTGCTTAGTCAGTGTGACACCCAAAATTCAATTAGATGAAATTACCAGTAGAGTTTATGCTTTCTATGTTAATAAAAACAATTGATGACAGTGTTTTTATTGTAAAACCAGTTGTATTGTCAACTGAGTAAAATATTAATCTTTTAAAAAATTTGTCAAAGTAGTAAGAAATCCAGAGTCCAGAAATTCTCAGGATTTGAAAACTGGCTAAATAATGAGTGAAGTGTAAAAAAAAATGTTTGTATGAAATCTAATTTTAAGAGAATGTCTGAAAAACAATTGAGGTATTTATGAATTCCCTGTCAAAGCCAGATGGGAGGAGAAAATTTGAACTTTCAGTGGAAAAGAGAAGTAATTACTTGATTGTATTTCAACAGCAGGCCATGTGAAACTGCTTTGGTTCTTTCCCACTTCTCTAAGTGCGTCAGATATCTGAAAGTATTCAAATTCAGTGACCATTTAGACTGAGTGTTGCTGTAAATGACCCATACAAATAGTTCAAACCCCAATCCTTCCAGTTCCATCTGGGAAACAAAAAAAATCAAGCAGTCTTTATTCCATTCCAGTTTTCAGTACCGTATGGCAGTCCCCATCCTTTTTTATCACCGCAGACCGGTCAAGGCTTGGCAATTTTACTGCGGCCCGAGGGTGGGGGCGTGTCACATGACACAATTTTCAATTTTTTGAGCGGATTTTCCCCTTATGACAATCTTAGAATGTTCCGAGTTCTAAGATTGTCGCATGCGATAATCCTAACCGATCATCCTGCAGTGTGCGGTGTGTTACGTAAGTCGGACCGCTCCCGTCTAAAATCGGGCATATTCAACATGTTGAATTATGTCTTGGCCCGATTAACTCAGGGTGAGGGGTTTTCCCTGACTGGGAGCAAGAACTCAACCTGTTGAATGTGACAGGTGTGTGACACACCTGGTGGCTACCTGTGTGTCACAGGTAGCCACCAGGTGGCTACCTGTGACACACGTGGCTATAGGTAGCCATTCTACGTGGCTACCTATAGCCACGTAGAATGTGGCTACAGCCACATTCTACGGTGACGTAGAATGTGGCTACGCACTTTCTACGTCACCGCAGAAAGTGCGGTGACGTAAGCACGGAGGGGAATCCCCAACAGCTGACATGGCGCAACTGAGAGCCCGGTTTAATGCATAGTAATAGTGCGGCTGCTCCCGGAGTCTTTTTTTCCCTTTTTGTTATGTCTTTTATCGCTTAAAATAAGTCCACAGACTATCACTGTTGCTTGTACATTGTCGGACATGTTTGGTACTCTAAATTCACAAATGGTATGTTGGGGGGTTTTACGGGATTTTCTTCAGGGATCGGGATGTTCGTGGGTGAAATCGGTTCGTGTGTGGCGTGTAGCTCCTGCGGCCTCTGCTTGGACACACGAACCGATCGAACCTGTTGTACTTTGATCGGCTGGTGTCATGTGTGGTCACAGAGGTTTAGAAAATCAACCTACAATCCTAAAATCGTGCCGTGTGAACCAGACTTATAGGACTCGAACTCTACTCCTCTCCTCTCGACCACTGCCCTAACGCTCTCTGACTCTGGTCGTAATGGTAATGTTTACACATCCCTTCAAAATAAGATAAGGATGCGCCACAAAAACGAACATTTTACTTTAATGAAAAATTTAACTCAGAAAACGACAAATCAATGGGAGCCCTGAGCTAATTTCTCTGCAACAAGACGGTCCCATCTGGGAGTGACGGGAGACAATGACACCCGAAGTGTTGCTGCTTATGCACAGGGTGCTTGGTCTCTACGTGGCGAAGCGGTTTGAATGTTTCATTGCCTCATTAACGATCCGTTCGCCGTATATCTTGCAGAGCGGGCTTGGAATGTGGGAATCAGTATGGTGCGGGATAAATCCATTCTCATGTCTCACGACCTTGTCCCCTAAGCAAAAAATAAATAAATTCCCAAAGTGTGATCTGCTTCTTACTCATTTTGTTGCTTGTGGGATCAATGTTGGCGCTCAAGACGTAACCTAGAGAATCAGGTAAAAAAAAAAAAAAAAAAAAGATTCTCCAGACTCAGATAATACATAAAACGGAATTATTTAATTATTTCTTGTGGGCCGTAAACACATGACAACATTTGGAAACTGATATGTTGTGTGTGTAACCTGTACAAACCTCTCAGTGACCTACTTTCCATAGATAGCTGACTCCTGATTGGCACAACCCCCTTCAAAGGCTTTGCTCTAAGGCGTTCCCTCCCACAATTCATCAGCTGGGACTGGCTGCTTGACACAGTGTTGCATAACCCCTTTAAAGTCCAGACTCTTCAAATAAGAAAGGTTAACTTGATCGTGGACTTGGAGATTAGATAACCTTTCATGCTGGTTGTCTCGTATACTGTAGACTTAGATCTCCCATAAAAACCTACTGGAACATTTTTAAGGTTAGCTGTAACGCCATTAGCCAAAGTCCTCCAACGCCCTAGGAGACAAACAAGAGTTGGGAGTTTAAAAATAAACTTTAAAATGTTATTCAGTGACTTGTACAATCAAAATGAGCAAACAAAATACACCAGACAGACTTTATATCTAGTTTTTATCATTCCAAAATTACAAACTGTTATGTTGCAACCACACTTTATTATTGCACGAAAGGATCAATTGATTTAATCCATGTATACAGTTGTTTAGTGAAAGTCTCAGTGGTTTGCTAGGAACCATTCGTGAGTAAACAGAAAATGAGATCTTCACAAAAATGCCTAAAACAGTTGAACATATGGGTCTTTCACATTGTTGTCTGAGTCCGAGTTGGGTCTTTGCCTCTCAGCTTTCAAACTGGATTATGACAGAAAACATAGTAATAATCATCTGACAAATTCATAAAGTAGCTCATTATAAACATTTAACAAATTATGACAAATGACACCTGTTAACAATCAAGAAGAATTGTAAAACAGAGTTTCAGTGTGAGCAAGACGTTTTATCACCTAGAGAGGCGTGACTGTGGGGGGATGGGGCCTTTTCAGTTTGAACAGCCTGTTGCTCAGCCTCATAGCAAATTTAACCTACATAGATACGAATGCTGACAAAACACACTTCCTGTGACAGACATTGGATGAGACACTTTAAAATTAAAACTATTTATATTGTTTGTTGACGCCATTAAACATAGGTTCATGTGAAGACACTGCATACATGTAGTAGTGTTTTATGCGTCAACGAGGTCTTTTTAACCAAATTTAGTATGAAATATGTGAAATTTTTGAGGTGAAAACAGCTGTTCAGTGTTGTTTTTCCGACTTCTCACAGGAAATACCCGAAAACAGCCCCAACAAAGGAAGGGGGAGGAGGATTAGCGATTGACGTCAGCGCTCTGGCAACAGGCTCGAATGCGTCTGCTCTTCTGGTCGCCGATTGGTCGTTCGCCTCGGAGGCAAGACACGATTGGTCAGAACTGTTAGCGCAACGAATACATATTTGTGCTACAGATTCCATTTTGTTGCAGTTCAGTGTCGGGAGGGAGAAGTGGCGTATTTACGGCCACTGGTAACAACATATAAGCCTCGAGAGTGACAGATTTGTAGGAAATATAGCTTTGCTGTTCTTCCTACGGTATCTGCCGAAGGAAATCCGAGGCTGCGTATATTTTTTTTCGACGAAAGGCTTCAACAACAAAGCCTGAAGAAGTCGGTAAGCGAAGCAGCAGCTTTGTATGCGGTCGCCATGTTGAGTTCAGTTTCTTTGTTTTGGTTGGGTGCCAGACTGACTCACGTAGACGTTTAATGAATTTGATTTTTCAGAAAATGTTTGTAATCACGAGTTAATTACAACATAAAGCGGAATGAAATTCGACTAGATGTTTTAGATAAAAATGCTCATGCATAAAAAAATGTTTTCAATCGACTCTGAAAGAATTAAGCAGTGAATTAATTTGGTTTCGTTATGTAACCTTTTTAAAAAATTACGTCATTTTAAATGTAATGTTATGATATCTAAAATGGGAGGGACAACGGTGTTCGGGCTGCAGTCTGTTGATGACGCACTTTGCAAAACAGTCGAACAACAAGCAATGAATGCTTTGTTCCTTCATTTGATGGGCAGTTGAAGCGTTATTACGTGCATTTTTGTTTCTCTGCACATTCAAAAACACATTTCTGTGCCGTTTTTTTTTGATTTCACAGGCAGTCGACTTCTTGGAGCATCGTGCGCCGAGGTGAATTGATGTTCAGCTCGGCTTCACGGCAAAACAACGATCATTGGCACATGAAAACCTCAGACCTTGCTGGACACACAAGTGCAGCGAGAAGTAGACAGAGAACTACTTCGAGGACCTGGGGACCGACCGGCGGTGAAAGATTAAAGCAGGATCTCATCGTCTTCAGCCTGACAACAAAGAGGTGAGCTGGAGCTGTTTTGCTCCTGTGGATGGGGGAGGGGCGCAGCGCTCTGGTGTTGCTGCACGTAGGCGCTGTTTTTCTTCAAGGGGGCTGAGTCCATTTGCCAATTTTTACCCCCCCCCCCCCATTTCTACTCAAGTGTCACAGAATAAAAGCCTGCATCAGATCAAAACACATCACAGAATGCTGTGATCAAAACAAAAAACGGAAAAATAAACACGCAATAAATTGGAGACGGGAAGTTGCGAAATACGGTGCTTGCACTGTGGTTATTGCGTAAGTAAATGTAGGTAAATGAAGCTGAGATTTACTCACAAGCCAATAGCAATGCATTTTCACAACTGTGCACCCGAATGACGTTACGATCTCCTCCTCTAGGTGACAGGTAGTACAGAAACATGGGAGGTGGAGAGAGGTACAACATTCCAATTTCCCACCCTGAACGCCCCAAGAAGAGCCACCAGCTCGGCAAGGCCAAGCAGAGGAGCCGCGACCAGAGCGGAGCGGTAGTGGCATCCGTGGGAGGGGCGGGGGGCCTTCACCATCACGGTCACCGCCGGAGCGACAAGGGCACCACCTACCACAGGTCTCCGGAGGCACGGCAGGCCGCGTCTGTGGAGAAGAATGCCTCTGTCCGTTTCGCCACCACCTACGATCAAAACTGGGAGGGCGCAGTGTCTCACCTTAATACGCTGCTAGCAACTCAGGGCAGCCCGAGTTATGCAGGGCCTAAGTTCAGTGAGCCGCCCTCGCCCAGCGTGTTGCCCAAACCTCCCAGTCATTGGGTGTCTTTCCCTATGGGATCCTGTGACCACAGAGAGATAATGGCCTTCCAGCTAAAGAGCCTCCTGAAAGTGCAGGCTTGAGATAGAAACCTCCACCTCATTTATATCGAGCCAATTACGACTCTGTTTAGGCACTCGCTTTCCAGGAACACCCCGTGGTTGTAATAGATTTCTCATTTTTGGCTTAAATCCTCTCAAAGTTGGGCATTTGTAACTGTTTTAGAGTTTTCTAACTGTTTTAAAGATATTACAGCCATGTGGCCTTGCTGGTTGGCCCTGCCTTTAGTGGAGCCAGTTTCTTTAACTGATGACTGGATCCTTATTTTTATTTTTTTTAACTTCTGTTTTGTTTTGTTCTTTTTAGTGTTGGCTGTTAAAGCAGATTGAGTGTCCTTTTCCCAAAATAGGGGTTGTATTGTAGGTCAGGTAAATTCCAACACTTTTACGGTCCATTTCTGTGGACAGACACTTGTTCTCTTTTACATACGTTTTGAGGTTGAACCTTTGGAGTGAGCTCCGAAGCTTCAGGTGCTAAAGTAAGTTCACATTTGTAGCACTTGTTTGTTTGTTTTTTTCAAAATCGCCCCATTTTATTTTCCTAGATATTACTTTCCTTGTTTGGAATGAAAAAGGCACTCAACTGCAGTTCTGCAGGGAAAAAAAAGCTGTTTTATTTGACATGAGCTAGTAGCTATGTACAGGACAAGCTGAAAGACTGACCTCAAAGGGTAATAAGAGACCATGGCACACAGGCCTTGGACAACCAACTCCTGTATCCTTTTTTTTATTGCGCTGTGCGCACATGCACTATAGGAGTTGAGTGTGTCCAAAGCCTGCTACACTCTATCAAAGCATTATTTTGTACAAGTCCTTTTGTTGTGATTGAAAGCGCTGTGTGTAACCAAAGCAATGTTATTTGCTGCATATTTTTCACACCCTCTGTGTGGTTAATAACTTCCACTCTCTTGCCTCTGTGGTGAGCGGACATTTCCTTACTGTTCATCTCTACAATCAGTACTGTTACTACCCTTCAGTAGTCTGTCTCTTCAGCACGCCGGTGCAGCCTTAGCATGCGGAAGAGGGCCTCGCTCGCGTGTCCCTTGTTAGCTGCACCCGTTTGTGCTGAAGCGAGAGAGAACTAAGGAGCTTTTTCTTTAGGGACGTGTGTGGCCCAAGGGTCTCTGCGTGGGACAGAAGGCTGATGTTTGTTTACAAGTTCTGTCTCTTATTGACCATCCGATTATCGGCACCCTTGTTGCCTGATGCCGCTGCCTGATGTTTACCCTCTTGCACTGTAATCAGACTTACCCTTAAAACGGCAGGTTGGGATGCTAGATTGAAATGCAATGGACTATCTTTATGAATTCTCTATTTTATGATTTTTGGTCCTTCGTTAAGGCTCTTTTGTGTTTGTTTTTTTTTTATTTTCTTTTCTTTTCCCTTTGCAGAGTTGAAGCTGTTTATGGCCAGCATAGAAAATAACAAAACAAAGAGATTGTGAATTGTGTTCAGGAGCCATGTATATAATGAAATGTATAAAGTTCTTGTAGCATATGTACATTTACAGGCCATGTTTGATGCCTGTCTGACAAAAGTATTTTTAGTAATAACACTGAATGTATAAGACATGCTAAGGACGTGTCTTAACTTCAATACTGAAGAATATTTTTGTTAAAAAAACGTAAAAAACTCCCTTCATGCCTATAGCATTTAACCGTACCCAGCACTGTTATCTTTACGGAGATCTTGCACATGTTTTTTTATTGTTTTGTATTACACAGTGTAGGGTGAAAGATGCTTAGTGCAAATTATATAAAACAATATATATAAAAAAATAGTGATTGGATTAAAGGAGACTTGCTTATTTAAGGATTTAAAGTTTCAATCTATTTGCATTTTATAAGCTCGACACTCAGTTGACAAATGTGCCTAAGTTTAACCCCTGTTTTATCTGGTAACTATCACCAAAACTGTTGCTGTTTTTTAGCTTTCAGGTGATCTTCCGCCATCTGAAAGTTAAACTCGGCTCAGTACTTTTATTGACAGAATTTTGGTCTATTTTCAAATTCCTCCCCCCTTTTCTTTTGGTCACATGACATAGCAAAGTCTCCTTACTCTAAATTGTGAAACGCAAACAAAAACAATTGGCTGCCAATTTCTCCCTTTGATAAGTCACCAAGTATTTTGAGACATGCCCTTATTAAGATTGGTTTTAATTGGTGTTAAAAATGTGATAGAATGCACTTTTAAACTGACATCAAAGTAAAAAAAAAAAAAAAAACGAAAATAAATCCCTTCCCTCCCCCCATGTTTGTCTCTCCTTTTTCTGTTTTCTCCTATTTTACAAGTTTTTACTTATTTACTTGTTAATATTTATTACAGTTTTTATTAGAAAATTACACCCTAAGTTGTTGAAAAAGATATACAATTTATTATAATGAAACAAACAAAAAAACCTTTTTGGCACTGTTATATACAGCACTGTGATTGTTTTCGCATCAGATGCGGGATTCACACATATCAAAAACTGTCCAGGTAGTTTAGAAGAGCAGGGGATGAGAATTCAACTGGCAGTAGTGCAATAAATCATATCAAGTGCAAAGTGTTGAAGAGGAAACCTGGGAGCAAAAGCATAAAGAAGAGAAGGACGATGGTTCTGAGGGATCCAGATAAGATAAGATGGACCTTAATGTCCTAAAGGAAATTTATCTTGGATACAGACTCTGCTGCAAACTACAAAACTATGACCTTCATATTACATTCACAAATAAAACCATTTCTGTAATATTACATTATATGAGATATAAATACAGAGTCTCAGTACACCATGTTATGAACACAGCAGGCACATTGCACCGTCTCATTTCAAGGTATTTCCGTTCCATGGGTGCTACAGAAGGTGACTGGACTTCTCTTCATGCGTTTCTTGAAAAACTGATGTAATTCAGCAAGTTGAACTGTCCTTGATGACAGAGAACCTACACCCTCACTGTCCTTAAGGGCTAATGTGATGTTGCAAAGTGCCATTAAAAGGCCTTTTAGATGTTTTAGTGCTTTTATAAATTCAAACATCAAAATTCTAGAGTTGTCACATCAAAGTTCAGATCTATGCCTTATTTAAATTTTGGGTCTGGAAATAAAAACACATTTTAATTCCCAAGGGATCTGACAGAGATGGGAATATTTCAATCTCCAGATGCGCCTGCCTGATCCACCCAGGCTTATTGTTGCGACTGAAATGGAACATATACTAAAAAAAAAATCCGGAAGCGGGTGATATTGTGTTATTTTATCTTGTCCAAAAATAGTTATGATTTAATTTATAATAACAATTAAAACATAAAACAAGTGTGCTAACGTCTTCTGTCTTGTAACCACTGAAAAACCAAACTGAGGGTTTCTGAGAACTTCACTTCCTCATTTTAGGCCAAGAAAAGAGTTATCCTGCATTACTTGTTTACTTGTTTTTTTAATGCTTGTTTGACATATTGTTAAATATGTATTTCAGAATATTATGTAGTCATATATATATTACTATTATTGCTAATATTGGTGGTAGTAGTAGTATAAATTCCTATTGTGTTTTGCATTTGCATTTGAGGGCAATGTTCATGGATTTCAGATCACTTGATTTGTTATGTCAATCTAGATAACGAACTGTGCCCAACGCTGAACTCAGCAGCTTGCCTGGCCAGTAATGTGATTTTGCAGAGACAATGTTTTTGTTCTTTAGAAAAATATTACATTTATATGGCGTCAGCAAAGATATACGCTTGATTTATACATCTTTTTTTGGCCACCACTAACCACATGTACACATGACACAATACAAACCACACGTATCACGCACTTTTTTTTATTTTTATTTAAATAGACATTGTATCTTTGTCACTGTCGGGTTTAAATCTTTCTGCTCTTCCTGACAAGAGTTGTTGAGCCCACAGTCAGAGTCTAGGTAAGACAGAACAAGACACATATTTCAAAGCTTATAATCAAACACTCTGAGAACTTATTGTGCATTTATCTTTCAGAAATACATGTTTCTGCAAGACTAAAATCTGGATGCACCATACCTCAATCATCTCTCCTCCTTTGAGCTCTTGTGTGTGGTTGAATTTGCCAGTTTTGCAGACCAGCTTTCCTCCCTCCATATTGACAACGCACTGAGGAGGGGTTAGAAGACAGATTTCAGCACCAGCAATCCAGCAAATAACAGATCATTTAAAAAACAATAATATGAGATCAAATTTAAGTATAAGGAATATTTTTGAAGACGTGTTGTAGACATGTAGAATGCTTAGAGAAGATTTGTACGTTATTTGTCACTGTATAGACAATAAGCAAAAGTTAGTAACCTTCAGCTTCTTGCCATCCATGGTGGTAATTTCAGCCTCTTTCCCGATGGTGAAGGAGTTTGTCACAGTCTTTCCAGGCGTCTTGGAGGTGATGACAAAGTCATTGCCCGTCTGCTTAATCTCAGTAATCGGTTTGATGTCTTTGGCCATCTTGATGACATCTTCTGGGAGTTCTGTTGAGTAGAAGAGATTTGTTGATATTCTATGCGACATTAGACATGAATTACAACCAATCTGCAATGCAAAGCTGCGTCGGCCTGTGTTGACAAAAGTAAAATTTGTGAATAATTTTCCTACCCATGGCTCGGAGGAACTCTTCGTAGTTTTCCTGGGAGTACACCTGCCATGTTCCGTTGAGATCCATGTCTTCTAGAGAGTCTGGGTTCTCCTTCACCAAAGTATTTGGAAGCTGAGACAGCTGTGTGAAGCTCAACACAATGTGAAGAAAATGAACGTGAACTTGCTTCCTTTTATACCCAAAGGCAAAGGCTCCACAGTGCAATGCCGAGTGAGTAGCAAAGTCCTTTGAGGATTGTTTGAACAACCCAGAGTTCAGTTACTCTTTCATGTTTAAGCTTCAGCCTCAGAAAAGGATTTTTTAAAATCACAACTTAAGGTAAAGTACAAGATATCATCTGCAAATTTAGTCTTCAAAACATTCACTCTATGTTTGCACTGTTCACAATCATTTATAATAAAGAGGAGACAAGATGCAAACAGAGAATAGATAATAAAAAAGTAGAATTTTACTGTTGCTTGTTCTTCACTGCTGTTTAACATTGTATAAAATTGACAAGATTAGCAGATACTTTAATTTTGGACTTAGGTTTTCATCCAACATTAAAGTAGTTCCATTCACCTCTGCAGATTCTCCTCAGTGTATTACTGAATCTCCAAATATGGATCTTACCTGACCTCATGTGGCACCACATATTAGGGTTATTGACACTGAGGACTTTGCTTTTTAACTCAGAGACCATAGCTGTTGCAAAATTGAACAAACTGACCTACTGTCAATTTTTAATGCATTTTTTGATTGTAAAGTTCACTACATCGGTTTTGTGTGGATAAAAGAAATGGAGCAAAAACAATAAGTTGGAAATAGCTTTATTGACAACAAAACAGGCAAACAATACATCTGGGTTTTTTTCTAAAAAAGCCACAGCCAAAATCTATTTTTAGACTAAAAGGTTGCAAGTAAATGCAACATTAAAATAACAGAAGCGTTATAAGAATCTTAGTATTCTTCTCTTCTAAAATAAAACTAAGCTAAACTAAGTTTCACCAGAATAAACCAGCTCAGAAAGGTATTACTGTTGTATTTAATCTGTATTAGCATCTAGTAAACAATCACAATGATACAATTATTTCTGTAACCTAACCTGATCTATTAATCTAGCTCAAATAAACATGCAAAATAATAGCGAACACACAGACAAACAAAAATAGTGCCATCATTTTGACTGGCAAGTATCATTTGAGCTATGCTAACTTCACTTCTCTAAAGTAGAGGTTGTAGCACTAAGCTAGGAAAAATGCATTAGCTACTCCATGTTTTGCACCTTATGAAGTTTTACTGGGGTTTTACTTTATAAACCAACACAATGTAGAAAAAAATGGGTTTCACAATCTAAAAAAAAAAAGAAAAACGGAATTCATATTTAGCTCCAGACTATCTTACATGAAGTTTGACCAATTGCCTTTAGAAGTCCATTGTCAATGCTTGAAAAACTGATGTCTGCAGATGGTCTCTATTGAGCCTGACTGAGATCATTTGTAATTAACTTGGATGTGCAAAGCTTACATAACCTAAGACATTTGCAGCTTTAATTGCAGCAAAAACTGTATTTTTATAAGGTATTTACCCAGCTACGCTCGTAAAAGAATTTGCAAAAGAATTTCAAAATTTTGTATCAGTTTCTTCCCACATCACCATGATGTCCTACTTTCTGTTAGTGTATAAAATAAAATATCTGACTGGGCAAAACTGTGGCATTCCTCCAGTTTGCAAGTTTAACCCATCTCTACTGCATTAGCTGGAGGTTTGTCTCCCTTCTTGTACACACTCAAGGTCACATCAACAGTTTCAGAGCCATACTGGTTGCGCACAAAGATACTATACTTTCCAGAATCTTCCGTGGTAACCTTGTTGACGGTGATGGAGGTGCGCTTGGACTCCTTAGTGATGGTAAACTGAGTCTGATCAAGGATTTCTCTGTCATTGCGTAGCCAGAAGATCTCAGGAGCTGGGTCACCATCAATGAAGCATGTCAGACACAGAGACTGAGAAGATATCACAACAAAAATGGTTGGCCGTAGAGAATGTCTGAGGTATTTATAATTTATAATTTTTTATAATTCCTGACAACGTTTTACCTTGCCCTCCATGATGGCTACAACATCTGGAAGCCCTTTTACTACTTTGGCGCGATCTGAAAATCAGCAGGGAATATTATCTCAAGCTGATA
The DNA here is from genome assembly GCF_904066995.2 of Poecilia reticulata. Classification (NCBI taxonomy): domain Eukaryota; kingdom Metazoa; phylum Chordata; class Actinopteri; order Cyprinodontiformes; family Poeciliidae; genus Poecilia; species Poecilia reticulata. The sequence continues at coordinate 10,185,396 of NC_088845.1, forward strand.
CCCAAAGAAAAATCATTTAAGCTCAAATAAAAACAAAAACATATGGTGTGAGGGTTATCACACGGTACTTACTTTTCTCAGCAATGGCCAGTTGCCTAAGGGATGAAAATTAGACAGTCATCTTAAGCTTACACTGCATTGTACCAATTTCAAACAAGCCATCTCTGCATTTGTTTGTTTTTTGTAACTTTTCTATTCAGATTCATTCAAAACCTTCAAACTTCTTCCCTTGAATCAATGCACTTACTTTAACCTTTGATGTTCCATCAAGGCTTCAGCAAATGCTGTTGAAAGACACAACAAGATTCACAACATTGACAATCTAATTGCTGCGCCTTAGATTATCTTATTTGTATAGAATTTTGTTTTAAACCAGCGCCTTACCTTCTGCGGACAGTTCATAGAGCCGTTTGTGTGTCTCTTTGCCATCAAACATCTCCAACATGTATTCACCTTTGTCATTCTCTGTTGGGTTTAAGATTTCCATCCAGACTTTCTGCATACTGCTACCTGGCTTTGTCCTGGTCTCTTGATCAATTTTCCTCCCCCTAAAAGCACAGGATGAAGCACAAATCTACTGTTTATATACACTATTGCTACAATATACAATTTAATCTAATCAGGCACTTTATTAGTTACATTTTGCTAATACCAATTTAGAGCCTCTTTTACTTCCAGAATGGCCTAATTATTTATAACATACATTCAACAAGGTGTATCAAGGTATTATAGATTTTGGTCCAGCATGACATGATGCGATCACACAGTTACTGCAGATTTTTCAGCTGCACATGAATGATGTGAATTTCCTATTCCACCAAATCCAAAGATGGCCTATTAGACTGAGATCTGTATTAAATTGAGAACCAGTTTAGATGATTCAAACTTCACAAGAGTGCATGAAGACAACAGAATATTACTCTGTGGTTACAAAGGCATGAACAAGGTCAACATGGTGTTGGACTCTCAATTGGTACAAGAAAAGCTCAAAATGTGCCAAGAAAATGTTTCCAGAATGTTGCACAGTTACACTGTTATGTCCTGCATGCTTGGTTTTTAAAGGCAGGACCAGATCTATTCTGTTTGTTTGCAGGACATATCTATGCATTCATATGTTTTTATGCCAAATTCTGGCATCACAATCTGCACTTCACAGGTGAAAAGAAGACTCTTTTCACCAGACAATGTTTCAAAAATATGCATAATGTTCAACTTCAGTAAATCTTTGCAAACTGTAGCCTAAGCTTAATGATCCTATGTGACAGGACTGACATTCACTTCTGCTGCTGCTGCAGCCCAATTAGTTCCTGCGTTAAAATGTTCTGCATTCAGAAATGGCATTCTGCTATTTGAGTCAGTGCTGCCTTTGTACCATCTTAAAACAGTCTTCGGATTCTTCTCTGATCTCTGACATCGACAAGACACTTGCATGAGTATTTCTAAAAACATACTCAGAGTAGCTCGTCTCACACATGCCACATTTAGAGTAACCCAAATTTCATCTAGATGCCGAAATGCGATATATTTTTAACAACAATGATTTTTGAAGCTTCGGTAAATGAAAAACTCAAATTTAATCCATGAGTGTTTAACCTCCTACAGTCTTCCAGCAGGTGGTGCTACCGCCCCTTTAAGAAACAATTTTTAACCTGCCAATAAACCAAAACTGAGTGGAAACCAAGTTCTGAAACTAAACTAATCTAAGAGGTCCTTTTCTTTCATTTTGCTTAAAAAACTGTAATCATAATTGTAAAAATTAGGAAAAAAATTACATATAACTGAACCTTTCCTTGAAAAGTAATTTTATGAGCCTGGTGAACCTGGTGTTTCATATTGATGTGTGTGTATGGCATAAATTTGAGTATATGTTTTATAAAATTAGTGGGTCAAATGTAAAAGGAATTTTAAAAGTTAAAGACATTGCTAAAATGGATAAAAACTTTACTGAGCGTATATGACCATACGGTTTTCTTAAAATCTCATCTTGACTCCTCTACATACTTCTTTTCATTATCACAGCTCAGTGATTACCTTACCTGACCAGAAAACATTTTTATAGAATGACTCAAAATATTTGTTTTGACTGAAGGTGGCGGTTTTTGGAGCAGGGTCTTTCTTCATTCGCAGCCTCTCAGGTCATGATTACATTATGTAAAACTCATTTCACTGCGAACAGTGAAACTGGCATTCCAGCAGTTTACAATTTCTGATCACCTTGAGTCTGATTTTGTTCCGTAACATGGTGGCCTTTTCAAAATAAATGTGAATGAGGTCCAGCTTGCAAAATGAACATGTTTCATTGTATGTGTGAATTATTATTGAATTATATTACATCATTTGAACCATTAGAAATATTTAAATCGAGAATGTGTGCTCAAAGTAAATTTTACCTGCTGTACTCGAAATGGTATGTATAATTTTGATCCTTGCAAAATAGAAGAAAATTCTCAAATTCAATTTGCTGAAATGATACATTGTATAATCACTTCTACCTGGAAAACAGTGGTTCAGATAAATTATCTAACTTAACCCGATGTTCATGTTTGTGATAAATGTTTGACAAAAAAAATCTCTGATTAGAATTGTACTAATCCAGACCTGGAAAACACTCTTCACAGGACGGAAATACAAAATGATGGAATCCAAGAATTGGCTTTTCACAGGATGTTGGTCAGAAAGATGCTCTGTACTCAGACTTACTTGAAGTACCAGCTTGTCTTCAGGAAGCTAATGTAGTATCGGAGGCTGGAGTAGATCTTGAAACCTTCGGCAGTGCTCTCAATCCGCAGCGGGCCAGCTGACAATGCTGCGGTCAGAACTCTTGATTACTTACTTATTGGTACATGTTGGTGTGTGTTTTGATTTGTGAGGTTGAAAAAAGAGCTTTTTGTCTTGCATAATAAACGTAATGGAGGGAGCAGAGTGAATATAGCATGGTTAATTAAAATGGCATGCCTGTGTAATAACACAGGACACTTCATATCAAACGTGTGCAACTCACCGCATTGTTCACTCAGCTGCTGGAGAAGCTTGTCGTACTCTGTAAACAAGCAAAATACATCTTCAGAGAGCTTGTTGTGCCAGAACTTGATTACTTATAATTCTAATTGCTTCATTTCCACTACGGATGGAAGAAGCGTGTTTGCGTAATGAGGTTTCGTCGAACCGTTGTCTAGTAACTCCAAGGTGCTGACATCCTCTCCTCGGCTGTCTGACACCACAGCTCTGTATGAACCGGCCTCTTTCTTCGTCACCTAAAGGAAGTCCATTTGAAATCCATAATTTAATATATTTGTAGAAAACCAAAATGATTAATGTCATATTTAACTTCAGCTCAAGCTAACTTTAAAACTGACACAGTTTTAAAGTTAAAGACTTCATCCTTTAATTATCAACTGTGAGTCACTATTATGTTGCTTCTCTGTGTCAGCTGCAGTTTATGAATGTAATTTCTAACACAGAGAGACGGGCGAGATTAATATTTTTCCATTACCTGTGAGATTGAGAGCGAGATAATCCCAGTTGTCTGATCATAAGAAAGGTCTTTAATTTCCAGACCATCCTTAAACCACTTGAAAGACGTGTCCTTATTCGTGTTTGTCACCTGTTAAGGAGGAGATACCAATCATGTTATGGGGGTGAAAAAAAGGTATCCGAGCATCGTTAAATGAAAATCACTCTGTCAGGTTTATTAACACCGCATGCATGATATTAAAGCCTACAAAATCTGACACTCGTGATGAACAGGTCAGTAAAAGCCCTGCCAGACAGCGTCAACAGATCGTTTTTATACCGAGGACAAAGAACCAGAAACACAAGAGACAGTCTGGCTCCCTTGCAGCTGCAGAAAACAATTTCTCTAGGAGCTCAAACAGGTTCATATGGTGACAATGAATAAACATTAAAATATAAACATAACATAATATCACCATCAGCTAAATAAAGTCAGAAGATATTAACCGGAAATAAAAGTTTCCACCATATGTCACCTCACAGAGCCTAAACGCCAGTTGACTTTCTGTTTTGTCATTATATTTGCTTTCTGATGGTTCTAAGGCTTTAGATTGTCCTTTTGTTCTGTTGAATCCCTTTTTATGTAATTAAATATTAAGTTTGTAGAAAGGATTTTGCTGCATCATTACAACTGCAACCTGTTTTTCTTCTCTTACAGAGTTACTTCGGTCAAAATTCTTAACACCCTAAAGAAACTCTATAAAATGCTGTTTAAAGTGCTGTGAAAAAGAGCATTTGTGTTTTTCGAATTTCTTCTGTTTTTGCTTCCTTTTCTTTTTTTAAAATAATGCAAAGATTTTCTCATTTACTAAGGTAAAAAGATTTTTAAACCAACCCGGTACCATGTGCAGAACTAACTCTGCCCTATAGCTATGAACTGCTGGTGATTCACTTGGTAGCAACAAGTGTAACAACAAAGAGACTTCTACATTTTAAGCTACTTTTCTTTTATTCGGATCATGAACTTAATCTTGACTTGGTGGATGTTTTTTTCATTAGGGTATTCAAAAACAGAGGAATTTTGTTCTGATCTTTAGTAAAAATATGCTGCTGTTTTTCTTCATCTTTTAAAAAAAATACAATGTTTCAAGATCAGACATTATTCAAAGAGTGAGAATAATAGACTAACTTGCCTGGAATATTCTAAACAATTAATAAAATACAGAATCATTTCTAATTGCCATTGGTCTTTGTACTAAAATAGCTGAATTTTCACTATTACAATGAATGATCTGTCTCACTACCATCAGGAATTTTCACACACGAGATACGAAAGTACCTTGCATTGTATAATTAATTCACAATCCTTATTCACACTCCATGTCAAAAATTCCTGGAAATAAGGTCCTTGGAAGAAAAGGAACAAATTATTTTGAGCCACAATAAACAACATATAAAAACACACATTTATAATAGCTAAGTTAAATTATACTAGAATGATCTATCAAAGCACTAAGAGCAAAAAGAGAAACACAAAATTATCCATGCCATCACTTTTTAAATCAATGCAAAAAAAAAAAAAAAAAAATCATTCTTCGGTTTTATTTCTCTTTTGCATGGAAGTATTCTAGCTGTACTGAACAAAAAGAGCATCTGTACACTTTGAGTCTAACTTGGATTTATAATAGTAAAAAAAATAAAAAGAATTGAGTGAGATTCTTGCACAAGTGTCCACTAGGACACTGTCCTCTGTGCATACACAACAAATGGAGATGAAACTGTTGATAAAAACCAATAGTTCAGAAGCACAGATTTCAGAACTCTAAATCTTTTATTCCAGGAACAACACATGAATATTTACCTTTTGACTAAGTCTAACACATTCACTTTCTCTTTTATTAATGTTCCCTCTTCTTGTTAAAATGTGTTTTGACATCCAGGTTTCTATAATATTTACATGGGACAAAATATATACTGCTCAAAAAAATAAAGGGAACACTTAAGTGTTCACTTAAGTGTTTAAGTGTTCCCTTTATTTTTTTAAGCAGTATATATATATATATATATATATATATATATATATATATATATATATATATATATATATATATATATATATATATATATATATATATATAACAATCCAACTATACATAAGACAACAAAAGAAATCTTCACTGTTCATTCAAGCAATGTGTAATCATCCCTAAGTAAGGAATGATCAATATTTATTAATTTACTGTCAGTTTTGCTTTCTAAGGATGTCTTACCAGTCTTTCTCTGAATGTCCCTTCGATTCCAGTCAGCCAGGGCCAGTATCTCACGAAACTCTAATAAGATACAACAGAGCAGACTGTAAAACTGTGCTAAGGTGCACATGCTCAATGGTCTTATTACCATCATATTCATAAACGTTTTTTTTTTTTCATTTTAAGTAACAGACTAACTCAGTGAAGCTGAAGAAAAAATATTTGCATCCAGTAAAAATTTGGTAAATGCCTTTGCATGAAACACATTTCAGATTTTTATTTGTAAAATATTTGATCTACTTCAAAATCCTGCACTCCTTTGTACTGGTTTATCACAAAAAATCCCAATGAAATACATTTTTAAAAAGTTGCTGTTGGAATGTGAGAAACTTTAAGTTAGAGGAGTAGGACTACTGTTGCAACAAACTCTAAAAGCAAGCAGAGGTCAAATTAAAACAGAAAGTATATACAGAAATACATCTGTTTAAAATATTTTCTGATTTTGCAGATCTGTTCATTTTTATCTAAGAGTAGAATCTTTTAAATTCAACAAGGTTTTTTTCTGTGCAGTTTTTTCAATTTCATTCCCTTTTTTAATGCTGCAATTAATCAGAGCTGGTATTTCCCAGTGAAACATAATGCAGGCAAAATGACTAACTCTGTGTTTGGGCAAATTTATGACTCACTTTGATCCACAAAGACCAAAGTGCATTGGTTCTTGGCGCGGCCGTCCCTCAGCTGAGCGGTGTACGAGCCTTCGTCCTCCTGAGAGAGCTGATCAAACAGTATCTCCACCAGACCTTTGGCCTTGTCAAAGTTTATCTTACGGCGCTGCAGAAAAACAAACAAATGTCACTGCAGGCAACGTTCATCGGCTCATAATAAGGCAGCTCGCCCCCCCGAGCGGTTTGGTATCCTCTGTAAAGATGGCTCCTTGCACAAAGAGAATGCATCATGAATCGGAGTGCAAAGGGTCTGGAGTAACATCTGCGCTCTGGTGATAAAATATTTCTGTTCTCTAAAAAATGCAAGCACACTAACAAGCAGCGACACAGAGGGAACAGACCTCGAGCTCATTTTCATTGCTTTTATGTTCATCAAGTTAAGTGTATGCCTTGCATGTTGATAGGCCTCAGTTGATGGGAGTGATCTGTGATGTATGACAAGCCCAAGGGCCCTAATCAGTTAAATGGCTTCTGCATTTGCAAACCTCAGCTGTGATCATTTAGAAATAATGTATAATCAGTACTGTTCAGACGGAGCCCTCATATTGGGAAATAATGGAACAAAATGGAAGTCACTGAATGTAAAGCAGTCACAACCAAGAGACACAATAAACATTCGGGGTTGTGTTCAGTGTTCTCTCAGCGGCCGCCTCAGAACGCCGTTCAACAACACGGACAGAACAGCGGCGATGATTAGTTTCAGCTTGTTGTCATAACGTACACATACGCTACATATGTTTACATTCAGCTGATGTTCACTGACGATTACACTGCTGCTGGCTTTGGATATCTGGATTATTTTTCTTTTTTAAAAACACCAGGTGAAACCATCTATCTTTCTTCTAAATATCATTAGTTTGTAACAGGGTGGGATCAGTAACTTTTGGGACTGGAACTCTCAGACCCATGTGAGGTTATGTCAGACATTTACATCTCTGTGCAAAAGTTTTAAGCTAGCCCATAATTTCTTAAAGAGAAAAGAGAATTGACATACAAGTTGCTTGGGAAATTAACTCAGTTTTAAGGCATAGATGTTGAACTGTAAGCTGCTTAGTAGGAATATCAAATCATTTTTAGGTTGTTTAGATTTACATGGCAAAAGTAAGTGATTATTATTTTTGTGAAACACCAAAAAAAGTTAATGTCACTCAAGCATTCAGTGTCTGTCCCTGACTATAACGATGATAACTAAGATAAAGAAGAATATTTTTCTCTAAAATTGTCTGTTGTTAGAACGACTCAGATTCATTTACACATTTTATGTTCAAATATAAGGACTGTGACATGATTCAAGGTTTTACACAGTGTACAAAAAACAATAATCAAGGTAGAGGGACACCTGTTTAGGAAGGACAAAAATAAGCAATTTTATTCTTAAAACATTAGTTATTGCCTTATCTCCTTCTGTATTTATTGATTTACCAAATAAAATAAAAAAAAAAGAAAAATCAGCAATTTTGCCTGTTTGAGTCTCTGTCTAGCAACTAACCAAGTGTGACATGTTTTTTTCAGATGCGAGTGCTATCTCCATCTTCACCTCAGGCGGTCTGCTCATCTTCCTCACTTAATTAAATTAACTGAGCTTCCAGACCTCTCTGCTGCCGTACTCACCTGCTCTTCATCTTTGCTGACAGCATCTACTTCCTGCCTTGCAGGATGTTTATTAGAGCACTAATTGCTGTTTTGGGCTCATGCTGACTTGTTAGGAAGACAGATGCACACATAAACTCATTGATAATACAGAAACCAGAAAAACTCAAGCTTGTGTGTGACTTTCCCTGTGTTTAAAACTTAAAGACAGAGTAGATAACACTTAAATCCGATCATAGGCTCCTGTAATTGAAATGGTTTTTTTTTTGTGTTTTTTTTTTACAATAACATTGTTATTTAGAAACCAATATTAGTGACAACGTGGACATTCTGGACTAAAATGTTCTTCTGAGTCCCTGACTTTAAATCCTGAATACTTCATATTGTTTTATTAGTAATGCAAACATTCAAATGTTAGAGGAAGATAAAAAAAAAACAACAGAATATTTAAATCAGCTTTTCCTCACGTGGCCATTTGCCATTGTCATGCCTTCGCGATATTCCTTCTTACATGGCTTCACAAATATCTATTTGAAGTGATTTTCCATAATGTTTCTCTGACTCCCATAAATAATATCGACTAGAAGGAGATCACAGAGTTGTTTTGCTGTGATCAGAGACCCACATTTTTCAAGTGTTGACTGAAAAAATTGAATAGGAATAATATGTAATACATATTTTTTTCAGAACATAAGTACAAAGTGACTTGTTTATGGGCACAAAATGGATGCAACATTTAGGTAGAAACAAAGGGCATAAATTGGCAAAGACGCAAAGTAACCTTAAGCTCTTTGTGAATATGTCAGCTCACAGGAACCATTAGATCCAACAATCCAAACAAAGCACTTGCAGCTTGTCATCTGATAAGATATCTGTCAACGGAGGAAACCTACCGGAGAGGTGGAGATTTCCCGGTCGTTAAAAACAAGACGGAGTTCAGCAGAGTTACTCAGACTCTCGGTTTGAAGCCAAAGGCGCACGCCGCCTTTCTCAGACACCTCCACTTGCCAAGTTGACTTCAGTGCAATCACTGCAGAGTGAAATCAAAGACAGATCAGGTCAGATCATAAAACTTATAAAACAGCATTAAACCTGCATACTTTAAATAATATATCGCAGGATAAGAGATTATTGAGGTGTGGATCTTCAGCACCTCTGCACCTCAGTGATGAAACGTACATGGGTTTCTGACCTGCCAGCTGAGATCTTTGAGACGTTCGAGGTCTAAAAATAAAAGAAGACAAAAGAAAATATAGAAGTAGAAGGTTTGATTACCTTTAAAAGAAACACGAAACAGAATAGTGAAGTGTGTGTCTGGTGATATTGTAGAGATAATGGCAATGTCTGAGAATGTCAGAGAAGAAATGATAATTAATTCCTATAAAAATCAAGACTCTGGTTACTGGTGTCCAAGAAGTACCTTCAGCTGTAAACTCATAGCTGGATGAGAGCTGAGGACTGTCACTCATCTCCACAGTGTACAGACCCAGATCTTCCTCAGATGGGTCTTTGAAAGTGAGAACTGACCTGATAGACAAATAATAAAGTAAAAAGACAAATTAAGTAGACTCAGATTTGTGTTCTGGAGTCTGTAGCAAGGTCTGCTGTAGACTCCGTCTACTGTCAGACTTTGTACCAGAAAAATAAAAGCTAAAGCTAAAAAATATAACTAATGTGTCATGATTTACTAAGCAGTAACTGAACGGAACCTAACTCAAAACAAAAACAGAACAAGCTGCTTGTTGTAATTTTACCTGTTCTCTGTGGTTTCTGCTTTCGTTCTCTGAGAATCGATGGGTTCTGTGTAATTTTTGCTCCAGATAAACTCGCTATCGTCGTTCATCTCAACAGCCTCGTAGCCCAAAAATATAAACCCATCATCATCCACACCGATCTTAATCTCTTTGGTTCCTGAAAAATTCAAAACAGCTGTGATGACTAGGCATGGGCTGGTTAGTGTATCAAAGCCTAACAAGTTTTTAGAAAATGTTCTGAAGAACGTCAATTTTCTTAAAGACATAATCCTGCTATAAAGTGTAAACTCTTTACACTTTCTCCTTTTTTCATCTTTTTTAAAAACATTTCTAGTTGCCAAAAAAAATCATCATAAAATGCATCTGGCAAGTTTCTATAAAAGGCCTGTTTGTTGCTTAACAGAAAAATGTAACATTTTAGGGAAATGTGCTTGTCCTCTGTCTTCTGGAGAGCTAAATTTAGCTTTAAATTATGGCAATCTAATCATTGATTTTATTTAACAGGCAAATAACACCTGCTACTCAAGATCCTAGTCCGTATTCTTAACCATAGACAAATTTGGCCTGATTAGGCTAATAAACCAATGACAGCACAAGTTTATAGAAAGTTCTATTCTAATATCAGTCCAGTAAACTGACCTGGTTGGGTCTGAACTGTGACCGGCTCAGAGGACAGGGAAGCACGACCAACACCTGCATTATTAACAGCCGACACACGGAAGCAGTAGGTGTGACCTGTCTGCAGACCTGTCACCTTGATGCCACAGGAAGCAAAGTCATTGTTTACAACTCACTGACACAACTCAATTAATGATTTAAACCTTGACGCTGCAGACAAAGATATGAGCAGTTTCTTCCGATTGGGTTATGCAATAATAACATACATACAATAATATTCTGTTTAATATACTTTGAAGTTAAATCTGATCCAGGCGCCTTTGGTAAACATGTTTTGTTCTTTTGCGCCTTTCACCTTGTAATGAGTTTCAGAAACAGGCTTGGCAGTCAGAATCGTCCAGTTGTCTGACTGGTTTCCCTGGCTCATTTCCAGCATGTAGCCGCTGACCGGACTTTGACCCTCGTAGAGCGGAGACGCCCATCGGAGCACCAGGGAGTCGTCTCTCACCTCCCTGAGCTCCAGGTCATACGGGCAACCTGAGGACCAGAGAACTGGATGAGCGACACACAGGAAACGTCTGCAAGCCACAAATAAATTGAGAATATGAGTCAAGTTGAAAATAAGGTCACAGATTCCCAATCTACCCAGATTGACTTTAATGCTGCACGTGGTAGTCAATTTGCAGATTGATTTTTAGCCACTTTTAAATTATTGATGTTATAGAGGAAAAGCCCATTTGCCAAGATTAATGAGCTGCTCATTTTACCGAGCCTGTCTCCATTTCTTATATTAATGATACAAAATACAGGACTGAGCAAGGCAAATGTCTTCTCCACTCACTTGCCACATACTTCTAAAGATATATTAATAATAAGTATAACAAAAATGTGTAATTTTATATATAAATATAGTCAACACAATCTCCTCAGATCCCAAGATTTGTCATATCTAGTTATGTTTGCAATAGGAAACCGGGTCCTATTGCGAGCCTATTGAGATCTGTTAAGGAGAAACAAGAGCTGTGTCTACTGCTTTCAAACTTCATCTTTTAAAAAAATCCAGATTAAAGATGTAACGGTTGCAGCCGATATGTGTTTTCCCAGATAGTCCTGAATGCATCAATTACTCTCCCTGTAATTGCCTGATTGTCTGCTTCTGTCCTGCTGCTTATAAAACTGACCTGTTTCCTGCTGCCCTCTGCCAAATCGGCTGCAGCCCTGTCTCAGCTTTCCAGCACAAGTTCAAGCAATTACCCCAATATCTGCGATTCTGCCCTGGACTGTTTTGTTGACCCTTCCTCTGCCTTTCCCCTGTCGGAGATAGTGAATTGGATTTTTTTTTTTTTAATTATTGCATCATTTTTGTGATTGAACTCTGCTCTCCTGCCAAGTAGTGATTTCTACATTCTGGACTTTGATTTGGTCTTTGGATTAAATTGGACCATCAGAGTTCAGAAATAAGGAACTGGGCTTTGGGACCTTTTCCTCTACCCTGTTTGCCTGCCCTTTTACTAAAAGTTCTTCAAACAACAAAGATTCTCTGCTTTACCACAGTTGAAGGTACTGCAAAACCAACTATATGGGTTTGGAAACATTACTCCTCCTTGGAAACCTCTGACTGAAAGCAAGGGTCTGAATTATTTAGGCAATCCACAGAAAATGCTGTTTGGTAATGCTATAAACAGTAATAATTTTAAGATAATAAAGAAATTTCAACTCTATGATTGTTTTTGTCTCACAGTTCTTACGGTGAAAATGAAATTGTCCAAAATCTGTATGTATATCTGACAGGAGCAGAGATCTATACTTTGTTTAAACAGGGGAGGGTATTATGTATCTTCCAAGAACATAGAGCTATTTTACAGCACTGTCAAGTTGGTTCTCAAGTTGGTGTAGTTGTTATAAAAATAACGTAAATGGCTTTTGACTTTGCATCTGAAGCCTTGAAATTGGTCTCTGTCTCTTTAAGAAGATCCTTCCCTTTCCAACACTTCATCAGTCGTCATTTTCTGGTTTAATTTGTTCTCTGTGCAATCTGAAAAAAATTCCAGGGTTTTCTACAGATTATATCTGTTTTTGTTATTTTTCTGTCTAGAATCTGATCATTATCTGAGAAATGTTTTTCATTTGAATAATTTAGGTACAAAATGGGCTCCTGAACTCGATGTCCAGGGTTATCAAAGCAGCCATAGATCCTGATATTTTCTATTTGCTTGCTTTACTAATTTACTGGTGTAAGAGTCTTTGACAACATTAGTCTTATGTCTGTTGCACACTATCAACCATGTTTGTGATCTAGAAACCTCAGAAGGGTAAAAGTTAAATGGTTAATTCTAACATTTAGCTTGGGTATTTTTCAAGCTAAAAGTAACTGAATCATGTTTAACATCAAATTATGTCCATTCATAGATGTTTTTACTCAAAGCTTTTTACAAATGAGGCTATAACAATGCAATTAATGTCAAAGGTAACCAAAATCGGTAACACTTTATTTGAAAGGGGGGTGAATAAGACTGTTATGACACTTTCATAAACACATGTCATGAACATGAATAAGCCTTCATGAATATTTATGACTGTTGTCATAAAGCGTCATTCGGTAAATTAAGACACTTTTAATACAAAGTGGACATTATTCAAAATGTCTTTGTTATGACAACTTGATATTAACCAAGAAATCATTACTGATGCAAATTTGTTATAAAAGTATTACTGATTGCACTTTAAAAAATAGGTAACTTTATGTTATTAAAGGTAAAGTTTAAACAGTAATGATTTCTTGGTTAATGTCAAGTTGTGACATTTTGAATAATGTCAACTTTGTATTAAAGGTGTCATAATTTACCGAATTACGCTTTATGACAACCGTCATAAATATTCATGAAGGCTTATTCATGTTCATGACAGGTGTTATGTCATGTTTATGACAGTGTCATGACAGTCTTATTCACCCCCCTTCAAATAAAGTAAACTCACACATTGGTTTCCCTCCCTACCTTTGCTTGTAGCAGAGGAGTTAAAGTATCTTGGTGTTCTGATCATCAGTAGGATGGAGCAAGACCTGGATTGACAGATTAGGGCCTCATCTGCAGTAATGTGGGCTCTGCTCTGATCTGTTTTGGTGAAGAGAGAACTGAGCCTAAAGGGAAGCTTTTGATTTATCGATCAGACTTATGTTCCAATCCTCGCCTACAGTCACAAGATACAGATCATGACCCAAGGACCAAGGTCACGCAGGAGACTGAAATAAGCACCTTCCAAAGACTTGCCAGGAACAGATTTAAAGATGCAGGAAGCCTGAAGTAAAGCTTCTGATCATTATTATCAGCTAAGCATTTAGATATAAACAGCCAATTAAAAACTGAGGGATTTTAATCACTTGGGTTCTGGCTGCTATTCTTTGATGACATGCTACAGGTAAAATTTATCTGCAGAAGATGTCATTTAAAGCCTGATATTTTTTCTTTGGTCTCTACTTTCCCAACTTTATTTTTTCTTTTTTTTTCACAGGATCTGTTGTTATGTTCAAGTAAGAGGATGTGATTGAAAATGGGAGAAAAGTAGGCAGAGTTCAAGAAAAAAAACAACAAAAAAACGTGAGCAATAGAACTTTATAAGATTATGAAAAGGTTGAATCATTTATGTTTTTCTGCTTCTGTGTTGAGTGGTTCAGGTAATTATACAGTATTTTGAAATTACAGCGCATGTTTATGAAACATGTACCCTTTTAATAGTGTGCTGTTAGAGTTAAATGATTATTTCTCATTATACATTTCCCACCAGCAATGATATTCAAGAACAAATCAAACATGAACCACGCATGGTAAATAGTTAATAGCTAATTCTAACTCAAGGCTGCTATTTCAACCACTTTACTATTCATTTAACCACTGACCTCGGCTATTACTGTGTGCTTAATGGTACAATAGGCAGGCGGCATATTATTATCCTGGTATTTCATACTGCCCTGTTTATTTTGCTGTGAGATGACTACATACACTATTAGAGATGCAGCTTAAATAAAAGTAAAAATGGCAGCAAGTGGAAATGGGTTCTGCAGGTGATGGATGGTGTTTATTTCTATCTCCCCTCTCCTCCACAGCTAGGGTCGATAAACAGATTGTAGAAACTGCAGGGCAGCAGAGTATTGACGGATGCTCAAATTCCCAAAGCTCTTAGGTAAATGAATCACATGGGAATGGCTGATTTTTAACCGTGGAGTTTGTCTTTAATTTAACAATAAGTTGTGGCCTTTTGTTATCACTTTTGCTTGTGCAAGTTGTGAAATCCAAAACTAGCTTTGTTGGCCAGCTGTTTGTAGCTGTTGAGTCTAAAATTGTAGCTAACAGGAAATGTTCCTCTCTAAGTTTTTCTTTTTTCTACGTTATACTGATGTTTGGTAATAAACATTTACTATCTTCCTAAGGTTTTTATTGAGAAACACAACAGGTTTATGCAAAGTGTCAATATTTACAGGTCACCATGCAGGACATCAGCATTTGAGCCAAATTATGATTAGTAGTAATCCGTTCTTGGTTGATCACAGCTTAAATAATGACACAATTAGATGTTCTGAATTGAATCAGACTCTAGGATATAGACTTGAAATTTAAGTGTTTTAATCTTGAGCCACTTGCTTAACCATATTTTATTGTGACATTGTGCTGTACTTTAAAAAATAAATAAATAACACCAAATCATTTTTGTATCATTGGGTAAAGTTGATGGTCATAGAATCAGATCCCTAACAAAGAGACCACACTCCCATAAATGATTACCAAACTTTTATTCAAAGTTCTGGAAATCATTGTCTGAATTTAACCATAAGGATTTCATCACAGTAATTTATGTGCGATTCGGTCCGATAGAAACAGAACGATAGCAGCAGCCTGAAGGGTGATGACATAACTGAAACCTTTCATAAGCAACTTTGGGCAGGATGTTTCATTTACTTATCAAAAGCATTGCTACAGCAAACACAAATTGCTACCAGTCGTGGCTTCTCTAATCACATTTTGGCTGGTTTGATAATATGTCTTTTGCAAAGAATAACATGAATACAGGCACATTCATGGGAGTGTTCAACTTTTCTTCTAGCTTTTATTCCAAACAGGGACTTAGCCAGAGAAGGTAACTATTGCTCTGCAGTATAACCCTGGTATTTCCTGCAGAGTTTCTGTCTGTCTTTGATGTTCATCTTCCAGAGAAGTGGCTTCTTTGCTCTTCTTTTTCAATCAGAACGTCTCTGTAGAACTGTGTATGCAGAAAAACTCACACATGCCAGCTGTCAGTCTCCAGCAAACTCTACACTGGTGGTGACCCAGACCGCTTAGTTGAATCATCTTTAGGACACATTCTGGACATTCTTGATCAATCTGGATCTTTCTTCACCAGAGTAAACTTATCTGCTTGAGGTCCTTGATAGTTCAATAAATGGGTGCAATAGCCTTGCCGTTTGTGTTGAGAACAGAAGAAGGATTTACATTTTTAAAGCAACCACTCTACTCTTTTAATTCAATCATGCTGTCAGTGATGTCTATCAGTTACTCTGTCTTCAATAATCTTTCCCCTGGGCTAATGAGAAAATCACTAAAAGCAGGTAATTTTTGGCTGGGCTAAAACACAAAGCAAATTAGGTTTTAGTGATTAAGTAAATTGTCATTGACTTTCATGAACTTTGCATTGATTCCTTTAGTCATTCAGTACCAACCCTGACTTGATGCAAACTGAAGCCATAAAAACTGAGGCAGGGAAGTTTGCAATACACAAAAACAGGATTTTGGCCACAACTAACCAATATAGAGACATAAAATCTTTAGGTAACACCGCAAACATGAGATTTTTTTCTTAATTCACTGCAGGTAATTGATTTTATATCTGGAATATTTATTTATTTATTTATTTTTATTTATTTTTTTTACTCATCCTGTAATAATAGCTGTAAGGTCTGCAATTGTTGGATGCAACTGTTAAGCATTCAGATAAGCAGAGATGCATTTGCACGGATTTGATGAGAGTTTAGTTTTCACCTGGTTCTGGCATTGTCCACTTCTCGCACAGAAACGCTTCACTGGCGTCAGACGGCTTCCCAACGCCAGCCGCGTTGGCAGCAAAGACACGGAACTGGTAGAAATGCCCAGATTTCAAGTCTGATACCTGCAGACAAACAAAGCTGATAAGGTGTTGAAATGTGCTGATGCATGTGACATTGCATGTAAATATATACATATATATTTTTACAAGAATTAAAAAAAATGGTTACAACATGCTAAATGTTTACCATCAGTGATATATTAACACAATTAAAGCCATTCCATCTTAGTGGACTACTGGAAAAATCTCCATGCATTCGTCAAATCTCAGCTTTACTGCACCACAATTTTACTTGGAGTTAAAATATTGCCTCCTTTTTATCCCAGTAGATCTCCAATGCTGCAGGCAGAGTGATGACTGGTATACCCAGGAAATATCACATTCTTCTCACCTTAGCCTCTTTGCCGTGAGTCTCTGTGATTTAGAATGGATTTTAAAATCCTCATTACGTTTAGAGGCCTGAATGGCCTTGGTCCATCTTATCTCAAAGAACTGATTGTTCCCCATTATCCCACTGGATATCATTGTTCCCAGATAGCAGGTACATAACTTATCTCAGTGGGAACGTTTTTCTTTTAAACAATTTGTTTAATTTGGTCTGACTTTTATAACTCTTCCTTTTTCTTCAAACTTTTCCTTTATTACTTTGCTGTTATGAATTTATCTTTAGAAATGCAATGCATTTAAAACAAATCACTTTATTATTTACTCGTTCGTAGTTTTTGTGTGTTTTATATTCAGCTTTGTAAATTAGAATTTTTTTTTTTAATTACAATGAAAATCTCATCTATCTTACTTAACTAATTTTACTCAGTATTAACGAGACATGAATACAAAAGTCCAATCACGGGGAAACGTTCTCCACTTGTACAGCGTCACTCTGTCTGATTCAGGAATTTAGAAGACTATTTACAAGTTATTAGCTCTACTGGTGCTGAAACATGTTTCTGAGCTCCTGAGACATTTTTCGCTCGGGGGCGGGGGGAAGAAGAGATTCAAGCCTATTGATCTGCACATTGATCCGCCTATTCACAGCCACTTAGACTCTAAGGCCCTTATCGCCTCGGCGAACAGCTGCGAACCTCCACAGCCTCTGCCTATCTCTGAGGAACTAATTGACCACAGCAAAGGGAGCTTTTTCATAACAGCAGCAGCAGCTGCTATCTGAAAGCTGCTATGTCACACCTGCACCTTTCTTCATTAGGTGCAAATCCTTTCCTGCATGATATATTTAAAACAAATCAATCAGACCGATGTACAGTCCAGCACGAGAAATGCATGGGTAGTGTCTTTAAAATGAAACTTCTGCCACCAGGGGGCAATCAGGCTACATTTGACTGACTGATAGATGAACCTTTGTTCTCTGGGAAGAAAAGTTGTCTGTTTGAATATTTGACCTGCTGCTCTAATGATCAGGTGAAATAATCTTTGTTACCAATACGTATATCTGACAACTAAAATTATTCCACTTTTTTAATAACACTAATATTAACAATCCAGTTACAGACTTGCAAGTTGATCCCCTCCCCAGCCCCCACCCCCACTTCTAAAATTGATCAATAGTTTCATTTATAAAGCCTTGAAGGCTAGAATAAAACATTTGCAAATTACCCACTGAACCATGGACCCAAGTAATAAATCAAAGAATAACCTCAACAAATGTTACTTACAAAGGGAGTACACAATGACGGATTAGTAATAAAATAGTTTCCACCCAAACTATCCTTTTATGTATGAAAGCCTTTTACTTTTGGAGTTTTTTTAAAGTAAATAAATTTAGAGTAATTTTTTTTCTTGTACTTTTAAGTGTGCCGCTAGAATTTAAAATGGAGTGTTTTTTTTTACATGCCAAGGGATGTTGAGACTTTACTCTCCTTTTTGTAAAGTATCTTGTCATTCTTAAAATTTTAAAACCTCATCAAGAATAAATGGCTGCCTTTCAAAGGTACTCGTATTCCTTAAGGTTTTTATGTTACAACCACCCTCAGTGTATTTTGTTTGACTTGTTTGTGGTAGATCAACAGAAAATAGTGCATAATTGTGAAGAGTAAAAGAATGAACACATAGTTGTTTATTTTTTTAACAATTTATATTCTTAAAAGTATGCTGCAAGTCTTTCGATATATAGCTATCTAATATTTTTACCCTCTTTGCAAAATAGCTCAATCTCAGTCACATTTGACAGTCTCTAAACATATATTTTCATATATCTGTCCACAGATTCTTGAATAGAGTTATGTATGAACTTTAAAGTTATTTTAATACATTAACATGCTTTGATCTAAACTAAAGGTTTCAAACTTCAGTCTTCAAAAGACCGTGTCCTGCAATTTTTAACTAAATCCTCACTTCTCCACACCTGAATAAAATGGCCAAATTGCCTTCTGGCAGGCAGTCAACCTCTAAAGAGCTCAACTAATGAGCTAATTATTTGAGTCATGTTGAAGTAGACAGTCATACTGCTGCAGGAACCCAGCCATCAAGAGTTTCAGCTTGAGACTCCTAGCTCTTTTTTGTACGTTTAGGGTTATTTTCCTGCTAGATGAGGAACCTCTGCACCAATATCTGACCTTTCTCATCCTCTAATAACCAGCTTTCTTCAAGGATGTTCTGCATCAACTCTAACAAGCTCCCCTTTTCCTGCTGAGGAATAACTTTCCCACAACAAGAAGCTTCCAGAACACCTTCTTCCCAAGAGAGATTGTGCATAAGTGTGATTTTTTTGCAGGGTCCTGTCTACATTTAAGCTTTAAAACAGACAGAGTGTACCGGTACTTTCTTTTTCACCATGACTGTAGGTTTCTTCTTGATGTATAGAAAATTAAAGGCTTTTAAATCATGAGCAAAGCTCCAATCCCAGGAAGCAAAGCTGCTTTGATTAAAATTAGCGGCTCAATTTATGTTTAAATGATTCATTTGATTCCAAGAAATCAGCATCTTGATTAAAATGACACCTCATGCTGGAAATAGTTTGCGCTTCTTGTCGTCTTATGAAAGTGCCGAAATGAGTTTTGTCTGACAACGCGACGCAGTCCTAAAAACTGCAGGACACAACATGAGGGGTCAGTTATTGTGCATAGCCATTTTCATTCTAATTGGCTTTGTCCTTGATTTCTTTTTTCCTCAGGAGATAAAAACAGCCTCTCACACATTTATAAAATATCTAATTATGGAGCTCTTGTATTCTTGGTGAAGCACTATACCAATTTTACTTTGTTAGGAGTCTCCATGGACACTGCCAGGTTGCCTAGTGACGCAGACAGATTGAATGAATGACGGTTTGCTATTATTGCCAATTATTTGCAAGAAAAGCAAAAGTGGATAAAAACAACTTTACTATTCAGGACGTCCATTCAAAAGACTTAATGTTGTTACTAAAAATCCTTTTGAAAGTCTATTTGGACTTTGAAACCTACTATTTTCTTTATACTGTTTCACCATGGTAATGGTATATTCAGAGAGATGTGCAGTATTAGTCAATGTAACAGGTTTCATGTTGTGCTAATCTTGCTCAATGCTAATATAAGGTGCTAAAGAGAGTTTTTTTTAATGTCATCTCTGTAATAATTTTGTTTTTGTTTTATAGTAATTAGAAAACCATTCACCAACTTCATCCAAGAACATAGGTATAACTAACCTTGAGCTGTTTCTCTTTGGCAGGTTTTATGTTGACCTCCCTCCAGATCTCCATGCCCTTCTCCTTCTGGTCCAGGTAGTAGCCGCGAACAGAGCTTCCCCCGTTAGAGGAAGGAGCCCTCCAGCCCAGAACCATTTCTGATTCGGTGCACAGCAGCAGGGCAATAGCAGAGGGAGGTGAGGGAACATCTGCAGAAAAGAGAGGGAAAAAACGAACAAACAAACGAAAGAATTAGAGGTGAAAGATATTGGTGAAAGTATCTTAGCACGTGGCTTTTACAACATATGAATGCTAAGATTTCCGTATAGAAGGCTTGAGATTCTGTCTAGAATTGCAAACTATTGCATCTGTGCCAGGTTTATTAAAGGAATTATTCAGCTCATATTCTCTTTGATAAAAATTCATTTCTTGGAAAGAACTGGACTAATGCTATTATCCACCAGGATATTTCAGAGCCGGAGAGACTGTGATGGATTTTTGATGGCAGTGAACCAAATCTGTCAACATTATAATGTAATGCAACCTGCCAAAGCACAATGTAGTTTCTGAAAGTGCATATAAAGTGAAAAAGGTCCTCTTTACATTCTCTAATATTTGTTTGCTGAAAGCTTAAAGGCGAACTGTAAATAAGTATTGGGTCAGATGGGTCGGAGTCTAAGTTAAATGACTTCAATGCCAATGAAAAGAGCCTCAAACCTTTTTCAGCACTTCTTTTTGGCTGAATGTGTTTACTCTGTGTTACATTTAGGGTGTATGCTTTAAATGAAATATTAAAACATACTGCTAAGATTTCAGGAACTGTTGCAACATCACAAAATTCTTCTTGAACTTACTAATAGCTGATTTGACCAGGATGGGGTGGGACTCATCTGAATATTTGCTGTTTCCTGCTCGACTCACAGATTTCACCCTGAACACATATTCCTTCCAAGTCTTCAGACCGTGAACTATAAACCTGAAGACACATCATGTTTGGATCACATACTCATAAGGATCAATGGCAATGTATGTTATAATTACAACAATTTATTAATTGCATTCAGACAATCTTTTTTTATTTATTTTTTTACCTGGTTGTCTTTAAAGGTTTGTTGTTGACAGTTTTCCACTCCTGTTTTCCTGCTTCGCTGTAGTACAGATAATATCCCAGGATGTCGTCTTTGCCTTTTGGTTCTTGCCACTGCAGCAGAACTGAGGTGTCTGTGTCTCTAATGGCCATGACTGAGTGAGGTGGAGGCGGCACAGCTAAAGGGAATCAAATGAGATTCATCCATCAAAACAAACGGAGGTAATTTATGAACTGATTGAACATTCAATACGTTCAACGAGTTCATTGAAATTTACCCATGACAATTTCTAAAGAAAAATTAAATTGTAAATTGAAGTCTATTGCATCGTTTGTTTTCCAATGAGGATGAATAAATTAGAGATACAGAGTGGGGTTTATGTTTTAGATTTTTGTACAGTGGAAATATCAAACTCATCCTGAACTATTTTCAGATATTTGAATCTGATTTAATTCAGAATCCTAAAATAGCTATCAACACATAGGGCATGTAAAAAAAACAACAACAACAAAAAAACAGAGACGGGAAGAATCAATGGGTTTTGAAAATGCGCCATTTTCAAAACCCATACGGAGTCTGGAATACTGCAATAAATGGATCAAGGCCTGCAGCTGACCTCATGTCCAGTTGAATGAAACTGTGATCGATGGCAACTACCACATGTTCATCTGCACTAAGGAAACTGGTAGGAAACATCCCATTTTTTGTCATAAGAACACTTAATAGGCAAATCAAAGATCAATAAGTGAAGGTAGTTATGCTTGATTTTATGTGTGTAAATCCAATGGTAGCTCTAAGGGAGGATGAAAACGTGCTGCAGTAACTGGCAGGTTTACATTTAAGCACCTTTTTCTGCTATTGTTTATTTTTAAGCATTTTCCTTAAGGCAGATTTTCCAATGAGGCACATCCAATGAGAGTGAAAGTTTTGAGCCCCTCTTTTTTCTTTCGCCTGCAAAAGACTTGATTTCTCTGTTGTTTCCTGCGAGTGACAGCGAGTGTCAGCGCCAGCGGTTTGATCTACTTCTGCATGGGGGTCATTGATTTAGTTACTGAACTTTCCCTTCTTTTTTATTTATTTATTTATTTATTTATTTATTTATTTATTTATTTATTTATTTTTGAAAACATGATTCATGATCCCAGGGATTGAATATTAGCAGGAACAAATAGTGGTGTAGATGGTTTCTTGAAAGTGTGCTTTCCATGCATCTTCACTCAACCAGCTCTGTAGGCATCCATAAATCACCAGAGGGTATCATAACCTACATCGAAACCAAAAAAATACCCCTGCATTGAAACGCTTTTATAGATAACTGACTTTCCAAAAGTCTCAAAGTCTCTAAACATTTGACGCACTGTCAGAGTTTGAATTCTTTAAAATAAAAATATGCAAAGGAAGCATCAACCCATGCAGGGATAATTCATGATTTCAATGTGTTTCCATCTGTCTTTCTTTTCTTCAAATATGTTTCTGTTAGAGATTCATTTGGGAAATATCTGTTGATGGTTTGCAGTTAGATATATAAATATTAAGTCAGAAATTGTAGAAATTTTGGAAGAACATTGCCTCTGACCCTCACAGCTGGAAGTCTAGAAAGAAAAAAAAAACCCAAAAAACTATTTGCAGTTAATAATTCCTGAAGAAATGTCTGAGACCAAAGTTAACATTAGTTGAAGAAAACTTTACAAATCTGTGATCATTGTTCCACTAAATTCTATAACTTTTTATTTTGTGGATTATTTAACTTACTTTGGTATGTCTGTTTTTAAACAGTAAATGTTATGTTGCAGTTTTGTTGCATTTTGGTTTAATTGCATAGCATTTTTTTTTTGTTTTCTCTGATGCATTTTTATCAAATCTTTCCTAGAAATTAAATCATCCAGAAGCTTCATCTATAAGGATGTAAAATCTTCCAATATTATAGACAACTTGATAATTGACGGGGATTTGACCTGGATAAACTCATTGTGGAATGAGTTGCTAAAAAATATTTTTCCACATCTTTTCATTTTGTTTTTTAATAAGATACTAGATGTTCTGTCTTTTTTACACATGTATTGTGATTCCAGAATAAAGCCAGCGGTATCTTGGCACAATTATTGCAGGTGCAGCACTGTATAGGAGGTAAATGCTGACTCAGGAATTTAGTCTTAATTATGTAACTGACCTTTGAGCAGACAAAGTAATAAATGGGCACCAGTACTCATCTTCTCCTACCTTGTGGCTTTCCAAGGGAAATTGGTGGGCTCGGGTCGGAGGGGTCGCTAACACCATACTTGTTGATGGAGCGGACTCTGAAGCAATACTGTTTGTCTTTGACCAGATCAAACACTGGGTACCTGGGAGAGTTCACCACTGTGTCCAGACTGGTCAGTTCCCAGCTGTTTTTGCCTGCCAAGGACTGATTCAAGCAAAGAAATGTAATGTAAATATATATAAAAAAGCAAAAGTGTAAATTAAAAAACAAAATAGCTTAGGTATTTCAGCCAATCAGACCCTTAAAATGAAAACACATTAAAATGAAGACATATGTCTTTGTGGATAATTTGTTCTTTTTAGTTCTATTTACCCGTCACTGAAAGAGTCTCTCAAGAAACTAAAACTATACCAAACAGGTCCCTTTTTATATTCCTTATTTGCATTTCTATGTTGCTACTCTGTGGGTTTCACATTTCCTTTCCTAAGTCATTGTTTTGTCGGTAGAAATCCCAACAAAAGGGCAGGTATGGTAAAAGAGAAGAGTGATTATAAAGTGCTTGCTTGAGGGCAAAAAGGATATTTGAATGTTCACTTCATTATATAAGCAGAAGTGAGGCTGCAGACTTTAGTAATTTCAGGTGCCTTTGAGAGATTTGACAGTTTTATTACCTCAGTAACTTATAAAGCCTCAATAAAAATCTATTTCCTGTGGCAGTTTTCTGATTATTGAAGTCAGGAGCTGTTGAGTCCCGGAGTTGATATCGAGGAGCCAAGGCTCTCTATTGTTGCAAAGAACAGGTCAGTCTCACATTTTTGATCTGCTTCTGTCATCACTTTGAACCTTAAATTTATAGTTGAGAAAATATTGTAAAAAGAGGGAGCTGGCTCCATCCATTGATTCTTCATACCTGCTTATTCTTTTCCGGGTCAAAGGTGACACGAAAGAGGTGTCACCTGTTAATCTCTGGGAGAAACACAATTACACACCCATCTGAGGCAAACCCAACATACATTTCCTGATGTCCTCTGTGGCTCTTTGTGCCTCTTCTGTAGAGCTTTAAATTATTTTTTGGAGCTCTCTCCTTAGTTGTATGAATTTAAATGTCCCACATAAATTTTACTGCACTAAATGTTTGTGCAAATTGCATGCAGCGCATCTCTGATGTTCTCACACTCTACAATAAAATATCTGCAACAAATACCATGTTGAGCAGAATGTCCAATGACAATGTACATAAAGAAAGTGGACCTGTTGATGAATATGAAACATCTTTTTACATACAATTTATGAGAGACATGGCTGAAAATATTTATATCCCTGAAAGGGTTAGATTCAAATTGTTCAACCAAGAAATTTGTTTCTGACAGGAAGTGATATAGCCATCTCTCCAAGGATAGCAAAAAAAATGTAAAACGAGTATCTGTTTTGAACAATGTAACTTTGCTGCCTTATATGTATTTTAATAAAAAAAGGAATATCAAAAATTATACATACCCTTCCCTAAAATCAGTGGAAAAATCTTATGTTCATATTACAGAAATCAAACCCTACTTGATGTTTTCCAGTTGATGTAGTGTTTGACCCTGACATTCAGTTCACAAATTCTTAACATCCACAAAAATATGTGGCCCTGCAGTAAATAAGTTCTGGGTTCTGGGTTCAAATTCTGACCCAGGAGTCTTAGAGTTGGCATGTTCTCACCATACAAAGACTCTGTAGTCTAAAAGTATGGATGTTAAGGTATTTGGTTGCTCTAATTTGCTATAAAGTCACAGGAAGTGTCTGTGTCTTTCTATGATGACCTGGTGTAAATTAAGGACTGGTGGTCCATCCGGTGTGAACCCTGCATTAAATACCTCAGCTACTGGAGAGAAACACAGAGAAACGGCTCCTAACGTGGCTCATACAAGCTCTGTAAATTGTGGAAACAGCACAAATTCATCTTTCTATCTCCCTGCTGTGTAATTCAAACACATTACAAGAGAAAACTTTGAAAACATCTCTGCTTTGAAATGCATAACAATCCAAAACGGAAGAAATTTAAATGTTCATCTCCTAAGACCCTTTCTTCTTGAAACTTTTGTTGTCAACCAAAAGCTTTACACTTGGAAAAAATAAACAGAGTGAACAAACGTGTTGTGCAGAAGATTTTTAAGTCTAACTCCTGATTGCTTAAAACCTGGGAAACATTCATATGACCCAGAGCTAATGATTACAATATGAAATGAAATTACTGTGCAGCTAATCTGCTTTCAGAGCTGATAAAATATGAATCCCTGTTTTTTTTTTTGTGTGTGTGCGTATGTGTGTGTCTGGGGAGGTGTGCGTTGGCGTAAGGACCGACCCGCTCCACGTAGAAGGTCAGCGGCTCCCTGCCTCGGGGTTCAGGCTCGGTCCAGCTCAGCACCACGTAGGTGTCGCTCAGCTCGCAGGCGCGGACGTCTGTGGGAGGAAAAGGAGCTTTGACCTGACCTGCGGAGCGAAGTGAGGAGGAGGAGGATGAAAACAAGAGAAAAACAAGGTCAGTATGAAAAGAGTTGGCTGAGTTACAGCTTTTCTCCTCTCATTGTAAAACTCTTCAAGTTGCGTCTGCTGGAACTGATACGGCCTCACAATGGGAGAGACACTCAAACCTTCACCGCTTCAGTTTAACCTCTATTCCTTATATGTCAAGTGTACCAAATAGCATTGGATAGGTTGAGTCAGCAAATGCTGAAGGACTCTACCAGCCGGTGAAGGACTGTGAAAGTCTGTGCAAATAGTGTTCATTGTTGCTGTTCCATCTGAAACTATGCAAGTTTCCATGTTTGTTTCCCTTGAAGAGTTTGCAGAGCTGGAGAAAGCACAGAGAAAGCTCTCCTCTGCAGAAGGAGAGCAAAGATTTGAAAAAAGCTGATCAGGTAAAAAGGAAAGCAACTTCTTCTGAGTGCAGTGTGTAATGAGAATGACTCAGGAGGTTTTGTTTCATACATACAATTACTGTAGAGATACAAGAGGTCTTTTTTTTTTTACACAAAACTTACAATACAAAAGAAATAAGATTGTCTACAAGACACTGTGATGCATTCCAATTTGAAAGAGCATCTCACAAGTGCTGCATTTCTACTATTTAGCGATGTGCACAGAAAAATAACAAACCAGTCAGAAAAATATGCCCCAAAATAGACAAATAAACACAACCAAAAGGAAAATTTGAGCTCTTTAAGCTGATCTCGATGAAGCTTAATCTCCCAATTATGTTCTAGTCATTACATTAAAAGCCTCACCACCTGGGTAAATGCATTCCACTGTAAGCCTCCATCATAGAGCAGAATCTAAAAGTATGATTGTATCCTCCAGGCTGCAGTTATTTTCTGGTGGCCTCATCTTCTTCCACCCCTTTCACCATTCTCTCTATGTGTGGTACACAGTCAAGGTTATCGGGCCCCCTTTCATAGACATTCACTCTACCTCGAGCCATTATGTGCATTTATTGGAAGACCACTGGGGACTTTTTGCTCCTTTCACAGCTGCAAATGGAGCAAATGCTCATTGCTGCGGCCGCACAATTACTGCAGCTCATTGTTAAACATAATATGGAGATGCATTAAAGCCATGAGCCTGCGGCAACCTACAGATGAGGGGGCGACGATGTGTGTTCCGGTGAAAAGTAAATCATGTGTTAGATACGCTCCTTTTGAGACAGAATCAGAACTAAAGTAAAAACACGACATCCTCACCTTCCAGTTCGTCTTTTGTAATGGTAATGGTCCTTCCTCTGTCCACTTGGACCACTGAGATAAGAGAAGATGGAGAAGACATGAGAGAAGACCTAGGGGGTGATGGAGTTACGCAGAGGTAATGATGACACCATTTTCTTGCAAATGTTAGAGGTGCAGACAAAAAAGATGAACAACAGCTTGACAGGAAGATGGAAAGAAGACCAGAGGCGAGTGAACCTTCTGTCTGTCCTTCATCCGTGTTTAATGATCCACGGCATCTGACCACAGCCCATCTGTCCTCATCGTTACACACACACATCTCATTCTCCCTCCAATACCCCCAATTTTGAATCCAATATTTAGCAAGACCAAGAAATGCTTTTTAAGTCATCTTTTTGGAAACAAAGCATTTTTCTCAACGATATCATTAAGATGCTGTCGCAGAAATAACCCCGCAGCTGCTGATGAGATCTAAATCTGCACACCTACATCTGTTTTTTCTGGCACTGATCATTTCTTTGCAGGTATAACAGGGCAACTGAGGCAGATGAGGTGAATAAACAGCAGGAGAGAGTCGTGAATGCATTGCTGATGATCTTTGCAGCACACTGCAGATGTCGATGAGACACAAAGCAAGAGCCTGAATAAATAGGCCGAGAAAGATAAGACACACAGAAGCTTCCACACAAAAGCAAAAGGACCATATTGTGGGACATTTTATGGTTAATTGGAGCCTCAGGGAGAATCCCTTTCAACTCTAAACATATAGTGGTTTTCAAGCAATTAGAATGACTTAATGGTAGAGGCACAAAAGACTTTTAACTTTTTTATTTGAATATGGGAAGCACAGACCTAAATACCAGATTTTACGTTTGAAATTCTCGTTTCTTTGTTTTCAAATGTATAACAATGTATAACAATAACAATGAGTTACTTGGTTATTGTAATATTAACAA
This sequence comes from Poecilia reticulata, assembly GCF_904066995.2. Taxonomy (NCBI): domain Eukaryota; kingdom Metazoa; phylum Chordata; class Actinopteri; order Cyprinodontiformes; family Poeciliidae; genus Poecilia; species Poecilia reticulata. The sequence goes on from NC_088845.1 coordinate 10,213,442, forward strand.
GAAATGTACACACAAATGTAACAGAGAACTTAACTTAGGGTTCAACGAATACCCTGGCATGCTCACGAATACAAATCAGTTCGTATTTCCCTTTCATAACCATAGTCAAACCATTTCATAACCATGAACTTAACAAATGTGTGCACACCCTTGAACTAAAACTGTGTTGAAGATAATTTTATTTTAATCCCACCATTCATTCGTGTTGGATAAACACCTAAATTCAGCTATGCTGAATCTAAATAACCAGGAATAAATCTGTTGGAGCAAAAAACTTCCTGAAATGTGCTTATTTCTATCTACTACTAAACATAATAGTTGTTTTTTTGCCATTCATCAGTTTGTTACATTTTCTCATTATTAGATATCCCATCGTCAATTGTTAGTGGTATTATAACCAAATGTTAGAAAATGGAAACAACAACAACTTGGTCACAAAGTGGAAGACCTGATGTACAAAACGATAAAATGTTGCAGAATAGCTCAATTTCAGCTATCTGAAAGCTCCATGGAATGGGTTTTCTTGGCCAAGCAGCTACATCGCACCTTTAGATCAAGTGCAAATGGAAACAATGCCTTAAAGGATGCTACCATTGGAGGCATGTTCTCTGGTGTGACAAAACATGCTGTTGAGTTGAGTAGTCCAATGAAAATGTCTGCCAGGAGAATGGTACTTGAATCATGACTGCCTTGAGCCATGTATAAAATTTGGCAAAGAGGTTTGTGAAGAAAATGTGGGTTAATCAGAATTTGACAATGCAGATATAATGTTGCATCATCTTGTCTTCCTAATGCCATGCAGCCCATAAGTAATACCCATTGTTCTGGTGTGTTCAAGAGGGTCTGCAGTGAGGACAGGCTCTGTGGCTTTGGAGGGACGTCCCACCCCGGCTTTGTTTACAGCACAAACTCTGAACTGGTGTAGAGCCCCCTCCCTCAGGCCAAACACGGGAAAGTGGCATATTTTCTGAATGTCCACATTGCAGCGCACCCACTCTCCCTGACTGAGGTCACACCTAAAAAAATAACAAGAGTAAGAGAGGAAGAGATTAATCACAGGAACATTTAAGCAAGTACAAAAAAAAATATATATATATATATTCACACAACAAAAGATGTGAACAATTTATAGAGAAACAAACTATAAAATAATCCAACCCCCACAAAGCAAATCAGTAAACCCTTCGTTCTCTATAATTGGGGGAAATCAACCTGAGATTATATGTCATGGTCATGTAAAAAAAATACTTCATAAAAATTCAGAAGACATTCACAAAACAAATTCAGAAAAGAGAACGAAGGAGGTTGCTTAGGAACTGGAACACATCTTTCCTCTCCTTATATGAAACTCGAAAACATTGAGGATTTTTCTCTTCTACAATGATGGGAGATCATAATCAAGACTAAACACAGAAATGATGCACACACCAATCTGAAAAGACACATTTTCCAGATACTTAAAACATTCATCCCCTGAAAATGAAATTTCTCTGAACCCCTAATCTTTCCTGGACTTTTTTTATGTGCGTGCTTTTCCAATGTGGTGCTGTTTAGAGAAATGATTATGCTGAGCGCGTCACTTCTACTATAGGCAACACTGTGCCAACAAGCGCATGCAGCAAAACACCTGCATGTTGCTGCCTCAGATAGAAAAGCAATAAAAGTTGGCTGTGCACTGCAACCACTAGAAGTCCCTATTTTATAAAATCAATTACCTTCTAGTTCAACAGACATAGCTTACTTGGTAATGCTAACGAAACACATCCAATCTGTCATTTCTATTGCTTCAATCAGCTGAGATGACAATTCTTTTAGGACCTCTGCAGCAAAATGTTAATGTAAGGGTGAAAGGATCGCTCTGACTGTTGTCGATTACTTAATTAACAAATGAAATGTTAACCATTTGTAAAACGACTGAACTTTTATATAATTTTTCATACTGACTATTCAAAGTACTTTACACTTGAAATTGAACCAGAACTTTCAGATTGAAAGAAGACAACGTAATGAGTCAAAGTTTCCTGAATTTATAAGAGAAGCTGCAGCAGTAAAGTCAGTTTAAAAGGATGGCCATGCCTTGGTAGGTTTGCAGTTTTATTATTATTCTCCATTCATTTTGAGATGGTGGATTTTTCTTCAGAACTCCTTCTGTCTCTTACCTGTCTGCTGTGTTCATTTGTCTTCGTCATGCTTTGTTCACAAATGTTATTTAGGTACCAGAAAAATACATTGAAAGCCATTTGCTTTTAGCCAGTATGTCCTGCCTACATGTATCCTTTGCTAACACAGTGAAATTCAGTTTTAGTTACCCCTAACTGATTATCCTTAACACATTTTCTGGCAGATTTAGACATGGATGAATGTCTTCAATATACTGTCTTTTTACCTTTCGTTTTACAAATAATTTAAGACAATTTTGTATACTTTATTGTCAATTTGAATCATGCGCAGGACATACAATGGAATCGAAATTGTGTTTCTCTTTCTTCATGATAACGTCAATCTTCATAGCAACTATAAAGGTTTAATGTTTTAAATATAAATTTAACTTCTAACGGAGAACAAATCAATACTAAGTAGAAGAAAATATATACATTTTTAGTTTTATGTTGTTTGGTTGGTTGTTATTCCCAAAACAGACGTGTCTGATCATTCTTAGAGAGACTCATTCCAGGATGCTGGTGGATTTCAATTCTTTCAGAGGTTCTTGAGGTGATTACACAGCTTAATGAAAGTCCACATGTGCTTAGTGAATTATTAAAGACTTAATAAGGAGAGCACACACTTCTTTATATGAGGTCCCAAAGATGGTGGTGTATGTCAGAGTGAAAATGAAGACAAAGCTGCACAGAATTGTCCTTTGAACCAGCAGGACGGTGCAGCTTTGGAGAAAAAAAATATTTTCAGGAGCATTTTTGGGAGAGCAACAAGCCTCTTTTATTCTAAAGCTGAAGGAGTTTAAACCTGCAAGACTCTGCGCCAACTCTGTTTTAAACTTGTTCATCTGCTCAACTTGTGTTCTGCAGTCTTTATTATTACATTAAATCCTGCATTTTATTTCATGAATATAAATTGTATTGAATAATTGAAAGCAGCTACTAAGCCAGACAAAAATGGTACAAGCAAACAGTCTTGGAGCAAAGCAAAAAGGAATAATTTTTTTTCTGCATATGACTGAACCTCCGAGGACAACTATCGGTGCATTTCTCTACCAAGTAGGCTTTTATGTTGGTCACACAAGTCATTCCTGCCTGAAACACACAGACAGCAGCCTGCTGTGAATTTGCCAGTGCATATGACAACCCCTGTGGAGATGTTTTTCTCTGACAGCAGTTCTGAGACAAGTTGGAATGGAAAGTAAAACAGATGCAGAAAATAATGAAACAATCACAGGTAAAAAAATAAATAAATAAAAATGCAAAGGCAAAATGTTCAATTTTTAGCTAGTGAATAGTTACATAAGAAATGCAGCAGTTGTTTGTTTGCAGAGTTATGTTAAAAAAAACTGTGTAAAAAAACCCTGAAAGTTTGATAAAAATATTACACAAAAGGAAAAATACCTGCTTTTGCAACATAACACAAATTAGGCAATTAGGCAAGTAAATGGCTTCTCATAAAAACATTGAATGTACAATGATTTACCAACATAGAAGACATTCTCATTTGCCAACTTAAGTTAAAATATGAGGTTACAGATGATAATAAATTTTGTCATTTTGGAGCCAAAAGAGCTACCTCTACTTTGAGAGTTGTGCTAAAACAGCCGGCTCTCTGAAAAGAGACAAACTTTTCATTACTACCTGATTCGAAATCAGAGTCAAGCATCCCTGAAAAAGTCTGTAAATGAAAAATGTTACCATTTGTAAATGTTCCTGATCTGACAAATGGAAGAAACTTCAGAAGATAATAATTTTAAAAAAAGAAACACAGTATAATTATTCTCACACTTGGCTGCTATTACTGCCAGCAGTGATAAAATTAAGTAGTACTGACTGAGTCAAATGTTTGAACTTACTGGGCAGCAAAAATTGAGTGAAGCATTGAACTTTTAAGTGGGTCTCTTTTGCCAAGACTTAACTTGAATTTTAATCTGCGATTTATAAATATTGTAAGTGCAGAGCAAATCTGACGTACAGGTTAGGTCAGACTGATTCTCACCTCTCCACATAATAGCCCTCCACAGGTGATCCTCCATCAGCACTGGGCGGCTGCCAGGTCAGAAAGACATAGTCCTTGTTGACATCGGACACCTCCACTGCCAAAGGAGATGCAGGACCTCCCGGCACTGCGGCCGACCCATCTAAGTGAGAACAATGATGAGTCAGAAAAAGAATGCTGAAAGTTAGGACAAAAAAAAAAAATCCAACACTTTACTATGGAACGTTTGCTCATCAGAAAAAGTCTTAATCTAAACTTTTTTATGGGTTAGCATTTGCTCTTACATAAGATGTAAAAATAACCAAAGAATCTAGATCAAACATGCACGATGTAACTTAAACAACGACAGAGAGAAGCTACAAAAACACATAGAAAATCTGTCTTTTTTTGAAGGGATTGAAGAAATAGATTGACGTTTTCAAATCGCTTTCTGATACTAGAAATATATTTTTAAACAACAGAAAGAAGTCGCCATCACGTGCATCTGTTTTTATCCCTTAGACCTCCAATTATTTGCTTTTTTTGCAATGCTATACATGCTTGCAATGCAAATATGACAACTGAATTAATCAGGAAGCCTTCTTGCAGAGTAGTTAGAATACTTACTAACTAGTTACTCCAACTGTTATAGAGGTTCTACTCTTTAATGTTTGCAACCGAGGCCTGAGACAAGATAATAACAAAAGTTTTGCAGAAAGCTATCTGTAAATTTGGAGTCATATGTTGTACACACAAAGTTCATAAATGATGCAAAGCATATCAAACTCCTTCTGAGGCACACACACTTGCATCACAAT